>NC_072402.2:161477500-162160833 GCF_028858775.2 Pan troglodytes | reverse complement strand
TTTAGCAAAATAAAAGTAAAAGAATTTCCAAAACAGAGGAATCGTGACAGGGAGAACGAGAAATGCAATGCATCAAAGCAACACAAGATGTCACTTTTACACAGGCCTGCATTTGCAGGTAAGGCTACATCTGCATTGTGCATAAAAGAGTATGTGAGGGGAAAAGCATCAAGATTTACAAATGCTTCAGAAATATGAAAAGGAGCAAGCAACCTTGGTTTTGTTTTCAATATTTGTAATAATATCTTGAAATGTATCATGAAACTGGAATTATTCTCCTATATCTATATAAGTTCACAGAATACGTTGCTTTAACAATACATTGCATCCGCCCCAATCCCCAACTTTCTGGATAGCACAGACTCAGAAAACAAGCTTATTCTCACTGCAAAGCATATTCTTTCTCTCGGCTTCCTTACTTCTGCTGCATTAGTTGCCTTCCAACATCTTATTGGAGGTCTAATCTGTTAAAAATAGGTCTCTGACTATTTTTCTTTTTCTGGTCCTGCCCAATTAACCCATTTTGCACACTGCTCCCAGGTGGACCCTCTTGGGGGCAATTCTGATCCCAATATTCATCTGTTCTCCAAGATCAGGTTTAGCAAGAAGTATTAGTTTCCTACTGCTGCTACGATAAATAACCACAAACTGAGTGACTTAAAGAATACAAATGTATTTTCTGTAGCTCAAAAGCCTGACTTGGATCTCACTGAGCTAAGACCAAAATGTTAGTAGGGTTGGATTATCTTCAGGAGCTCTGGCAGGAACCCGTTACCTTGCCTTTTTCAGTTTTTAGTGGCCACCTGCTTGCCTTGGTTCGTAGCCCCTTCCTCTGTGTTCAAAGCCAACACTATCAGGCCAACTCCTGTCCTGTTGCTATCTCTCTGGTTTTTCATAGTCACATCTTTCTCTAACCCTTTTAAAGACCCTTGTGATTACGTTGAGCCCACTGAAGTAATCCAAAATCGTCTCCCTATCTTAATGTCTTCAGGTCAGCTGATTAGCAACTGTAATTCCATCTGCAACCCTAATTCCCTTTGCCTTGTAGCCTATCATACTTACATCTTTAGGGAAGTCATTATTCTGCCTACTACACAAGGTATCCAAAGGGCTTCAAGATCTGGCCTAGTTTTACTTTCCATCCTTGAGCCCCTTCCAGGGTCTATTCTCATTTCTTTTGTGTCAAGTGTTACGGCCAAACTAAATTTCCCATGAAGTGGCCAGTGTTCATTCTTTAATCCCTAAATTTTGTTCATGCAGTTCTCACTTCCTATGTTATTTTCCAACTTCTTTGAAAACATATCTTCATTCTTCAAGTTTCCTCCCCTGTGAATCTTTTAAACACTCTCTTAGGCAGAACTGATTACTCCTTCATGTGTGCTTTCATTGACTATATCTTCTACAGAATTATTGTGTTAAGCCATTTGTAATTTTTTTCTTTCCTTTTTTCTTTTTTTTCCCTGAGGCCCCAGGATACACTTTTCCCTAACCCTTCCAGGTGCAAAATTGTGAAAGGTGGTAGATATATTTTGTTAGATGTTTGAAAAGTATGTTATAAAGTAAGAGAAGCTGCCATTACAGACTCCTTTCTCCAAATACCAGTGGTTTACCATAATAGAAGGTTATCTTTTGATCATTTATAATACAAGGCTGGTGTTTCTGGTCTACTGGTAACCTCATCCATATTGATTCAAGGACCCTGGTGCCTACCACCTCCTGGCTCTGTTATACTACCAGGCCCTTCTAATTCAAATCCAGACAGTAGAAGGAAAAAGAGAATGTTCAAGAGACTCATTTGATTTTTAAAAAGTAGCTTGGAGGCTACTTCATTTTTATTTACATTCCCTTGGAGAAAACTCTGTTACATAGTTCCCGCAGTGCCCCCCAAAAACAGCAAGGGAGCCTGGGAAATGTAGTCTAACCAGGTATCCAGCAAAATCCTATTACCACAGGGAAGAAGGTAACGGGTTTTAGTAGAAAACTGTGATACGTGCTACAGAGTGAAGAGTCTGGTTCCTCCATGACTCCCCTGAGGGAAGTCATGCTTCCCTCCTGCCAACTCTTATTTGAACATGTATCTCTTATGTAAACTATAATATTCCACCTTGTATCCTGTTTCTTTGTAATATATGTCTGACTTATTCCAAAGTACATAAATCAGATCAATGTAGTAGAGGAATTGTAAAAGTATGCGTAAATCCTACATTTTACATAAACTTTCCTATATTTATTAAGTATCATTCTGCTAGATTGAATTGTTCCTTATGACAAATATGACCTGGATAAATAAGGAAGATATAATTCTTTTTTTCTGCAGGGGGGACGTTGTTGGTGGGGGGAACGGAGTCTTGCTCTATCGCCCAGGCTGGAGTGCAGTGGCCTGATCTCGGCTCACTGCAAGCTCTGCCTCTCGGGTTCACACCATTCTCCTGCCTCAGCCTCTGAGAATCTGGGACTACAGATGCCCGCCACCACGCCCAGCTAATTTTTTGTATTTTTAGTAGAGACGGGGTTTCACAGTGTTAGCCAGAATGGTCTCCATCTCCTGACCTCGTGGCCCGCCCGCCTCGGCCTCCCAAAGTGCTGGGATTACAGGCATGAGCCACCACACCCGGCCCAGGAAGATATAATTCTAAAATCTTTAGAAATAATTTTAAATGTTGAGAGAAAAGGTAGGCATTGTTCTGTGGCAACGGTAAGAATGATGGAAAGCAAGATGATAAGAAAAGGATACAGGACTTGACAGAAGGTGAGGCTTTTGTCAAGAATGTTAGTTAAGAGCATGGGGTTTAAAATTAAATGGATTAGTTCTGCATTTTTATGGCTATGTCACTTGAGCAAATTAAAGTCTCTGAGCCTCAATTTCAGTATCTGTCAAATGGAGGTAACTGTTCACAATTTTTACAAGGTTTATATTAGGTAAGTTTGTAAGACAGTTAGAATTTCTAATTCATAAATACTCTAAAATGCTAGGTTTTATTTTTCTTAAACATTGTTGAATAAGGAAATCTATATTAACCTTAGATTTTTTAAAGCACGCATATAAAGAACAAAGACAAATAGAAGTTTTGAGTTACAAATAAATTCAGGAAAGCTGAAATTCAAAGACCTGATGTTTATAAGGACACAAGGACAAACGAAAGATCTTTCAAGGTTTTTACATTTACAAGAAGAAAACAAAAAAGTGCTTGAGGTTAACAAGCTACGTTTTTTTATCCCTTCAAAAGCATAGCATCTCAAGAGTGGAACAAACACTTGACAGAAGTGGTTGAGGCACCATGCAGGTAAAGTGGTTGGGGAGAAACATTCTGCCCTGAATAAATGGCTTTGTGGCCAGGCTTTGGTTGTCTAAGTTCCAAAGTGAGAAAACTTACCAATGAGATTGAAAACTTGATATTGAATTAATCAAAGAGAATAAAGGACCAACAGGAGAGGCACAAGAAAGTTGAGAAGAAAAAGGTAGCTCTCATTTTCGAAAGAAGAATATTGATAACTATAGACTGGAACATAACCTTTAGCATTCAAAAGATTCACAACAGGTTACCCTAGCTCCTCAATGGGACATCAGTCTTAGAAATGCTGTTGCATTAAATATATACATCAATTTTTAGAAGCAATCTGGTTTCAGAAATAAGACAGTGTGTGCAGGCAAGAGAAATGTCTTAGGCTAAACACACATGAGTTGACTAGAACAAGATTGGAAACTATGAATAAACATGATCATTATGCTGAAGTCCAGGTGTGTTCATTCAAGCCTTTAATTATATCCTTTTGGACTAGGTTTTAGAAACAGGGTGGGTGAAATGTGTTTTTGTAAATTTAGTGGGTTGTTATCTTACTTGAGCTAAGTGACAAGTGTGTGTGTTACTCAAGAATTGTGTTCTTAAAGCATTAGAACTTTGACCCAAGTCTTACCATAAATTTTAGCAATGGCTAGAATGATCAGAAGAGACTATTTTCAAATTACAGATAAATAAAATCATAATGATTAGGCATATGGATTTTGAAATTGTTACACTTGGAAGAGAGTTCTGGCTTCGCCATTTATCAGATGTGTAGCTTTAGTCAAGTGATTTAAACTATTCTAAACCTCAACTTCCTCATCTATAAAACTATAATTTGGAAAAGGCCATCTACCCATTGTATGGATGACGTGGGATAACTAACATAAATGCACCTAGCAAATAGTATATGCCCATCAGGATGGAGATAGTTACAATGCTGGTGTTCCAAATAAAATTGCCTCTCACAACCAGAGAGCATTTCAGTAAAGTTAAATAGCTTACAGAAATGGGTAAATCAAATCAAACAAGATTAAAATGAATCGCAATATGCCATTTGAGCAAAAGGGTAAGAGAACAAGTTATGTTTTTATACAGGAATAGAATAAAAAAGGCAGATAATTAGAGGCAGATATGTAAGTGTTTGAACCATTTAAGTAACTATGTTCAATATGAATCTATTAAAAAACATAAATCAATGAAAACATGTAACAAAATACCTAGCATTTTCTTTGACTACATCTGTGAAAATATGGAAAGTAATATAAAGCAGAGACCAGCTTCACTGTGCTCTGTACTGTCTAACAACACTGAAAATCTTACATTATGAATGGAAGGCAGACAAATGGAAAAATATTCAAAGGAGAGTAATCAAAGCGTGGGGAAGCATGCCATCTGAATAATGGCTGGAAGAGAAGTGGTAGTTGTTTCCAGTTTGGGGCTATTATGATAAAACAGCTGCTGTGACATTTTATATAAATCATTTTCATAGACATATGTTTCCATTTATCTAAGGTAAATATCTAGAAGTAGAATTGTCCTATGGTAGGTGTACATTTAACTTCATTAGAAAATGCCAATTTTCCAGAGTGGTTGTACTATTTTACACTACTTTTTAATTGTTTATATATTTATTTCAATCTCATTCCTTGATGGAATTATGTCAACCTTTCCAGATTTCTGTCTTAGAAAAAAATTGGAAGACTTAACCACTCTGCACTCATATGCAGTGACCAAAAACAAGCAGAATTGAATATCCATTACCCTTTTAGATGGTACAGGAACAGTGCAATTTCCCTCACACTTCACTCATCACTCCTGACTCACTCACTCATTTGGTACCAACTGATACGTATTAGCATGAGTTTGCATACCTTCATGTAATGGGAGACTGAAACAGCCACAGCCATTTAACTTACTGACAGTAGGCCATTGTTGATGCTTGCATTTGAGTAAGAACATAAACTTCAAGGTGTGTGTTTGTATTTATACTTTGTCATTGTTGTTGCTTTTTGTAAGTGCCATCTTGGAGATATTTGTGTTTTTCCTTTTGACTGCCTCCTCCTTCAGTTGCACCCAGAGGGTCGGAACAGAAGCAGCAGCAGGAATGTTGCTAGGCAAAAAGGTTCTGATGACAATGATGGAGATTGCAAATTATGATTAGTGCAAACCCAGGATGTGTCATCAGCTTAGGATTCTGTTATTTACTTAATTTGAGCCTAATGATATGAAACATCGTTGTAATGTTGAAGTTTTCTTATCCTTTTCAAGGTGCTTCAATTCCCTGAGGAAAGAGGCAAGCAGATGGAATATTTCAGGCTGCAGACATAGAAGAATGAGATAGAAATATGCTCTCTGTCCTTGATGTGAAGATTCTGTCACTTTTAATTCTCCAGCTTATTTACTTTTCTACTACATAAGAACTGGGGCTTGTTTTAGCAGCATTGATTAAGTTGTCATTGATTTTCAAGATAGGAAATAGAACTTTCAAATTTCCCACATGAATTTTAAATAAGTCAGATATTAACAACAAGATAAAACATTTACCATGGCAATGACAGAATAGTCAAGTATCATTCAAAACCTTTCAAGGCTCACAAAGAGCATATGGATTCTAGATGTCAATACATACATGACTAGGTATTAATTTTATTATTTAATCTAAAGAAATGCTTCAATAAGCTTCTAGCCCCAAAAATAGAGTTCATTTATTTTTATACATGTTTGTGTTCACTCGAAATTTGCATAAAGGTATATTTTCTACCAGTCGATAGAAATCAGTCTTATTAACAGTTAAGATTTATTGAGCCCAGTATTCTGCTAAACCTTTAGAGCACTATGTGAATTAATCCTCACAAAAACCTTAGAGCAGAGTTTGCCCAACTTGGAACTATTGACATTTTGGGCTGGATAATTCTTTCAGGGTAGGGATTGTCCTGGGTATTGTAAGATATTAAGCACAATTTCTGGCCTCTACTTATTAGAAACCAGTAACGTCTCTCATCCCAAATGGTGAAAATGAGACAGAGTGCAGTGGCTCACACCTGTAATCCCAGCACTTTGGGAGGCTGAGGCAGGAAGATCACTTGAGCCCAGGAGCTGGAGACCAGCCTGGGCAAAATGACAAAAGCCCATCTCTACAAGAAATATAAGAATTAGCTGCGTGTGGTCGTGCACACCTGTAGTCCCAGTTACTTAGGAGGCTGAGGTGGGAGGATCTCTTGAGCCTGGGAGGCAGAGGTTGCAGTGAGCCGAGATTGCACACTTGCATTGCAGCCTGGGCAACAGGGCAAGACTCTGTCTCAAAAAAAAAAAAAAAAAAAAAATTGAAAATGTCTTCAGACATTGCAAATGTGCCCTGGGGGAAAAACTGCACTCTGGCCGACAACCATTGCTTTAAGACAAATATTATTTCTGCCACATTACAGAACTTACCTGGAGACACACAGCCAGCAAGATGAGCATCTGGAGCAGAGAGGTAAGCTTCTTTGGATTGAAAGCCCAGGATCTTTGCATTAATTGATAATGTCTCCAGTTGATTTCAAAGATACATGAATAGAATTGTGTCTACTTACATGTGAGAGTTTTCTTAGTATTTACTTTAATGTACATGTGAATTGAGCATTTACTATTTGGAAAATACTACACCAGGGCAAAAAGTGATGACAAACTTAACTTACTCATGGCCACTGAAGAACTTAAACCTTGTCATTGGTAAATAGCGAATTCACAACTGAGGTTTCGAATTTCATGTACTGTATTCAAATGCCTTTAAAGATGGAAATATACATTCACATTTCTTAAACATTATGCTTTGGTCTTGTTTTTTAACAATGTTTAAAAAACATCATGTTTTTTAAACATTTCTGTTCATTTACGTTTTGGCATCATTGCACAAATATACAAATATAAAATTATTACCTATGGTAGAATTCTCTTGTGAGAGAAAGTGTATCCATATAGTACAATAATTGGCAAATCTAGCCCACTACCTGTTTTAGTAAATAATGTTTCATTGGGTCATAGCTATGCTCATTTGTGTATGTGTTGTCTATGGTTACTTTTATGCTATGATGACAGAGTTCAGTAGTTGTGGCAGAGATCATATAGTTCACAGAGCCTGAAACTTTTACTATTTGGCCTTACAGAGGAAGTCTGCTAACCCTGACAGTATTTCAAGGTGGTCAGATTTTTGTAGCTGTGTAATCAAAGGTATTCTACTTGTCTGTGTTTATTCTTTGTCTATTTTAAAATGTATATTCATCTGGAATACATCTGTGAAGCACAAGAAATAACATTTAGTCTTTTCTCCTATTAAATTGCCTTAATAAAGAATAATTGATTAAAATGATCTGAAGGCTCATTCTGTGCTAGTCAATTTGCCAGGAGTTCTACATGCATTACACTACTTAATTGTTACAACAACACTGTGAGGTAGTCAGTCAATTCTCACTTTTTTATGAGGTCACTGAGACTTATGAAGGCTATGGAACTTCCTCAAGGTCATGCAGAATCAGAACGCAGACATGTTTGATTGCAAAGCTCAAGTCTATTTAACCACTATATTACTCTCTGTACACAGAACGAAATGTCAATAAGAAATTTTACTTGGTTTTACCTATGTTTTAAAGATCTAAGCAGATAATTTTTTCAAAATTTATCCAGATTTTCTGAATCTTCTTATAAAGGAAAAATATCTTATGCCTGCATAAATGAAAGGAGACCAAGATTATTGACTTATTCATTTAGCAAATACATAGCGAGCCCCTATCCTCCACTAGGCATTGTGCTAAATACTAAGGATATAGTAGTGATAAGATACATAATCCTTTATCTCATCAGGCTCTGCTCCTAGTGGGTAGACAAAAGAAAAGCAGAAAAAGATGACAACATAACGGGCTGAAATGACCATAATACCGGTATGCGCCAGGTACTGAGAGAGGACGAAGGCTTCACGAATGTGTTTGGAACCAAGACTTGATAGGTGAATAGCGATCAGCCCTGATGGAGATCTGGACTCTGGCCATGACGTGTTTGGAACTGCCTTGGGATACAGAAATGTTTTTGTACAATTCCTGACACTGCAAGCTTGTGTTTTAGTTGGGGGATGCAAGCCAGAATGTGTAAAATATCCATTAATAATACAAGACATCTTATGAGTAACTGGTAAATCGTGTGGAACAGCATAAAAGTACAATAGCAATTGAGAGTTGAAGCGAATGAACAGAGTGTGGTGGGTAGTCAGCGGGAAGGAGGGATGGAAGTTGAATGTTTAAAATAAGCAGAATCTGGCTAAATGAGGAAGAGGGGTGTTGAGGGGACTGAGTATTTTCGGTGACCAACTGAAACAGGGACAGTGTCTACAAGCTCTTGACTCCTAAAGAGACTGGCCTCGATAAAATCAGTGTTAAAAATAGCGGGAGAGAAAGGTCTATTGGAAGCTTTGGGCAAAAACGTAGATAGTTTTGAGAAGAGTGGAAGAAATAAGAATACATTTATCTGGGCTGGGTGCGGTGGCTCACGCCTGTAATCTCAGCACTTTGGGGGGCCGATGTGGTTGGATCACTTGAGGTCAGGAGTTAAGAGACCAACCCCACCAACATGGAGAAACCCCGTCTCTACTAAAAATACAAAAATTAGCTGGGTATAGTGGCTCGCGCTTGTAGTCCCAGCTACTCGGGAGGCTGAGGCAGGAGAATTGCTTGAACCCAGGAGGCGAAGTTTGCAGTGAGCCGAGATCGTGTCACGTCACTCCAGCCTGGGTGACAGAGCGAGACTCCATCATCCTGATAATAGGTGGTTTGTGAAGAGCACAACATAATCTGAGGTGAATAAGTGAAAAAAGACCAAATGCATTAAATAAATCATTGCTGTAGACAATTTTTAAAAATTCTATTAACATAATTTAATATATAATATAATTTGGTATTCATGCCACACTGAAGTGAAGAGGCTGCACAGCACTTTAAAAATGAATTGATATTTTCAAGTAAATAATTCCAGTTTATTATTTAATAAGGGTACCTACCTTACTGTGTATCTGACACTGTGAATAAAAGCATCTATGACTCATCATCACCTCTCTAGCTTTCAGTCTAATAGAGGAGGCAAGGAGTAAATGAAATTGTCACACAGTGACCCCCACATTTAACAACTAGATAAGAATTCCAAATCAGAAGCAATCACTAGGAGAGTTCATCATAAATGATGCTGGCCTAGGAATAGAGGAAATTGAGGAAGGTTTTATTCTGATTAAGTGAGATTTAAAGGGAGCTGAAAAATAAATAAATGTTGCTGAGGCAAAAGGCAGGTACGTGTTGTGGACTGAGTAAGGAAGAAGCATCCAGGCTGAAGAAGTAGCAGGTACAAATCCCTGGGCAGGAGGGAGAACAGAATATTCTAGCTTGTGAATTTGTTTGAAATGTGCAAGTACATTTGGAGTAGTCACTAATGGTCTCAAATTCCTACTGCTGAAGTAAAATTCCAGCTTCACAGACAAGGACACATGGTTTTATTATTCAGATGTAGAATCTGTACATCTGGCACAAGCAATATAAGTTGGTAAGGTATAAATAATTTGAAAATGCTAGACCATTTTTAAAATTGTACATTTCTCTGCCTGAAAATAGCACTTCTTTTTTTCTTTCTACCTGGAGACAAAAGAAAGATAACTTACACATCTAAAGTCTTGGGTAGAAATAGATTGGGTCTTAAAATTAAACACACATAGTTAGGATTATTTGATCTAGATCAAATAACCACTCCTATGTTGATTAATGTAGCTCTTAAGTAAAATTCATCTCCTTTTCCTTCCTCTGTTTCATTTATTTGCTTTTGTGGTAAACTTGCTTATTTTTGAATGTGATTTAAATACTGTTTTTAGCAATCATGAAAACATATGTTAAAATTGTTTTTGATTAAAAACTTACATTTTGTTCTGCTGCTCATAAACTTATGAGATCAAAATTTTAATCTTCTATCTTGAACCTAGATGGCTGTTTTTTAGCAATATGAGAAGGAAATATTTATGAATACAACCTTTGTGCAAGGCACTGTGCCAGGCACCACTGTGGGGAATATCACCCCATTTTCATCAAGTTTCTCATAGTCTAGATGGGAAGCCTAAACTTAAATTATATATATAATTATATATCCTATAGAGATGAATATTATGTATGAAATAAAAATGAAAAGAGAAAAACTTATTTGGGGAAGAAGTTGGTCTGTAGTGTTCTGTATGAGAGCTTCATGGATAAGAAAGCACTAGAGTTGGATCTTGAATTAGATTGGGATACAAGAGACCTATTAAATTAGTAGATGGGGTATTTATCCATGTCTATTAAATGTCAGAGTCCATATTTCCATCTAGTGTGCTGTATTTTCTCCCTAATGGCATTTTTAAAAATCATGATCAGTTTTGATAGAATTCTTCTATTATAAATACAATGTGTTTTTATTGTTTGTTTTTCAGCAATTTTACTTTAACGGAAGATAGCGGTGAGGGCTTGAACACTAAGGAATTAATGAGAGATCAGGTAACCATCAACCTAAAAGAGCTCAGAGATCAAGCTAAAAGAGCTTGGTTATTTTCATCCTTTCAAGTCTTATTTTCATGAGATAATTTCTTCCAAGGGGCATTAAGATTTGACTTTCGTAATCAGGTCATGATGTGGCCTGCTTGCTTATATGAGAGGTTTTTAGTGCAAAGTGAATTAAATTCATAGAAGAGCATGCTGCTGCTTGAACTTATGAAAAGTTTAGCTTTTAATTTGAACAAGAGTATTTTACTAGAGACAATGGTGATTTTAGACTATGCTGACTATTTACATATTTAAGGAAAAGTGAGTAGATTGTAGTTTTTCCAAATTTGTGGCCATTTCGAGAAGACAGAAATGTATATGTAGTCTAGTTTCACAGAGAATTCCTTTAAGAAATAGCGAAAGAGAAATTGATATAGAAAATACAATTAAGGCCTAATTATATGTGTACTTAATGGATAGGTGAAGGCATTAAGGAAAGACAGAGAGAGAAACAGAGCGAGATCATGTGCATTTCAAGTGTAAACTGGCTATTGTTTTAGGGATTTGTGAAAGGATATTTGGAAATCAATTTTATCACTTGAATATGAGAAAGGAAGCCAACAGAAATATAATACTTCACAAAATTATTTTTGCACACGGTGATAATCATCAGTAAGATTTACTTTTGATCAAATAAAACAGCAGAATAGTATATCTTACAAATATGCTATTTTCTTCATGACATGATAAATTCTGTGAATTTTCTCAGAGTATCTCTCTAAAAAACTGTGAGGTTTTAAGATTAGATAAGGTAAGTAAGATAATACAAGGAAGAAAAGAAAGAAATGAGAACTAATAAAAATTAAATCATCAGTTTTCACATTCTAATATTGTTGGCCTTCAAATGGAATGCCATGAATGATTAAACACATGAACAAAAATGCTATTGTGATCATTTCTCAATATTCACAAAAGATAGTTACAACAATCAAAATTTAATCTATGCTTAATACTAGAATAGTATTAGTACTTAGATTTTGAATATGATTTTTAACATGTTGAATGTTTTAAGAAAGGGCTTTATCCCAAATGATGACAAAACTATTCATGACAGAATAATCTGAGATTACGGGAAGTTTCCTTATTTGTTCTTGTCTGTTAACTGTTATTCAATTAATTTGTTAACCTGAGGCTGAACATTAACTCCATAGCTACTTGATAATAATGTTTAAAAATATGTAATAACAGAAATTGAACGCATGTTTACTAGACACTAGGAACTATTTTAAACCTAGGCATTACTTTAATTCTCACACTATTCATACAACATACATGTCTGTTGTAGTATAATCAATAATTTCATAAATAAGAAACATAAAGCTTAAGAATTTAACACCTTTGAGGCAATTAAGATGGTAAGTCATTGAGCTAGAGTTCGAACCCAGGTCCCCCCAAATTTTAACCATCAGGTTATCCTGCCGTCCATAGAAAGGACCACAAATACCCTACTCAGTAACTACAGAGGTTCCAGTAACTGGGTTACAGAACTTCAGAGAATCACTTACTAACTGAGCTAGTCATTTATTCTCCCTAAACTTCATGCTAATTATCTGTAATGCAGCATTCATGTTAGTACTTACAATCTCTTAGGTCTGAAGTAATAATTTAATAATGTAATGCACAGAGGTAGTTTAATAGTTTAATTTCTATTATGCATGACCCTAAGTAAGTGAGCATTAAAATAGCTTTTATTATTGTTCTTAGATTCATATATCTATCTGTGTTTATAAAACTGGGTACCTTAGATTTGTGTGGCATAGCAGAGCTTTCAAAATG
This sequence comes from Pan troglodytes, assembly GCF_028858775.2. Lineage (NCBI taxonomy): Eukaryota > Metazoa > Chordata > Mammalia > Primates > Hominidae > Pan > Pan troglodytes. Next base: position 162,148,196 of record NC_072402.2, on the reverse strand, counting down.
TTTTCACACATAAAATATTCATACATATGTTATTTAACATTTTACGTCATGTTTAATTAAGATAGGCTTAACATCGACGATTTTAAGGCTTAAGAATGACATATAAAATTCAGGTGCTGCAACTCAACTAGCTTTTCGGAAAAAAAACACAGAATACACTTTTTTTTAGGTTTGAGATTCAGTTCTGAAGAGTTTGCTGCTTTACTTACTGAATTTACTCACTTGAAATATGGCTTTCTTTCTATGATTCTGTGGAATTGGCAACCTCTGTTTTTATTCTAACAACGTAATACATTTCTAAGTTAATATTATATGGATTTTTTCCCCATCAAAAATTGCCCCCATTCAGAATAAACACACATCTCCCATACTTTGCCTACAATTTTACTTATCCCATTTGAGGAATGTATCTATTTTAAGAAAAACAAGAAACATAACCTGATTGTGTTTCTTGGGGTCAGAATCCCGTTCTTTGAGGATTCTCTGATCACAGTAGGTTCTAGATGAATTTTGCTAAAATTGTTCAACATAATTTGAGTAGCTACAAGCTTGGGAGCTAACTATATAAAATTATATCCATGCCGTCAAGTGACTTGCAATTTTATTGGTTAGAATTCTCTTTGAAACAGCTTTTTTTCCAAGACTTTGATAAATGTAATGAATCTTTTTAGAAAATATAGAGAAATGTAGATTATTGTAACAAATGCCAAGATACTCATCTTGATTTTCTTAATTGTCTTCATTGCCAAAAAATTATTGCTTCCACGAAGCTATGCATGTCTGTCTAATTCAAGTTTCTGTGTGTTTCCTAAAATGTATATATTTCTATTCAATGTATAATATTAAATTTGGATTTTATTCTTTACATAAAGAGTGTTATACTGTACTTATTAATTTTTTCCATTTTATTTTTGAGATTAGCCATGTTAATGGACATAGATTTATTTCACTTTAATTGTTGAATAGTATTACATGATTGTAAAATATTGTATTTTGTTTATTCCTCTGGTAATGGGAACAAAATGAACAATAATAAACAATGTTTAATAGTATATTCTTGTACAGATCTCCTTGCTGACATAAGTAGGAATAGTTCTAACAAATATACTTTTGAGTGAAATTGCTGGATTGAAGGGTGTATGTGTTTTCAACTACTTTGGTGTCAGACTCCTTTTGCTCACATTCCATATTCATAGTCAGAAAATCCAAAATGTTGTACCTGTGAAAATTGTCTAGGCATGACTCTTTTTATCATTTCTACTTGTCATTGTGGTCTGGACATCTTCTTGATAAGTTATTGCACCAGTGAACTAACTGGCCTCTTTGCATCCACCCTTCCTCCTATAGACCATCTCCCACACAGCAGCCCAGGGGATACTTCTAGAACTTAATTCAGATCTTATTACTTTTCTGTCTCAAGCCCCATAAGGGCCACTAATTCATTGAGAGTAAAAGACAAAGATGTTATAATAATTTACAGCCCATAGCCACAACTCAAGATTGCTTTGTTTACTTGTTTTCCTTTTTCTTCTTCTCTAGACGGTACATGGAGACTTTCCCTCCACCTTCATCCCCATTTCTGACAATGGGAATCATGAGTCCTTCCTCTCTTCCTGAGGGCGTGGTATTTTGTGGTCCCTATTTAATGTGGGTTTGGTTTCCCATGGGGTTCCCAGCCCCAGATGGCAGACACTGACTTTGACTTTCCTCCTTCTGCCCAGCGGAGCAACAAACCTCAAAGCTCGGTTTACTTAGATTAGCAGATACTCAGGGAAAAAACAGTTAAATGCTCCTGTGATCTTGATTTTGCTGGGTTTCCACTCTCTTTTATAGTATAGATGGTTATTTCCACCAATCCTGTTAACACTTGGCCTCTAAAGAGTTTTATTTTTAATTTTTAAAAATCACCCTTGCTTACTAAACTTACTTTTTAAAGACCAAAAAAAAAACCATCATGAACATATTCTTTATCAATAAATGAATATAATAGTCCCAATAATTTTAAACAACCATAAACCATTTGCTTCTCCAGAAAATCAAGGGCTCTAGTCTCTGAGAGGGAGAGTGAATCTACTCTGGTTGAACACATCAAATACTGAATTATTATTAACTGTCATTTTAGTAGTTCCTAGATCTTCAGAAGCTTGTCAGAAATGAAAATGTTATGTGATTATTACATTATTTAGTGCCTTCTGTGAATAAATGTTTACATTTTCCCCTATTTGGACTATCTAAATAGTCTAGAACACTCGTAGCATCTGTTTGAATTTTCGATAGCCTTGGAAAGACAGGACAGAGCACCAAAATGACATGTATGATGGCAACATAAATAAAGACACAAATAAGTATCTACTTTAGATAGCTTTCCTTTTAGATTTTTATTTAACTGGAAAGATATGAAAACAAAAATGTAAAAATCTCCCATAAATTTCTCACTAAAAATATGTTAAACACAACAAGAAAAGTGGTGTTATTTCTTTTTTGGCCTTCCCATTCTAATACCAAGAGAAAACAGTTGCTAATAACATGATATATGTTTCTGGATTTCTTCATGCATGTTTACATAGACTTTTTATAAAACTTAGATCATATTACATAAACTATCCTGCATACTGCTTTTTTTCACTTTAAGCGGTTATTATAGTAAATGCATACATTTAGTTAATATTTCAAATTATGAATAGTACAGTAATACTAGAATGAGTATTAGACATATGTGGAATTAGAATAAGACATATGTCAGCACAAAAATAATTAATATACACAGATGGAATTGCCACTTAAAAACCATTTTATAAATTATTTTCAGTTAAGATTATTTTTGTTTTATTCTCAGAAATATTTACTACGGAAAATACAGATGTCATCTTTTTTTTCAATTAATAATATAAGGGCTATATTTATATAGTTGTGTTTGTTTATAATATCATTTGGATAATTTGGTATTATCTTATGAATATACCTCTACTTACTTTAGTCCCTATGTCAATTTTTTTCATTTCCTGTCATAATTTAGTAATATGCATTTACATAAAAGATTTCCACATATCTTAACATATAAAACTACAGTATGTGAAAATGATCACTGTAAAGTTTTTCTATAATGTATTAATTGGTCATAGCAAAATCATTCCTACTCCTTTGCCTCAGAAAATGATTAGAAGTGAGAGTTTAGACCCGCAGCATCCAATATGGTCGCCAGGAGCCACATGTGGTATTTGGGAATGTGAAATGGGGCAAGTTCAAACTGAACAGTGTTATAACAGTAAAATACACATGGATTTCAATGACTTAGTATGAAGGAAAGGAATATAAAATATTTCATTAATCATGTCATATTGATTTTATTTGAAATGAAAATGTTTTTGAACACTAGGCAAATAAAATATATTTTAAAAATTATCTTAATCTTTAATTTAATTGGATTTATTTTTGAAATGTAGCTACTAGAAAATCGACAAATGCATTTGTGGCCCACATTATATTACTTTGGACAGTGCTAGTACAATTTTTTAAATTAATATATACCTCTTGTCTTTGAGACATAAAAATGGAAAGCCAACAAAGAAGGGTGTAACCTACTGAAGCAATTTACTGACTTAGATGTGGCCAAGAACTTTTCCAGGGACCCATGGAACCTACTGCAGATTCCAGAATTAGGAAAGTGAAAACTTGCACAGCTGATAGCACACACTTCTATATTCTTTCATTTTGTCCCCTATGTGATCCTTAAGAACAAGCTAGTTGAACAGATATACAGGGGCTATGCAAGTGAAAATTTCTGCACTTCACTTGTATGCAAAAAGGATGAACGACAAGTAAGAAAACTTAAGTATTTAAGTATTCACTGAAAACAAAAACTGCTTCTGGGTTATGCATAGACTGAATCCAGTTTTCTGGATTCAAAGATTGTCTTAGAACTGTTTGGGGTGCTATAACAAAATTCCTTAGACTGGGTAATTTACAAAAAAATAGATATTTATTACTTACAGTTCTGGAGGCTGGGAAGTCCAAGATCAAGTCACCAGCAGATTTAGTGTTTGGTGAGAGTCAGTTGCTCTAAACAGCACCTCACATGGCAGAAGGGCAAAAGGTCTCCCTCAATCCTCTTTTATTAGGGCAGAAATCATATTCAGGAGGGAAGAGCCCTCCTGACCTAATCACCTCTTAAAAGCTTAATTTATTAATACTGTCACTTGAGGATTAAGTGTTAATCTATAAATTTTAGGGGATAAGCATTAAAATCACAGCATTCTGTCCCTGGTCCCCCAAAGTTAACTTCCTTCTTATTTGCAAAATACATTTACTTCATTCAAATACTCCAAAAGTCTTATCTTATTCCAGCATCAACTTTAAAGTCTAAGTCCAAAGATGCATCTAAATATCATCTAAATAAGATATGAGTGAAACTTAAGGTTGTGATTCATTCTGAAGCAAATTTCTTCCCAGCTGTGAGCTTGAGAAATCAAACAAGTGATATGTTTCTAAAATACAATGGTGAAGCAGACATAAATAGACATTCCCATTTCAAAAGTGAGAAATAGTAAGAAAGCAAGAGGTACCTGGTCTCATGAAAGTCCAAAATCCAACAGGGCAAACAACAGGCCCAGGAGAACAGTGGAGGGAAGGATATTCCCAACACAAGAGACCAGTAGAGCTACCAGTGTGCAACTCCTGCCTGGGAGAGATGCAGGAGTGTGACTTCCATGTTATCAGAGCTGCTGCATGAGCTGTGCCCAGAAAAACCATGGGGACATGGCTGCCAGGAGACTTGAGGGCCCATTTACCACCCCAGTTTGTTTGGAAGGTTGACATCAAGTCAGAGATTATTCTTAAGCTTCAAGTCTCTCTGGAGTATTATTTGAAACCTAAGTGGAGATAATTATGTGCCTAGAGCTTGTGTACTCTGCATGCCAACAGAAATAGCACCTTTCAAACACTATCAAGGTAAATTACATGTGCCCTCTGGAGGGGCAGCTGGAAGTGAACTTCTGCCTGCTGGAGTCACAGATGGGGGTAAGACCCTTCAAATCACTCTGCCTCTGAAGACCCTGGAATTCTGGGCCTGTGATGGGAAAGGTAGTCCTGAAGCTCTCTGAAATGCCTTCAGGGTCATTCTGGTTTTTGTTTTTTGTTTGTTTGTTTGTTTGTTTTTGTTTTTTGAGACAGAGTCTCACTCTGTAGCCCAGGCTGGAATGCAGTAGCACAATTCACAATCTTGGCTCTCTGTAACCTCTGCATCCCAGGTTCAAGTGATTCTCACACTTCAGCCTCATGAGTAGCTGGGACCACAGGCATGTGCCACCACACCTGGCTAATTTTTTGTATTTTTAGTAGAGACAGGGTTTACCATGTTGGCCAGGCTGGTCTTGAACTCCTGGCCTCAAGTGATCTGCCTGCCTCAGCCTCCCAAAGTGCTGGAATTAAAGGTGTGAGCCACCATGCCTGGCCCAGGGTCATTCTTTATTTTTTCTGAGGAGCAGCACCTAGATTCTTTCTATTCATACAAATCTCCTTAATCAAGAGTTGCTCGCAAGGTTTGCTTGGCCAGGTCCTTGGTGTTCTCTCTGAAACTCCCTTTTTCATACTTTACAACATGGTCAGGCTAAGAATTTTTCAAATCTTAAATACAGATTCCTTTTCATTATAAATTCCACTTTTAATTTGTTCTCTCTTCTTCCCTTTTACTGTAAATAGTCAAGAGAGACCATGCCATACCCTCAACCTCTCAATACCTTGCTTAGATATTTATTCTGCTAACTATCCAATTTCATCACTTCCGCAAAGCGCTAGAGCACTAACATGATTCAACCAAGTTCTTTGCCACTTTATAAAAAGGATGGCCTTTCCTTCAGTTTCCAATAACATGTTCCTTGGTTGCAGCTGAAACTTCACCAGAATAGTCTTCCCTATCCATATGCCTACCAACATTCTGATCATTACCACTCAGGCAATCTCTTAAGAAGACTGAGAGTTTCTCTATAGCTCTCTTCTGAGCCCTCACCCAAATCGCCCTTAATGCTCCATTCATGATGATGTAGGCTTTTTCTAGTATGTACCTCCAGCTTCCACCAATTAACCAGTTCCAAGGCCACTCCACATTTTAAGGTATTTCTTACAGCAAATACAGTACCCCCATTTCTTTGTACCAATTTCTGTCTTAGTCCATTTTGGCTGTTATAGCAAAATACCATCAACTTGGTAATTTATAAACAATAAAAACTTACTGCTCACAGTTCTGAAGACTGGAAAGTCCAAATCAAAGCACCAGCAGATTCAGAGTCTGGTAAGGGTCTGCTTCTCCTAGACAGTGCCTTTTAGCTGTGTTCGCACATGGTGGAAGGGCAAAAGGTCTCACTCAAGCCTCTTTTATAAGGACACTGCCCCCTTTATAAGGGCAGAGACTTCATAATCTAATCACCTCCTAAAGGCCCTACCTCTTAATACTGCCACATCAGAAATTAGGTTTCAATTTAAAATTGTGGAAGAAGAAGCACTCTGAACACAGCAAAAATGTTCATAAAAGTATCACTGGAGTTCCTTATGTATCAAAGAAAGATTTCAAACAAGTTTTGGTTTTCATTATAATATAGCTTACTGTTTCCTCAATATTGAAAATTAACTACCCAAAGAGTTGATATATAAAATATTTTCAGAAATCAGAGTATTCGGTTAGTTCACTTTGTTTCCAAACAAATTGAATAATAGGTGTGTCCAATTATTTAGAATATTTTTAAATTTAGCTTTGGATAGAAGAAGGGTGGTTTAAGAAAAACTAACAGATCTGATAATACAAGTATTTGAATTCATAGCTCTTCTTGGTTAGATGACCTTTTACAAACTGCTTACATTTCTCGATCTCTGCTCTTCAGATAAAAAAAAAGTCAAGTTTGTACTAGTACAGCAAAAATGCTGTGCTTATACTTTAAAGTGTTCTGTAGTACAAAATCTTAAAGAAATGCAACTAAGAAAATAAATTGTAGAAATGGAAGAAGATTTAGGTAACAGTCAAGTATCCTCATCCAGAGGTCCTCCCAGGGAATTTCCAGGAATTACAAAGGATTCCATTTTGAAAGTTTTCTGTACTGAGCTTATCTGAGTGGCAGTATAAGCTCTCAGTATCAAATAAAAATTGAGCCCTGAAAGAAGCATTTGCCATTTGTCATTCCTAGCAGTGCTGTGTCTTTTAATGCAGTTTATCATTTTAAAATATGACATTCCTGATTAAGTTTTATCATGATAAATATCAGAAAAATATTCACCCATCATCTGCTCACCTAACCCCCTCTTTCCCATTGGTTATGCCAGGTGTCCATGATCGTCCTATAGATACCTAGTGAAGGGGGTAAATTTTAGGTAGCAATGCTTGCCACATGGTCCTCTATATTCAACCTAAGCTGATTGTACCAGAAACAAATGTAACTCAGAGGCAACAACAGAACAAATAGATCGACCAGTGCCATTATGTTCTGATATCACACCAAAATATGAATTTAGCCTATCAGCTTTCTTCTCTTGAGAATATGAACTCAGAATTAATAACAAAATGAACATATTTTAAGTGGGCATTGTACCTGGAAAACTATGATGTAGAGATGAGCCCTGAGATGGAGTAGAGAATATAGAAGAGTTTTTTAAAAAGTGAATAGATAAGATAAAAATAGAAGGAAGATCTCATAAGAGAAACATTAAGCTGTGATCAATTTTTTTTGGAGTAACATTTTCTTCCATTATATTGAAAACAAAAAATATCATGAATAAAGTATGCATTACTAATTATGTTGCTCATTAATAATCACACAATTGTAAGATGAGCATATATTTTGGATTTGGCCCTACCTTTTACTGTATATGAATCTGCATTTCTTGTGAAGTGGGGACAATAATACAGTTCCTATGGGATTCCATTGGAAATCAAATGAAATAATGTAGGCAAAGAATCTTTTGACTACATTATTTCTAAAATTCTAAATAGAGTTCTAAAAAGACTTTTAGAATATATTAATACTCAGTTCTCAACAAACAATCTTATTAAATATCTTGCTTTTCATTGGAAAACATTTTGGCATTACTCAAATTTGAACAGGAAGATAAATTCTGAGTCTACAGAATGTGTGTCATAATCTACAGAGATAGACCACGATATTTCAAAAGATAGTAAATTTTTAAGGAAATCAGATATTAGCTGAAAAAATTTTTGCCTCTTTCATGACATGACAGTTGAAATTCTCTAATTCTCTTAATGAATTTCACCTGCAACAAAATAGGTGGCAGTATACTAAGCACAATAATAAAACTGTTCTATGTCACCACTCTCAGTAGTGGACTTTTGACTATGCTTAATAAGTAATTTCTTGCCAAAAATCATGTTATAGTAATAGAATATGATAATCATAAATGTGGCTTATACTACACAAAAAGCTATTTATCAGGTTTAAGCAGTTCTATTTTTCAAAATAAATACACTAATACATGATATAAATCAAGCTTTTCTGATGTGCAAAAATAGTTTTTGACTGAAGGAGTGATAATATTCAGCCCTTATTACTGACGTAATTATAAACATCCTTGAAACATTCATATGAAGGTGATCACAGGAAAATAAGGCATAGTACAAAACTTGAGCTTGGGCAAGAAACATCACAATGTGAGACAGCTAGAGCCTCAAAAGTGATGCCACGGTGAATATTCTGGGGAATGAAACAGTTCAAATGTTCAAAAATTCAGAAAGGAAATTATGCCTCACCTATGTGAAGCCCTATGTGTCCTTTTTTACATAGCACAATAAAATTCTAAGGGGATTGGGAATTGGTGCAGAAGGAAAGGAGGAATGAAATTATTGCATTTTCACCTTCTCCCACTTTATCACTGGGCTAGGGGATGACTCATGTACATCTTCGTGAAATATCCATTGTCATCAATAAAATGAAGTTGAAGTAAATGTAAAGTTTTATCAATAAAGCAATATTGAAATTAGAATCACACTTATTTCCTGTCATTATTTCCAAGATGCTGAATAATCTAGATGAATGGAAGAAAAAAACGTCAATGAGTTCATCCTTAAATATATTCAGAGAGAAACTTTCAAGAGACCAGACTCAATAAAAAAAAGTAATGAAACATGAGAAACATAATACGGGATAACTAAAAACTCATCCAGTTCTCAAAAGGTTCACATATGAGGAATACTGTTCACCTGCCTGATGGTGCATTTCCTTTTTGCTTACTCTACGAGCATGAAATCAACCAAGCAAGACAAACATGTCTTTTTTATATTGTGTGCTTAATAAGCAGTGATCCATCCTAGTCACTTAAAAACTCTAGTTGAGCAGATCGGATCCCAGTCTTCCAAATGTTTACAAATGGTGATAACACTGGTAGGATTAAACTCCACTGGATACATCACATCTTTTTGTATATAATACATGTTTCTGGATTTCTTTATGCATGTTTACATGTACTTTTTATAAAACTTATGTCATGTTGCATAAGCTATACTGGGTAATGCTTTTTTTTCACATTTCAGGGCTATTATAGTAAATGCATATATTTAAGTAATTTTTCAAATTATGAATTGTACAGCAATACTACAATAAGAATTAGACATATGTGGGATTAGAAGATGACATACATCAGCACAAAGAAAAAATAATACCCAAAGATGGAATTACAATGTAAAAACTGCTTTATAAATTATTTTCAGATATTATTATTTTTGTTTTCTTCTCAGAAACATTTACTGTAGAAAATGCAGATGGTGCAGGTTGGTGAAAGAGTAATTGCAGTTTTTGCATTGCTGAAATTTGCTGTTTGATATCGGAACACATTCTCAAATAAATGTGGTTATGTTTATATCATTTTAATGTGCATTTCTCACTTTATTTTGCTAATGACTTATTACTTGTTGTTTATTTTATATTTATTTTAGACTATGGAAATGATGTTAGACAAAAAGCAAATCTGAGTGATTTTTTTCTCTCTTTTTTTTTTTTTTGAGACAGAGTCTTGCTATGTCATCAGGCTGGAGTACAGTGGCATGATCTTGGCTCACTGCAACCTCTAACTCCCTGGTTCAAGCGATTCTCCTGCCTCAGCCTCCTGAGTAGCTGGACTACAGGCGCCCGCCACCACGCTCAGCTAATTTTTGTATTTTTAGTAGAGACAGGTTTCACCATGTTGGCCAGGATGGTCTCGATCTCCTGACCTCGTGATCTGCCCGCCTCAGCCTCCCAAAGTGCTGGGATTACAGGCATGAGCCACCACGCCCAGCCGCGATTTTCTTATTTGAGTTCAAAATGGGTCATAAAGCAGCGGAGACAACTCACAATATCAACAACACATTTAGTCCAGGAACTGCTAAGGAATGTACAGTGCAGTGGTGGGTCAAGAAGTTTTGAAAAGGAGGAGAGCCTTAAAGATGAGGAGTGTAGTGGCAGGCCATTGGAAGTTGACAACAACCAATTGAGAGCAATCGTTGAAGGCGATCCTCTTACAGTTACACAAGAAGTTGCTGAAGAATTCAACGTCTACCATTCTATGGTCATTCAGCATTTGAAGCAAATTGGAAAGGTGAAAAAGCTCCATAATTGGGTGCCTCAAGAGCTGAGTGAAAATCAAAGAAATCATTGTCTTGAAGTGTTGTCTTCTCTTATTCTATGCAACAACAATGAACCATTTTTCGATAAGATGTGACATGAGTGGCTGGGCGTGGTGGCTCATGCCTGTAATCCCAACACTTTGGGAGGCCACAGTGGCTGGATCACCTGACGTCAGGAGTTCGAGACCAGTCTGAACAATATGGCGAAACCTCGTCTCTACTAAAAATACAAAAATTAGCCGTGTGGGGTGGCGTGCGCCTGTACCCCTCCCAGCTACTCAGGAGGCTGAGACAGGAGAATTGCTTGAACCCAGGAGGTGGAGATTGCAATGAGCCAAGATCGTGCCACTGCACTCCAGCCTGGGCGACAGAAGGAGACTCTGTCTCAAAAGAAAAAACAAACAAACAAAAAAACAACTAAAAAAAAATTGTGACATGTGACGAAAAGTGGATTTTATACGGCAACCAGCAATGACCAGCTCAGTGTTTGGACCAACAAGAGGCTCCAAAGTACGTCTCAAAGCCAAACTTGCACCAAGAAAAGGTCATGGTCCCTGTTTGGTGGTCTGCTGCCAGTCTGATCCACCACAGTTTCTGAATCCTGGTGAAACCACTATATCTGAAAAGTATGCACAACAGATTGATGAAACGCACTGAAAACTGCAATGCCCGCAGCCGGCGTTGGTCAACAGAAAGGGCCCAATTCTTCTCCATGACAATGCCTGACCACACGTTCGTTGCACAACCAATGTTTCAAAAGTTGAATGAATTGGGTTACAAAGTTTTGCCTCATCCACCATATTCACATGACTTCTCACCAACTGAATACCACTTCTTCAAGTATCGCGACTTTTGTCAGGAAAAATGCTTCCATAACCAGCAGGATGGCGAACATGCTTTCCAAGAGTTCGTCAAGTCCCAAAGCATGATTTTTACACTACAAGAATAAACAAACTTATTTCTTGCTGGCAAAAAGGTGTGGATTGTAATGGTTGCTATTTTGACTAATAAAGATGTGTTTGAGCCTAGTTATAATGATTTAAAATTCACAGTCCAACCGCAATTACATTTGCACCAACCTAATAAACTGATGTCATGTATGGACAGTCTGTAAGGGAAGAATGCTCCTCCGAGGCGCCACACCACAAGTCATTTACATTAGCGCTCAGAGACATCTACTAAATACAATTAATGTTTGACTTATATTTCATAAGTTTTTTTAAAAATTACAAAACAAAAATATCACAAAATTAAATAAGTATGCAAGGCATACTTGAAGTCATGAAATAATCTCAGGAGAAAGAAAGAGTAAAGGCAACAACAGCATAGGTAATTTAAGGCACTTCTTTTTCCTAAACATGCTTGTCTTCCAATCTTTTAATCACTGTTCTGGCATGTAGCCCAAGCTAAAGCATAATCTTTTGAACAGTTCTCTGCAGCTGTCTGAGTGCTCTAGGTGGATGGTGAAGGGGTTAAAATGTGCTATTCCTGCACATTGATGACTTAAGTTAAAGACACTTGAAAAATAGCAGATGTGAAAAGATCACATTGACCTTGTGCTGTTTCTCAAAAGCAGAACAAGAAATTCCCATGTGAAAGGTGCTCTTCCTATATTAGAAAGAGGCAACGTCCTTATCCTCAAGGACGGGAAGTCGAAACTGAGAGAATTCTATGCAGACATTGCTAATATAACTCTGAAGTCTCCACATATAATTTAGTTGCTTCTTTACTTTTACTACTCTTTGTCTTATTCACTATATATAAGTAATAGATTCTAACTGCTTTTTAGGTCTTCCTTTTTTTTTTATGAGGGCTCACATGCCATATAAAACTTACATTTTGCTTTTCTCTTGTTAATCTAATTTTTGTAAATTTTATTCTCAGACCCAATCGGAATGCTAAGAGGATAGAGGTGGAGTTGTTCTGACCCTACAAAAGACAGATGTGATACTACTAGGTGTTAGGATTCACAGACCAGTTAAGATTAATACATGTCTGTGTCTCCATATCTTTAAAGTACATTCATTCTCATTAAAAGAGTAAACATACAGCCTATGGATTATTTAGCATCCTGAATGTTAGAAACAGAAAGACAAAAATTTGTACTTTTAAGGATGGAGAAATATTAGATTGTATTATTGAAGTAATATTTCTATTCTCTATTAACATGGCAACTTTTTGGGGAAGAGTAACTATTTTTCTTTTTATTTTTTTGGAAAGTCCTTGAAAGAGACTTACAGAGACTCAGGTAAACACTTAAATGTTATGTTTGAGGCTGGCATGAAAACCGTTTTGCACTATGGTCATTTAAAGTAAGACTCTTTCTAAATATTAACCAGAGTCATTTTCCAGATTATTTAACTCTGTGGCTAAATGTGCCATGAGAAATGAAACTTCTGACTCTTAGGCTGCAGTGTTAATGGACTGATTCCTTTTCCTTACAGCATATTGTTGATATTCTGTTCACATGTGTTATGAAGAATAATGATAGCTTTACACAATATATATTTTTGTAATCTGGGAAAATGTATATTACTTTATATCACATTTGATTTCTCATATAAATTACTGTAGCCCTTTGAAAAAACTTTGAAAATCCATCTTTGGAGTTCACTATATTAGTCATGCCTTTTAGTGTTCTTTATTTGTATTTTTTGACAATAATGAAATTACTTAATGTCATTTCAAGTTCATCCCATTACATATACACATGAACTCAGAGCTGGGGTAATTTACTTATGTAGTTCACATCTCCTTTGTTACAGATGGTAAACATGCAGATTTCTCCCTCCAGGAAAGAAACTCTTTCATAAGATAATTGCATATTCTGCTCATTTTTTTCTCTTACTGATGCTTTCGTATTGTTATTACACCCTGTCAGATTAGTAATTAGCACGCAACTTCCATATGACATAAATGCATTTCTCTTGCTTTCTTAAAAGCCCCTTTAGCGACTCAAAGCATATTATAACTCCAGCTGGTCAAAAAGAGAGGAAATAAATAATATAACAGGAACAACTGCAAGAGCAAGTGCAGCATCATGTTGGTGCATTTCTTTTGATCAAAAGGTCAAATTGCAACTGGTCTTTGAAGAGTGTGCTGGTGACAGTGTGCAACCTTTGCAGTAAGTATTTTTTTCATTACTTTTTAATGAATAATTGAATTAACAGCCTCAATCACAATCTGAGGGAGGAAATTAGCTGAAGAAAGAGAGAACCCTGTGATAAGCCTTCTGAAAAAGAGAAAAATAAAAGGGTTAATCCATAGGTCAACCTTAAGAGGGACTAAAGATCCCCCCAAAAAAACTGACCAAAGAGTCTATGCCTAGTAGAGTCAGTTTGAAATTACGTAGATTAGAAATGGGATTACAGGAACAAATTGCTAATTCATACCCCTATACGGAGGAAAATTCAGTCTGCTTGGATTATCTTTTTCAAAAGGAAAATAATTCAATAAGCAATAATCAAGGTGAAAGTATTCTGTGAAATTTCTATACTGAATAGAATTGGTTATTTAATTTGCAAAGTTCAGTGTAAAACGAAAATGCAAGTTTGCTTATTCAAAGTTACTAAGAATTTCAAATTGTCAAAATAGTGATAGCAGAGCCTTAAACTGGTTGGGGGAAGGGAATGCAGTGAGGATAGGAGCGGATATCAGGGGGGTTCTAAGTGGGACTATACAGGTTGCATGTCTATGAATCTGGTCTTGCTCCTGCAGGTAGCTCCTGGACTGGCCCTAGACTGCTGTCAAATTAAACCAGCGCTGTAAAGAAGAGAGCAAGTACCCTAAAGTTGAATGAAGGGGCATCTTAATTCGAATCCTGGCTCTAATGCTGACTGTAAGCATGACCCCAGATGAGTTATTCACTCTCTCAGTCTCAGTCTCCTCATCCACAAAGCAGGGATCACAATAAATGAATAGCACCTTTCACAGAACCCACCATATATACTGAGTGTCCAGCAAATACTGTGTTCATCATCTAACATCATAACACATTGAGCATCCATCAGAGCAGAAATAGTTCGCACCTGGATATTTCTGTTTCTTTTTTTTGCTATCCTACTGGTGTTTTACTTAAGTTTAGTATGGTAACATGAAAGAAAATTACTGCTCTTCTGCTATTTAGTTAGCATTTTTATGCTTTTAAAAAATATTGCAATAAAATTAATAAAATTTGAGTTCAGTCTTTCCTATTTAACTAATATTATCTAAAAATAACTACCTCCCAGGACCACATTATACAACAACATATAGTAGCTACCTAGGGACAGGTATCTTAATTGTTGAGAAAATTCTACAAAGAAAGTACCTTCCTCTGGACATCATACCTATTCATATTGCCAGTGTCAGGGATGCTTACCATGGTTATGGTATGGTAATAACATGATACTGATCATCAGTACGCAGCAAATGAACATACTTTCTCAATTCTAATAAAGCATCAATTGGGACACACAGGCCATAAAATGACTAATAGCCTTTAGATGGGGAGAAAAACGATTAAAATGCCATCATATTATGTGTACAAATGAATTTAAAAATGCAGTCTGATTTCCAAAATACTAAGCTATTTTATACACGTTAGTACTGAGGAAGTATGTCAGGACATTCCATTGACCTATGATATAATTATTAAGTTTTGTTCATTTATTGACCTTATGAAAGTTTGTTCCTTTATTTGCTTATATATATTTATACATATATATAATATATCCCATTTTTATATATATTTCCCTATGTATCCTATACATATATTTATTTCCTATATGTGCATCTCTCCATATGTACAATATAGATTACATCAATAACATTCTTCTGACTTGTTTTGAAAATAGGAATTATTCCTTCCTTTATTCATTCTACAGATATTTATTGAGTAGCTTCTATGTGCCAGGCACTTTCTTAGGAATTTGGGATAGGAGAAAAATCCCTGTCCCATGGAGCTTACATTCTATTAGGGATGATTTCAATAAACAAAACGAGTAAATAAAGTAAGAACTTGGTAATGATAAGCAATGTAGAGAACTTTTCTCTTTTAAAGGAAGAGAAATCTGGAATTCTGAAATTTGATTTTAAACAGGTGCTCAAAGATGATATGATATAGAATTCTTCCTTTGATATTTTAATATAAAGGGTGACTCCCCTGTACTATGACCTAGATTGTATATATCATGATCTTTCTGTTTGATTAGTGTCCACTGTCAGTCTTTTATCGTACTGGGCATTTAAAATAAATAAAAAAATACCAAATCATGGTTGCACATTACAAAACATGAATTGAGAATAAAGAACAATACATCTAGACACTGGACATTTCATTAAGTGCTAAATTATAAGGTACAGTCATAAGTGTTGACCACATTGGGAGAAGAATGTAGGCAATTCCTAGCAGATCCTGGGAGGCTCACCTCTTCTTAGAGTTGGGGGGAGAGACATGCTTTAATTAGGCGTGTGTATCCAGCTCACCTAGCAAACATTGAGAACCTCTAGGGATTGCTTATCTTTGATTCCCAACACCTTGTCTGGGATGTGGAGACATAAAAGATAATCAATAAAGAATTACAGAATGAAAGCATGACTCCTTCATTCCTTCAATCCATCTCTCATGGGGTGGGGAGAACTTTTATAAGGAGGAGGTTCTTATTTTTAAGCAGATTATAATTATTTCTGAAAATTTTGTTATTTCCATAAGATTCTGTTCATATATTGACAAATCTATATCTACATTCTCTCAGATTATTGGGGGATATTATTCAAATTCTTCTTTAATAAAAGGAGCTTTATCCTTAATGTTTTGTTAGAGCCTATACTGTTTTTGTTGAAATGTACTGTAATGAATATATTATAAAGAGATAGACCTGTAATTTAACCTTGGAGGAAATAAGTTTTAGGTAGTGCTAACTTGTTCTACATTTCAGGTTGATTGCATATGCAGGACAGTAGAGAGTAATTGCTCTAATATTCATAGCTTAAGGTCACAAGTGTAGTACGAATTTCATTTTGTTTTACTGGTTTGTTCTCAAATACTATTTTAAGTTCACTTACACCGAATTTTCACGTTTGGATACTAGGATCTAATTATTTGCAGTATAGCTAGCAGTATTGCATCAAATACAAATTATTGTGTTTTTCGCCCCACATAACTCCATGTTCTGATTAAAATTCAGCTACACTAATAAGATGTCATAGCCAAACTAGCTCACATGCTCACAATTGTGTTTTTTAAAAAACTCAGAGTAAAAATAATATTTCGGTGAAAGGAATGTCATTGACTTTCACTGAAATAGTAGTTCAGACTTTTGTTGTTATATAGCTGAATAATATAACCTTGAATGTATTTAAATGATTCATGGCTCTTAATTTTTCATCCAGCAGCATTTTAAGCATCACATGATAAAATACACATTTTGGGTTAACTCATTAAATAGTGTTTGCATAATTAAATAGGTAAATTAGCATCAATAGAGTTGGTGCCATTCTTATGAAAATAAAAGCACAATAAACTATACAACAAAAAGTATGTTTAGGCTTTTAAATAGTACATGTTGAGGTTACTCCCCTCTGCAATCAAGTGATATTTATGACTTACAAATACAAGGTAGGCTCTGTTTTAGATCATTCCTGTTCTTGACTGCCTACTTTCTCTGAGCTGCTTCTCTCACAGCTCTAGGCTCTGGGCTGGAGGGATGTAGCCTTAAACAAAATGCTGGAAGTCTTTGCCTTTCTATAGATTGTGTTTTAACAGATGAAAATAGATGAATAAATACATTATTAAAATTGCAAACAGTGGTAAATACCATGAAAAGAAACAGGGCAATGGGGAGGAATGGGGAAACGGGGAGTATTCTAGAGACTGTGGTCAAGGAAGGTATTTCAAAAGAGATAAAGTAACGTATTGGCAGACATCTTGAGGACAAGACTTTGGAAGGTATTTGAAAATCTATAAAAAGGCTTCTAGGAGAAGGAACAAGCACAAAGATCCTGGGTAAGGCATGAACTTGGTATGTTTAAGAAGCAAGAAGATCAGGATGACTGGAACTTGGTGTTCAAGGAAAAAATACCAGGAGAGGAGATCAGAGAGTAGACAGAATGGCAAGGATCAACTTCCAGAAGGCCATGTAGGCTGTGGTAAGGAGTTTGGATTTAATCCTAAGTGTGATAGAAGGCTACTGATGAGTGTTGTCTAAGTTAACAATATGGGTTCTTTTGTAGTTTAAGAAAAGAACACCCTAGTTTCTTCAGGGCACAGATGAAAAAGGGCAGACAAGGCTGTTGCTGGACTATAGGAAAGTGATGAAACAGAATGTCCCATGATGCCTAGGGTGGAACTGCGACACACACCACATGATTGTGCCATTTAGATATCCCAGTGTTTGGTTGAGTGTGAGAGTAAGATAGACAAAGTTGTCTGGTGATGTTGGCCATGTCCAAAAAACCCATTAACTGACACAAGTGAAAAGAAACAATCATATTTCAAGGTTAATCACTGGTCTACTTTTAGGCAGTTGTAAAACTCGTGATTATTTAAGCATAATCTGTACATCCGAAAATAGGAAGAAATATTTTGACCTGTGGTCATTTTTAATTTTTGAGGAAAATAGATATACTATATAAATAAACAAAGATTAAGTCTAGATATATTATTTGAAAGAGATAATAAAAGCTTGCAATCACTGCTGCAGTGACTGTACACTTACGAATACACTAAACAGCAGCTCTGAGTGATACTCATTGCATAAAATGATGGCTATATTTTTGAGTGTCAGTTACCAGACACTCTGTTAGGTGATGTGCTTTATCTCATTTACTCTTGGTCACTCTATGTCATATGGACATTATTATCACCTGTGTTTTTAAAGTTGAGGACATTTTAGGCACAGAATTTTAATTTACTTACCCTTAGTAAGTCACAGAGCCAATAACTGTTAAAGTTGGGACTCCAGCCTAGGTTTCTTTTTTCTTTTTTTTGAGATGGAGTCTCACGCTGTCACCCAGGCTGGAGTGCAGTGGTGCGATCTCGGCTCACTGAAAGCTCTGCCTCCCATGTTCACGCCATTCTCCTGCCTCAGCCTCCCAAGTAGCTGGGACTACAGGCACCCGCCACCATGCCTGGCTAATTTTTTGTATTTTTAGTAGAGACGGGGTTTCACCATGTTAGCCAGGATGGTCTCGATCTCCTGACCTCGTGATCCACCCCCCTCAGCCTCCCAAAGTGCTGGGATTACAGGCATGAGCCACCGCGCCCGGCCGGTTATTTTACTCTTAATTACTGTCCACCAGTGTATAATATTTATTTATTTATTTATTTACTTATTTAAGTTTTTTGAGACAGGGTCTCTCTCTTGCCCAGGCTGGAATGCAGTGACAAAATCAAGGCTCATTGCAGCTTCAAATTCCAGGGATGAAGACATCCCCATGTCTCAGCCTCCCAAGTAGCTGCTACTATAGACACACACCACCACACCTGGCTAATTTTTTAAAACGTTTTTTGTAAAGGTGGGGTCTCCCAATGTTGCCCGGGCTGTTCTTGAACTCCTGGATTAAAACAATCCTCCCTGCTGGCCTTCCAAACTGTTGGGATTACGGGCGTGAGCCACGGCACCCCAACAGCACCAGTGGTTAATTTAGTGAAAAACGCACCAATCCAGTTTCTCTTAAGAGTTAAAAATAACCAGCTGATGAAGACTTCCTATTCCATTGGTTGTTTTGAAATACAGACACAGCACCTGTGCGGTAGCAATAAGCGGCAAGAAGGCAGTTTATAAAACAGATATGTCCCTCTCCAGGACGTAGACTGGCCCTTTTAAAGTCAGCAAGCCAATACAACCACCAAGGATGTAAATACACTAAGTGACAGCATAATTAATCCTCCGTTACACAATCAATGAGGAATAATAACGCTTCTTGGGAAATGGAATATAGTAGACGGAGCCTGAATTTTCCCTGAGCACAGATGTTGAGTCGTCATATGATGAATCCTCCCTGGAGGGGAACCGTAACAAATACGCAGAGCCTCTCAAGGACAGTCAGAGTTGTAAATTGTGGGCCGTAAAAATAATCATATAAATATTGTGCCAGCATTTATAATTTATTTGTTGGACTCACAGGTGAGAAATGAGCTTTAGCTGGCAGGTCTAATGTGAACTAGTGTTGGCAAACCCATGCTGTATACTAAACCATTGCTTTCTGTATTTCATTTAGTTTAAAAACATAAAATAAAGCTCAGAAAAAGGAAATTCCTTTGGAAAAATGGAGTTATGGACACAGATTTTTGTAATGTGACATTATAAAGTTATTGGAGTGTTAGTAAATTTAGTTTTTCTTGACGTGTAATGGGGAAATTTAGGCACTTAGAGCACTGAGGGAAATCATAACATCGAGAAACAATTCTGTTTAAAAACATGCAAAATTGCACAGGTGTGTTTTTTTTGGTTGGTTGGTTTTTTACTGTAACTTAACATTGGAAAGTCAAAATCATTAACTGAAGAAGGACATCATTGTGAGACAGTGAGGGGCTGTGAAAAGAATATAGTTGTTCAGTTTCAAAAGCTGTTTCCTAATCTCAGCTGTGCCTTAAACCCCAGTGATCTTGGGCAAGTTCCATAGTGCCCCAGGGCCTATAGATAGTTGTGGCAGTCCTTGCTAAATAAGACTTATGAATATAAAGTGAGGTATGTGTAAGAGAAGGCAGTATTGCTTTGAGCTTTAAGATGCCTGCCATTCCCAGCTGGGCTGCACTAGCAAACTCTTTTGTTTCCGTGTACCTCAGTTTCCCCATCTTGTCAATGGGGATAATAACACTTACCTTTGTGAGTTTTTGAGGATTAATGGAAATGTGATACATGTCAAGTTCTGGGTACTGTGTCTTAGAGAAATAAGAGCTCAATAATTGTTAGCATTGTACATTTACTGTATTTCCTCAAGGTAGTCAACTATCAGTAAATGTTTTTTGAATAAAAAATAAATATGGTCAGAAGTTCTATTGAATATTTATTAGATTCCTATTTAGGACTATAGTATGCTATAGTTTATAGATTTATACCAACTGATGAGATGATGAATAAGCCATGATATGACAAGTAGCTATTTCTGTCTGAGAATATCAGACAAACATACATGGAAATATTTGAAGGCCACCCTATCAGATGCACAGGCTTTTGCAAAGCAAAAAAAAAAAAAAAAATGTGGAGACACCACTCCATCAACAGATGGACAGAGTGGTAGAAGTATGACGTCTATTTGGAGAACTATCAAAATTAAAGGAAAGAAAGTGTTAGTGAACAGAGTGCTACGAGGAGCAGAAGAAATAAGAAGTGAGGCTTAACTATTATTGTTAGGAATAAAATGTCCTGGTGTTAAATAAATTAAGATTTTTTTGGAGGAAGAGTTCAGTAAGTCTAAATGTAAAATAAAAGTTGCTATGGAAATACATTTCTCCTTGGACTATCAATAATCATCTCTTTAATGTTTCAATCAGTCCTGGGCAGGTTTAGTCCCTCCTCTCTTACTTAACATGCATATTTATCTCTTCTGGATTCTAGATACAAAGTTCATGGAGGGCAGACCACCTTGTTCCGATAACATGATGAAAGAGAGCCTTTTTAAGAATATCAACCTGGCAGAGATACGTTAGATGAAGTAAATGGATTGGAGGGAAAAGGGGAGACCCCCAAGAAAACAACTTAATTAGCCTAGTGGTTAGGTGGCAAAGCCCCAGCAAATGTTGTGACCCCACTGGAAATAAAACAAAACAGACGGTGTGCGTGTTGGGGAGGGAGTAAATACCTCACAAGTTTAGTAGGAGCATCCTTCTTTATTTTGCTTTTATGATTATTGCAATGCATGTGATGGCTTGAAGTAATGGATGGTGTGTTTCGCCATCTCTGACGGTGATTATTATGGTAGCGGGGGGTAAGATTGCTGAATTTCTGGAAGAAAATATTTAAAGTTTAACATCTAAAATTGTTCTTAATAATTTTAACATACCAGAAGTCTTTCAATAATTAAATAACAACATGTGTCTCTAATTTGGGGGGAAAAGTTGGTCCTGAGTATTCTCATAACTCATACTGTAATGCTAGAAAAATGGCCCCCTAGAAATAATACATTTCTCATGCATGTATGTTGACATCAAAACTAATCTCTAAAATCATTGAGAGACTGTAGTAAAAGACAAGGTCTTTTCTTGTCAAATAACTACATGGTGTATAAATTTTAGTGAGAAGATATATTTTAGGAAACATATCTATTTATCTCCAGATGTCTTCCATTCTCTGAGTAGAGAACCCTGCTAGCACATTAACAATAGAATGTTAGAGATGGTTGCAATAGTTTAAACGTCAGTTTGTCTGCGTTTATCCAACTCTGTAATCTCTCCTGTGGATATATTAGATTTGTTTGCATTTAAAAAATCTCATTACAAGTTTTTGAAAACAGGAAATTGCTTCTACTATAAGAGATCAATGCGCTCTTGACTCTAGCATTTTCAACAATGGTTTATCAGTGCTGATGTAGTGGAGATTAGGGGCTATGAGAATGAGTTTGGGTTCTCTAATAGGCTTGGGAAAAAAGTCACTGAGCAGAAATACCACAATAATTATGAATTCTTAAACTTAACGATGTTGATTCAATTAGATCATTCAATTGCCCAAAGAAGCAAAACTCTCAAGTTCATACCTACTTTTGTTGTAAAATTGTATTTTTGAGGAGGAGGAGGAGAAAAGAGTGTTTGTAATATCAGGGTTAATAGATTTAATTTAGAGAAAATTGTATTATATTTTTCCCTGTAATTAGAAATGGGGAAAAAACATCTCTTTGAGATTTGGCCCAAAACATAAGCCAAAGCATTTCAAACTGGAAATGGTTCCAGAAATGTAAGCCTAGGATTTTTCATTTTATTTCATCTTGGTCAGAAACAGCATGAGATCAATTGGGTAAAATTTTACTTCTCATTAAACAGAACCTGTTAATTTGTTCCAAAATAAATACCATGATGTGGCCAAGTTTGGTACAGATTGTTGTCTGCCCGAACCACTCAGGGTCACTTTAGTTTGCATTCATTGCCTAGATAACTATCCTAAATCCTTTACCTTCCTCTGAAAAATTTCATCCATTTCCTGGATTCCATGCTAAGCCCTAAAGCTCTAATTCAAGCTCTCTATTGAATTCTACCCAGAAGTTTCATAGGCAGCTCAAAAGCCATTTATTTAAAACCTAACAAAGCATATACCTGTCTTTTAATAAGAATATTCTTGTACTTTTAGCTTGATTTCTACAACTTTTCATTAGATTTAAATTTATTGGAATCTCTATCTAATTATACACCTTCAAGTGATCCTCAAATGAATTTTCTTCAGAAATCTTCTTCCAAATTTGGACACCACTCCCCTCCATTTAGGTTTTCATTGACTTTCAGTAAAATTACATAAGTTCTAAATGCCTAATTGTTACTCTTTGCCTTGAATCCTCCATTTTTCTGCCAAAGTGGTCTTGACAAATCCCATATATACTAATATATTAGCCCATTTAATTCAATCCCTAAAGTCCTTCAGTGATTCCTTTTGCCATCAGGATAAAATATCAAGCTGTTAGAATGACTGCCAGGCACTTCATGAACTGGTCCTCATTTTAAGCTGCCACATCGCCCATTTCCCTCCTCCTTCAGACATACTTCTCATTTTGCAGAAAATGTTTTTGGTGGAAATGGTGGTGATTTTTTAATTGTTTTTGTAGTTACATTCTGTATACTTCAAGATATTTAACATTATCTCAATATAACAAAATCTAAATTTCCTTATTTTTTTCTTCTATAACTTTAGGTGTATTAAGCAGCATTAAGAAAATAATAAAGCAAGACATTTGCATAAATACCCCCAAATGCCATTATTTCTAATCTCTTCTTACTCCCATCTATGATCCAAAGTACTTCTTAAAGATAGCTGTAGTTAGAAAATGGGTAAAACTTTGTAATTTTATCTAGCTAACATTTAATGTACATACATTTTACTCTAGGATATCCTTTGTGTAGTTAACATTCTGTTGCATTCTTATTCACATTTTGAAAGACCCAATTTCTTGTTTTTAACTCTAGGATATTCTTTCTGTAGTTAACATCCTGTTAAATTCTTATTCACATCTTGAAGAGTCAATTTTTTTGTCTGTCCTGTCCAATGAGAAGATTTCCTTTCTTGGGAATTATTGTACAAAATTTCAACCCATCTGTTTTGGTAACTGATATAAAAGTAGACAGAAAATCAGTTAGGATAGTTGACCCTTGAATAATATGAGTCTGAACCATGTAGATCCACTTATACTCAAATGCTTTTCAATCAAATTTACACCAAGTGTGCCTTCATCTCCTGCATCCTCTTCTACCTCCTCCACCTCTTCTGCCTCTGTCACCTCTGAGACAGGAAGACCAACTACCCCTCTTCCTCAGCCTACTTAACACAAAGAAAATGAAGATGAAGACTTCTATGATACATTTCAACTTAATGAATTGTAGATACATTTTTTCTTCCTTATGATTTTAAATTACATTTTGTTTTATCTAGCTAACTTTATTCTATAAAATACACATAACATACCAAATAGGTGCTAATCAACTGTTTATGTTACCAGCAAGGCTTATGGTCAACAGCAGGTTATACTAGTTAAGATTCTGGAAAGTTGAAAGTTACACAAAGATTTTTTGACCGCACAGGAGGTTGGCACTTTTAACTCTCAAGGGTTGTTCAAGGATAAACTGTGTATGAAAGACTTAAACAACACTATCCATCATCTTGACCCAATGAACTCTCCACTCAACAACAGCAAAATACACATTATTTCTATGTGTGCACAGAATATTTGCCAAAATACACCTTATTCAGGGCTATAAAACAAATCTCAATATACTTAAAGAAACTGAAATCCCAGAAAATCATGCCCTCTGATCACAACGGAGTTAAATTAGAATTCAATAACTAAAAAGTATCTGGAAAATCCCTGAAATATTTGGAAATTAAACAACACTTCCTAAATACCTCATGGGAGAAAGGACAAAGTGAAATGAGAAATGTCTTTACCAGATGAAAATAAAAATAAAATAAAAGTAAACCAGATAAAAACATAACATTATCAGAATTTTCAGAGTAGAGCAAAAGCGGTGCACAGAGGAAAACGCATAGCATCAAATACTTATGGTAGAACAGATGAAAGGGCTCGATTAATAATTTAAGAATTCAACTTTAAAAACTTAAGACAAAGGGGAATATCAGGCAAAAGAGCTAATTAAATCCAGTAAGCAGAAGGAAAATAAGTACAATAAACACAAGAAACAATAAGAAGAAAATAACAGCAGCAATCAATGAAATAAAAACAGTGAAGACAACAAAGAAACTCAATGAAACCAAAAGCTGGTTAACTGAAAAAACTGAAAAGTCAATCTGTTTTTTTTTTTTCTATTATTCTGTTTCTTTGTTTCCACCTCACAAAACCTACCATTCTGCCATTATCCAGTGGGAGCTCTTATTCTAACTGCCCTGATTCATGAATTACAGATAAAAGCCTGTTAGATATACCAATAAATTTGTAGTACACTCTCTACAAAAAGAGCACAAGGGAGTTTCTTGGAGCAATGAAAATATTCTATATCATGATTTTGGTGTGACTTACAACACTATATTATACATTTGTTAAAACACATCAAATTATACAATTAAAATTGGTGAATTTGTTGCACACAAATTATAGGTCAAAAGTATTTTCTCAAGGGTTATAAATTTTCTACAGAAAATTAGATTTATTAAATGATCAGTATGCTACAGGGCACTATTAAGATAGTATTGGGAGGGAGACATTTACTTGTAAAGTTTGTCTCACTTGTTTTAGACAATTTGAGTCTAAAAATATGTATATAGGTGATACAAATGAAAAGAAAGGTACTGGCTGTTTTATTAGTGAAAGTGTTTTTACTTTTAATATGAATATTTATTTTAATGAATATTTTTCATTTAAATGCTGCTATTCTCCAACTTGCCCAACTAAAATAATTCTAATAGCCCAGCTAATAGAATTTCCAAGCAGTTGTATCATTCTACCTCTATCATATGAACATTAGCTCCACAGATAAGAATATAAATTATTTTCTTACTTAGGACATGGATGTAGTGTAAAATGGCAACTTCTCTAATGGACTATGTTTCACATCATTTGTGATTAGGAACTAGGTATTCTCCAGGCTGTGGTGAGCTATTTTATTGGTTGTTACAGCCAGTGCAATAGATCCTAACTTATCTTTCATCTGACCTTAAATATAAATGAAAAACAATAAATTTATTTCAAGGTTGCACTGAGGATAAGCAAGGCCAATTGAAATTGAGGCTTTAAGCCTCTTCCAAATTATATTCTGAGCCAAGCTACAGTAAGAAAAGAATTAGACTTAACTTTTCTGTTGTTAAATTATATTTTAATATTGGAAGCTGTGATTATATTCTTTTTCTTGTTTGTTTGTTTGTTTGTTTGTTAGGGGAAAAAAGAAAAAGAACAGCATTCAGCATGAATAAAGGACTAACCATTATTAATGAATATCGATGAATGCTTTAATGTAGCAAATCGTAAGCATATGGAAATACTGGCACTGATTAATATTTCACATGAAGTTGAATTATTTCTTTATTGAAAAAAGTTTGTAAGCATCTTTTCTTATGGGGGTAATATGAAAAACATAGGCATGTATCTTTTCCAAATACTCTTTGAAAGATCATGGGATTAGAGTAAAACTCTAAGATCTTAAGATTAAAAGCAGGAAATAATCAAACTTGGAATAAGGTATAACTTTCAATGAATATCAAGTAAATGGCATAGATACATAGCTACGGAATTAACTTGAAGAGCAACACATTGAAAATGAGCCAAAGTCTCACACACACAGGAGTTGAGAAAGATTGCTGTGTAATATACTGTTGGGTCTGTTTATTAGACAAGGCTTGGATAGGAAACTTCTTTTGGTGCATTTGCTCCCAGTGAAATTTGAATCCGAAAAATCCATGACACAAGTGTTCCATTTCATTACTGTGTATTGATTACTCATGTGTATCCTTCTAAGAAACCAGAGAAACATGGCTGTCATAAATCCTCTTATTTCACACTGATACTCTAGTTTAAAAAGTGGAGCGGAAAACACAAAAGACTGTTAAAAATCATCCTGAATTTTAATTTCCATAATCAGGAAGGTAAACTTAAGGTAGCCAAGCAAGAAAGGAGAATTATTTCTGTCCCAGCCATCTCTGGTTCTTACCTACCAGGCTCACAACCATTTGAATGGTAGTAACAACGGGTCCAGTAGAAAGAAAATATGTTTAGGACTTACATGAGGGTAAAACCATCTTGAAACAGGTCAACTTATCTACAGAAATGGAAAGCCTACAATAGCAAGAGTAGATGTCAAGATTTTTGTGTACTGCTATTTTTACTTCCACATTTTTCTTATGTAAATTTTTTAGCCCTTTTCTCCCAAGGTAACAAGTCTCCCCTCTGATACTAGGCAAAATACTTTAAGTCACAAGTTATGAGATTGCATGCATCTTCAAAGCCAGCTTCCCTTGGAAATGGTAAATTGGAATACTGATTACTTGACCACTTTCTAGGAACTCTACTTCTTCCTTCTCTAATTGGAAGCTGTGTTGACTTCGGTTCAATAATTTACCTTCCACAATTTTACTCTGGAAAATTGGGCTTATGTGACTGTCAATGGCTTTCCAAATTTAAATGTATCATTTTATTAAGTACATCAAGCAATACAGTGTTAACGTAAAAATAAGTTTTGTCACTTTGGGAGGCCAAGGAGAGTGGATCAATTGAAGTCAGGAGTTCTAGACCAGCCTGACCAACATGGCAAAACCCCGTCTCTGTTAAAAATACAAAAGTTAGTCAGGTGTGGTGGTGGACACCTGTAGTCCCAGCTACTCAGGAGGCTGAGGCAGAAGAATCGCTTGAACCCTGGGAGGTGGAGGTTGCAGTGAGCCAAGATCGTGCCACCATACTCCAGCCTGGGCAACAGAGCTGGACTCCGTCTCAAAAATGAAATAAGTTTTGCAATGATGGTTTTACGTTCCTTGATCTAAAGCAGTTTCATACATTTTCCCAAAAATGTGAAATAAATTAAAAAGTTATGATTTTAAAACCATGTTTATGAAAACCACAGTTCATTTGTCTCATCTTTTTTTTGTTCCTTCCACTACACTCTTTAGTTGCATCAGTTTGTCTCTAGAATAGTGGCTTTATCCTCCTTTCTGGCCTTTCTGCATCTGTTCTCTTCCACATTTGTTTTTTACACCACCCCTAGATTAACTTTCAGAAATTGTGTTTAATGCTTTTATGTGCAATACATTACTTAGAAGAGACCATCTAAATTGGTTTTCCAGTAGTTCAAGGACTAGTAAAATCTGGCTACAGGTTTTCCTTTTCAAAATTTCTCCCAGTCTTCTGAGCCTCTAGCAAATGTCCGTTATGATCCTCAAATTGCACCTTTGCTTATATTATGAGCCTTGCCTGAGAAACACGCAATTTGATGGCTCAGCAGCAAATAACAAGCTTGTATAACTTTTATACAAACTCTAAACACCAAATTTTGGTAATGACACTATCACTTGATTGGTATTTACTATCCACTGTAGCATATTTGAATTTAGATATGTGAATACCTAGTCATGTGATATACAGATATAAAGGGTAAATAGTCACACACACACATGTAAATGATAAATACATACATATGTATGTATACACACATATATACACAAAATGAAAATCTATGGGGTTGTTGACCCCGCACTCCTTTTCCAGCAACTGTGGCCCCATCAGCACCATCACCATAGGAGTGAGCATTTTATTCAAAGTGACCCTTTCCACTGATAAGAGGTGGTTATCAGATGAGGAAAAGGTGAATTATTGTGCCTTGGGAATTTTAAAACTTGCAAGAGCATTGACTCAATCTCTTTCTAATGGTTGAATTTCTAAACTGGAAACTCAGAACATACCAGGCATATTTCATGCCCAGGAAGTGTATTATGCATTGACTCAATATCCCTTATCTCTTCCAATCTCCTTCTAGAGTGCCTTCTTGCACTGCTGAAGCTGAAGGGCTAAAACCACCTAAAACTACCTTTTCCAGACTTCCTTTCAGTGAGGGTTCTAGGTGAACTTTGGACTCTACCAATTAAGTGCACATGGATGAGACATGAATTCAAAACTGAATTTCCAGTGAAAAAGGCAGAGGTTTTACTAGTGTAGAGTGGGGCAGAGGCAGAAAGTTTAGCAATGAACAGCTGCAGTGGCGACTTCCAGTTTTGTTGGCAGTTTTCAGTTAGGTTAGAGGCAGCAGTGCTCTTGGCTATGCAGTACTGCAAAGAGCCTTTGGAAGCTGTTCCTGGAAATTCAGCCTAGGTTCTATTTTTTTAGCTTTCCCAATAATTCATAATCTATTTAATAAACGTAATAAATCTTTCGGTTGAAATAAGCTAGAGTGGATTCTTTTCCTACATTGTCTTTTGGACAAAGCTGGTCTGTAGTGAGAGAGAAAAGCTAGGGAACACCAGGGGTATCTGGTTTCCTGGCCCCACATGCACCTAGCACCAAGCAGCATCCTGGCATTTTCTCTTGGTCTGGTTGTGAAACATTTTTCTGGACTTTACCAGCCAATAAATTCTACTTGCTGCTCTTAAATTGGTTTGAATTTGTTTCCTCATCTTGTTCCCACAAGAATTGTACTGATATACTATGTTTCATCTACCCCATCTCACTCCCTGTCATAAGGAGAAATATGTGTACCTTAATGTCTATCCTTTGCATATCAAGCCTATTTCAAGACTAAAACTTACTGACTGAAGCACTTTTTATTGTTGATGCCTCTAAAATACATAAACCAAAATATTTTATGAGTTTCTTTTCTCATATATATGAGAAAATATATAATTGTATACATATTATACATAATATATAATAAATATATATTATATATATTAATTCATCAATTATATATATAGATGAATTATCTGCAATTGGCTTCAATAGACATTTTAAATGAGAAATTCTCTGAAATGTTTTCAACTTTTTTGAAGAAATCCCAATCATTTTCTGATTCCATTTAGCCATACTCAAGGATAATCCTGATAATTACATTGATTATTTCGCAAGTGGAAATGTCAACAATGAAAGATTAAGCATATTTTGCAGAGGCCAGCAAAGATTCCTTTCTTTGATGAAGAAAATTAGCCACCTCAAATTGATAATAGCAGTCAAACAGATCCAGACATAACTTTAATACCTTAGAGGCCTATTAAATATTTGAAGATAATTTAACTACTGACTCATCCACTAACCTTCTAAAAAGTCCCTCCTCCCGTTTCCTTGGGGAAGGTGCAAAAATTTCTCCAAGGACAAATAACTGAAGGAAAGAAGTCACCTGCTGTAGGAAAACCATTTAACACATCCAGGAACCAGCTGCAATCTTGACCTCATTTAAATGAGCTTGGACTTGGCATGAGGTAAAAAACAGTTTGAACAAAAAATAAATAAATAATCTGCTAACGATCACATGCCTTAACTCACAATCTAGCAATAAATCACTTCTATTGGAATGAGAAGGAGGAGGTTCAGCAGCACTACGTAAATCAAACTCCATTTTTTTGTGCTTATTTTTACTTCGGTCATAGGATTTAACCTTTAAATGCAACATAAATGGAAAGCATTTTTCCCAGTTTAAATTTGGACATGAAAAATTAAAGTGAATAAGAGATTGTTTATCTTCTCCAGCATGTGATGGTAGCATTTATAATTTCATATAACAATAGATATCTCTCACTTGGTGAATCTCTGCCTGGAATAAATCAAATTTGTCATGTCCATTTTGAATTTTGTTTGTCTGTGCTGTTACTGATGTGCCACATGTAAAAATCTCAGTGACCCTGTATCTGAGCCGTGAATTCCTGAGAAAGACAGAGATATTACTTGATCTCGCCACATTCTCTTCTTCTCTTTATTTTCTATTTCTCTTTCTTCTTGTTGATTTTTTTAAACTGTGGAGAATTCATGATGTGAGTGACACCATCAAAAAGGTTTAGTGGTTTTGAGTTAGGATGTATCTTACATTAGAACAGAGGGAAGATTGTCTATCTGGGGCAATTTGATAAATGTTATAAAAGATTCCTTCCTTTCATAATCTATCTCTCTCCTAGGCCTCATAAATTTCTACCAATCATGATTTAATCCATGGTATTGTCTTCAAGTCTCTAGGAGTTCCCTTTTGAATAACAAATACTCCCAGGAGACAATTTTTTAAAATGAGAAAACAAACAAAATCCTAAGTCATTAATACATTTATGTGAGCTAATTAATTAGAGATGCAATAACATGTTTTCTTGCAAGTTTCTTAGAGAAAGAAACAAGTGATAACTAGGTTATGACAGGGAACAAAAAAGATGTTTAAAGCTGGAGTATGAGGCACTACTTTTTGGTGCTTACTAAAGGTCAGGCTCAGCATGTGGACCCTGGTGGGAGGCAGGAGGGAAGATTAAAAGGATAATAAAAAATAAGAGAGAGAGAAACACACACAGACAGAGACAGAGATAGAAAGGGAAAGATAGAGAGATGTCTCATTCAAACAATTTCCTATTATTCCCACATATTTATTCTAAGTGCCTCTGGGAAAATTTTTAGTATTAATTACTAATTTACTAAATCCTAGTCTGACCACCTTTAAGCCTTTTTTTATCGGAATGTGGTAATGTCCCAGTGTGCATTTTTAATTCAAAGTTCAGTATTTTTAAGTGAAAAATATATGATGGGAATAAAGGTATAAAATAGCTTGTTTAATTGGGGTTAATATATACAATAAATTGTTGATAGCAATGAGATGAAAATTTTATATATATATATACATACACACACGCACAGACCAGAGTGTTTTGGACTTAGGATCTTTGCAGATGTTTTAATATTTGCATATATATAATTAGATATCTTGGGAATGGAAAGCCAAGTCTAAATATGAAATGTTTTTGTTTTATATATGCCTTTTACAGATTGCCTGAAGATAATTTCATGCAATATTTTTAACAATTTTGTGCATGAAACAAAGTGTTGGCAGCATTTTGACTGTGACCCATGTCTTTGTCCAGTTTGTGTTGCTGCATAGGAATACCTCAGGCTAGGTAACTTATGAAGAAATGAGATTTGTTTGGCTCATGGTTCTGCAGATTGTACAAGAAGCATGGCACCGGCATCTTCATCTGGTGAGGGTGTCAGTCAGCTTCCTCTCATGGTAGAAGGCAAAGGGGAGCCAGCAATGTGCAGAGGCCATGTGGCACAAAAAGAAGCAAGAGAAATGGGGGAGATGCTGGGCTCTTTTTAACAACCAGATCTAGAGAAAACTAAAAAGTGAGAACTCACCAACCTCCAAAGGATGGCATTAATTTTTTCATGAGGGTTCCAGACCTATGACCCCAATATTAGGCCCCACTTCCAATAATAGGGATCAATTTCAACTTGAAGTTCAGTGAGGACAAACACCCAAACCATAGCAGCCCATTACATGAAGTCAGGTATGGAATTTTCCGCTTGAGGCCTCACATCAGTGCTCAAAAAGTTCAGGATCTTGGAGCATTTCAGAATTCAGTTTTTTAGATTAGGAATCCTCGACTTGTATATTTAAACAGCTATTTTAAGGAAAGACTATTAGCTTAGAAATATTATCCTGATCCCAAAATTGTAAACAGACCTTTGGTATTGCAAGATGAAAGTGAACCATGGAATTCCATTACTCAGATTCATAATGGCTTCTCTAAACATTTCTTGTTTTGGAGACAAAGGAAGATAGGACCATAGATTAAAAAGTATTCCAAAATTTTAAAGGATTTTTAACATGTATTAATAGGAAAAAAACCACATTTAAAATTATTTTTATAAGACTAGAAGTAAACATGCCTAAAAGTATTATTTATATATAAATACCACAACTTTTTATAGTGATAGTTTTAATAAGTATTTACAAGTGTTGTCAATAATTATTTGAAACCTATGAAGATTGAGCCAAAACCACAAAATAATTATTGAGTTACACGATACCAAAGAAGTATTGGTTAAAGCTTATTTATTTAAACATAAATACACTGCCCCTTTTCTATTGGACATTGGGATTGGAACTAGACCTTGTTAAGAAAAGTGAGAAACATAATGCTCCATAGCCAGTTAAGATTTTGCTTAAGGGTAGATCCCATTCCCATCAGTTCTGTAGATTATCTGTTATCACGAGAGGTATGAAATCCACAAGTACACCAGGGCACGAGGAATCAGAACTGTAAGTTTCTCAGCTACAGGAACTTTGCTCTTATGTGGTCTAGTCTCGTCTTTCCACATTCAGGAGACCACGTTTACACGGCTGCATTGGGACTGGCTATACTAGAGAATCCTCAGCTTGGTTCTCAGCTGTTGGTCCCCAGGCAACAAGGAGGAAGAAGAGTTCTACAGGAGCTTTGTGAGAAATGTATTATCACATATCTTCTACTCCATTTAATTAATAATCTTCTGGCTCTAAAGATTATATTTGAAATGATAACGGTATTAAAATGGAAAACAACAGTGTCACATTGTTATATTTTTTCTATTTTTATCAGTTTACTAAGTGTTGTTATATGTCTCTCATTTCTTTCATTAAGAAACAGCCCTGCACCTTATGTTGTATCAGTTAAGAAACTGTAGTTTGCAAGTAAAAGAAAATTCAACTTAAACTAGTAGTGGCAGGGAAAATGTTGGTTCATCAAAGTGAAAAGCCTAATTTCTTTCAAGTGCGGCTTAATCCGGAGATTCAGATGACATTCAACACTCACTACTACTTTCCACTGGCTTCATTCTCAGACTCATCCTCCCATATCCTAGTTGATTTTGAATGAATAATTTGCTCCTTTTAATATTGTAGTTTGGTGCCTGAGATATACATCTATCCCCTGTGGCCAGGGGCATTTTGGTGTATTAATTGAGTCATATTTGGTAGTATATGAACCAAAATATTCTACCCTGAAGGTCAGTTTGAACCCCACTTAAACCACAGGGACAAGAGAAAGTCATGGCACCTAAAATTCTAGATGCTGATTCCAAAGAAGAAAGACCTGGTGGCCAAAATACTCTTTCCTGCAAAGAAGTATAAGCATGTATTTGGTCCATTGTTTGAAAACAAAAGGTAAGGCATCTCCCCAAATTGGAAATAAGATTGCTTTTTAATAATAAAACAGGATACAATTTATTGAGTGTTTAAGTGATGTCAGAAAGTGAGCTATGTGCTTTATTTGCATAATTTCTTTCAACTTTTATAACAGCTAATACAAAACAGTCATTGCTACTCTAACCATTTAATGGCAAGGAAACTGAGGCCTAGAATGTTGAACCAAGTGCTTAAGGTCAAATAAATAAAATAGCCAAGTACTGGAGAAGTGGAGCCAAGATTTGAACTCAAATAGTCAAATAGAGGAACATGTACTTAAAACACAACTCTTGTAAATTTGTTTCAGTTCTTTGTAGATTCTGGATATTAGCTCTTTGTCAATGTGGGCAAAGGATATGAACAGCTAAAAGAAGACATTTATGCAGCCGACAGACACATGAAAAAATGCTCATCATCACTGGCCATCAGAGAAATGCAAATCAAAACCACAATGAGATACCATCTCACACCAGTTAGAATGGCGATCATTAAACAGTCAGGAAACAACAGGTGCTGGAGAGGATGTGGAGAAACAGGAACACTTTTACACTGTTGGTGGGACTGTAAACTAGTCCAACCATTGTGGAAGACAGTGTGGCAATTCCTCAGGGATCTAGAACTAGAAATACCATTTGACCCAGCCATCCCATTACTGGGTATATACCCAAATGATTATAAAACATGCTGCTATAAAGACACATGCACACATATGTTTATTGTGGCACTATTCACAATAGCAAAGACTTGGAACCAACCCAAATGTCCATCAGTGATAGACTGGATTAACAAAATGTGGCACATATACACCATGGAATACTATGCAGCCATAAAAAATGATGAGTTCATGTCCTCTGTGGGGACATGGATGAAGCTGGAAACCATCATTCTCAGCAAACTATCGCAAGGACAAAAAACCAAACACCGCATGTTATCACTCATAGGTGGGAATTGAACAATGAGAACACTTGGACACAGGAAGAGGAACATCACACACTGGGGCCTGTTGTGGGATGGGGGAACGGGGGAGGGATAGCATTAGGAGAGATACCTAATGTAAATGACGAGTTAATGGGTGCAGCACACCAACATGGCACATGTATACATATATAACATACCTGCATGTTGTGCATATGTATCCTAGAACTTAAAGTATAATAAATATATATATATTTTAAAAAAACACAATTCTATCAGCACAGAGTCTTCCAGAGCCTATGTACACAAAAGCTCCTCTAGTGAGCCGGGCTCTTCTTCCTTGTTGAAGATATGGTCATCAACC
Organism: Pan troglodytes; assembly: GCF_028858775.2. Classification (NCBI taxonomy): domain Eukaryota; kingdom Metazoa; phylum Chordata; class Mammalia; order Primates; family Hominidae; genus Pan; species Pan troglodytes. Next base: position 162,113,084 of record NC_072402.2, on the reverse strand, counting down.
TAAAGAAATTAGATATTACATAAAAGAAGTCTTGGAGAGTATGCCAGTGTGGAATAAGATTACTACAGAGCAAACACATACATGGCCATTCATTAATGGAGTCTGCCCTCTTAGCTAATTGGCCTTGAGAACCCAGTCCCGTGGAAAGACCATCTCTAATGTGAAGTGGATGAGTTAGAGTATTCTTTCCTGACACTGTTAACTTTTCAATTAGTTGAACTCTCTTTGTTCTGGTTAAGCTGATGTCCTCTAAAGAAACTTCTGATAATGATTTAATTTTCTATAGGTTCACTAATGATTTAGTAAAAACTAATGATTTGGTTTCCTATAAGGAGAAAATAAGCTAGCATGGGACTTTGAATGTTCCAAACTCTAAATGGTTATTTCCTTCTCTGTATGACTTAAAGGGTTATCTGCATTGGTACCTCACTCTCAGTGAAGCCATTGTTCACATCTTCACTTTTCTGTGCCTGTAAGGCAAGTTCCTAAGCTGGGCAAATTTGCCCAAGGAATCTTCGGAAGCTGCCTGCTGGCCATTTTCTTCTGAACCAACCTCTCTGCATTGCTATGTATATTTTTGTAATGCTATTACTACATGCAATGTTATTTAATTTTAATGGATCTGGAAAATAAAGCTTAGGGAGATAAATAGACTCAACTTATTTAAAAGGCTAATAAGGTACAGAGATGGAGTGAAAGCTCCAGTTTCGGCCTCTAATTTGTTGGAATTTCTACTATACCATAATGCCTGTGATATATCTTTTCTCTTTCATACATTTTCAATGCTTAAAAGTATAATTTCTAGAAAATGTAACAGTATGTCCACTAAAATTCATGATGATTAGTCTAAATATTCAATCTGAAAATACAGCCTTTCTTAGAAGACTAACATAACCATTTTTAAAAAGCATTAATAGCTTTTACTTTACAGAGCAGTTTTAGGTTTACAGAAAAATTCAGTAGAAAGTACAGAGAGTTCCCACATGTGCCCTCTCTCTCACCATCCCCTACCCTCTGCACTCACCCATTTTCCCCTATTATTATACTTTATTTGTGTGCTACATTTGTTACAATTGGTGAACCAAAAATTATGTATTATTGTTAACTAAAGTCCATAGTTTACACTAGGTTTAATTCTTGGTGTTGCACATTCTGTGGATTTTGTCAAATGCATAATGTCACGTATGTACAATTACGTTATTATGCAAAATAGTTTCATTTACCTAAAAATCCTTTGGGTTCCCCCCATTCATTCTTCTCCCCTTCCACCTGAACCCTAATGATCATGGATCTTTTTACTGTCTTTATAGTTCTGCCTTTGTTAGAATGCCTTTGTTAGAATGCCTTATAGTCAGAATCATATAGCATGTAGCCCTTTCAGACTGGCCCTTTTCACCTAGCAATATGCATTTAAGGCTGTTCCATGTCTTTTTGTGGCTTTATCAAGAAATCATGGCTGATTTATTTTTCATTTTTTTCTTAATTCTTAATTTAATTGACAACAATTAAACAATTGTTTAACAATTACAGAGATAATTGTTATCTCTATATCATGTCATATCATGGATAGCATGACATTTTGAAATATGCATACATTATGGAACAGTTAAACTGAGCTAATCAACATATGCATCACTTCATATATTTATCATTTTTTGTGATGAACACTTAAAATTTTTTCTCTTAGCAATTTGCAAGAATACAATACATGGTTATTAACTATAGTCACCAGGTTATGCAATAGATCTCTTCAACTTATTCCTCCTAACTGAAATTTTGTATCCTTTGACTAACATTTCTCCAGTAGTCCTGCCTCCTCTCCCCCAGCACCTGGTAACCACCATTCTACTCTCTGATTCTATGAGTTCAACTTTATGTTAGATTCCACATATGAGTGAGAGCATGCAGTATTTGTCTTTCTGTGCCTATCATTGAATCGTGTTCAATTGTATGGATATACCAGTGTTTATCTATTTACATATTGAAGGACATTGTGGTTGCTTCCAATTTGGGACAATTATGAATAACAGTGTTATAATCCTTTACGTACAAGTTTTTACATGACATAAGTTTTCAACACAGTCTTATCTTATAATACAAAAATCATGCTCCTAGGTGTGGGTAAATACCTAGGAGCATAATTTTTGTATTGTAAGACTGTGTTTACCTTTGGAAGAAACTGCAAAACCATCTTCCAAAGTGGCTATATCATGTTTAATTCCCACCAGTAATAAATGAGAGTTCCTGTTGCTCCACATACTTGTCAGCATTTGGTGTTGTCAGTTTTGGGTTTTAGCTGATCTAATAGGTGTGTGGGGTATCTCATTGTTGCTTTAATTGGTAGTTGTCTAATAACATATAATATTGATCATCCTTTCATACGGTTGTTTGCCATCTCCATAGCTCTTTCAGGGAGGTCTCCTTGGAGATCTTTTGCTCACTTTTAATTGGTTTGTTTGCTTTCTATTTGTTGTTGTTGTTACTTTTCAGACAGAGAGTTGCTTTGTCACCCAGGCTGGAGTGCAGTGGCACAATCTCAGTGCACTGCAAACTCCACCTCCTGGGTTCAAACAATTCTTTTGCCTTAGTCTCCTGAAGAGTTGGGACTACAAGCATGCACCGCCATGCCCAGATAATTTTATTTTTAATTTTTTTTCAGCGGAGTCAGGGTTTTGCCATGTTGGCTAGGCTGGTTGTTTGCTTTCTTTTTATTGAGTTTTAAGAATTCTTTGTATATTTTGGATACAAGTTCTTTACCAGATATGTTTTTTGCAAATATTTTCTCCCAGTCTGTGGCTTGTCTTTACATTTTCTTAAATGTGTATTTCACAGAGAAGATTTATATTTTAGTGAAGTCCAACTCATAATTCTTTTCCTTCATTGATTGTGCTTTGAAAATGCTTTACCAACCTAGGGTGACCTAGATTTTCTCCTATGCTATCTTCTAGGAGTTTTATACTTTTGTGTTTTACATTTAGGTCTATGACCCTTCTGGAGTTAGTTTTTATGAAAAATGTAAAAATCAACATCTAAATTCATTTTTGTAATGTGTTGATGTCCATTTTTTGTAGCACCTTTTGTTGAAAGAATATCCTTTCTCAATAGAGTTGTCTTTGCTTCTTTGTCAAAGATGAGTCGACTAGAAATGATTGCTTTTTTGACAAGAAACAGTCCAGGTTTTTTGTCATGTCACTGTGTGAATAATTATCTGTCTGAATGTACTATGTATTGTGATATTATCACTGAGAACACTTATTTGAAGTTAATGCAAACTACCAAAATAATTTAAATTTTAAAACATGCTTCAGTAGAACAATGACTCTGACACAATCATACTGGTCAATTCTTATTAAAATGAGTAATATCTTGCCCTTGTCCATGTACAGATAGCATGCCCTATCCGCTTATTACTTCTTCACTGTTCCACATTTGTGTATAAGATACATAGTAGCAGAATAGATTTTGACTGTGGATATTATTCACATGATGCCAGTTTGACTATTCACAATACTAATAAACACTTAGAAGCCTGGTTAATAACATCAAAGGTATTTCCTTGGACAATCAGAATGTCACAAGGTTTTGTGGGTAGAATATGAGAGAAGAGAGCTACAGCAAGTAATCAAACCAGGGCTTTGTTAGTGTTTCTTCTCCTTCTCCCTTTCTTTTCCTGAGTCATTTTATTTCATTTGCATAACTAGTTCACAATAAAATAAATCCTGAGTCCTCAAGACATTAGCATTGCAGCATTGATCAAGCTGTGTAAATCAGAATCCAGTAATTAAAATACAGATAGATAGATAGAAGTAGATGTTATAAATTACAGCCTTGCAAACTCAATATTATTTTAAGACTAACGGGTTAGCACCTGGAAGGACAGGTGGCAGATGAGAATGAAGAGATATGAGTTGCCCCATGCTGTTGGGGTTCATGTCTAATATCCTTCCTTTCCTTTTGAAAAACAGTCTTGCCTTTCTATGAAATTTTCACTCTAATAAAATTGAACTCCCTGCCCCCATTATAATCCTTTGCTTGCGTTATTTTCTTTTTTGCAACAATCCTTCTAACAATGATTTGTCCTCAAAACTGGGTATATAATTAGCTTGGTCCAGTGCAAAAGAAAATGCAAGCCTCCTTGTACAAGTATTATTAAGAATTTCAAGATGGCAATAATAAAGCATTAATCCAAGCATTGGGCCTAACTATCAGGCATTGTACAACTGCATGACCCCTATCTGTCCTAAACAAAGTTTAGATTGTATCATTCATATTTTTTCTACCTCAGTCAACATTAGTATCTCATTTCTCTGAAGCTTCCTGGCATTTTATTACAGTAGATTTCTTGCTTTCATAAGTTCTTCTACCTCTATCTCCCCCTGCACCCCCTAAAACACGATGTTGTCAACAGTCAAAATGGGGAATTTTAGGAGTTTGTGATTTTCCTATTAAAAATGGATGCTTTGTAACCCTTTAAATGGTCAGATTTTACCGCCTGGGTGACTATGGTATCATTATTACCCTATTTACAAAAAGAGCAGTGCTTCAGTCAAGTACAGGTCTGATTTTTAAAGCCTACGTGTCTGTTGTTTCAAGTCGTTTTAGCTAAAGCAGACCCCCAGCAGAGGGCAGTCACTTTACGGAGAGCAGCCAGACTGTTTTCCACAAGAATCTCCAATCCTGCTACTCCTCACTGGGCAGGGCCTCTTGACCTGGGACTCCAGTCACCACTGACCTGGGCTCTTGGGCCAGTAGCAGCTCTGCACTTTTGTGGGACAGAGCTCCCAGAGGGAGCAGGCAGGACACCATTTTGCTACTCTGCATCCCTCGCTCCTGTTGCCCTTAGGCTCCAGAGGGCATGTAGTGATGAGGGACTAATGCAGACCCCCAACACAGTGCAACTGCCTTATGGAAAAGTGGCCAGACTGTTTCCCATGTGAGTGTTCAGCCTCAGCACCTCTGGCTGAACATTCCCTATAGCAGTTTCTCTGAGGTGCAGCTCCCTGGGGCAACTGAAAGCCCCTGTGCCCCTGCTGCTGCAGTGGTACTGCCCTTATTGCCCTTGGACTGGGGAAGCAATGAAGACTCTGAGTACTTTAATCACACCTCCAGCACACCACAGCTGCCCTAAGGAGGAGAGGCAAGTTGGTCTGCCTAACAAGCCTCCTGCCCTCCCTGCTTGTCACTAGGTGGGGCCCTAGGCTTGGGCCCACAATGTAACCACCCCACACTGGGCCAACTGCACTGATTGGTAGCAGCTCTGCATTTCTATGGGGTGGATCCCCAAGAGACAAGTGAAAGGCATCTGCCACAGCAACTGTCAAATTCCCTTCCCCTGCTCCCTCCATCTGGGAAGGAACATAAAGCCTGAGCTCACCCTATAACTGTGGTGTGTAACTCCAGAATGTCAAGCTGAGACCTGCAGCCAGCACTTGAGTGGGAAAGGAGCTCACCCTTTCAGAGCACTGAGAAGGAACAGGGATGCAATCCTGAGGAAATATAGAGGGGCCACCTGGCTGAGCAAGAGAGTACCTACTACCATTTTACTTAAGCATCACATACTAGATCACAGCCCAGACGTCAACACCAAAAATACTTTGTTGATATACCGCCCTGTAAAACTAAGGACAAGAATTCAGCTACAAAGATAGACCCTGGACAAAGCCTTGGCCCACTGAAAACATCCAGAAAACTAGTCTACCAACTGTACTCAAATCACACCACAGTTAGAGGATCATCAGTCTACACAGATGAGAAAGAACCAGCCCAAGAAACTCTGACAATTCGAAAAGCCAAAGTGTCCTCTTTCATCCAAATGACCTCACCAGTTCCCCAGCAAGGGTTCTTAACCAAGCTTAAATGGCTGAAATGACATAAATTGGATTCAAAATATAAATAAGAACAAAGATCATCAGGATTCAGAGGAATGTTGAAACTCAATCGAAGGAATCTAAGGATTACAATAAAATGATAGAGAAGCTTATAGACTAAATGGCCATTATCGGAAAGAATAAAACGACCTAGTAAAACTGAGAAACACAGTATAAGAATTTCATAATGCAATCACAAATATTAACAGTAGAACAGATCAAGCTGAGCAAAGAATCTCAGAGCTTGAAATTGGTTCTCCAAACTAACTCAGACAAAAGTAATAAAAATAGTAAAAAAGAAAGAACAAAGTCTCTGAGAAATATGGAATTATGTCAGCAGACCAAATCTATGGCTCACTGGCATCCCTGAAAGAGATAGGAACAAAACATGGGAAACATATTTCAGGATATTGTCCACAAAAATTTCCACAAAATCGCTTGAGAAGCCTATATTTTAACTCAGGAAATGCAGATAGCTCCTGTGACATACTATGCAAGAATACCATTCCCAAGACATGTAGTCATCAGATTCTCCAAGGTCTAAATTAAAGAAAAATCACAAAGGCAGTTAGAGAGAAGGGGAAAGCCACCTACAAAGGGAACCCCATCAAGCTAACAGCAGACAGTTCACCAGAAACCCTAACAAGCCAGAAGAGAATGGGGACCTATATTCAACATTCTTAAAGAAAATAATTTCCAAGCAAGAATTTTATGTTCAGCCAACTAAGCTTCATAAGTGAAGGAGAAATAAGATCATTTTCAGACAAGAAAATGCTAAAGGATTTTGTTACCACCAGACTTACCTTATAAGAAGTCCTGAAGGGAGTGCTAAACATGGAAAGGAAAGACTGTTACTGGCCACTACAAAAACATACTTAACTACATCGACCAGCAACACTATAAAGCAACCATATAAACAAGCCTGCATGATAACCAGCTAACAACATGATGACAGAAACAAATCCATACATATCAATACTAAATTTGAATGTAAATGGGTTAAATGGCCCAATTAAAAGGCACAGAGTGGTAGGCTGGACAAAGGATCAAGACCCAGTGGTTTGCTGTCTTTAAGAGACTAAGACCTATCCCACATGCAATGACACCCATAAGCTCAAAGAAAAGGAATAGAGAAAAATCTCCCAAGCAAATGGAAAACAGAAATAAGCAGGTGTTACTATTCTAATTTCAGACAAAGCAGAATTTAAACCAGCAAAGATCAGAGAAGAAAAAGAAAGGCGTTGCGTAATGGTAAAGAGCTCAATCCAACAAGAAGACCTAAATATCCTAACTATATATATACACCCAACAGAGGAGCACAAATATTTATAAAACAAGTTCTTAGAGATCTGTGAAGAGAATTAGATAAATACAAAATACTTGTAGGAGATTTAAATACCCTAATGGTAGGATTAGACAGATCATTAAAGCAGAAAACTAATGAAGATATTCAGGAACCGAATTCACCACTTGACCAAATGGACCTAATGGAGATCTATAGAATATTCCACCCAAAAAGAATAGAATATACATTCTTCTCATCTATATACAGCAGAAACTCTAAAATCAACCACACTATTGGACACAAAATAATTCTCAGCAAATTTAAAGAAAATCAAAATCATATTAACTATGCTCTTGGACCATAGCACAGCAAAAATAGAAGTCAGTATTAATAAAATTGCTCAAAACCATATAATTACATGGAAATTAAACAACCTGCTCCTGAATGACTATTGGGTAAATAATGAAATTAAGAAAGAAATGAAGAAATACACTGAATATAATATGGACAAAGATACAACACACCAGAATCTTGGAAACACCTAATGCAGGGTTAAGAGGGAAGTTTATAGCACTAAATGCCCACATCAAAAATTTTAAAAAGATCTTAAATTAACAACCTAACATTGCAACTACAGGAACTAGAAAAACAAAAGCAAACCAACCCCAAAGCTAGCATAAGACAAGAAATAACTAAAACCAAACCTGAATTGAAGTCAATTGAGATGCAAAAGATTATACAAAAGATTAACAAATACAGCAGCTGGTTTATTGAAATAAATAATAAGATATATAGAGGGCAAACTAGATGAATAAAGAAAAAAGAGAAGATTCAAATAAACACAATCAGACATATCAAAAGAGACATTACCACTGACCTGACAGAAACACAAAAAGACCCTCAGAGAGGACTTTGAGTCCTAATGCTCAGGCCTGCTCCCAGACTGTGGAGTATACTTTCACGTTCAATAAAACCCTTCATTCCTTCCTTGCTTTGTTTGTGCATTTTGTCCAATTCTTTGTTCAAGATGTCAAGAACTTGAACACCTTCCACTGTTAACATATTTTGGCGAGCCAGCCAGGAGGAAGAGTAATGCAGGTTCACTAGGGCCACTCACTCAGGGAGAGAGAACCCAGAAGCCTGGCAGGCTGGCAAAAGGGTAAAGAAAGCTATTTATGATTTGAATCTTCTGGAAACATCAGAGAAAGACTGTCCTTGGCATCCACACTACAACAAAACTTTGGGACCTTGAACTTTGGGTTCATGGTCTCGCAACTGAGAAGGGTCCCTCCACACTTTGGAACTGTACACCCATTGGAACCCCTGAGAGACAATCAAGCTTCAGATGATCATGCAACAGAGGCTCCAGCCAGTTCCAGGTGGACACCAACCCTGGCCATCAAGAAACTACCCTGCCTCCACTAGATAGAGCAAGGCTAGAGTTCTGTGATCCCCAGTAGGTAGAGACTATGCCCCAAGTCAGCATGAAGCAGTTGCAGAAAAAAAAGACCATTGGTCCCTTTGCTTCCCATAATGATTTATGAGGATCACATCTCTAAGTGGGGAGATGAGGCAGGAAAGTAGAGTCTGGAAGCAGGGAACGTAAGGCCAATTCACATTTCAGCTATAACAGGAAATATCCTCTCCATAGGGTAGACACTGAGTAAATGACTTTGTAACTTTACTTCATTCTCTTCATCTACATAGGGCATACCCCAAGTAGAGGGTATTTAAACTCACAAAAAACTCTGTAACAGGGCCTTTGGCCCTCTATGTTCGGGCCCACACTGTGAAGTATATTTTCATTTTCAATAAAACCCTTCATTCCTTAAACAAACAAACAAAAAAACCCTAAGAGACTATTAGAAAAATCTCTATGCACACAATCTAGAAAACCTACAATAAATAGGTAAATTACTGGACACATACAGTCTCCTAAAACTGAAGCAGGAAGAAATTGAATCCTTGAACAGATTGATAATGAGTTCCAAAATTGAATCAGTAATAAAAAGTCTACCAACCAAAAAAAGCCCAGGACCAGACAGATTGACAGTAAATTCTACCAGATGTATAAAGAAAAGCTGGTACAATTCTTAGTGAAACTATTCCTGGAAAGGGAGGTGCAAGGGCTACTCTCTAACTCATTCTATGAGGTCAACATCATCCTGATACCAAAGCTTTGGAGACACACACACACACACACACACACACACAAACTTCAGGCCAATATCCTTGATGAACATAGATGTAAAAATCCTCAACAAAATACTAGCCAACTGAATCCAGCAGCACATAAAAAAGCTAATCCACCATGATCAAGTAAGCATTATCCCTGGGATACAAGGTTGGTTCAACCTACATAAATCAGTACATGTGATTCATCACATAAACAGAACTAAAAACACAACCACATGATTATCTCAATAGATGCAGAAAAAAGCTTTCGATAAAATCCAACATCGCTTTATCTTAAAAAAACCCCAACAAACTAGGCATTGAATGAACATACTTCAAAATAATAAAAGCTATCCATATCAAACCCACAGCCAGCATCACACTGAATGGTCAGAAGCTGGAAGCATTCTTTTTGAGAACTGGAACAAGAAAAGAATGCCCCCTCAAACCACTCTTATTCAACACAGTACTAGAATCCCTCACCAGAGCAATCAGGCAGGAGAAAACAAAAGGCATCCATATAGGAAGAAAGGAAGTCAAACTATCCCTATTTGCAGATTATATGATTCTATACCTAGAAAACCCCGCAGTCTCTGCCCCAAAGCCTCTTGATCTGATAAACAGCTTTAGCAAAGTCTCAGGGTACAAAATCAACATACAAAAGTCAGTAACATTCCTATACACCAACAACATCCAAGCTGAGAGCCAAGTCAGGAATGTAATCCCATTCACAATAGCCACAAAAATAATAAAATATCTAGGAATACAGCTAATCAGGGAGGCAAAATATCTCTACAATGTGAATTACAAAACACTACTCAAAGAAGTGAGAGATGACACAAACAAATGTAAAAATATTTCATGCTCATAGATAAGAAGAATCAATATTTTTAAAATGGCCATACTGCCCAAAGCAATTTACAGATTCAGTGCTATTCCTACCAAACTCCTAATGACATTCTTCACAGAGTTAGAAGAAAACTACTTAAAAATTCATATGGAATCAAAAACAAAGAGCTTTAATAGCTAAAGCAATCCTAAGCAAAAAGAAAAAAGCTAGAGGCATCATGTTACCTGACTTCAAATTGCACAAGGCCACACTCACCAAAACAGCATGGTACTGGTAGAAAGACAGACATGTAGCTCAATGGAGCAGAATATAGAGCCAAGAAATAATGCTTCACACCTACAACAATCTGAAATCTGACAAAGTTGACCAAAACAAGCAATGGGGAATGGACTCCCTGTTCAATAAATGGTGCTGGGATAACTGGTTAGTAATATGAAGAAGATTAAAACTAGACCCCTTCCTTACACCATATATAAAAATAAACTCAAGATGGATTGAAAACTTCAGTAGAAAACCTAAAACTATAAAAACCCTGGAGGATAATCTAGGAAATACTGTTCTGAACATAAGACCTGGCAAAGATTTCATGACGACGATACCAAAAGCAATGGCAACAAAAACAAAAATTGACAAATGGGACCTAATTAAACTAAAGAGCTTCTGCACAGCAAAAGAAACTATCAACAGAGCAAACAGATAACCTACGGAATGGGCGACAGTATTTGCAAACTATGCATCTGACAAAGGTGTATTATCCAGAATCTATAAGGAACTTAAACAAATCTACAAACAAAAAACAAACATGAAAAAGTGGGCAAAGGACATGAGCAGACAGTTTTCAAAAGAAGACATACACCCAGCCAAGAAGCATATGAAAAAATGCTCAACATCACTGATTATTAGAGAAATGCAAACCAAAACCACAATAAGATACCACATTACACTACTCAGAATGGCTATTATTAAGAAGTCAAAAAATTATAGATGCTGGTGAAGTTACGAAGAAACTGATGGTGGGAATGTAAATTAGTTCAGCCACTGTTAAAAACACTTTGGGGATTTCTCAAAGAACTCAAAGCAGAATCACCATTTGACCCAGCAATCCCATTAATGGACATATAACCAAAAGAATAGAAATTGTTCTCTATAAAGACACATGCATGTGTATGTTCACTGCAGCACTAGTCACAATAGCAAAGATGTGGAATCAATCTAAATTCCCAAGAACAGTAGACTGAATAAAGAAAACGTGGTACATATATACCATGAAATACTATGCAGCCGTAAATATGAACAAAATTGTCTCTTTTGCAGCAACATGGATGGAGTCGGAATTCATTACCTTAAGTGAACTAACACAGGGACAGAAAAACAAATACCACATCTTCTCACTTACAAGTGAGAGCTAAATACTGAGTACATATGGACACAATGAAGGTAACAAGAGACACCAGGGCATACTTGAGAGGGGAGGGTGGGAGGAGGGTGAGGATAAAAAAACTACCTATCAGATACTATGTTTATTAGCTGGGTGGTAAAATAATCTGTACACCAAACCACCATTACATGCAATTTACCTATATAACAAACCTGCATATGTACCCTTGAATCTAAAATAAAAATTAAAAAATTTTTAAATGAATAAATAAAATATAAAAATTAAATAATCAATTTAATAAGATATATTACATAAAAATTATAAAATAAAAAACTATATTTTAAAGTAAATAAAATTAATAAAAAATCATTTTATAATATGGAACCAATTTTATTTTCCGCAGAAATTTATATGGATTTTTCTTAGAAAGATGCTTTTTATACTCAAAATGAACTGTGTACAGATTTACCCTTATTTTCTAACAACTTTTTTATTTATGAAATCATCATTTTCCTTCTGTGTTATCTAGCTACCAATATCTCATATCGAAAGCTACCCCTCCAATAGCATCCTATTGCTATCCTTAAAATATCTGGTTTATGTAATTTTTATTTATAAAAATTGGTCTTGAAAGTACTAAATAAATATCAAAGTGGGCACTTAAATAACTTACACATGTGTGGAAGGCATAGAAAGGGACTCATAGGTATAATGGCATATAAAATGCCAATATTTATTCTTTCACTTCTTCAACAAATCTTTGTTGTGCACTTTCTAGCTGCAAAGTCACCTTGCAATCCAGTAACAAAGAAGATAAGTATGGTTCCTTTCCTCAGGGAGCTTATATTTCAGAACAAGCAAAACATATAGTGCTTCAAGAAAGATAAGTAAATTATGTAAGGGAAAATTCTGAGGAAAAAGAGAGCAAATGACAGGGCCACATGCTTGTCTGGGAGTCTAGAGAAAGTTTTGCTGTGCAAATAAATGTTACAGATGGTGAAGAGCCAGCTAGAAAAAAATGAGAGTGAAGGAAATCAGTTCTGAATTGAGGCTCTGGAGTGAATTCAGGAGTACAGACCTTTCGACTTGTCAACAGCCACCATCCTCCCATCAGGTCACAGGCTCGATACAGCATGGGTACTCAGTAATAAGCTGACTGACCAGAAGGAACAGAAACAGCATTACCTATGGTTTGCTGAAAGTTCAAACACTTTTTGATCCGAAATTATTTGTAAAAGTGCTAAGACAATCATCTTAATGGTAACAATAACATTTTATTAATAGCTTCACAATTATTTATCTGGTAATGTTCAAAATTCTCTTGTTTTTGGAAGCCTTTCTTTTCCTTGCAGAAGCAGAAAATAATTTAGCCTAAAGTGCTAAAGTGATCTCTTTCCCTTAATGTATTCATAGAAAGTATAATGATTATCTATACAATTTATTTGCTAGTTATTCATGTACTATTTTGTAAACTGTTCCCACTGAAATATTTAGGGGTTGTTTACACTTGTAATTCTTTAAATTTATACTTTTTAATATTTTTACCAATGTAAGTTATAATTTTCTGTTTGGTTTTTTGTTGTTGTTGTTTTGTTTTTTGAGACGGAGTCTGGCTCTGTTGCCCAGGCTGGAGTGCAGCGGCGCGATCTCGGCTCCCTGCAAGCTCCACCTCCCGGGTCCACGCCATTCTTCTGCCTCAGCCTCCAGAGTAGCTGGGACTACAGGCGCCCAAAACCCCGCCTGGCTAATTTTTGTATTTTTAGTAGAGACGAGGTTTCACTGTGTTAGCCAGGATGGTCTGGATCTCCTGACCTCGTGATCCGCGCCTCGGCCTCCCAAAGTGCTGGGATTACAGGCGTGAGCCACCACGACTGGCCCCTGTAAGTTATAATTTTCTCGAAGAAGGGATTATTATTGTTGTTTGGAAGTTTCTAAAACGTGGCTATATAGCAAATACTAGACTTTAACTGAAGGGGAGAGAAAAACGAATATTATATTACATTTCTATAAAGAAGCATTTTGCATAGGTTCAAGGGGGATTTATTACTGACATACAATGAGGATGATTTCCTGTTGCAATCAACTTCTGGTTGCCTTCTCTAAATTCAAGGATTATTTAATTTGCTTTCCAGTCTGACAAAATCATCAGATTTTATAGCTTTCCCCTCTATCAAACTGTTGCCTTCCAAGGCCATTAAATTTAAAATTTAGTAATAAATAAGTAAATATCACAACTTAACATAAAATGCTAAATTACTGTCCTCATCTTCCTGAACTTATTACCAGCCTTGGTCATGTATTTCTCTTCTATACAGATTCTTTACTTGCCTTCAGGATGCCTTATTCTCTTGATTTCCTTCTACCTTACTGGTGGTGTACTGGAGTTTCTTTTCTCTCTAACCTTTAATATCAAAAGATTCAGGGCTCAATCCTTGGTTTTCTTCTCCTCTCTACCCACACTCACTTTGTGACCTCATTAGTCTCATGGTATTCACTCACATCTCTATTCAATGAATCCTAACTTTCCATCTCTAGTACAGACTTCTCTACCACATCTAGACTCATATCCTGATACCTCTCTTTTTCTTTATTTGGATATTTAATAGACAGCATTAACTCAACAATGTCCAAACCTGAACTCTTGATCCCTTGATCTGATAATCTGAAAGCTGCCTTAACCACACCTTTCCTCATCCCACTTAAAGGTAGCTTAATCTTTCCAGTTGCGGAATACAAAGACGTTGATTATACTCGATTTATCTATTTTCTCAAACATCACATTCAATCTGTTAGGAAACCCAGTTGGCTCTAATTTGAAAATACATCCTGAAAACCAAAAAGAAAAGGAGCACAAAAGAACAGACAGTTCACAGAAGCAGAACAGCTAATGACCCTTCAATGTATGCAAAGATGTTCAATTTCATTCATAATAAGATAAATGAAAATTAAAGCTACACTGAGATACTATTTCTCATATATAATCTTGGCAAAAGTTCAAAAGCTTGACAGCACAATCTGTTGGCAAGACTGAGAAAAAATCAGCATGCTCATATATTTGACATTGGGAGTGCAAAATGGTGCAGCCTATGTGGAGAGGAATTTTGAAATACTGAACAGCATTACAGCTGTGTTTCCTTTTGGCCCAACAGTTCTACTTCCAGGAATCTCCTCTGAATATCTATCTATCTATCTATCTATCTATCTATCTATCTATCTATCTACACAAACACATACATTACACATATATACATATATATACACACACACACACACACATATATACACACACACGTGTGTGTGTGTGTTTATTCACTATGTAATTATAAAAAAGAATTCGGAGAATATTCATGGATATTATGCTTGGGAGTGTGTGCGTGGGGGTGTGTGATTTAAATAAAATTAAAGTAGAGAACAGTGTATACACTATGCTATTTTCGTTTAAGGAAGAAAAATAAGATACAAAAAGAAACAATGAATGTGGCTGCATAGCTCAGCAAAATATGACCCACAGGCCAAAAACAATCATGTTTTTACATATAGCTTTATTGGGCCACAGCCATACCCATTTAGGTATATATTGCCTGTGGTTGCTTTCTCACAATTCTACAACAGCGGAATTGTGTAGTGCCATGGGGACCACTATATGGCCTGTAAAGTCTAAAGTATTTATTCATTGGCCTTTTACAAATTTGTCACCCCCTTATCTACAGGGGTGAAAGAGTATAAGGTAGAGAGCATATGGATGGAGTAAGACTTTGGTAAGTATACTTATTAGTAACTTTTTGACTTTTGAACCATGAGAATGTTTTATAAATTCAAAAATAAATAAAACAGACCTCACAAATGAAAACAAATGGAAACAAAGTCATCTACCTGTATATCAAATGGTTAAAATTCCACTCAGAATAAAAACAATGTTTCAAATGGCCTCTGACTGTACATCGTTCTAGCATCTGTAACAGCTGGATAACAAAGTATTATGTGCCTCTTCATATGTTGTATTATCCAGTTCATAGCTGTAGCTGTATCAATGAAATCTTGTCAACAGTATTTAAATTGCCTTTAGTCAAGCCATTACACCTAACTATCAATTTCTAGAAAATACTGAGAAAGTTAAATAATACCACAATTGACAATCAGACAAGTCTAATGTGGGTAACTTTCTTTCTTTCTTTTCTTTCTTTCTTCTTTCTTTTTTTTTTTTTAACAGAGTCTCGCTCTGTTGCCCAGGCTGGAGTGCAGTGGCACAATCTCAGCTCATTGCAACCTCCGCCTCCTGGGTTCATGCCGTTCTCCTTCCTCAGCCTCCCAAGTAGCTAGGACTACAGGTGCCTACCACCACGCCCAGCTAATTTTTGTATTTTTAGTAGAGACGGGGTGTCACAGTGTTAGCCAGGATGATCTCAATCTCCTGACCTCGTGATCTGCTCGCCTCAACCTCCCAAGGTGCTGGGATTACAGGCATGAGCCACCACACCCAGCCTAATGTGGGTAACTTTCTACAAGACAAAATTTCTGAACTCTTCGAGGGAATGAAATGACAAACAAAACATATTAAAAGAGATTCTTTTTATTAATGAATTACTTCTATATTAAAAGAGATTTAACATTCAAATACTGCATGAACCTCGATTTGATCTTGACTTGCAATCATATACATCTCCACACATACACTCTTCATATTGTCAAAACAGATCTTTTTACAGTAAATCACACAATTTGAAAATGAACTGGATATTAAGTGATATTACAGAATTCCTACCTTTCAGATGCTGAAGTAAGCCAAGATGAAAAGAGAGGCTGTCTGCAACTTTCAAATACGTTAGAAAGATAAATATTTTGCCAGATCTATCTAGAGCGTTAGACCTAGATGCTGGAAAATGAATGCTTATTGCATTATTCCAACATTTTTCATGCTTGAATTTTTCATAATAAAAAGAGAAAAGATTATTACATAAGCATATTTATGTGGGTGTCTTCAGAATCTGACCACTGCAACTCACTTCGCTCTCAGTCTGTTTAGACTGGTCATAGTCCTCTAGTCACAGTTACCATCTTCTCAGCAGGATTTCTGTAGTCATCTCTCTAGTTTCCTTGTTGAACAAAGTATATTTTGTCACAGAAAAAAACAGAAAGTAAAGTACAAGGCTGTGCCGTTCCTTCACTTTACACTCTGCAATAGCTCTTCCATTCACTCTACTACAAAGTCCAAATTCTTATCAATACAATGCTCCTCAAGGCCCTACATGATCTGTCTCCCTACCCAACCCCTGCTGCTGACCTGTCTTAACTACTTTCTTACCACCGTCTCTTGGCTTACTTCATTCTAGCCTCAGTGGCCCTCTTGTTATTTCTCCAACATATGGGCTTCTTCCCACTGTAGTTCTTTGCTTGGGCTATGCCCTCTGCTTGGAATTCTCTTCCCTAAGATAGCTATATAAACTAACTTCTGTACTTTTTTTAAGTATTTACTCAATACAGTGGTCTACTTTAATCCCCTTAAATTTGAGCACTTCTCATATGCTCAGCCTCTCTTATTATTCTGATCCATTTTTAAAATTAATAGACTTTATGCTGTATATAAAAAATACTTTTCCATAGCCCTTATCTTCTGACATATCATGCTTTTCATGTTTATTTTTTATTGTCTGTCTCTAGTTTCTTTGGTTCATTGACTGAGCCCAAACATCTATTACCTTTATTACTGGCACATAGTAGCCCTGCCTTTAAAAAAAAAAAAAAAAGGGGGGGGGGGGATTTTGTTGAATGAATGAAATAGAGTAAATGGGTGGGTATTATCCCATGTTTAGTTATTATTTTTTTTTTTTTGGTAGCTTATGTGAAATTTTGGCTTTTCTCTCATGACTGATAATACCAGGCCAGTGCCATTAAGAAATATTTTCCTCCAGAAGGCAGATAAATGCAAGGCAAATCATTGCAAAATAGTATTTGTCTCCCATGCTCCTAGTTATGCTAATAACATCAAGAAAGACTATCTTGTTAAGAAGACATCTGTTTTAAAATAATAGAAATTAATTTTATGAGAACTATCAAGTGGTTTTATACTGAATAAATCTCATCTTCAAAGATCAAAAAAATAATTTCAATATTAATAAAAATTTTCTATTTAACTGTAAGTTCCTTGAAGATCCTGGTCAATGTTTATGTACCCCGAATAATAGCTAAAATTGCAAATATAAAATTGATCAATATTGGAAGTATAAAATCAATCAATTAAATGCACATTAATGACAAAATGACATTATCAACCACAAAGTTCAGAAGACCTGATTTGGGTTAAGAATACGACATTTTTTAAGAGATGGAAAAGTACAAGATATTAAAAAATCATTTTCAATGAAGGAATGCTCAAACTAAAA
Source organism: Pan troglodytes (assembly GCF_028858775.2). NCBI lineage: Eukaryota > Metazoa > Chordata > Mammalia > Primates > Hominidae > Pan > Pan troglodytes. The sequence goes on along the minus strand of NC_072402.2, from coordinate 162,095,149 downwards.
TGTAGCCATATTTTTTATAGAAATTATATCCAATTAACATTTTCAGAATCCAGAATGATGCGTCTTTGCAGATATCAGTATCTTTTAAGCAACATGGAATGTAGATTTCACAAATCAAAATCCCAGTAGACAGGAATTTCATAACGTATATAATGGCAGAATCAGAGTAATTTGATACCTGCTCCTTAAATGAAGCTGGGGGAGAGGATTATCAACACTTAAGGTAAATTTCAAATGTTATAAAAGAATGGAAGCAATCAGTAATATGAGCTGACTGAGGAACCAGAGGTATGGAAGAAAAATATGCTATATGAATGGAATCTCATGAAAACAGAAAGATTGGCTGTGAACCTCAAGGAAAGCACTCAGGTAATGGAGTTTCGAATTTTAGGTTAAAATGAGAGGAACCAAGTAAATTTGCATAAAGTATAAAGAACTTCAACAAACTTTGGAGCCAATATGAACTTTAGAATCTAAATGAACTGGAGAGGGGTGGAAAATTCTACTTTTGAGCTAATGAATATAGGAAGAGTTACTTGAATGTTTAGGAAGGAAGAGAAATACAATATGCAAAGGTAAAGAATACTAAATACAGTATTTCTTATAAATAAAACTTATAGAGGGAACTTTTTGTAGATGCTTGTTTCATCCCTATAGGCTGACCAAATTTGATTTAACAATATGCTATTTCTAAGGTTGTAAAGGGTAAATTTGACTCACAGTATATTTAGGTCTTTGTGCAAAGGCACTGTTTCAAATGATTTCAAAAAATTAGAGTATATTTAATTTAATTCAATAAAGCATAGAAGCTAAGAGTTTGGGCTCTAGAGGATAATTATTTATGATCCATTCCTGGCTTATAAGATGAAATCTTTGGCAATTTATTTAATCTGCCTATGCTTAAATAACCTCATATGTAAAATAGGGGTAAGAATTGTACCAATTTCATTATTTGTGGTATATATGATGTGCATAATACGTGCTGTTATTACTTTATAATTATTTTAATTATATCTTCAAAATAACGAAAAGATTTTGGGAAAGACAAGTAAAGAACTTATCTATAGCATAGTTCAGCAAAATATGTACTTTCTTGCAAATTCTATTTTACAATATTAGATCTGTTTATTTAGTTCTTTCATGTGCTAATGAAGAAACAAGCACAGAAAAATGAGCACTTTTTTTCTTTTTAAAATAATGTTGCATCTAGTTTTTCTAGTCCTAACCCATGGCTCTGCCTCCAAATAAAAGCACCTATTTGTTGTTGTTGATGTTAAGAAAAGTTAAAATTTTATGTCTACATATATACAATACTTCCAAACTTCATTACTTCATTGTACTTCCATCATTTCAATTATGGTGAAAATGTAGACATGGGTGGGAAATTATTTAAATTACACAGTTTTACTTTACTTCAGAGCAAATATTCTAAAATTGAAAGAAGCATCACTTTTTAGTTAGCTACATAAAATAAATTGTTATCACTTAAACATAAAGTAATTTGATGTGAGAATAATTATACTTAGAAAATGCAGATTTGTTATTTGTAACAGGCTTGCAATGCAAGTTTTCTTCTAGATCTTTGTAGTAGTTTGCTAGAGGCTAGAGCTACCATTAAAAAATGCCACAGGCTGTGTGGTCAAACATCAGAAATTTATTTTCTCAGTTTTGGAGGCTGGAAGTCTAAGACTAAGGTGCCAGCAGGGTAGGTTTTTCTCTGAGGCTTCTCTCCTTGGCTTGCAGATGGCTGCCCTACTGCTGCCTCTTCACATGGTTGTCTCTTTGTGTGTCCAGAGTTTGTTTTCTTCTAAGGACACCAGTTGATTGGATTAAGGTCCACTTCAACAGCCTCATTTTAACCTAATTACCTCTTTAAAGGCTCTATCTTCAAATGTAGTTACATTATGAAAAACAGAGGGCTAAGGTTTCAATATATGAATTTTAAAGGAACACAATTCAGCCAATAACAGTCTTCTTTAAAATTATTTTAAGTCATAAAATGTCACGTTTTAATAATTTACTGTAATGTAAAACTGAGAATTTGCTCTCTGTACCCCTTTACTGTTTCTGCCCCTCAAGAAACATGACTTCGCTTAGGAAAATGAACCAGTAAAATCTATTCAGCTAAGGGCTTTAAATAACCCAGAAAGAATCTTTGGAACAAGCTCATGAATCATGTTCTCAACTTTACTTATGTCAAAATCCATTTTTTGGCCCCTTTCTTCCTGAAAATGGCTAATGATCAATGTACTATCTGACAATTCAAAACTCCTTCAACTTCTAGGCCACATTTGTGGCTGCATTTCAGGAGTTCAACATTTTAATACTACTATGGAAACTGGAAAAATTGTCATACTGTTAAAAAATAAGGGCAGGAAAGATGTCAAAACCATAGCAAGACTGTATGTAATTTAGTCTGAGTTTCAGTTTTACTTGTTTTAATGATCTTCTGCTTTTCAATCGTATCTCTTTTTTAAACGTATCTTTTCTCACTCCATTATTTCTTTTTTCATTATCTCCCTATTTTAATTCTACAGAAAGGTTGAAAATACAGTGGGTTAGAATACCGGAGTGACATTTAGCTGCAATGCATTTTTCCTAAGAACCTCCTAATATTTTTTCCTCATTTTTTGCCATCTTTTTTGAAATTAACATCTATCTTTAGAACACAGTGGTTTCTTGAGAAGTTTCCCATTATATATAAGATGGAAAAAATCGAATACATATTTTTTTAAGGCTAAGAGTCTGTTGAGAATTTAATTGTATTAGATTCTATGTAAATGCAGCAGGAGTTCAGAGAAGCAAGAAATTAAAATGCAAGTCACTGAAAGTTCCCTTGGTTTGGGGAGGGACTTGGAAAAATGTTTTAAAGACAGGTATGATTTGGATAGGTGTAAGTTTGATGAGTGACCTCTCTGAGGACTTTATCACAGCCTAAGTAGACCCTTTGGGATAAGGATTAAAGGATACTCAGGACATGTTGAAGATTGTTTGGACTAACTGGGCATGCTGATTACTTTTTCGGTTCTTCACAAGGTATTCGTATGTTTATGGGATGGCCAAAAGTTTGAAAGTATAAATGTCCCCTATAGTTTCATCTTCCTAAGGCAGATTCTGTTTATATTCTGCAGCACTCAGGGCTTTTACCAGGCCTGGGGGATTAGCATAATGGGCAGAGCAGCAGGGTAGAAGAAGTCAAATGACAGAGCATAATTAATATGCTAGCTGTGGGATCTTAAATACAAGACACTTAACTGCTCTAGACTTCATGTTCCCATCCATAAGATAGTAGGGCCTTCACAGGTTATTGTGTGGGGTTGATAGGAGAATTAAATGAGGTAACATGTTGCACCGTAAGTGAAAGATAATGCTGGTGTCTACCACGATTCTTATTTCTCTATTCCTAGTATCACTGTTTCAGGAAGGACATCAGTGGGAACAGGGAGGCAGAGGCGGTATGTAGTTATAAGCATTGTGCTGATAAACAGGGCTGAGGAGCACAAAGTCAAAATGGCAGCTCGCTTTCCTAACTGCATTACTGTGGACGAGAGTGTCCATCTGCATATCAGCATAACTAAGGACTGCATTTTCAATAAAAATGGAATAAAATAATGCACATTTTAGAAACTTAGATTTCAGTGGGATCTTTGAGATTATTTATTACAGTCTTCCTTCTGATATGGTAATACTTTCTACATTATCCTTGAGAAATAGTCATGTCACCTTTCGTTGAACCCTCCAAACTTCTGTGTCCTCTTCTGTCAAATAGGAGTTGCCACCTTATCAGGTTAAAGTATGAATACAAGATGGTTTACTTGGTAAGTGCTTAGCACGATGCCTGGAAAAAGGTCAGCCCTTGATGTGCAATTACTGTTGCTTCTACTCTGTTTACTAAACAGGAAGTATATTCTATTTAATTTTTCTTTCTAAAAAGATAATGTGTTTCTTCTGGGAATAAAATGTGCTGTATTAATTATTCTTAGTAAGATGCTTATCTTTGAGAAAAAAATAAATATTGGTTTTAAGAGATGAAGGTAGTTCCTCTAAGCACTGGGCCAATTAGGTTTTCTGGGCATGCATCATTGAAACTAAAAACACATGCTAGGATATGGATGGTGTTTCCTTCACTATCCCTAACGAGCCTTCCACAGCTCCTTCCTGTTGCTCTAGACTTGGGTTGTCTAAGGGACTGGAAGGAAGCATGTGACTTCCTTATATAATTCCCATTAGGTATCAGCTCACCCCTCAATGGCAGTGAAATGTCATAAGCAACTGTGGAGATTGCAAGAGCTTTTTCTGCCATTACTACCTGCAGTCTTCTTTATAGTCTCATGTCTCACCCAGTTTACATGCCATAATTCAGTATTTAAACATACTATGAATCATGGAATATTTAAAAATAAATACATGTTTTAATCCCCAGGAGCAGCATTTTTCAACCTTTTCTTTATCATTAATCACTAAGTAGCTTTTGGAGACATTTTTCTTAGTTACCATCCCACCTCATGAAATACAGTATTAACATCATAGATGTACTATATATCATGCATGTGCTATATGTAATATACTCATGCTTTATACACAAAAAGAGCAAGAAATAATAAGGCTCTCACAATCACTAGCAAGAACAAAGTTTTACCCCTTGGGGATGATATTGCCCAGGTTGAGAATGCATGCCTAGAGGTTTCTTTAAATTATGTTGTTGGCTATCGTTTTTTTTTTTTTTTTTTTTTTTTGAGACGGAGTCTCGCTCTGTCACCCAGGCTGGAGTGCAGCGGCACAATCTCAGCTTACTGCAAGCTCCGCCTCCCGGGTTCACGCCATTCTCCTGCCTCAGCCTCCCGAGTAGCTGGGACAACAGGTGCCCGCCACCACGCCTGGCTAATATTTTTTGTATTTTTTTAGTAGAGACGGGGTTTCACCGTGTTAGCCAGGATGGTCTCCTTCTCCTGACCTTGTGATCCGCTAGCCTCGGCCTCCCAGAGTGCTGGGATTACAGGCGTGAGCCACCGCGCTAGACCGGCTATCTAAAAAACTAAAAAAAAAACAGAAGACTGACTTCTTTTATGATATCAACTTCAGCTAGACTTCTACTTAGGTAGAAAATTTACAAGGATATACTTAAAGGAAATTCTGAACTGAGATATTTTTAAACTCAGAATATAAAAATCAGTCATACAAAAATATATGTTTTTAATTTGGGCTAACCAAGCATATGGTAGCAAAAATAAAGACTAATTAAAACTTCTTACAATTTTTTTCATCGACTAGATCATTTTATGGAATATTCCATTTTAAATTAGTATTTAATATTAATTTAATACAGAAATAGGTGATTTTTTAAAGTATTATAAAGCAAAAATCTCCTTTGACGATTACTGTTTATTTTGATCCCCTTAAACGTCTTCAAGAAAAATATTATTATTACTGTGTTTCCATACCTTTTTAACTTTTTATATAAACATGCACACATATATCCATGTTCATGTATGTGGAGATTATTCTTTGTCACCGCTGCTTTTTAATCTGTGGTAGGAACTACCAGAATTTTATTTAGTCCTTTATCCAATTCATAGACATTCAGGTTAAGATCTTCAAATTTAGTTTATCAAAGAGTAGGGCAGAATCTCAATGCCTAATGTAGTAACTCACTGACATGTGTATCAGGATAATTGCAGAGTTTCAATAAAGAGATGAGATCATACAAACCAGGTCTGTAATCTAATTCCTTGGTTTTTCATAAGTAGTCTTCATTTTGGTTTTCTGAAAGCCCTATTTGTGTTTTATTTTAATTTAATAAACACTTACATAGTACTTACTGTTCTAGGTTCTTTACAAATACTAACCCTAATAACCATTACAAGTTTTATCTATACTTTAAAAATGAAATAAGTGACACACTAATAGGTTAAATAACTTCCCATGAGGACAGAATTAGGCCAGAGCCAGGATGAAAACCTGGGCTGGCGAACCCAGTCTGTATTCTGACCCGTATGCCATGCCGCTGCTTCTCTTTGTGATGTACTAACAAGTAATGTGCATCTATTTATACTTGCCTTTATTGTGAGACAAATGAAAGCCAAGCACAGCTACCCAAGGAACAGACCACATCATTAAACAAGCATAGAACATAATTTGTGTTTCATCATATTTTCTTTTTTTTCTTTTTCTTTTTTACTGTGTTTTCTTAGACACCGTGAAATTCTCTAAGATGGCGTATATCAGGTATTTTACTTCCTTCAAATTTGGTCACATTCTATATTTCAGCTTATGTGATAAAGATGTGTAGCTTTTCTAATCAGATTCAGTGAATTACACCCTTTTTTTTTTTTTTTTCGAGACAGAATATTGCTCTGTCACCCAGGCTGGAGTGCAGGGGCATCATCTCGGCTCACTGAAACCTCTGCCTCCCAGGTTCAAGTGATTCTCCTGCCTCAGCCTCCCGAGGAGCTGCGACTACAAGCAGGCGCAACCACGCCTGGCTAATTCGTGTACTTTTAGTAGAGACAGGGTTTCACCATGTTGGCAAGGCTGGTCTCAAACTCCTGACCAACTGGACTGCCCTTCAGCCTCCCAAAGTGCTGGGATTACAGGTATGAGACACTGCGCTCGGTCAGATTCAGTGAACACATCTTAAGCAAACATTATGAATGCTGGTTCAAAACTGTATCAGGTAGAATTATTTTTTGCAGTGTATAGTAATTCATCTATCAATCTATAAATTTCAGGCAATAAGTCAGGATAAGGAAAGCTGAAAGTAAATCCAAAGGTAGTAGCCAGGCTAATCAGTATTTTTAAATGAAAAAAAAAAAAATCAGCAAGCTTTTTGTTAGAGAAGATGAAAACTTGAGAATAGTAACTGGAGTAGCCACTTTTGAAGGGCAGAAAGAAAAAATGGAAAATTTATTTATTAACCTAGTGTATGTATTATAATTTAACTTAATTTAAATGCATACATATTCACACACATAACTTGTTTCTGCCAAAGATATGTTTGTATTTCCTTGAGCTGAGTTATATTTTATCACCTTACTAACTGCAACCATCTTATCAGAAAAGGGGAAAAACTTTCAGATAGGTTTTGGAATAATTTAACTCTGTAGAATGTAATGAATGTTCCATATTACCTTTAATTGAAACATATATATTAGTCATAAAATTCATAAATCACAAGTGCAGAAAAAAAGAACATGGAGTCATAAATTTGACACATTTTACATTAAAATAGATACATCAACTATTAAAATAAATGTATCTCTTACTGAGGAAATAGATCAAAATCAAATCTAATAGTTAACTTACCAAATCAGACATTCACTATTGAATCATTACTTATTGAACACTGAAGAAGATACATCATCTATCAAATCAAATACCTTCTCTAGTAAATCAACTCCACCATCTGACTCAAAACTGTCTCCTACTAAATCAAAAAACCACCCAATAAATCAAAGCAATATTGCATCAAAGAATTTCATTTAAAGTAAATATAGTGCATCACCAGCCAGCATATATCATAGTAAAGGTATCATTTATTAAACGAAAGATATGCCTTTTGCCACCTAACTCTTCCAAATGTGTTCCTTTTGATACATTTAGATTTCTTTTACCATCATTTTTAAGAACACATTTTCTAAGCATATAATAAACAAGAAGGAAGTGTGTGAGAATGCTTAAAGTAAGTTTGCACTCTTACACAGCTCCAGCATGTATTTCACCTCTATTTTTTTCTATTTTGCTAAATAGTTTTTTATGTTGTTGATGTTTTTGTCTCTTTGTTTAATCCATTGATGGGAAAACATAGAGAACCAGGAAATGAGAGTCATCTTTTCTATGTATTGTTTCCCCATTTCTACAAGTACATACAGAGAGTTTTAAGGTCTCTTTTCATTCTCTCTCACTCCTTTCACCCAGCTGTGGCTGGGAGAGAATGGTCAAAGTCTAGAAATTGAATAGTTGAGGAACGTAGCAAGAGCATCTTTTCAATTCCAAAGTTTACCGAAGAATCCAGTGAAAAACATTTTCTCTCAATTTATATTAAGAATTATGTATTTCTCTTTAGTTCTGTATTTTGTTCTTGAAAACAATATAACTACATATGTTAATTAAGACTGGGCTTCTCCTGAGTGCAATCAATGCTCCATAATAAACCTGTGGAAAATTCTCCCAGAAATTATCATTCAAACAACAAATTTTTACCTCTCGATATGAAAATTGACAGTACATATACTGGTTTAGTTTCACCCAAGAAATTGTCACTTCTGTCCTTTGAACTATCAACTATACAGACATACACATTTCTAGAAATTAAATTTACTAAAGTTACCAATGTATTAGTATTAATTTTCATAAAGCTGAGATTCATAACTGGTAAAATGTAGACAGATGCAAACCACAGATCATCTGATTACTTACTTGCTTTATGGTGGGTTGAAATTAAAATCATTTCCTGAATTTAAAATTAAAAAAAAATTCTAATAGCATTTTGACAATACTATCTCTGGAAAAGCTAAAATACCTGATAGTGCTAAGACCATGTTTCCTCCAACAATAAAAAGTTAGAGCTGAATAGTGGCTACTTTTTCGGGGTCAGGGCCTATATTCTTTATGTAACCCTACCCCACATTCACTTGCAAAGTCTTTCCAAATACATCTGTTGATCTTATTTTTTGTACTACCTCCTTGGCCCTTTAAAGCCTGAGCTTGTAATTCCAACTGTAAAGCTGACCATCAATAAGTAATTTTGAGTAGTTACTTGGTGCTTAGTATTTTTTTGAGAACCATATGGATGTGTATAAAGTTTAAGACCTAGTTCCTGTCCTCAAGTAGCTTTTTGTCCTGCTGAGGAAAATAAAATACCCATGAAAGACATAGAGAATAGGCAAGTATATTTATAATGTACTAATTGCATAGTGCAAATAGTAAATGCATTGCAGGAACAGAAACCACATATGAATAGAACTTAATGTTTATACTGGATTTGATATGTGTAAACAAGAGAGAAGAAAACATTAAGTAAAAATTGCATATTTAAACATTATTGTTGTAAGAATAAACAAGTTGGAGGAGTAAGTAAAAGTTAACCAGTTAAAAATTTTCAAAAGACTATCTTGGGAACATATGAGACCTAATTGCTGGATAGAAAACTAAAGTTAGATTAGATTCAAAGAATGACTTTGAGTTGGAAATCAGAGTAAAAGTACCGTTTGTTTTATTGTTGCATAAACCTTGACTTATTATTATGTCTTTTCCCTATGCCCCACCTACATCCCAACTTAACTCATACCCTCAATAATAATTTAAACCTTTTGCTTTTCTCTGTAGAAATACAGCCACTCTACTGCTTGTTTTGACATACACTTGCCTGGTTAAGGCTTGAAAATAAATTATAAGTCATTTATGAGTTAAGTCAATAAGACTAGTCCTCCCTTACTGCAAGCTATTTATAAAACATGGCCCAAACCTGTTTATTACTGATCAGCAGTTTCTCATTATTGCTCTGTCTCTGTCGATATGCACGTTGATTAACTGTAACTGCAGCTTTGGCCAGCATGGATTGATTAGAACATAAAGTAAAGAGAATTGTAAAAGAATGTCAAAAGGAAGGAAAAAGTCCATAGAACACTTGGAGGGTATGTTGATGGTGATCCATTCAAGGTACAGGGCATATGCCTCTGGAGTCCACAGAACAGACAGAAGACAATGATGTTACTCTAATTTAAGAAATACAATGGATTATTAAAAGAAAATGTTGGCCTCTCCAATAAATATATTCCAGATTTCTATTTTATACAGAATAAACTTCTCATTAATCTTTTTTTTTTTTTTTTTTTCTGAGACAGAATCTTGCTTTGTCGCCAGGCTGGAGTGCAGTGGTGTGATCTTGATTCACTGCAACCTCCATCTCCTGGGTTCAAGTGATTCTCCTGCCTCAGCCTCCCAAGTAGCTGGGACTATAGGTGCGCGCCACCACACCCAGCTAATTTTTGTATTTTTAGTAGAGACGGGGATTCACCACGTTGACCAGGATGGTCTCAATCTCTTGACCTCATGATCTGCCTGCCTCGGCCTCCCAAAGTGCTGGGATTATAGGCGTGAGCCACTGCACCCGGCCTCATTAATCTTTTTTTCTGACTATCAACTTCCCTTTTATGATTACTCAGAAAATATAACCCTTTTTAAAAAGTTTCTTATTGATTCTGATGTTAAGTTTTTATTCTCTTTATCTTTATTTTGAAAAGACTAGTAAATATTAGGATATTAGTGCCTACAGCTAATTTTATAACTTAAAAAAATAAATGAAATGGGATTTTAAAAAACATATACACCTTATAGAAACCCTCTTTATTCCCCAAGCATAATTATTCATAAATTACTTAAGGGGTGGTGTCACAAGCTGGAATATTCCTAGGGAATGAGTTTCTGTGAGTTCCCTGGAAAGGATGTGCTAGCATCCCAACATTCTTTGTGCTACATGTTTTGTCAATGAATTTGAGTACTATTAGGTTCAAAGCTCTATGGTAAACTCAGTGGGAGACCACTAAAACAAATTGAGATGCTTTCTTTTTTCTCAAAAGACTCCTTATCACCCCACATCCCCCAAAGAAATAAGATACACACATGAATTTACAATACAAAAGAATATGGGATGTAGCCAAAGTACTTTGAAAGTTCAGAACAGGAAAAATTCATAGTTCCCCGGGAAAAATCCAAGAAAGCTTTTTGGAGAAAATGTCACTTGAGTCTGGACCGGAAGGATGTTGACAATCTTTTTTATGGAGAACTATTGGAGTGGAAGGGATTTCAGGGAAGAGAAAAGAGCCCAATACTTAGGGGCAGGAAGGCAACAGGCATCAGGTTTGGAAAGGGTTGGTATGAATGTTGGCCAGAGGCAGCAGTCTTTAAAACTGTCTAAATCATTCAATTCTCTAAATGTAAGCTTCAATAAGCTCAATTTGTCAGCTGAGTAAACATCAAGCTGTTCTGGTGGAAGTGAGGGTAGGGCCCCAGAACTCTGTTGACTCCTCTCTGAAGAGCCTCCCCACCATTTTCTCACCTCAGCTTTGTGGTGGCTGAGGAAAAGCCAACACACTTTTTTAGTACTTGGTGAGTGAGTATACGGTGAATAAACAGAATGAGTGAGAAAGAAGGCCAGATAAGAAAAACGTGAGATTGCAGTGGATTATAAATTGCACTGAATATCAATACTGCTGACAATTACTCAGCAAAAAGTAGATGGAGTTTCTAGGAATGATTGGGTTTTTGTTTTGTATTAACATAGTAATGACCTAATCAGAGCTACACCTTGGGAAGATATGTTTAGTTGTTCTTCCAAGGGAATTAATCTCAAGAGAGTTTATAATGAAAGGTTATCATATCATCAGTTTGGTTTGGAGATGAAGAAATTAAGACACCTATGACTGACTGGATGTAGGAACACGGTGGAGCTCTTGTTGGTTGACACCTTTGCTTCCATACATCCAAAAGACTACTGTTGCTATTAACCAGCAGAAGGAAAGGACATGTGTGAAGCAGAAAGAGGTCAGTGTTCTTTATGTTGAGTTTTTTTGGTACTAAAGGAACATACAAAGAAAGTGAGTGTCCTTTTGAAGCTGTGAATGCCTGATTCATTGTCATAAAGAGAAGAGGAAAAATTACGTCGTGGAGGACTTCATTAAGAGGTTATGTAATTAGTAATAAGAAACAAGAAGACCAAGAACAAAAAATCTTCATAATGAAAAATTAATTTTAAGTTTAATGGAGTTAATTTGTTTCTTCTAGGATTTGAATTAAGTTGTAAAATTTTCTGAGCAGTTGCTTAACTATAAAACAAAGCATGTCCAATAATAATAATTCATTTATAAAAGACATTCCTAGAAAAGTTAACTCTAATATTTTCTTTAAAAATTACTCCTCTGGCTTTGCATTCAAATACATAGCCCTGCAGAATAAGCTTCTGGCTCTTCACTTAGCTCCCAACTCTTTGTCTATGAGTGTAGACCTTAAATCAATTAAGTGCAATCCATCAAGTCAATTACAGAAGTCTAAAACATTACAACTCTCAAAGCCTTCTTTGTTTTCTTTAACAAAAAAAAAAGAGAGAAGACAGATTTCTCTCTCACCAATTTCGTTTAAAAAGAAAAAATTCTAGATCTTATATCCTACATAGGGCATTGATTTCTCTACATGATAAACAAATCTATAACATTTAAAAATCACATCTGATAACTGGTTTCTTTTAGATCAATGAGTAAAAAAATTATTAACTTAGGTAACTGTGTAATATAACAAAATAAGAATTAGTCTGTGTCTGAGAAGAACTACTACTTGTTTCTGCTTCTGTTATTTGACATTTCTTCTCCTGTAACTATTTCTGTAAATGCTATAAATGACAAGGGCTTTGATTAACTGCTTCCAAGATCTATCTTCCTCACAATTCTGCTCATTTTTAAAGATGGGGTACCACTTGATTTGACTTCAATACATACTCCTCTTAATTTTAGTAATCTTATTTCCAGTTCATCTTTGTACAAGCAGACATGTACAAATGTTTGCTTATTCTCATTTTCTGTTAGTGGATTTACAGAGACAATGGAAGAGGATCCCACCCAATAAATGCAGGTAACTTCTGTGAAACATCAATCATCCTAAAGTGTTGTAAGAAGAGAGCAGGTATACTTCTTAAGGAGGTTAATGGTAGTGATTTAAAGAATCCTGGAGACAGACAATCCTGGTTTAGAGGTATATTAATATTCATTAAATTATTTAACCCATCTTGGTCTTCCTGTCTCCCTCATAGTGTAATAGTGAGAAATGTATGGCATGAACTCAGTATAGAGTCCAGTATGGAGGAAGCACTGAAATAAATGACACCTATTCTTATCATTGCATTTCTGACTTTCAGGTTGTTCACAATCATACTTTTGCCAGAGCTATTTCCTTTCTTCACAGATCATTGTGCCAATTTTTTGATGTTATTTCCTTAACCAAGTTCTGTCATAGATTTTGTGTTTTCCCATTAATCCACCATGGAGTTCATGTAGCAGACATTCTTTTCCCCATTTTAAAGATAAGGAAAATGAAAAATTAGGTTTTTGCCCATGGTGCCCAAATAAGAAGTGGCTGGGTTGAAACTAAAACCTTATTTCTCAATAGATACTCATTTCAATAAGTCATATAATTTAAAATAGGAACAATTAACTAGCCAAAACTACTACTATGGTTGTATGTTTTGTTAAGTAACAGAAATGCTGCAAAACGCCTTAAAGAAGAATAGAATTAGTACTGATTGGAAGTTGATGCTTCCACTTTATAGTTATATAACACAATTAAACATTTTAAATTTGTCTTCCAAATTATCACTTAATTCTTTTCCATCACTAAACAAGAAATAATTTACCATTTTAGAAAAGAAGACACTGAATCAATGGAAGGTTATTACAACTGCCCCATTCTCTTACAAAGCATCCAAAATTGGTAGAAGCTTTTACATTTCCTGGTCCTTTCTCCCCCACAATGTTATCACTCACTCACTAAAAGCTGAGTTAAGGAAGAGAGGGGTGGAAAGACGATTTGCACAGAATGTCTGGTGTTATTTTCTAAAACGTCTGGATACTCTTTTTGTTTCTTGCAGTTATTTAACTGGTGGCTGTATCACTTCTGTTTGAAAAATGTGTGAAGATCCCGCTGTGTGAATCGGAGGACTTGAACAAAGTGAATATGACTACATGAATACTGATTTATTGCTCAACACAATGGTGTCTTAATTGAAGAGCCACCTGTCTAGCAAAAGTAGAACTCTGTTACTAGATTTACCATTTAAAAAAAAAAAACAAGAACATATAATTTTTTTAAAGGTGGAAACTTGTACCACTCCTTTTCCTTAGAAAACAGACTACTTTCTTTTTGTTCATTTGTAAAACATACATTTTTTCATTTTACCAATAATTTGAAAAATGTCCATTATTCATAACTAACTTCTTAATCAAAAACCTAGAATTCCACAAGAATCAGAGAATTGGCAAATATATGTAAAACCTAGTCCGAGACAATTTTGTTTGATTTACAAGGAGCCTCTTGTCTTCCATTTAAATTTATCCATGTGCCCTACAGTCATCTGTCAGTCTGGGAGAATTTCCAAATAATCAAAATGTCACAGAGTTAGTACTTTTAATTTTTATTTCATCTCCCGCAAGTATGAACTCTGATTGTAATTACTGCTTCATCTGCTCTTGAATGATTTTGTTTTATCAGACAAAACAACGCTCTAACGACCACACTGAGGGAGAATAAGAAAACTGCTCAAGATAGGAAACAATGAGAATACCATGTTTGGGGAAGTGGCAAACCACCAGAAACTATAGATTACACAAGTTGCACAAGGAAGCCATAATTAAGAGTTAAGTATTTAAGACCCACAACTTACCTTTACACCCAAGTCACCTGTTGTTTTCTCTGGCCAAAATATTTGATTGGAAGGGAAGAAGCCTAGAGCAAAAAATGTTCTGATGGAAAAGGCAAATTAATCCACAGAAGAAATATAATGGAATATGATTGATCAATGGAGATAACCATTATTTTAGAAGATAAGGGAATCTAAGGAATATCCCTCTCTGGCCTCATTCTATCATGCTTCCTAAATACCAATTAGATAAAACATAAATGATCCAGGACTTCCCCTACTTACATCCTTGGTCGGATGGCCTAGGGAAGACTGTTTAGAGTTGAATGATACTTTTATCCTACTTCAGCCAGAGTTTGGCCTTAATGAAAAAGCTTATATAATCCCTAGGATTTATTATGTACTTAATAGGCCTAGTTATGTGATGCTGAACAAATTCTTTAACACTGATACTTTAAATTGCCCCTCTATTAAAACTAGTAGCAACATCTGTTCTACTATGACATGGAGTTATTTTGATGTGGAAATGAGATGGTCTAATTTTTGATAAGTCTGAAGTATGAAAATAAGTAGTATTAATTGCTAGCTATTCTTTAAATAATATCTTTCTTAGAAGTCAACTTTCTCTGAAGTTTACAAGCATGACAAGCAGAAGACACAAATTCTGTGAGAAAAAAAGGAAAAAGAAATGAGCAGAGGTGAATGTGGATAAGCATTTTATTGAATAATGGAATTTTGGTAACACTGAAAATCCTAAAGTTTACCTACTTAAAATTTTTTTGTTTAGATGCCACAGCCTGGAATAGTAAACAAGAGTCACACACAATGTCCCCAATGTCCTACAGTTAATGGGAAGCACAGTGTGAATTAGAACTAAAGTCTCCAGAATCTAAGCCTAATGTCCTTTTCTTTATGCCAATACATCATGTTGTCTTACTTTCTACTCCCCGAGAAACATAAGAATTGGAAGATAAATCTTGTTAGTGTGTAGTGTACATCCCACAGACTCAGAATCATAAGATTTCCAAGTAGGAAATACCCTATGAGTTCATTTAATTTGAAGAATTGTCACGCTTTTCCACTCTCCTTGGCAGATGATGATCACCTTTTATGATTAGCTCTAGAGAAAGCAAGGAATATTTTCATTTCTATTTGGATCAACATGAGAAATATCTGGAGGTAGATGATTCTTTTATGCATGCATGTGATTATAGTTTTACACTCTGGAATGATGTTAAACCCACTCAACACTTCTCATAACACTCATATTTAAACCCCAAGGCTTTGCCATGGGCAAAAAGGCCCAGCATGGTCTGCTCTGTGCCCCAAGTATCTCTCTGAGTCTACACTCTCACTTACTTGGCTTCAGCCACACTCATCTCCCTTCATGCTGTAACTCAAGCACGCCGGATGTTTTCCTAAATTGAGGTCTTTTGCTTGCTTCTAGTTCTGCCTAGAAAGTGGCCTCCTTCAAACATGACTTCCTGCCTTTCATCTAGTAGGGCTCTCCTCAAATGTCTCTTTGTTAGAAAAGGCACATTTGAACACCCTACTAAAAACAAGAACCTTCTTCACCCGACTACTGCATCCCCTTACACCACTTCGCTTGACATTTATTTTATGTGTTTGTTGTTTTTCTTTCTTTCTATTTTTTTGCTTCTTTGCTTTATAAAATATTTTATTATTCTCAGCACCTAAAACAGTGCCTGGCATATGAAAGAAGAAAAAAACTTTCAAAGAAAGAAATATTAACCTCCTTTAACAAAATAATTTAGTGCAACTTTAGATATTTTATGAAACAATCTAGGAGAAATTCTATTGGAATCATCTTTTTATATATTTAAAAAGAAATAGCTTGATTTCCCTTAAGTGATAATTATTTCAATCATTTTAATTACTGCATAGTAATTCCCAATTGTATTTGGAATTCTTAATTACCAACATGGAATACATCAATGACTTTGTCTATGTGGAACATCTACCTGTAATGATCAATAGTCAATCAACTAAAATATTTTTAATAACCAGATGTTTACAAATATGTAAAAAAATTCTTCAAGTTTTGACAAAATTAAGAACTTTTTAGGAAGCATCTTATCATGCACATGTGATAAGTCTACATATTTGTGATTTATAGATGTGAAACATTTTCTTTTGGTAGCTGGCAGAGATCCCAAAGCTAGTTGCTGCTGATAGTGGTGGTGATGAAGAATTGGTAATTGCAACATCAGTGTTCTATGATGAGAGAGGGAACAGGAGGAGAAAGAAGAGACAGAAGAGAAAATGCTATCAGAGGCAAAATACATTTCTTAATTTGGAGAATGGCTAGGAAAAATGGGAGCCTGAAAAATATGAAAATCCCAAACAACAAAAAAACCTAAAACATATTCAAGAAGCAGAAAATTGAATAGACCAATAAACAGATAAGAAATTGAAAGGAAAAAAAGTAGTCTGAGAATTGTCTCCCACAATATCCTCAGGTACAGATAGTTTTATAGCCTAGTTCTTTCAAGTTTATTTTAAAAAGTCTTTTATATGTATAGGCCCTGTGGAGCACAAAGGAAAACAAAGAAAGAAAGTTCCCAATCTGTTTTATATACTCAGCATAATACAGGTAAGAAAATCTGAGGGAGAACAAAATCAGAAGACTCCAGGCCAACAACAATTACAAACATGGAAGCAAAATGTGAAATAAAGTTTAGCATATTGAATTTACCAATGTATTAAAAGGAGAAAATATTTAGTGTAAATTCCAAGAAGAACTTGAAATGAAAGGCTATTTAATTTCAGGACTTAAAAAAATGAATCACAGTATTAAAATATGGGGAATATTTTGCCTGATGATTTGAGTTGATTTTGAGAGTAGAGAAATGCAAATCAAAACCATGAGATACCATCTCACACCAGTTAGAATGGCAATCATTAAAAAGTCAGGAAACAACAGGTGCTGGAGAGGATGTGGAGAAATAGGAACACTTTTACACTGTTGCTGGGACTGTAAACTAGTTCAACCATTGTGGAAGTCAGTGTGGCGATTCCTCAGGGATCTAGAACTAGAAATACCATTTGACCCAGCCATCCCATTACTGGGTATATACCCAAAGGACTATAAATCATGCTGCTATAAAGACACATGCACACGTAAGTTTATTGTGGCACTATTCAAAATAGCAAAGACTTGGAACCAACCCAAATGTCCAACAATGATAGACTGGATTAAGAAAATGTGGCACATATACACCATGGAATACTATGCAGCCATAAAAAATGATGAGTTCATGTCTTTTGTAGGGACATGGATGAAATTGGAAATCATCATTCTCAGTAAACTATCACAAGAACAAAAAACCAAACACTGCATATGCTCACTCATAGGTGGGAATTGAACAATGAGAACACATGGACACAGGAAGGGGAACATCACACCCTGGGGACTGTTGTGGGGAGGGGGGAGGGGGGAGGGATAGCATTAGGAGATATACCTAATGCTAAATGATGAGTTAATGGGTGCAGCACACCAGCATGGCACATGTATACATATGTAACTAACCTGCACGTTGTGCACATGTACCCTAAAACTTAAAGTATAATAATAATAAAATAAAATTTTTGAGAGTATTTAATAAAATTCTTCATTAAAAAAATACTGACGACTTATACATCCTAATCATAACAGAGAATATCTAACCCAACTCACTTCCAATGCCATATCTAACAGTGAAACACGTGAAGCAATTTCACTAAAGTCAAGGAATTGGGAAGAACCTTCCCTTTCATCTTTACTATTTAAAAATATTTCACAATTTCTAGCCTATATTACAAGAATCAAGGAGAAAAACATCACTCTTTGAAGTCAGGGAATAAAATTTTTACTTGCAGATGTTATTAAACACCTAAAATATATGGAGGAAACACCTGGTGAAAAGTCCAGTAAGATACCTGGTTATCAAAAGTACCAAAATAATTTACTTTCTTACATACAAACAATGATATAATAGAAAATACAATAAAAACTATCAACAATAGCAAAAAATTAGATAAAATATTTTTGATAAAATTAAGAACTAACCAAGGCCTATGTGGAGGTAACCACAAAGTGTAACTAAAGGATATTAGAACAAAATTAAGAAATTAGGAAGCATGCATATTCCTGGATAGTCAAATGTAATATTGTCAAGATATCAATCCTGTGACACTGATTTCTACATTTGATGTAATGTCAACAATATATAGTTTGCTATGGTTATCTGCTTTTTTGTTTTCAAATGAATATGAAAATAATGTCATTAAATTCTCTAAAATAGTTTTGGAGATGCTATTGGTATTTCATCCAGTAGTTCTGTTGGTTGTTCTGGTTGATTTTGCAGGAAAATGGAAAAAAAAATCAGCAGTAAGTCACAGACAAGCTCATCAGCATTCTTTTACCATTATTTATTTAAGTATGTCTGGGGGTTATATAACTTGCACAGATAACCAATTAAAGGGCAAAAAAAAAAAAAAAAGAAATCAAAATCAGTGTGTGACTTCATTAAGTTCTACAAAATTTACAGATAGACTAATTAAATAATTTACTCAAGTTACATTTATATGACACCAACTTTGTAACCTTTCTGAGCTAAAATTTAGAGGTATAAAGATGTCTTAATTAAAGAGTCACAGGGAGAGTTGTACATATCAGCTGATGCCAAATGATGGGTCTGTAATGAATATTTATCCATGTAATTCTAGAGGTTATAGTCTTAGTTCCAAAGCAACTGAATAGTTCTATAACTTTCTAGTTTGGATAAATGCTATTAAGCACTTGTAATTATGATCTTATTGCTCTTCCCCATTTCCTTTAACAGCTAGCAACATTTTGACAATAGTAAAATTATGCCTTATATATTTAAAGAACTAAACCAAATATGCAAGTTAAAATCAATGCAAAAAAATAAGTGTTGGCCAGTGCAACTTACATCTCTCCTTTTTAATATCAGTAGACCACCAAGTAATAAGAACTTCTTACTCTAGGAAATATATAGATGAGTGGACATTCTTGTGTACTTTGGCTGTCTGCTTCTGAATGAAAACTTAAGTGTTTCTCTCTTTAGAGATTCAAAGCATCTTGCATTTTAATTCATTGATGTACAAATCCAAAGGGAAAACATTTTTCATTTGCCAGTAGAACAAGTTAATTTTGAGAAAGTAGTTTAATTTAGATTAGACAAATGTAGGTTGTTAGCTGAAAGGCATAAAGCTCTAAAAGCAAATTAGTGGCAGGATAATTGCTGTTGTGAAAAATATTTTCTTGTGCATAAGCCCACTACTGTACATTCTAAAATAAGCTTCAAATGTCTCCATCTTTACAAGAAATTCATAGAAAAACAAAATAAGAAGATCCTTAATTCCCAAATATTTACCAGGCCATTGCGGCAATTCGTTTGCTTATTTATTTGAAAATGGAAAAGTGTTTAGGCTAAGAAAATGAATTTTAAAAATATAAACTTGTGTTTATGAAAATACTGATTTAAAAATGAAATTCTTTTCCCTTTGTATTAAAACTGAGTATCAACAATGGAAAGTGAAGCAATCAACATAAATATGAGTGGGAGGTGTTCTGATTGATAGATATCAGGACAAGATAAAAAGAAAATACATGAGGACTGGAATCATAACTGTGTGTATGCATTTATTTGTTGTAACTGGGAAGAGAAGTGGTATCGGCTATGTCAATTAGTAGGAGGTGTTTTTATTAATAAGAAATAGTCTAAAGGAAACATCTTTGTGGAGTAAAGGATTAGAAGATTTAGACTCTGTCTTCTAAAAGAGAAACCTCCACACACTTACTTTCTCCCAGATTCTAGGGCTAGAATCTAATGTGATACAGTATGACAGTAGTTGGGGCAAAATCCTTCCATTTAATATCAAGAGATGATGACATGATGTTGAATCTCATCTCAGGAATTTCAAATGTTTCTTTTTTTGAATCGATAATAAGATACTTAGTTTTACAATTGCATGGAAACTTTAAATGATGGTTTCAGTCTAGCTGGCCTGTCAGTACATTATATTATCACACTTACAGTGAATTTTAAATATTTGAAATAAATGCATCCTAATAATCTGTATCCTGGGGAAGGATTAAGGACAAATATAAATAAGGCTGGACGATAGGTTAATCTTTTGGGGAAATAATTACAAAACAGGTAGTTGTTAGTATATGTACACCTGTAAACAATTTGGGACATGCTAGAATTACTGAAAAGTACGTAAGTGAAATATTACCTATCTCACTTCATAGGGTGGTATGTTTTATGTAAAGCCTCTTCTGTCCCCTGTGGCTAATATTACCCATAATCTTTAAAGAAGTGTCAAAGCAATATTTGCTGGTTATAAAAACTTGAAAACATTCTGAGAGACCCTAGTTTTAGTATTTATGTGTGGGTGTGTTACTTTTTAATGGAAAGTCAATCATTTGCCAATGTAGCTTTGAAAAATAGTTGGGCTCATCTCTGTGCTTTCCTTATTTTTAAAAAATCCTTAAAGTAGAGTAAAAGCATAACTACTTTGCAGTTAAAAAAACGAACATTAAATGAGCAGGATATAAGCCCTTTGTATTTGAGATAAAGATATACATAATACATAGTATATATATTTATTATGCATTATTACTGATGAACACATATTCATAAATGTATAGATGTATGTCAATATACATATATATGCTTATATATATATGCCTTTATCATTAACTATTTTTAAATAGGTATCTGAGTAGCATGTGCTACATGAAGCTGGATAATAAAGAAAGGCTAATCTTGACACTTGATTAAGAGGTCACTCTATGAATTTCAAAGGCAGTATAAAGCCATCTTCAGTGAGTAGACCAGCATTCTACCTCCCTATCAGACAGAGATGACATACAGGTTAAGATTATACCAAATCCTTCCTCTGTTACTCGTATGACCTTATTAAGAAGGTTATTTAATCTCTAGTTTTAAAATAAAGACAACTATATTAACTTTTTTCATATATTTATTGAGGGGTGTTGGTTATTGGTATAACTTATGTAAAGAATTGAACAGTGCTTAATTAATGTTTATATATTATTGTTGTTACTGTTATTGCACACGGGGCTGCCTTATCCAGGTTTCATTACGGCTGGGTAGCAAATAATGGGCTGAGTTGTGATCAAGGAAAAAAGGAAAAATGGACATGATCCTAGCAAATATCATTTTGCAAATCCTTTTTATAAAATTTCTCAGTCATTTTACTCAGAGAAAAAATTCGAGGTTTAAAATACATGTCATTAGTAGGACTATTAATTGGACTGAATACATCTTTTCCCAGTTTATAAAATAATTTCCCAGATGAATAGTTTTTATAAAATAATGACTCAGAACTAGATATGTAACTCCAATTTATATTAACGTTTTCTTCCAATTTAACAAAATGTATTGGAAGTTAACTTCACAACATTTTTAAACATCTCCAGATTCAACATTTACCTCTATTTTCCAAATTGTCAAGATTTACTTTGACAGCTTAAGCTATGGGACAGAAAACACAGCTGAGAATATAACTAAAAGCTGAAACAGAAATCCTCAGGTCCTTGGGTTGGTTTGCTTTGGGTCATCTATCTTCCTTTCTTTCTTTCCTTTCTTTCCTTTCCTTTCTTTCCTTTCTTTTCCTCCCTCCCTCCCTTGTTTCCTCTCTTTCTCTTTCCCTTCCTCCCTCCCTCCCATCCTCCTTCCCTCCTTCCCTCCCTCCCTCCCTTCCTTTCCTTCCTTTACTTCTTCTTCTTCTTTATTTCTCCCTCTCTTTCTTTCCGTTGAGACAAATGCACTTCTGCTTGGAATTGCTTAAATGCAGCAGAACTCTATGCTATGTTTAAAAACAGTACCCCCTTTGGGAGGCTGAGGTGGGCTGATTACCTGAGGTCAGGAGTTCAAGACCAGTCTAACTAACATGGTGAAACCCTGTTGCTACTAAAACAAACAAACAAACAAACAAAAAAACCACAAAACAAAAATTAGCCAGGTTTGGTGGCACAAACCTGTAATCCCAGCTATTTGGGAGGCTGAGACAAGAGAATTGCTTATATCTATATATATAGCTATATCTACATCATCTACCTGTCTATCTCTACATCTGGCTATAATTTGCATTTATTAGCACAGAAGTCTTAATCTCCCAGACACACTCAATAATTAGGACTGCTAGCATGATAGTTTACAAACTCAGCTGTGTTTCTTTTTTAAGCATAGTTACTCTTTATTTAAAAAGAAAACTCATTTGTCTTAATCTTCACCTTCCCAACTCATCAAATATTTTCTTTATCTTGTGATGTTATAAAGTTTCTAAAGACAGCAAATTATCTGTTTCTAAACTTTGAAAATATTTTGTAAAAATTTAAATGTTTGCAGGATACTCCTATAATTTTTTTTCAAATCACAGGTACATTATAAGCATTTTATTTAATTAATTTTGTTTTATGGCTTTAGGGATACAAATGCAGTTGTGTTACATGGATAGAAACACAACTGTGCAGTAGTAAAGTCTGGGATTTTAGTGTAATCATCATTGGATAGTGTACATTGTACCGAATAGGTGGTATTTCATACCTCACTCCTCTCCCACCTTTCACCTTTTGGGATCCCCAGCATCTATTATTCCACTCTGTATGTCCATGTGTACCCACTGTTTGACTCCTACTTATAAAAGTTAGAACACGTGGTTTTTGACTTTTGTTTCTGGGTCATTTTGCTAAGGATAATGGCTTCAGTTCCATCCATGTTGCTGTAAAAGACAGGATTTTATTCTTTTTTATGGCTGAGTAGTATTCCATGGAATGTTGACGCACAGGTTGATTCCAAGACTTTGCTACTGTGATTAGTGCTGTGATAAACATACGAGTGCAGGTGATTTTTTGATAAAATTATTTCTTTTCCTTTGCATAGATATCTAGTAGTGGGATTGTTGGATTGAAGGGTAGTTCTACTTTTAAGATTGAAGGGTAGTTCTACTTTTAATTCTCTGAGAATTTGCCATAGTGTTTATCATATAGGTTGTACTAATTTGCATTCGCACCAAGAGTGTATAACCATTCCCTTGTCTCTGCATCCTCACCAACATCAGTTGTTTATTGACTTTTTTAATAGTAGTCATTCTGACTATTGTTAGATGGTATGTCCTGGTTTTAATTTGCATTTCTCTGACAATTAGTGATGTTGAGCATTTTTTTCATATTTTTGTTGGCTGCTTATCAACAAACACAACTGTTGTCTGTTCACATCCTTTACACAAAACATTTCCCAAGCCCTCTTTGCAGACAATGTTACAAGACAGAAAAAAATAAATAAATCAAATTTCAGACCTTTGGACTTATTTCAACACAAACCAGCTATCCTTGATCATATACACATACTGGTTTTCTGGTTAATTATTTTTATTTTTGTGCTTTAAAAAAGTATTAAATTCTTAAAACTAGTGTTTCTAAGAGAACAGGTCAATTTTGGTGAACTTTTCGGATTTTCTGTAACACAGAACACTAAACCCTAAATTGACAAGAGCTTACATATCATTTCTATAAATTCAGGATATCTGAAAATGAGAGTTGATTATAGTATATCCTTAATGATGAAGGAAATTTTGCCTAATGATCCATAAATAGGTTGCAGATAATCTATTTGAAGTTATCTAAGGTAATTTATCACAACTATTTGAATGCATGTGGCATTCAAATTCTCATTTAAGCAGACTAATTTTTATTTTGAGCTGCTAGTTATATTTGAAAGAACAATATTTGCGTTTTCTTTAATGCATCCTGAGATATAGGACAATTCCCATTAAAACATTTGTATTAATAAGGTCTTACTATAACTGAACCATTTCTAGTTATTTTGGGGCATTTAAGTTTATATTCTAAATAGATGTATTTTAAAGTATTCTTAGAATGATATTACCTTTTTGGGAATTATAAGAAACTCTGCCATAGCCTTATATTCATTGAGAAGCAAGAATTAACACCACAGGATATTCTCTTAACTCGAACTTTCATTTTACTTTAAAAAAAGTTTTCTACATAAATAATTGAAAAGAATTATTTTGCTTTTCATAAATTGAATAGATGACTAAATGACTTATTTGGCTTCATTTTAGAAAGAACTACATCTTTGAAGTGATTAGCATATAATAATATTGAAAATTAGTTTGATCAGAGGAACTATGTCAGCAAGATGACAGAATGGGAGTTCCATAGCTTCACTCCCCACAACACAGAAACCCAACTTGCAACTACCCACTGGCAGGGTTACTACCTTGAACATCCCAGGATTCATGAATGAATGAGGCTAAGACACCCCCTCAGACCTCAGAAGCAAGAAAAAGCTTTCATCAAATGCTTAGATAATGTGTTCCCCATGACTGTAACCCTGCTTTCCAAAGCTGGCACAGTGCTACATGCAGAAAAATCCCCTGAACCTATGGTTTCTACAGTGGAGAAAGAATCAGAGATAGACACCCAGCTTCCCTATCATTTTGGGATCCTTTGCAGGAAGCTCACTTCTATCACATACTCCTGTAATCATGGGAAGTGACAGCAACCCTAGATCACCTGGGCTCAGTGAGAAACAAAGAATGGGGATAAAGCTCACAGGAACCAGTATGAATCTTGATGGCAGCACTGTTGGTTGAACTGGCAGAACTGCTGGTTGTATTGCTAGGTGTAGGTGGCCACTGAAATGGCTGAAGCATTCACTGCAACAGGCTTACTATTAAGCCACATTCCCAGATAAAATCAGACTACAAAATCTGGCATAAGTACCTATTTCTTCAATGTGCAGACACTGATGTTTGACCACAAGGAACAAGAACATTCAGGAAAACAAGATGTAATTAAACAAGCAAAATAAATGAGACACCCATGAGTACCCTAAAGAGTTAGACAAAAAAATTAAAATATCTTTTTTTAAGGAAGCTCAGCAAAATTCAATAAAATTCAGAGAAACAATTCAGAAATGTATGAAAGAAATTTAACAGAAAGAAAAAAATAAAAAAATAAACTGAAATCTTGTAGCTGAAAATACAATAAATGAAATGAAAAGTGCAATAGACAGCATCAACAGCAGAACTAATTAAACTGAAGAAAGGATGTGTGAACTTGGAGGTAGGTTATGTAAAAATATAAAGACAGAAGACAAAAGAATAAAAAGGAATGAAGAAAGCTTATGTGACTTATGGCACAGCATTTAAAAAACACATTTTCGAGTATTAGTTTTAAAGAAGGAGTAGACAAAGACAAAGTAGTAGAAAGAATCTTTAAATAACAGCAGAAAACATTCCAAACATGGAGACAGATACACATATCCAGATCCAATCCAAATAAGATTACCCCAAGACATATTATAATCAAACTGTGAAGGATCAAAGAGAAAGAGGGCATCCTAAAAGCAGCTAGAAAAAAGAAGCAAACAATAAAAAAGTGAGGTCCAATACATCCAGCAGCAGACTTATCAGCAGAAATCTTACAGGCTATAAGTAAATGAAACGATATATTGAATGTCCTGAAGAAAAAAATAAACCTGGTAACCAAAAATTTATACTCAGGAAAACTATTCTTCAGAAATAAAGGAATAATAAAGATTTTCTCAAACAGCTAAGGGAATTTATCACCACCAGACCTGCCTTACAAAAAAATGCTAAAGGGAGTTCTTTAAGCTGAAAGTAAAGTATGCTAGCAAGAAACACAAAAACATCTGAAATTGTAAAACTCACTGGTAAAAGGAAGTACAAATTCAGAATAATATTGTTATTGTGATGTGTAAGTTACTTACATCTTTAATATAAAGGTTTAAAGCCAAAATTCTTAAAAATAATATAAATACAATGATTTGTCAATGATAGGCAACATAAAAAGATGTAAATTGAGGTATCAAAAATTCAAGAGGTTGGGGGGATTGGAATAAAAGTGTACAGTTTGATTTTTCTTTTGTGATCAAAGTTAACTTGTCATTAACCTGTTATAACCATAAGAAGGTTTTTGTAAACCTCATGGTAGCAAAGCAAAAATTTATAATAAATACACAAAAAGTAAAAAGTTATGAATTAAGACATACTACTAGATGAAAATATTTAACTGCAAAGGAAGACAGTAAGAGAGAAATAAAAGAAGAAAAGATCAATAAAACAAATAGAAAACAATAATAAAATGGCAGTAGTAAGTCCTTACCTGTCAGCAATTATCTTAAATGTAAATGGATTAAATTCTCTAATCAAAAGACAAGAATGGATGAAAAGACAAGGAAAAAATTAAGTCAAGACTGAACTATGTGCCGCCTACAAGGGACTCACTTCACCTATAAGGACACATAGACTGAGAGTGAAGGGATGGAAAAATATATTTCATGCAAATGGAAATCAAAGAAGAGCAGGAGTAGCTATCCTTATATCAGATAAAATTAATTTTAAATACAAAACTCTATAAAGAGGCCAAAAAGGTCATCATATAATAATAAAGTGGTCAATTTAGTATGAGGACGTAATAGTTATAAGTATATATGCACTCAACATTGGAGCACCTAAATATATTAGGCAAATATTAATAGATCTGAAGACAGAGAGAGACTGTGATAAAGTACAGGTTGAATATTCCTTAATCTGAAATGCTTGGGACCAGAAATATTTCAGATTTTAGATTTTTTTTCAGATTTAAAAATATTTGCATTATACTATTTGAGCATCCCAAATACGAAAATTTAAAGTCTTAAATGATCCAATGAGCATTTTCTTAGAGTGTCATGTTGGTGCTCAAAAACTTTCAGATATTGGAGCATTTCAGGTTTCAGATTTTTGAATTTGAGATGTTGAACCTGTAATACTAGCAGATAGAACACCACATTTTCACCAGACAGAAAATCAAGGATACATGGGACTTAAACTATACTCTAGTCCAAAAATACTTTACAGACACTTATAGAATATTCTATCCAACAGCCACAGAATACACATTCTCAACTGTCCATGAAATATTCTCCAGGATAGATCACTTGCTAGGCCATAAAATAAGTCTTAACAAATATAAGAAGATCGAAATCATATGAAGTGTCTTTCCTAATCACAATGGTATAAAACTAGAAATCAATAATAGGAAAACATTGAAAACTTTTTAATTACATGGAAATTAAGCAACATGCTCCTGAGTAGCAAATGCATTAATGAAGATATTAAAAGGAAAATTAAAAAATGTATTTAGCTAAATGAAAGTGGAAACATAATATATTAAAACCTATGGAATACAAGCAAAGTAATATTAAGATGGGAAATCTATAGCAATAAATGTCTTCATCAAAAAGAAGAAAGATCTCAAATAAGCAACCTAATGCTGCACCTCAGGGAATTAGAAAAACAGGAACAAACTATACCCAAAATTAGTAAAGGAAAAAATAAATAAAGATTAGAACAGAAATAAACGAAATAGACATTAAACAATACAAAAGATTAAGAAAACAAAGAGCTGGTTTTCTGGAAAGATACAATCCACAAACCTGTAGATAGACTAAGAAAAAAAGAAATAAGTCTCAAATAAGTAAAATCAGAGATGAAAAAGGAAACATTACAACTGATACATTAGGGAAAAAAAGGATCATATGAGGCTACTATGAAAAATTCTATATGAAAATTTGAATTAGCTAGAAAAATAGACTAATTCCTGGACACATACAACCTACCAAGACTGAACTATGAATAAATAGAAAATCTGAACAAATAATGATAGAAACATTGAATCAGTAATAAAAAGTCTCCCATCAAAGAACGCCAAAAACCTGATGAATTTACTGCTGAATTATACTAAACATTTAAAGAACTAATGCTAAATATTTTTGAACTACTCCAAAAAAAATCGAAGAGCAGGGAACACTGTCAAATTCCTCCTATAGGCCCAGCATTACCCTGATACCAAAACCAGACAAAAGCACACAAAACAACAAGAAAACTACAGATCAAATATCTCTGATGAACAAAGATGTAAAAATCTTCAACCAAATACTAGCATACCAAATTCAATAGCATATTAAAAATATCATTCACCATAATCACGTGGGATTCATCCCAAGGATGAAAGGATGTCTCAATATACGCAAATCAATAAATATGATAATTTACATCAACAGGATAAAAGACAAAATCACATGATCATTTCAATAGATGAAGAAAAAGCATTTGGCAAACTTCAACACCATTTCAGTAAAAAAGAAAAAAAACCTCTCAACAAGTTAGGTATAGAAATAATGTAGTCCAACAGAGTAAAGACTATATATGACAGACGCACAGCCAACATCATACTGAACACGGAAAAGTTGAAAGCTTTTCTTCTAAGATGTGGGGCAAGACAAGGATGCCTATTTTCACCACTTCTATTGAATCACTGGAAGTTCTACGTAGAGCAGTTGGTCAAAAGAAAGAAATAAATGCATCTACATTGGAAACAAAGGCATTAAATTGTCTCTGTGTGCAAATGACATGCATATATATATATACACACACACACGTATGTACATATACTAATATATATACACACACATATGTATATATGCCAAACATTCCACCAAAAGAGTCCACCAAAAACTATTATATATATATACACACACATATATGTGTATATATGTGTATATATACACACACGTATATATACATATATACATATATGTGTATATATACACACACGTATATATACATATATATGTGTATATATACACATATGTGTGTGTGTGTGTATATATATGCCAAACATTCCACCGAGAGTCCACCAAAAACTTAGAATACATAAATTTAGTAAAGTTGCAGGATACAAAGTCAACATAAAAAAATTGGTAGCATTTCTATGCACTAACAAAAAACTATCTGAAAAAGAAATCAAGAAATCCATCTCATTTACAATAGCTACATAAAATAAAATAACTGTGAATAAACTTACTCCAGGAGGTTAAAGGTCTCTACAATAAAAAATATAAAACATTGATGAAAGAAATTGAAGACAAAAATAAATAAAAAGATAATTCTGTATTCATGGATTAGAAGAAATGATATTGTTAAAATATCTCTACTATCCTAAGCAATCTACATATTCAGTGCAATTTCTATCAAAAGACCAATGATATTCTTCACAGAAGTAGAAAAAAAACCTAAAATTTATATACAACCACAAAAGACCAAGAATAGTCAAAGTTATCCTGAGCAAAAAGAGCCAAGTTGGAGGCACCTTACCTGACTTCAAAATATACTACAAAGCTATAGTAACCAAACCAGCATGGTAGTGGCATCGATGGCAATGCATAGACCAATGAAACAGGATAGAGAGCCCAGAAATAAATCCAAGCACTTACAACCAACTGATTTTCGACAAAGATGACAAGAATACAATGTGCAAATGACAATCTCTTCAGAAAAATGGTACTGGAAAAACTGGACATCCACATGCAGAAGAACAAAATTAGAATTTTATGTCTCATCATATATGAGAAAACAACTCAAAATGGATTACAAACTTGAAATTGCCAAAAGAAAACACAGGAGAAATCTTCATAACATTGGTTTGGGCAAGGATTTTCTGGACAGGACCTCAAAAGCACAGGCAACAAAAGCAAAAATAGATAAATGTTATTACATAAAGCTAAAAATCTTCTGCATGGCAAAGGAGACAATCGACAAAATGAAGAGACAACTCACAGCATGGGAAAAAATACTTGCAAAGTATACATCTGTAAGAAGTTAATAACCAAAATACGTAAGAAATTCAAACATCTTAATAACAAGAAAAATCCAACCTGATAAAAAGATGGGCAAAAGACCTGAATAGACAGACATTTCTCAAAAGAAGATGTACAAACGGCCAATAGGTGTATCAAAAAATGTTCAACATCAATAGTCATGAGGGAAATGCAAATCAATATTACAATGACATATCACCTTACTCCAGTTAGAATGGTTATTATCAAAACGACATAGGAGAACAAGAGCTGATGAGACTGTGAAAAAAGGCAACCTTTATACACTGTTGGTGGGAATGTAAATTAACATAGCCTTTACGTCAAAAGGCATGAGGTTTCCCAAAAAATTAAAAATAGCATTACCCTATAATCCAGTAATCCTACCACTTGGCATATATCCAAAGGAAATAAAATCAGTGTGTTGAAGAGATATCTGCACCCTCATTTTTATAGCAGCACTATTCACAACAGCCAAGACACAGAATCAACCTAAGTGTCTGTCAATGGATGAATGGAAAAAGAAAATGTGGCATACATACAAAATGGAATACTGTTCAACCATAAAGAAGAACAGAATCCTGTCATTTGCAATAATCTGTATAAACCTGGAAGATACTATGTTAAGTGAGATAAACCAGACACAGAAAGACAAATACCACATGATCTCACTCATGTGGAATCTGAAAAAGTTGATCTCATAGAAGTAGAGAGTGGAATAGTAGGTACCAGAAGCTGGGGTGGGTAGAGGGTAAGGAGAATGGGGAGATGTTGATCAAAGGATACACAATTACAGTTAGATGGGAGTAATATTTTTAAATGTTCAAAATAGACATGTTCTGAACATTTAAATTCTATAAAAACATATAGAGACATCTAAATTCTCACTATTTTTTAGAGACAGCCAGTAGATAAGTTGGAAAACTTCTCTGGGAACCAAAGTCCAGGGAGGGAACAAATATGATCCATTCATAACTGGAATATTCAATTTTCTTACTTTGATAAATATGAAGACTTAATATCAACATTGTGTGCACCATGTGAAAAAGCCCACACCTTAAATAATTCTTCAAGAATATGGCTACTCTGACTCATATTTCCAGTAGTACATTTTAGTTCTATTTGCTCAAATCTGAAGTCACTCTCATACTAGGACAATGTTTATATAGTGTTACTTAGGCAACTAAGCTTGTTTAAGAGGCTTTATTGAGTCCTATTAGCCTTCATTTGGATCAGGTAGAATTAATTTGATTTGGCCTTTTAGAAAAATGAAATTAGGGAATATGACTTAGGTTCAACTCTGTAGTTATGCTAATAAATGAACAGTTATTGGCATGTATTGAGAACTTCATTTTGTGTCAGACACGGATAAATGCTTTGCAAGCATGATTGCGTTCAAGCCTCTCAGAAACCATGAGAATTGGGTATTATCATCTCTTTTATAGATGAGGAAAATAGTGCTCATTACGGTAAAATCATCATCCTATTGAACCGGGTGTTTGAAAAACAGTCACTTGTGATATAAAAAATTTAAACTGTTATTCAAACCATGAATTTGAATAATATAGCAGAGGACTGAAACAAAAGGGAGTTAAATTACTCCTTCCCTCAAAGAGCTTATAATCTATCAAGATAAATGCAATAACACATAGGAATAAATTGGGGAAAAATACAAAATTACTATGTATAAATTAACCACATAAGTATCAGTTAATATAGTGTAAAAACTATCCAAAGTAGGAGTGATAGGTATCACATCATAATGTAAAAATGTATCAGAATGAAAATGCTTCCTCATTTTCATATATATTATATTTTCTTACAAATTTATTTGTAATGACTGCCAGGCTGATCTCTGCTTCTTTTTTTCCTGATCCAATTTTTGCTGGTATAGAAACAGTGTGTATTTATTTTGGTTACCGAATCTGCCTTCTTTGAAGGAATCCAAAAAACATTATTTCTTCAATAACTTATGCTGGCCAAAGAAGCTGTTCTGTCTTAAAACAGGAACTGTTTAAGCTTGTATTATATCAATCAAGCATTGCTCAATATAGTTTAAAATACTTTTTAAAAACTCATAGAGTCTTTTCAACACATATAGCATAATAATATCAAACACAGACAAGGAGTCTTAGTATAATGAGAGTGTGTTGCAAATGAGAAATTGTAGATAATTGCTGTTTGTTCTTGTTTTTCATACAATGAAGTGTAATTATTATTAACAAGAGGCTTGTTTCAATGATTATTTCTGGTTATCCCAGGGCACAAATGCATTGAAGCAGAAAACAATGCATTTTCATTCAGAGTTTTTGTTCGTAGATCATCTCTTATCACTGCCAGAGGTTATGTATGAATGCTCAGTCTGAGTTTGTGTAAGTCTACTACTATGCAACCAAGTGTGTGTGTTTGCTGAGTTGGATATCTCATCATTGTCTTCAAGATTCAATGCACTTTCTTAATATTTGAAAAGAAATGATCTAATCACATATAATATTGTAGGACTGTTATTTTACTTAACTGGAAAAAAGATTCAAAACGTAGATATCCAAATAAGATTGAGATTCCAGATAACAAATTTCTAAGAATTAATATGCAGTTAAGTCTTGTTCACATACGTGTCTGAATTTCATACTCTTAGATATCTAAAGCCTATTTTGGTGATGGCCTTAATAAATATAACTTAGGAAATAATCAGGGTTGATATACCACAAGTATTCAGGTATGGTCATACTGATTGATAAATAGTTGCTACTCTGAACCCCACCTCATCCTTAGATATCCTCTTAATCCAGTAATTAAAGGTGTAGTGAGGAGCCTCCAGGAGCCAGCACTATAGTCTGGGTCCATTCTGATTGGTAGGTACCTATTTCAGTTACCTCAAACTATTGTCTTCAGTACACAGCTCTTTGTCCCCTCAAAAACCCAAGAAAGCTCACCTAGCTTCAAACGTGATCCTCACTAAGCTGGCAGGCACTGCTCTGGGTTCATCCTGGGACCTGCCATCTCACTGCAACCTTTTGTATTTCAGCCTCCAAGTGTCCTTCCTAACAAGCGGGTATGAAATCCCAAGGAGGGGCTGGTGCCCTTGGCAGTGACCGTGGCAACCTAGTAAGCAAATGCCTATCCATACCAATTGTTAAATATTTTGAATAGTACTCCTGGAAATAATAACAATAAGAATTATTGTTAAGCACATTTAATTCTATCAGGTAAGTATTATTGTCCATCTCTCTTTTCCAGAAAGAAAACTGAAATATAATATATTCAGGTAATTTTTCCAAGGTCATACTAGTAGGGAGTGGTAATACTAGCTAAGACCTAGCAGTCTAACACTGCAGCCCAATCTTTAACACATTCCTGTAAATTTATCCTAAGGGTAAATAGTATATGATAACCATTTATCTTTGATTACTTCTAAGTTTTTTCATAAAAAAAACTAATTTATGATGATGACTGTCAAAAAATCAGGGCCTCAGCTAATGTGGAAAGAAGGAAATACCTTCCAGGGTGGCACAGATGATCTAAAATTCACTTAGAAGTAAAGATAGAAAGGAGTCTAGACAGACAGATGGAATGTCCCATTCTGGGAGCAGGCAAGAGAAGTGCCTTAGTGAATACAAAGAATTATTTTAGCAAGTGTGGGCAGAGCCTTGACAAAAAAGGAGGGAACATTTGGGTTCAGGTAGCAGCAGATACCTAGCAATGGGACACAATATATAAGGCCATTATTCTAACCACCCCAATAGGCAACCTCAAATAAGTCAACTTTGTTATCAGTAAAGAAATGTCCTTCTCCCAGAGGAAGAGGAGTATGAGTCAGAGTACCCTAGCAAAAACTTGGAAAGGCTCCTAAGTACTCAATATTTTGGATGAGAAACTGAAGTGCTTGTCTTCAGAGACGGAGCTGTTCCACTCAAGACACTGTAACATAAGGTGAAAAAAGGGAAGCCTTTGACTCTTTCCAACAACCTTGCAAGCTTTGAGAAACTACAGAAATATCTCATTTGCCTAAGTGTCTGTCCTGTTAATAGAGTTTCAGAAACTCAAATACATAATCCAATGACTTATTAAAAAAGAGTTATTTGTACTTGCAGAACAGAATGTATTTTTGAATTTAAAATATTAAGCGGTCCATCTTATTTCATGGCTTTGCACAAGACAAAAGTAATATGGTAAATAAGCATATATCATATTACCCATGTTTACCATTGCAAAGACACCTCCCAAGGGTGCGGATACATGTATGTGTGGGTACTTGCATGCACATAAGTGCACACACACACACAGACGTGGCACACCATACAGCACCTGGTCGATAACTGAATAGATGAATGAATGAAAGAATGAATGTAGAAATTCATTTGCTAGCTTACCAATGGAGGAGAGTTACTCATGGGCTAATAAACGACACTGCATATGTATCTATTTGAAAAACAAATGCTATTTTGACATGATATAAAACATTAGAATAAGATTTTTAAGAAATGTCCTTTTTTGGAATTTGATAATTTCAGTCTATAATAAAATATATTGCTTGATAGCACAGGACCATCATACCTGTTTTTGAAACTTGTGAAAATTAGAAGGCATCTATAAAACTGCTAATTTTTTATACATATAGAATCAGCATGATAAATGTATTCATTAATCACATGGTGTATCTGGTTGTAGGTATTGATAAATGGATTTGCTATTCTCTTTGTCAGCTAAACTCTAATGTTTTCAGTGCCTACGTGCTTGAACAGCCTTATATACAAATATGTATTCTGCCTGCTTGTTCCTTATTGTAATCACATCAATGAATTATGCATTATGTTTGTATATTTTAATGACTTATTTATACTCATACTACAAGCATAATTATACTACAAAAAATATATACCACAGCTAGGGTGAAAAAAGCTAGGGGAAAGTCATGTCTAAATAGTTATTCGTGGATAAAATTAGCAAAACAGAAAATTTCAATGAAGATGAGGCTGATGGTTGTGGTTCTGCCAAATGTTTCTAACAGGGATCCTTGACTGTTCCTCTTAAGGCTGTGAAAAGTTGCTCTTAAATGTTCATCGGATCTAAAAATAAATAGAAGTAGATACTCTTGCCAAACACAATCTGATTAGAACCTTCCTCTCCTCTAGTTCATCCTCTCAGAATATTCCAAAACCAATAATCAACAGATGCACAACCATGCTCCTTACCACACACACTAAACACACACACACACAGGGTGTACACGCTGCACACTCACAAGTACTCACACTGAATAAGGAACTGATTTGCCCTGGGGGAGAGTAAAAATGATAGTATCGTTCCAATGTGTTTAATAAATCATGTGTTTTAGCCACAGAA
Organism: Pan troglodytes; assembly: GCF_028858775.2. Taxonomy (NCBI): domain Eukaryota; kingdom Metazoa; phylum Chordata; class Mammalia; order Primates; family Hominidae; genus Pan; species Pan troglodytes. The sequence goes on along the minus strand of NC_072402.2, from coordinate 162,059,659 downwards.
GAAAAGGTTTGTCTTTTTTACACCAATGTCAGAAGGTGAACACTGAAGAGCCATACGCACTGGGCATTGTTTAAATTGTTTCTTATGTAATATCTCATTTAACACTTACCTTGAACATACAAGCAAGATTCTCTTATGATTTCACAGATGAGGACAAGAAGGTGTGGGGAGGTTGCTGATGCTGCTCACCCAGAAAATATCAAACTAGATGGCCTAAAGCTGAAGTCTTTTCTCCTGACCATTATGAGATAAAGGTGAAAATGCTCATCTCCTCTGCTATTTTAGTTTGATTTGTAGTGAAATAAACAGCAAGCTCTACTATGAATCATTGATTAAATGAGGGGCATGGAGAAGGGCCAGGTTAAGCTATTGAAGGGAATATACAAAAAGTCACTCAGGTGTTTTTTTACAGTCATTAATTATTTTCACCAAAGCTATTCCATTTAATGTAAACATGGGCTCACACAAGCACTGTAAAGCTAGAAAGATTCAAATAAATATATGGAAAATGTAATTGTGGTGCAAACTGGAAAGCTTTTTTTGTGCTTGTTTCAAAGAAGAACATCACACAGCTTTGAGAATGATGTCATCAAGATGATTAGTTTCCAGTTTGAGCGAGTCTCCTTAGCATCAACCTAAAGATGACTTAGCAGTTGAATTATCTCATGATAAATCTATTAAAAATTCATAATTCCTCAAGTTTTAATTGGGTGTGATTGATCCCCATTAGAGTATTTGTGGGTAGTAAAGTAGCCTAAGTGGTTCTCTCCCTCTGATTAAAAATTGCCCAAGCTTATTGAACTTGATTACACATGACAACATGAAATATTGTTTTTTGAAAACCATTTTGGTAACAACAAATAGACTTTCCGAATAGGAATTTTGAGAGATGACTTTCCTGAGAAGAACTGAGCAGTTTAAATTATTTTCTTAAATGCTCCGTACTTATTTTACTTAGCTTAAAATAATCCACAGTGTTATATTTCTTCAATTTTTTGCCATCCACTTACAGTTATGCTTTGCTTAATGATGGGAATATGTTCTGGAAAATGCATTATTAAGCAATTCTGTCATTGGGTGAGCATCATAGAGTATATTTACACAAACCTAGATGGTACCACCAGGACATAGCTGGGCTATACAGAATAGCCTATCGTTCCTAGCTTAAAAACAGGTATAGCATGTTACTCTACTGAATACTGTAGGCAATTGTAACATAACGGTATTTGTGTATCTAAAAATATCTAAACCTTAAAAAGGAGTAAAAATATGGCATAAAAGACAGAAAGTGGTACACTTGAATAGGACGCTTTCCATGAATGGAGCTTGAAGGGCTGGAAGTAGCTCTGGATGTCAGTAAGTGAGTAGTGACTGAATTGGAAGGCTTAGGATACTGCTGTACATGACTGTGGACTGTATAATCATTCTACACTTAGACTACACTAAATTTATATAAAAATGCTTTTCTGGCCGGGCACTGTGACTCACGCCTGTAATCCCAACACTTTGGGAGGCCGAGGTGTGTGGATCACCTGAGGTCAGGAGTTCAAGACCAGCCTGACCAATATGGTGAAACCCCATCTCTGCTAAAAACGCAAAAATTAGCCGGACATAGCGGCGGGCTCTGGTAGTCCCAGATACTCGGGAAGCTGAGAAGGAGAATCGCTTGAACCTGGGAGGAGGAGGTTGCAGTGAACTGAGCTCACACCACTGCAGTCCAGCCTGGACGTCAGAGCGAGACTCCATCTCAAAAATAAAAATAAAAATAAAAAATATTTTTCTTTCTTAAATAAAAAATTAGTCTTAGTTTACTATAACTTTCACTTTATAAACTTTTTTAATTTTTTAAAACATTGTACAGCTGTGCAAAAATGTTTTCTCTCTTTATATTCTTGTTTTATATGCTTTTTCTATTTTTAATATTTTTCTATTTTTTATTTGTAAATTTTTTTGTTGTTAAAAACTAAGGTACAAATGATCATGTTAGCGTAGGTCTACAGAGAGTCAAGATAATATCACTGCCTTCCCCCTTCCATCTTGTCCCACTGGAAGGTCTTTAGGGGCAATAACACACATGGAACTGTCACCTCTTCTTGATATGGGTTGGCTCTTTGTCCCCACCCAAGTCTCATCTCAAATTGTAAACCCCACATCCACATGTCAGGGAGGGACCGGGTGGGAGGTGATTGGATCACGGGGCCGGTTTCCCGTACACTGTTCTCCTGATATTGAGGAAGTTCTCACGAGATCTGATGGTTTAAAAGTGGCAGTTCTCCCCTGCTCTCTCTCTCCTGCTGCCTTGTGAAGGCGCCTGCTTCCCCTTCACTTTCTGCCATGATTATACGTTTCTTGAGGCCTCCCCAGCCATGCGGAACTGTGAGTTGATTAAATCTCTTTTATTTATAAATTACCCAGGTTCAGGTAGTATCTTTATAGCAGTGTGAAAACAGACTAATACACCTATGATAGTGATGACTTCTACTGCAATACATCCTGAATGACCTGCCGGAGGTTAACATTCTTTTTCAAGTAGAAAGAGTACACTCTAAAATAACAATAAAAAGTATACTAAATACATAAACCCGCAACAGTTACGTATTGTCATTATCAAGTATTGTGTATTGTGCACAATTATAGGTGCTATACATTTAGAAGACTGGCAGCAGAGTATGTTTGTTTACACAGGTATCACCACAAACACATGACTAATGCATTGCAGTGCAACATTATTATAGCTATGACTCACTAGGTGATAGAAATTTTTGGCTCCACTAAGATCTTATGGGAACACCATCCTATTTCATCCATCTTGTTATTAATTGACGTGTTATTATGTGGCACATGACGGCACTGTAGAGAAAACTGTATAACAAATCTGCATGTACCCATCATCTAGCTTTAATAGTTATGAGCTCTCAGTCAAATTTGTTTCATTGCATTTCTATTAATTTCTCTTATTACAGATTGCTTTGAAGAAAATTCAAAATATATGATTTTTATCTATCAACATGTCAGCTTATACACATGAAAGACAAGGAGTTATTAAACATACATGACCATGTGCTAATAATTTAATAGTAATTTCATCAAATATTTGGTCAATATTCATTTCCCCTCAATCTTCTCATAAAGGTGTTTTAATACTTTGACTTCAGATCCAAATAAAGTTCATATACACATGAGTTTTTTAATATTTCTAATATGTAGACTACTTTTTATCATTTATTTTGAATTAAACAGAATATTTGTTCCATACGATTTCCCACAGTTTAGATATCACTGGTTTACCCTGTTGATGCTGTTTAGTAGGTAACTCTGCTCTTGTATTTTCTCTATGATGGTAGTTAACTTACTTCTAGAAGGTTGATAAGATTAAGTTTGATTTTGGAGGGGCAAGACTACCTAACAGTTAGTGCTTTTTTCTTCCATGAGAAATTACCTATGTATTTTTATATATGAAAGTGTGGGTTTGTCTATTTTTGAAATGGTAGACATCCTTGATTATCATTGCCCAGATGAAGGATTTCATTTTAGATTACAAAATAGTGATATTCTAGTCCTATCATTTATTTTTATTTATTAGCTGAAATATTTCAGCAAGGAAAAATGTTCATCCATTAATACTGTTTGGTTACCCTGAGGAAAGGTTTACACACAAAATGCCACAAAAATACTTAATTATTTTCCTTCATTTGCTAATTTTCAAAATAGGGAGTTTGTTTCCTATCAGCTTTTAAAAAGGAACTTTTTTTGTTTTTTATATTTAGTGGCATTACCAACATATGACTTTAAACATATTACCGTTATTATTCTTACTTATGTTCAAATTATTAATATTTAATAGTGGAAATTATTCTAGTTGATGCCTTAGCCCTTTTGAAGAGAGCCTAAGAGTCTATCAAATATTCCTTGCTTTCTAGTATGACAACGTGTTCCGGGCTGATTTTGATGTTTCCTACTCTAGACTTGAAGCAGCCATTTCTCTAAGGAGTCCTGATTCCTTTTAATAGGAAACGGAATTTAAATTCCACAGTCTTAGTGTTAAGGCATTCAACTGCTTTCAAGCATGCTACAGCTTTACACTAATAAAGGTAGTTTCAGATCCTTCTAATTTTTTGTTACCTTTAATTAAATTGGTGGTAGCATTTAACTGGTTAATTTCCTGTTTTGGCAAACTAACTAATGTTCACATTATTTCTTATGCAATATAAATAAGTGCTTTGTTAAATTTACAAGGAACAAAAGTAATAACTTTTTCTCATTCAAAATTATGTCAAACTAAAATCAACAGTGGATTTTTTATCTTTCTATAGCTTGAAAATTGAGCAAACATCTTGTTTCATTCTATTCAAAAATAGTTTGTCAAGATTTAGAATTAATTCCAATAACTTCATATATTATGTAGGGAGTCATTTTCTAGAACTTTGGCAATTAGAGACCAGAAATTTGTTCCTGGTTTGAAACAATCCCCCTTTGTATCTCTTTCAAATAATACCTTGAAACTACGCAGACCAGAGGTTAAATTAAAAAGGGTGACACACAATAATCATCATAGGACTGACAAAAGTTAACACGGATCAAGATTTTCTATTGCAAATACATTTCTGAGATTTATTTTTTTCTATATTTTCATTTTATTTTCTTTCTCACTGCCCCCATCCCCTGCTTCTTTAACCATACTTCTATGCTATGGCTTAAAAGATAATTCTTATGAGGCTATGTTCTATTCAGTGATTTGAGAGATGATTCAGGCCAGTACCCTACCAATAATTAAAATAAACTCTAGATTTTGTTTTGTGAGATGGGGTCTCACCCTGTGCCCCAGGCTGGAGTACAGTGGCAGCATCTCAACTCACTGCAACCTCCATCTCCCAGGCTCAAGCAATCCTCCCACCTCAGCCTCCAGAGTAGCTAAGACTACAAGTGCATGCCACCAGGCCTGGCTAATTTTTGTATTATTTTTATAGAGATAGGGGTATCACCATGTTGTCCAGGCTGGTCTCAAACTCCTGAGCTAAAGCCATCCCCCTGCCTTGGCCTCCCAAAGTGCTGGGATTACAGGCATGAGCCACCCCACCAGGAGGAACTCCGGATTTTTAAATTTACTGTTTGGAAGCATCAGAGAGCAGCCAAGGCAACCAACCTCCAAGGGCCAAGATCTTAGAAAGAAAGGAATTGTATTGCAGGGAGCCTGGCTTTCTCCTCTGCATTTGTGGATTATAAATGCATTATATTGTTGGAGGCAGGGAGGGGTGATGCTGAAGGGCCTAGAAAACAAATGAAAAATGGTGGCTTAGAGTAATTGGACATTTCATAGACTAGAGGAGACAAAATACAGTAATCTCCCCTTATCCTCAGGTTTTTGTTTGTTTGTTTGTATTTTTTTTTTTTTTTTTTTTAGATGGAGCTTCGCTGTTGTTGCTCAGGCTAGAGTGCAATGGCACCATCTTTGCTCACTGTAACCTCCACCTCCCGGATTCAAGTGATTCTCTTGCCTCAGCCTCCCGAGTAGCTGCGATTACAGGCATGAGCCACCATGGCTGGCTAATTTTGTATTTTTAGTGGAGACGGGGTTTCTCCATGTTGGTCAGGCTGGTCTCAAACTCCTGACCGTAGGTGATCCACCCACCTTGGCATCCCAAAGTGCTGGGATTACAGGCGTGAACCACCATGCCCGGCCTTCAGTTTTGTTTTATTGGGTTTCAGTTACCTGTGGTCAAGCAAGATCCAAAAATATTAAATTGAAACTTTCAGAAATAAACAATTCATAAGATTAAAATTTTTCATATTATTCTGAGTAGCTGATGAAATCTCACAACTTCCAGCTCTGTCCTGCCCAGAAAGTGAATCTTCCCTTTGTTCAGCATTAGTCACACTGTAGACGCTATTTGCCTGTTAGTCACTTAGTAGCTGACTGGGTTATCAGGTTATCATGGCATCACAGTGCTTGAATTCAAGTGACTTTTATTACACCGAATCATGTCCTCAAAATGCAAGAGTAGTGATGCTGTGATTTGGATATGCCAAACAGAAGCTGTACAGTGCTTCCTTTAAATGAAGAGGTGAGAATTCTCAATAAGGAAAGAAAAGATATCATATACTGAGGTTACTAAGATCAACCATAAGTATAAATCTATCTGTGAAATTGTGAAGAAGTAAAAAGAAATTCATGCCAGTTTTGCTGTCACACCTCAAACTGCAGAAGTTAGGGCCACAGTGAGTGATAAGTGCTTAGTTAAAATGGAAAGGCATTAAATTTTGGGGTGAGACATGAACTGAAACATGTTCCAATTGATAGCAATCAGGTTCAATACTTTCCAAGGTTTCAGGCATCCCCTGGAGGTCCTGGAACATACCCCCGATACATAAGGCAGGGACTACTGTAGTGGTATTCTTTACTGAATTTTACCTTCAAATAATTTGCTGATTCCTAGATTGCACCACTGCACTCCAGTCTGGGTGACAGAGCAAGACTCCATCTCCCTCTGCCGCCAATAATAATAATAATAATAATAATTTGCAGATTCCTAAGATTTATGGAGAAAGAAACAAGCCAAACAAAAGGTGGTTGCTCCAAGGCCTGAAGCTAGGCAGTACCGAAGGCCACCCAAGAGTAGAAGCTATGGACAATAGCACTGGCATTTAACAAGAACCCTTCATGGACTATAGTCTAGTATTAAGGGCAAAACAGACATAAACTATACCTCACAGGGAATGAACTTGATCATCCCAAAATATAATTGCATCAAGGTAATCTGCTCCTGCTTTAACAGCCTATCAAAAGGAAAGCAAATCTTTTATGGAAAGATAAAATCCAGAAATTCTATAATTCTACATGCATTCAATGAAAAGTGGCCAACAGACAGAAACAAATGACAAAAAATCATGATAAAAATAAAAATCAAGTCAGACCCCTCAAGTAACCTAGATATTATCATAATCAGAAACAGGTTTTTAAAATAACAATTATTAGCAAGAACATAAATGAAAAAGAATTTTATCAGCAAACTAATATCTATAAAAAGAATCAAATGAAAATTATAGGTAAAAAAATGGGGCATCTGAAGTCATCTATTTGATAGACAGTTTTGCTAGCAGAATTATAAAAAGCAAAAGAGGTGATTAATGATGAAATATAGGTCAATAAATGATATGTAGATTGAAGAGTAGAGAAAACAATTTGAAACATTCAAAAAAGAATAGGAGACATTTGAACGTGGTGAAAGACTCTTAGGCAGTATAATCAGAATCTATAAGTATAGGACCAAGGCAATATTAATAGAAGTATTAGTCAAGAATCTCCCAAACCAAGGAAAGCCTCTTGGTCAATGATGCCAAAGCTCTATAAATGAAAGCAGGATAAATACAAAGAAATCCATACATAACCCCATCATTTAAAAAGTTGTGAGAACCAAAGAATACAAAATAAAATCTTAAAAGTAACCAAAGGAAGAGACACATTATCATTAAAACTGCAAACGAGTGACAGCTGCCTTTTCAGCAGTAATGAATATATATCAAGACAAATGAGTGACATATTTAAAGTGCCAAAAAGAAAATTGCCATCATGTGAAAATATCTTTCAAATAATTAAGGTGAAATTAAGATATTCCTAGAAAAGGAAAACCAAACAGAATTTGTCAACCATAAACCTACATTAAAATAAAAGCTATGAGGGCCGGGCGCGGTGGCTCACGCCTATGATCCCAGCACTTTGGCAGGCCGAGGCGGGCGGATCACAAGGTCAGGAGATCAAGACCATCCTGGCTAACACAGTGAAACCCCGTCTCTACTAAAAAATACAAAAAATTAGCCGGGCATGGTGGTGGGCTCCTATAGTCCCAGCTACACGGGAGGCTGAGGCAGGAGAATGGCGTGAATCCGGGAAGCGGAGCTTGCAGTGAGCCGAGATTGCGCCACGGCACTCCAGCCTGGGAAACACTGCCAGACTCCATCTCAAAAAAAAAAAAAAAAAAAAAAAAGCTATGAACAATTCTTTAAGCAAAAGAGAAATATCTCCGATGTAAGGAAACAAATGATAGAATTAGTAAAAAACAAAAAAGGACAGAGTAAACATAAACATAAATCTAAATGAATACTGATTATATAAAACAATAATACTACCATCTTGCTACCTTTAAGATATGCAAATTAAAATACATATAAACGAGAGCCAGAAACATGAGGATGGGGAAAAGGAAATAAATGGTTAGGGATATGAACACATCTAGAGCACATCTATTCCAGCAAAACAGGTTAACAGCCACAACAAAAGACTTGGAAGATCCTTTAGAATCTTCAACATGGAAGATTTAAACAACACAATTAACACCTCGGGTCTAGTGTACAAATATGGAACACTGTAACTAATAATTGCACAATTCATTTTTAACCCAAAAGTATATAGATATCTACCATAAGTGACTGTCTTCTGTTTCATAAAGTCTCAAAACATTTTACAGGCCAGAGTCATATTTGATATAGTATCCTAACATAGCAGAATTAAGCTGGATATCAATAACAAGATAATGAGAACATTCTTACATATTTGTAAATGAAAAAAGACACTTAAAATAGTTTATGAGTCAAATAAGAAATGGCAATGAAAATAATTCAGAAGTGTTTTAAATGTATAGTTCTCAGGAGACTGAAATATAAAAGTGCTTAAGGGAATGTCACAGATGTGTCTCGGTAATGGTGTCTATAGGACATACCAACGAGCAATAAATAATTTTTATTCTAAACAGTCACATTGGCATTATGTAGACAGAAGAGTCAATTGATGCATTATTTTGCATTTCAGCTGCTTCATTTAGCATTGTATAAATTCAGTTTGGGTTAGATTTAATAGAAGCAAATATTCAGATGGAAGGTGATCTCAATGTCCTAGAGCTACAAACTCTTTGAATCCTATTGAAAAGAAAGCCATTGCTTTAGTCAAATTATTTCATTTACATGCCTTGAAAGACAAATTGCTCATCTAATGCTTAACATGAACCAAAAGTGAAGACAATTAGTACGGTTGGTGGATGCTACTTTAAGGGAAAAATGTTTTCTTTACACAGCAGATGTGGGAACATAAGGCCAGCAGTGGGTATCAATGCTAAACTGTCACTGAATTGCACAAAAACAACAGGATGTAACAAAATAACTAATGTTTTCAAACTTGCTATACTAAGAATTAGTCTTTTGCCAGTCTCCTCAGAAAAAAAACAAAAACCACGATGTTCATCTATACTAATTTGCTTTAACACACATTTCTGTTAAATGGTAAGTTTCAGTATCAAGCAGGAAATCTAATGTTTGTGCGACCAAAAACAAGTGGCAAGACTGTAATGTCAGTTATTTTTCATTTTCTTTTTCTTTTTAGGGCAGAGTGAATCCATTATTTTTAAATTCCTACATCTTCAGTGACACTAAGCTACTGTATCATGTCACTTCTCTAACCTGAGAGCACTGCTTTGCATTTATATCACTCATTCACATGAGAAAAGGTGATTCTTTTTATAAAACAACTAATTAACATTTATAGAGTAGTGGGATAACACACTTAGAATCCCAAATACAAACTCTTCTATAACTTACAAATTATCCAACAAGGTAAACACAAAATTTTCAAATATTTTTTGAGCTCTTTTCAAGTCACATGAGAGTAGCAACTTATATAGAATAAAAGAATTAAAAAAAACTTATTATCAATTGTAGTATCAAGATGGGGTGCTGAAAACTCCTGATAGTCAAAACCATCCTTGAAAAATTCCTGAAGTCTCCTATAAAATGTGCATGGGATTGCATATATAACCCTCTACAGTAATTTTAAGCACCCTAATATTTGAGACTCACAAAATAAACTAAAGGAAAAAAACAAAGGGATACCTATGTGAAGACAGGTCAGCATTTATTTCTTTATACCTTAAAAATCAAAACAAAACAAAAAAACAAGCAAGAAACAAACAAACAAAAAACACCCCAAACCCAAAATAAACCCCACACACATACATAGAAATCCAAGCCATTTAGAAAAAAGCATTTAGACATTAAATGTATTGAGATTTACATTTAATGTCTAAATGCTTTTTTATAAACAAAAAATTAACTTTCAATTGCTAGCATAAATACTTGTATTTCCCTTTCTTTTTTTTATGAATATGATTTCAATGGTTTAGCAAAGGCATCACGATTATGATGTGAGTTTTGGCCTTGATATGATTTATTATTATAAATATCCCTGCCTGCTTTCAGAATCTCTTGTAATCCCTTCTTCACATTCTGGTCAAACAAAATTTTCCCTATGGTATCATTTTGAGTTTTCCTACCCCAAAACCTTTTCTGCCTTCTTGTATTTTGCTTACTAAATTAGATCAAAAGTCTTTCCTTCATCTTTTGACATCTCTGGAGTTTCCAGTCATCTTCCTTCAATGCTAATTATCTATCTGTGCTCTACACATTTACTATTCATTCTTTTCTATGCCTTGATTTTTCTGATTCAGTGCATAGGCTTTGTTCTTTTCATGATCTGCAATATTTTTCTCCCAATCTCTGTTATTATAATCATCAAAATTTCATCTAAAGTACCTTCTTCATGACAACTTACTCAAAAACATTTCTATATCTTCAAATTTTTTTATGGTCATGAAGAAGAAGAGGAGGAGGGGGAGGAGGAGGAGCAGGAGGAAGAAGAGGGGAAGGGAGAAAAAAAGAAAGAAAGAAAACTATCATATTATTCTTAGGTATACTAAATACATAGGCATATAGATACTACTTATCTCCCAAGTTTTTCTTTTTCCTCTACACAGTCTTCATTTCTTCACCACCCCTCTCATTTATTGGGACCTCCCTATGTGCCACATATCTTACTAGGCATTTCATACATTTTTTTCTAATGTTCTCAGCAATCTTGTGCCATATTATTAGTGTCATTTGACAGATATATAAACCAAGGTTCAAAGTAAGTGACAGATGAAAATCAGACTAACATGATTCTGACACAATGACATGAACGGCCCTTTATGGTACTTCTACTATCGTTTGTTTCACTAAATAAACTAATGGTTTGGCCCTGTTGTATGACAACTCAATGAAATATTTATTATCACAGGCAAATAAATTATTACTTGGTTTGCTTAGAGTATCTTATATGATTGTTTTCTTCATGTGATAATGGCTACATTTTACTGTGACCTTTCTGAAAATAGCTTTATGTTTTCTAAGAGTCGACTCGGTGATTTATGTGGAGCCCACTGCTATGTAAAGACTGTTCATTTTAGAGATTAATGCTTTCCGGTCTCTCACCAGCTGGGAATGCCAGGTGAAAAAAGGAATGGACATCACAAAAGGATGGCACACAACCAAATTTAAAACCTTCCCTTTTTTTCCGGTCCATTTCTCAATCCTTAAATCCTTTCCCCTAAGCCACATTCCACAGAGGATCCGAAGTTGTGTGCTACCATACTTTAATTGGTAGCACCATTTCCATAATCACTCTACCATGCCAAAGCATTGGCCTCTGCTCAGCTGTAATCCCTTGTTTCCAGCAGTTCAAGAATTGCCAGTAGATGCGACTACACACAAAGGAAGTTGCTTTGCCAGCAGCACTTGCAGCTGTGGCATATTGGAAACTCACCATTTAACTGCAGGGCTCATAGTTCAGTCTGTATGGAACATAGCAAGAGCTAGTTGTTTATGTAATCATCGCTTTGAACTTCTATGTAATATTGTTTTTATCAAAACGTTTCCCGACTTTAATGAAAATTTGAACTCATAATTAATTGGATCGGGGTCTCAAGTCTCTTACAATAAAATCATCTGTGATTTCAGACACTGAAATTTGAGACCTGTCCCTAATCTATCATGACTGAGATTTCCCCTAGACCCCAAAGAGATTTTCTGGAAATTTCAGTGGAAGTGCCCTAAAAATATATGAATTTATCAAAATTAATTTTATTTCTTTGTTGTGTTTGCATTTATTTTTCCTTTTGGGGGGTATATTTTCATAAGGGTGTTATTATAATTACAAATTTATTTTGAAAAACTTAATTTTTAAAATGAGAAAAGCTAGATACAACTAAAAATACCAGTGGCTAATATTGAAAATATAAGAAAACATTAACATATGAGTTCAAATGTATTCTCTATTAATTCGTTTTTGCCCGTATAAATATTACAAAAAACATATATTGGAATGTAAGGTTTCAAATTGTTTCATTAGTTTAAAAAAATGGAAGGAAAAAGCTGTGAGAATATTTAGGAAACAATGCTCAAAAGGTCCTGTCAAAATTGACTAATAAGTTTTCCTTTTTCGAAGCTTCAACTTCTCTGACAACTTCTCTCTTTCTCCTGTTTTTTCTTCCTCATTACTCCAATTTTTCTGCATGTTACTGATTTTTTTTTCTTAGAATTATACTATCAGCCCCCTTTTCTTCCAGCCCCACTTTATTCCATCTTTCCTATGGCTCCAATTAATTGTATATATTTCCAGATCTTTATCTGTAGCCATTATTATTTTCTTGAGCTACAGTCCTTGTATTAATATAGAAATATTACACCAGTTTCCTCTAGAGACCAAAGTCCCCCCTCCTCAAATGAATATCCTTTCAAGTGAGACTTGTTTCTTTTGTTTAACATACTGCACCCCAAAATAGCTGAAGTCTGGCTAATACAACATTGTTTATAGTACAGGTAACACTACATTTAAAATGTGAGAATATGAATTTTTTGCTATAGATTATAAACAGACGAGTTTGCTATTTGTGCCTGGGAAGATTGACCACTCTAAGAGATAAGACTGGATCCAGAGGCTTCCTGAAAGACAGGATCCAGTGGTTTTCTATTCAGGGAAGTTGGCTGCAGTGGGAGATACTGTCACCCTAATGCAACAGTTGTGCTCATTGTGACTCACAGAAAGTCCATTACTCTCCTGACCGGAAGAAAGAAGGACTCAAAAGCATCTGGCCACACTTCCACCTTCCACTGCCATTGTATTATGTTCTACTATTGGTTTCAGCAATTCAGTTTGGCATATGAATAACTGGAATCCTTTCTTCTCTATGAAAGAAAGGCAGGAGCATTACAGCTTGTTTATGTTTGACTCATATGTAAAGAGCATATCAAAGCCCACTGATGGAAGGGGGAAAAAAAGTACTTACTTCCACTTCTATTTCTAAAACTAGAAAGTTAGTCCTTAATGAAACCAATATTATCCCCCAATGCCACCTACATCCTGTAGATGTCCATCTGGTGGTCCTGCAAGCTCTGAACCTCTGCTCTTTCAAACCTATGCTTGTCTTACAACTACAAGCTTGTTCCTCTGCTGCTCCTCGTTGCTGGCATCACATTCATTTCATTCCACTCATAAACTTTGAAGATAGCTTTGATTCCTTTCCCTCTGCCCTTGTATATCTGATCAGTTACCAATTTGGTGGATATCTTAAACCCATTTCCAATGACTGCCTAAGTCCAGGTATTCATCGTCTCTCACTATCCTAAATGGTCTACTCATAGCGTTTCTCTGCATCTTCCCAGTGGTTCTCCAAACACAGTGCCACAACCAGCAGTATCGGAAATAGACAGAAACTTATCAGAAACTTAGTGGGCTACATACCAGACTAAATGAATCAGAAACTCTGGGGAATAGAGACCAGCCTTTTTTGTTTTAACAAGCCTCTAAATAATTCTGGTGTACACTGAAGTTTGAGAACCACTGGAATAGAGTTGATTTTTTTAAAACATAGATCATATATTATAAATTCCTTGGTCAAAATATTCAGTGACATGCACAGACTCCTGATCCCATCAGACAACAGCATTTCACCATCATCTTTTTCTCATTCTGTAGACCCTGAATTTTAGCCACACAAATTTCCTTATGGCCATTTTACATGAAACCTCAGATTTAGGGAGATTAAGCAACTTGACCAAGAATAAAGAGTCAGCAAATAACAGAGACATCTTATCCTCTTTTCACCAAGCAGTAGTAGTCAATTATTTGCTCGTTGATTTGCTGATTTGTTCGTTTGTTTGTTTGTTTTGCACAGGGTGTAGATGAATGGATGGAGGAGTGAACATAATAATTTCTGGTCTAATCACCAAAATTCTGAAGAAATAATGGGTGTATCTTCATCTGTTTTCTGTTGCTATAACTGAACACTACAGACTAGGTAATTTATAAAGAATAAAAGTTTATTTTGCTCACAGTTTGGGAAGCTGGGAAGTCCAAGAGCATGGTGCTGGCATCTGGTGAGGACAGAGCAGAAGGCACAATAGAGCAAGAAGGTAAGAGCTTGTGTGTCAGCTCAAGCCTCTTCCTCTTCTTAAAGCCACTAGTCCCATCAAGGGGACCCCAGTTTGATGACCTTGTATAATCCTGATTACCTTCCAAAGTCCTCAGCTCCAAACATCATCAACATATACATTTGGGGATTCAGTTTTCAATGTGTGAAATTTGGGTGACATATTCAAACCACAGCATTCCACTCTGGTCCTCCAAATTTATGTCCTTCTCACACGCAAAATACTTTCATTCTATCTCAATAGCCTCAGGGTCTGAACTAATTTTAGCACCAACTCAAAAGTTTAAAGTCCAGAGTCTCATCTAAACAGATATGAGTGAGACTCAGGGCATGACTCAGCCCACGGCAAGTTCCCTCCAGCTGTGAGTCTGTGAAGTCAAAACAAGTTATCTACTGCTAAAATACAATGCTGGGACTGGTGTAGGACAGACACTTCCATTCCAAAAGAAAGGAGTAGGCAAGGAGGGAGGAGTAGCAAGTAACAGGCCTCAAGTAAGTCCAAAACCCAACAGGGAAAATCACATTTAGTCTTAAAGCTGGAGAATAATTTTTGACTCCATGTGCTGTCTCCTGGACACATTGGGGTGAAAGTTAGATTCCCAGGGCCTCAGCAGCCCTGCCCCTATGGCAGTACAGAGATCAGTCCATGTGGCAGTTCTCACAGGTGGGAGTCTTGTGCGTGCACTTCTCTCAGGTTAGTGTGGCACTCTGGTAGCTCTACAGTTCTGGAGTCCTGTGGGTGGCCTTGCCTCTGTGGCCCCACTATGCATTGTCATAGTGGGGGCTGTTTGGGTGGCTTCATCTTTGACCCCATATTTCTAACCTGCATTGCCCTAGTAGTTCTGTGCAGTGGATCCACCCCTGTGACAGATCTCTGTCTGAGAGCCCAGGCTGTTTGTGATATGCTTTGAAATCTAGGTGGAGGAAACCATATCCCCACAGCTCCTGCATACTGTGTGGCTGCAGAATTGGCACTACATAGATGCTGCTAAAGTTTACAGCTTTCACCTTATGAAGTGGTAGGTTAAGCCACACCTGGGGCCTATCGAGGTCGGGTATCTGGGGGGCACCGAAGCAGAATACAGGGAGCAGAGTCCTCAGGTGGCTCTGGGCAATGAGCCTATGAATGCTTGCTTGTCAGTTCAGGCCTTTCTTCTCAGAGCCAGCAGTCCAATTATGGGGGCCCCACCCTGATAACCTTATCTAATTCTAGTTACCTCCCAAAGGCTCTACCTCCAAACATCATCAACATATGTATGCATTTGGGGATTAAGTCTGCAGCACACAAAATCTGGGGGACATATTCAAACAATAGCAGTATGAGTATGTTACTAAAGTTTTCTAAAATATTTAAAATAAATAAGATGATACATAGACCAAACCACGGTAACTTAATTAAATACAAGCTGTTATATACACAAGGTGTTTATCAATACCAGTATGCAGGGAAATCTCTAGCGATCTGACTCTGACCCCCTTTTCCAGCCCTGTGCTGTTGCATATTCTCATGAAGGATTTGGATAGGAGTATCGTCAGTAAATTGAACATATGCATAGATGATAAAAAGTTACAAGAGATATCCAATATGCAGAGCGAAAGAATTAACTTTGAAAAATCCCAACAAGGCTGAAAAACCAAACCCCCCAAAACCAAGTGATTCTAATAATAAAGAACTTAATGGAAATGTATGTAGTCTGAAAAAAACACACATGTAGAAGGTTAAGATGGTGAAGAGCAGGCTTTGGGATCAGGCAGATTTAGATTTGTGCTCTATATTCTACTTACCTTCTTACATGAGTGATCTCTGGCATTTTACCTAATTTTCCTGAGCTCAATTTCCTCTTTTGTATAATAGGAAAATTGCTGTAACTACTTCTTAGAATTAGTGCTGTAACTACTTCTTAGAACAATGAATATGAAATTCTTAGCATAGATGGTAGAATATAGTTAAATATTAAATAAGTATTATTTATTATTTATTTTTATATGTCACACCAACTTTGCTAAATGGGGGGAACAAATACATCACATAAACTTCATAAAACAATCTATACATCTGAGAACCACATTATAAATGAAATATTAACAAACTGAATCTTATCCAGAGGTACTGAAAAAAAATAAAATAATTGGAAGATTTTTAAAAAGTCATAAGGAGGTGTTTAAGCAGGAAAAGAAACTCTTAAAGAATATGACTGAGTACTTCAAAATTCTAAGCCTTGCTTTATAAAGAAAGAGACTACAATGTACAATCTGTAATTACAAATAGAAGTTATGTGGAAATAGACTTCTGCTCAAAACAAGAAAGAACGTACAGACAGTCCAGTCGCCAACTTAGGATGGCTTGACTTAGGACTTTTCAACTTCATGATGATGCGAAAGTGAAACCGTACTTCAAATTTTGAATTCTGATCTTTTTCCCGAGCTAGTAATATGTGGTACAATACTCTCTTGCAATGCTGGGGAGTGGCAGTAAGCCACAGCTGTCAGTCAGCCCTGTGATCAGGAGGGTAAGCAGCTAGTATTCTATAGTGTATTCTGTTGCCGGCATTTTTTGGATATTGTGTGTTGTGTTTTCACATCCCATCATGTCTACTAAATGCCCAATTTTGACTTAGGATATTTTCAACTTACAATAGGTTTATCAGGACGTAGCTCTGTTGTAAGTTGAGAAGCTTCTATATTAACCGGTAGGTCTGCCTAGGAGAATTTCAGAGATGGTTTAAGTTTTGTATAGGAGGAGTAATGTTCAAATAGAGGTGGGAGGTTCACTTGCTGGGGTTATTAGAGAGATGATGGAAACAACAAATCGGCAGTTGAAAGAGAGGAAACCCTGTAACTGAAGGGTTCGACTTCAGTGGCTAATTTAACTGTGATCTGCATTATTCATTCCTGTATCTTAGTTGTGTCAAAGGAATGAAAACATTGCCTCTTGTCCCCTTCATTACTAAATTTGAGTAAATTGTTAAAATATTATACAAATCCTCTACACTAATGTCAAACTTATTGTTCTTCATAATTCTCCACTAACAATACAGAGAGAGATCTATTTAATTGGAGAGATCTAATCTATTTTGGTTATGAATGGGTCTGTCTCTTTTTGGACTTCATAGCAAGAAGAGGGTAACATAATTTTTAAATAGAGAGGGATTTTATATATCATTGTCCATACCAGAATACTTTTGAGATGGACTTAGGCAATAACCAGACAGGCTACAGGACAGCAGGTATAAACTACAACATTCTGAGCAGACTGGAATAAAGGATCACTCTAAATATAACTGACGAAAATCATGAATGTTCAGTTTTTAAAATCTAAGTATTGAGAATGCTTTGTGGGAAAGAGTGTTGAGAGAGAGAACCACACGGAAAACAAACCTCACCAATAACTGGCCATAATAGACACTGAACTTTCAGGTGGGATCTGTTTGTCCCTAAATACATCAGCGTCATTTTCGGTCATTTTCTTTTGTTTATTGACTATTGGTCACATTTCAATGCAACAACAAAAGATAACCCTTTAAGCAATTAATAAGGTTTAATGTAAATAGAAATATGCCGAAGTGTCAAGTAAGAATAAAATATGAAATTTTTTTATTTGTTCATTTTTCCACATTTCTATTTTTTTCTTATTCCTTTTGAAAGAAGTAACTTAATTGACTTTACAGTTTATTTCTTTCTCTAGCACTTAAAAAAACTTTCAGGAAGGAGAAACTTCCTTCCTTTATAATACATTTCCAATGACTTTGTGAATTACACACCTTTCTATAACACAGTTTTGGGATGACTGAAGCTTTGGAGAAGCTTCATTATCTAAACACATTTGGACTGATGGGAGGCTAGATATATAATTTGCTCAGATGATGGATTGCCAATGCTGAATAATGTGGAAAATTTCAATACAGTAAATCATTCTGAATGTGCAAAACTGGGCAGAGAGCCAGGGGGATACAACAGATTAATGGGTTTTTCTGTCACTGCTGAAGATATGGGTTCTAATCTTGATGCCCGGAGGGGGGAAATTTGAGCTAACAATGGACTTTTTAGACATTGAGAAGCAGATCTCAAAAGAATTCAGAGAAGATATGAGCTTTAATAAAAGAAGAGTAGGCTGTTTGAAAACTTACATTTGAGGGGAAAAAAGATATGAGGAAAAAAAGTAGTAAATATTATGATATCCCTTTATCCAGCCAACATGCAAATTACTAATCTTAGTCCAATTAAAAACATGACAATAATAGAAGAGGCTTTCATATAGTTATGAATTTTTGAGTCATCCTATACTAAGAATGAATTGGGGAACCAAAGTCAAACAGTTAAAAAGGCAATTGGGCAATTCTTCTAATCACAGGTTTTATTTGGTTTTCTAGTATTAAGTCCATAAGTTATCTGTGTTTAAAATCAGAAATAGCTTAAGACATATTTTCTATGCAATTTGAGGATCTTTTACGGTTTAACAGAAGAAAATATTTTGTGTGATTTATCAATAAAAATTTATTATGTTGGGAAATCTAGTGAAATTGCCTATATTTAACCATTTTTTTTACTTTCAAATATGGCAATTTTATACGGTTAAATCTAATGGATTTGTTCACATAAGGACAAGAGAAAACTCATATTGAGCATTGTGTTATTCACATTAAACGTATTTTCTCATTTCATTTTCACTGCAATACAGTATGGAAATTTGGAAAAAGAATATTCAAATAACTTTCTCAAGTCACATCGGTAAAGAGAGGCATAAGTAATATCAAAGGTCTTTTTGACCCATTAAGTAAGGCCTCCATGTATGATTATGAAGGTTGTTCACTGTGCAAGGGTGATAGCCAAGAAGGGAAGTGAGGGTTTAAATATAGCCTGTGTTCTACCCAACTAGCGGGGAGCCGTGGGGTCATTGTATTTTCCAAAAAAGAGTGAATGAATATATAACCTGTCCCACGTGCATTTCTTACAGTGTTATATTGACAGTCCTTCATTGAAAGGTGGAGTCTGTTTTTTCTCCCCTTCGAGCTGGGCAGAACTTTACAACTGCCTTCAGCAATAAAATGAAGCAGAAGTGACACTGTATGACATCTGAAGTTATGCAATCAAAGGAAGTATAACTTTACCCTAGTGTCTTCCCTCTGAACAAGTGAATTGGGGGCCCTGAGCCAATTTGTTCTTTATCATTAAATTCATTTTATTTACCAAGGTAGATTGCGATTTACTTGTTATATTTCATATTTTATTTTCAGGCGGGAAGAGGTAAAGGTGTTGATGGTGGAAATCAATCTGGAACATGATAAAAAATGATCTTTCTGAGAGATGTTAACGTGAAAAAAATCCAATTGAAACTCGATGTAATACTAAGCGTTTCTCAGAAAAATAAAATCAAACTGAAGCTGTGGTTGAGTAACTAAAGTTCTTTTTGTCACTAGAAATGACCTATGTTTGTATAAAATATTGATATAACAGTAATACCACTTTCTTAAGTGATAACATTGATAAAAGACATGATGAACTCAAAAATGTGTCTCTGGCAAACACAGTCAATATTCCCCAAAGGGCTCTACATAAATTAAACATGTAGGAAAGCATACCACAAGGTAAAATGTGTAGGGATTTCATCAGTCATCCACTTCTTTGACTTATTTTAAGCCCTAGGTACAGTGACCAATGAATATTTTCATGGCTGTTATAGATCCATGAGAGTGTTTAAGATCCAAAGTTATATTCCATTTCAGAAAAATAGACTCAATCCCTATTCCTTTATCAAGTTAGGCTATATACTTTTATAATGTATCATATCATTGCGATAGAACAGCAGCTACTCTTTATTTAAAGAAAGATCTGTACATTTTCCATTTATTTTACTCTTTTAAACTTAAAATTATTTAAACATACTTTCTCCTCTCTTTTATTGGCCAACATTAAACCACATTGCTAATCTAATTTTCACTTGAGATGATACAGAGCTCTCCAAACCCATTCTCTGTTTAGATGACATGCAAATCAGATTAATGTGCTTGTGTTACAGACTTAGAGATAAGATTGTTGCTTCTGGGGCTTTAGCAGTAAAAATGCCTCTAACGTTTACTATTTTTTTTTCCTGCCTTGGCAGTATATCTCTGCAGGAATGTCTTTTGGCAGATTAGTTTTCTAAGGCAAAGATCTACTCAGGGAGGGAGGAAAATACAGCAAAATCATTTTAGGAAATCAGAGAAAATATTTGAAGGTAAGGCTTTAATTATAACATAAGGGACTTAAAATAAACACTCAGGCATACTTGAAGGGATCTACAAGAAATTTTAAGTCCTTTTGTTTTAAATCTTTCAGTAGATGTATCTGTCTATAACATTTGAAACATAATTTTTATTTAAAGCAAGGGTGTGCACAAAATGACTTTTCTGGGTGTGAGTCCAATCGTTGAGTGTTTCCAATCCTGTTTTTTGTCTTTTTTTTTTTTTTCTTTTGCCGGCCAAGGCACCAAAGATGGTATTTTCTCATAATTACAGCCCAGTTCAAATATGTGTGCTCAGACAAGAAAAAGGCAAGCCACACTTTCAGGCATGTGAACTCCCAGGCCAGTTAGCTAATGGCTTAACTTTAGTGTGTGAATAAATTAGGGGGATGGAAATCTTCCTCTCCCCTGTGGGTTTCAGTTCCTAAGTGAAGCTTCCTGGGTATGATGGCTTTTTAAAGGCTTAAAAAAAATTAGATGTAAGCCAACTACTCCAGCTAGGTGGTCTAATTTTTTGTTTGCTTGTTTGTTTTTGAGATGGAGGCTGGAGTGCAATGGCACAATCTTGGCTCACTGAAACCTCCGCCTCCCAGGTTCAAGCGATTCTCCCACCTCAGCCTCTGGAGTAGCTGGTATTACAGACACCCATCATCCTGCCCAGCTAATTTTTTTTTTTTTTCTTTGAGACAGGGTAGCTGGGATTACAGGCACCTATCATTCATTCTGCCCAGCTAATATATTTTTTTTTTTTCTGAGACATGTTGGCTAGGCTGGTCTTAAACTCCTGACCTCAGGTGATCTGCCAACCTCGGCCTCTCAAAGTGCTGGGATTACAGGCATGAGCCACCGCCCATGGCCTTTGTCTAATATTTAACCAGAGGAATAGTCACCCAACCAAAAGCAGGAGAGAAAACTGGCTTTGGACTTGCTAGCAGGTAGTATCTGTCCTCAATGATGTACCAACATAAAGCATTTTTCATAAGTGGTTTTGGATGCCCTTTCATGGAATTCACACCCTCAGATTGAGTTGAGATTAAAATTTAAAGAACAAGTAAGCAAAATAGACGTAAGAATCCATAGCAGTTCTTAAGAAGCAATGTGGTGTGTACTGGGTTAGACACTTTGTATTCATCTTCTTTTGGTCACTAATCCTGGAGGTTATAGATTATTATTTACATATCAGAGATGAGGAAACTGAGAATCAGAGAAGTTGAAAAAGTCTTCATTGATAAACTGGAATTATATCTATGATATGATTCCAAGGACCTCACATTTTTAGCCATGAGAGACTATTATAATACGTTCATTATAACTACTGAAATCACTACCTTCTGGATATTGTTTATGTTGGTTTATTTTACTTGCTTCGCTGAGCAGATTACATAGTTTAATACAATTGATATGATAGATTTGTTTTGATTCATCACAACGGACTGAAAGAATGGACATCTGTTTGCTACTCTATTTTATAATTGCTTTTAAAATAGGACTTTGACATTAAATAAAATGATCACCCAAGCTTCTCAATCTCTTTGTAAGGACAGAAACATGTTTCTGAAGATTAAACATGAGAGTTTATATCTGAGGTCAGTTTTTACATTAAAGCCAGAAACAAAGCAGATTATTTCTCTAGTTACTTAGTATGTCTGTTTATGTTGGCATAGTCACGTTTGATACTTTTCATAGTTCTTAGTTCTTCCCTACTGAAATCCTCAATGAATACAGTAATGCCAGTTACATTCCTTGCAGCAGACCGTACAGGGCCTAATCTGTACTTAAGACCATTCGTTCAAATGACAGCTAAACACATTTCAAGCTCCTGAGACTCAATTCATTAATGCCATAGCTTGGTGCAACCTTTAGTTGGGGTCATATAATTCTCTGTGGTCCCTTAGCTTTAGGTATAATAGAAAGCTAGTTTGTCTAGTAAGAAAATGCCCTTAATCTAGCGGGATATAAATCTGATGGTGCGCTGCTATCTCAAGAATGGGCCTCTTTCACCTTTCACTCAGGACTCCCGTGGCATTAACCTAAAGCTCTCTCAGTCTCACCAAACCCTGCTCTTCCACCCCTGTAGGTTAAATGTCGTCTGCTCTCCAGGGTTACTTTACTCGTTCCTTAAATAAGAAAAAAAGTTTTATCATATTACTATTTTACTTGATTATTTCATTTTCACCTTCCAGTCTCTCAAATGGACGAACTTTCTTAGCTCTATTGATTTCTGCTTCTATTGATTTCTGTATGGCAAGTATTTATTGCCTATTTACCCCTTAACCTGCTGCACTTTGCCTTCCTTTGTAGTTGGCAGAAACGGCCCTTTTGAAAGTCACCAGAGACTTGCTAATGACTCAATCCAGCAATTTTTCTCAGGTCCCCTACCCCACATGTTTTTTTAACTTCTCTCAGCCATCATAATAGTATGGCTAACATTTATTGAACTTTCACTACAAGGCACTTGTAAACTCTTCTTACTGAAGCTTCATAGAACACTATGAGTTAGTTATGCTGTTTAATACCCATTTGCAAATGAGAAATGAAGTCTCACGCAGATAAAATAAGTCATGCAACTGCATTTGAAATACAAATGCAGCCTCTTTAGCCTATACTCTCCACCTGGCAGTCCCTTATTTTGCTGTGCATTAATATTAACTTGGCAGCATTCATGACAGGCATCCTCTGCACTGCACTGAAAAAATTTTCCTACGGATAACTTATTTTCCCAACTAGATAATCATTTCCTAGATAACAATATTTTTAATTCCCCAAAATATGTGGTTCTGTGGTTTTCCTACATAGTTACTATTATATTTATTATATTCATAAAGCTGAAAGAAAGTGACATGTTCTTTGTTCTTTCTGACACCCTGGCATTTAATAGGATGAGATAATGCATTGAAAATAATTACATTTCAATGACTCACTCCTCTTGAATAAGGGACAAATTATGTGATGAGAGAAACACAAGGAGACTGCAGGTATATCTAGACCTTTAGAATTGGAAGGAGAAGCACTTTTCAGGATTTGCATCCATTAAGAGGTACGAACTTGTAACAGGGTATGAATGGGAAATATTACTCTCCCAGTAAAAGGATAAGTTTATCTTTCCTATTCCTTGTTTATGCCAAGGAGAGCTAAGCAACACTGGTTATTACCATCAGTGACCCCTGTCATGGAGGAGACACGAAGGTGTGGCACTAGGAAACAGACAAGAAATTAATCATGAGAACAAGCATCTGGTCACCACTGTGGTCTATCTGTAAAATAAAGGCATTAGATTTTAAAGATTTAAAGGACCTATGCTGCTTTAAAATTCTTTGATTTTATGAAAGAGAGAGAATAGTTAAGATGAAGAAAATCAGGAGAGACTGGGTAATTTGACCCAGGGGATTTCATTCGTTAAGCTTGGCACCCCTCCAGGGCTTGGAAACTTTCATCTGTTGCCTGGTTACTAAAAGCCCACTTTGAAGTGAGGGTCCGATATTCCTCCTTCTCTCCGATATAAATGATGGGGATAGGTGGTGTTAGCCGAAAGTTTGAAGGTGCCTTGCTCGCACACTTATCTGTCTTCTCTCTTCTATTAAACTCTTCTTTCTCAAAACTTACAATTTTTCGGACGGAAGATATGCAGCTGTCCCTTAACAAGTTCAAAAGACGCCCAAGATCATTCAAAATAAGAAAAAAAAAAAAAACACTTCACTGAGTTACCATTTTTTTTACCCATCAGATCACTAAGTTTCTGTTCAGTTGTCAATATATTCTGCTGTGGAGACTGTAGCTGGAGAAATACTGACAAAATGGCACAAACGACAAAGAGGGGTATCTGGAAATATCTAGCAAAATTGTGTATGTAGATATCACTGGACTCCACAGTCCTCTTTCTAGGAATCCTACCCAAAGTTACACTAGAAAACAATACAACACAGGGTTATTTCCTGTGGCATTATTAGCATTAGCAAAAGAAAGGAATAATAACAAACGTTTTTGTAGAGAGTAATAAATTAAAGTCTATCCATATCCACAGAACAGATTACTAGCAAACTGTAAAAATGAATGAAGAAGAGCTCTATGTATGGACGTGGATATGATATAACATGTTATATTCATAGATATATATATTTTTTTGAGACAGAGTTTTGCTCTTGTCCCCCAGGCTGGAGTGCAATGGTGCGATCTAGGCTCATTGCAACCTCCGCCTCCCAAGTTCAAGTGATTCTCTGCCTCAGCCTCCTGAGTAGCTGGGATTAAAGGTGCCCACCACCACTCCTGGCTAATTTTTTTGTATTTTTAGTAGAGACGAGGTTTCACCATGTTGGTCAGGGTTGGTCTCAAACTCCTGACCTCAAGTGATCTGCCCGCCTCAGCCTCCAAAAGTGCTGGGAGTATAGGCACGAGCCACCGCGTCCAGCCTAACAATTTTTTAAAAAGGTTGCAGGCCAGATATGGTGGCTCACACCTGTAATCCCACCACTTTTGGAGGCCGAGGTGGGTGGATCACTTCAGGTCAGGAGTTTGAGACCAGCCATAGAGCATCTAGAACCAGTAAGTACTCTGTTATGCCTAGAAGGAGGTCTCAAAATATCCTTCTGCAGTAATTGGAATCAGGGATCCTTAGAAAAAATGGCTGAATCCAGTTTGGGGCAGGGAATGCATAAGATGAGTCTGAGAGATCTTGAGAGGCCCCAAAGCAAAGATATTTCAGAGACTAAGGGGGTGATGTTAAAAGTGCACAGAAACCAGAAGAAAAGTGGCTTTTGATAGGTCAATTTAAGCACCAAAAGAATGACTGAAATGGAATGAAATATACTGTATCTACAAAAATCCATAAGTTCATGATGCAGTCAAAGAGAGAGAGAGAGAGTAATAACACACTACAAACAATCCTAGCAAAACGTAAACTTATTCTTCCACAGTTGGATGTAGCTACCTGTGGCAACAATCACTTTTGTAAAAAAAAAAAAAAAAAGGTAGTTAAAGAGAATGTTACATTTTTCCTAGCTGGTTTGTATAATTTTTTTAAAGTAAATAAATAACTCTGGATGATGAAGGAAAGCCTTCCCTCAATAATTTCAGCTAAATGACAGAAAGAGAAAAATCGTTGTTTTTCAACAACCAGTGAAATATTCGTGCTAAAAGATTGATAGGAACTTGTCAATGGAGGTATCAGGCAACAGCCACCTAAACCAAGAATCAATCTTTGCATCACTAAAAGTGAGACTACCAGACATTTGTGCTTCCTGAGAAGCAAATTGCTTTAAAGGACATAGCAAAACACAGCAAAGTGAAGGAGGGGGTGATAAATGAAGAAAGGGTAGCAAAAAGTTGAGAGTTATTGTGTCTGGAGATAGGTATACAGAGATTCATTATCTTAATTCTCTCTCCTTGGGTTAAAGTGAAAACTTGAAAAATTAAAAGTTTAAAATGCAAAAGTTTCCCTTTGGATTCTCATTTCTCTTGGGGTTACCAAATTAAAAATCCTAGGTAAAGTATTCAGGTTTCTAAAAAGACCTCCTAGAGATTATGGTTTTCAATGTGTTTTTCTCAGAAAATTAATTTTTCTAATTCCATTTCATTGTAAATCTTTCCTTTCTGGAGTAATTCCACGTGCATGAGCATTAGAAAGGCTCTGAGCAGTTAGGTAGTAAATAAATTGGTTTAACTTTTATCCAGGGTTTCTCGTGGGTTACCAGCCACAGCACCTGTGATTTTAGTCAGGTGACACCTATCATTCACAGACAGCACTACCTCTAAAGCAAGAGTCTGTGAGGGTTGCAATTTCAGGCAGAAGTGTCAGTGCAGAGTGAAGTAAACAGCCTTCATTCTCCTCTTCCGAATCCTTCAGTAATTTCTCAACACCTCATTTAGAACAAAGTCAGAACTCCTCAGGAAGGCACATGCACCACTTCCTGACCCAGCCGTTATCTAATACCCTTTGAGCTTCCACAGGAGCCCTGGGGTGTAGCTGAACTTAAACACTCAGTGATCGCACTGTTTTCCCTGGTGACTATGCCTTCCAGCTTCTGTACCTCTTCATCTGAAGTTCCTTCAGACAGAACCACCCTTCTCTTCTTCACAGTCTTAACTATCTCAGTCTACTATCCAGTTCAGACGTTACTTCCTGGAAGATGTTCCCAGGCAAAGTGTTTCTTCCTTATCCTCTGTTAGACCTCACTCCAACCTCAGTTGTGGTTGGTAGCTATGACACTGTACTGCAAACTTCTCTGACTTGCCTTTCTCCCCTACTAGACTGTGAGCTCCTTGAAGACAGTGTCTGTCTCTTACTTTCTCTGTAATCTCAGAGTATGGCTGGTTTGTTCAATACTGTTGGTGGAAGAGAACAAGGTAACAGGTAATAGAGATAAGAGTAGAAAATGCTAAAATTTACAGTTCCTGTAGCTGAAGATATCCCTGGAGGAAAATATTGTAGTCAAAAATTCAGAACAAGCTTCAAAGAAGAGATATTTGATTATTTCCAGAAAACAGCATGTTTTCTGAGAGATGAAGGCAGGAATAAGAGGTCACTCTATTTCTGAAGAGGAAGGACATAGGGCCATGGAATTTCTTTTGGGGAGTGTAAAAGCTAACACAATGGAAGGCCTTGGCTTACGGAGATAAACTTGGCATGATCTATAATTTTATGAACATTTCAAGCTACGTAGTACCAAAAAGTCTCTAACAGTGGCAGTACTAAAAGGATGTTGAGCTATGGGGAAGGAGGGGAAAGAAGTAGCTCACGGCCAGGTGCAGTGGCTCACCCCTGAAATCCCAGCACTTTGGGAGGCCAAGGCGGGCAGATCACCTGAAGTCAGGAGTTTGAGACCAGCCTGACCAATATGGTGAAACCCCGTCTCTACTAAAAATACAAAAAAAATTAGCTAGGCTTGGTGGTGGGCACCTGTAGTTCCAGCTACTCAGGAGGCTGAGACAGGAGAATTCCTTAAACCTGGGAGGCAGAGGTTTCAGTGAGCCGAGATCACACCACTGCACTCGAGCCTGGGCGACAGAGTGAGACTCTGTCTCAAAAAGAAAAAAAAGTAGCTCACATATACTCTTCTTTTCCATTTCTTGATTAGGGACTAGAGACAAGTGCTCCCCCCACCCCAATCTTATCTAAAACTTTCAGCAAGTGCTCTTCTTAGATAAGTCCCCTCAACTCCACTCCGGGCAGATCCCTGCTTTTGAGCCCAGTCCCTCCTGCATAGGAGTTCTGGAGATACCACTCTGCACTTCACAGGCTTTGTTCCTGTCTTACAAGTGTTGGGTGTTTATATTTTTGTTTCCTTTATCATGAATTTGCATTCTATGTGTACATAAACACTCCATTTATTTCTCTTTTTAAACAAATTACTTAATGCCAACATTTTTAAGGGTAGATATTTTATGTCATATATGGCGCAATTAAATCACATCCTGAATGCAGATCACCTCTTTCTTCCATTCCAGAGACTGTGTATTCATGGGTCCTTATAATCTCTCAAGAAATTTGCAGAATGGAACACCGTCAAGGAGTGACCATTCAATCCATTTCCCTGCTCCCCCTAGTGC
Source organism: Pan troglodytes (assembly GCF_028858775.2). NCBI lineage: Eukaryota > Metazoa > Chordata > Mammalia > Primates > Hominidae > Pan > Pan troglodytes. The sequence goes on along the minus strand of NC_072402.2, from coordinate 162,031,609 downwards.
AGCATTTGTCATTTTCCCCCTCATGGCTGCCAACAAGCTTTCAGCTTCCTGAGTTCCATCAAAATACTCCAGGTGCTTTGGGCTTTTGCTTTCTCTTTTGCAGATTGGGTTTATTTACATTGATTCCAAATGTGACAAAAAGCAAACAAACAATTATCCACATGGTCCAGACGTGGCTCCTCTTGTAACTCAGATGAAAGCAGCCTGACAATGTCTCCCAGCTCCTGCACTCTGGCTCTCTCCACAGGTTCCATGGAGTGTGCTAGCATCGTCCTGGGCAGCTGCCAGCCTGACTGATGAGCCCTAATTGCAGGAATGCAGCTTGCTGCCAGCAATTATGCAGGCACAGTTAAGTTAGATGCATTCTCTCCATCTAGGTCATTGTGCCACTTTTTCTATGGCTGCATAAAGTTCTAGCCAAGACCTCAGGAATAATGTTCCTCGATTGAGGAAAGTATAAATAATTGCAGTGATTGAAATAAAACTTTTATTTCTGGGGTTAGCCTTAAACAAAACTGTGATGAGGCTTGACTTAACCGTTCATTTATTTAGCATGCCCAATATTTCTGTGCCTTATTTTGACTTTCTGTGGCTTGTCTTTCCACATTATTCCATGTCCTTGGCCAGAAACGCCATAGAGATTTTTAGCTAATGCATCAACTCTGGGAGCAAATTTTGGGAGCAAATATTTGGAGGTTGCTTATTACAGCTCAGTGGTATAAGTGAAAGGATCAATTCACAACGTCTGGTATGGCATGTGACATCTCTATTTTACAGTTTCCTCCAACTCCACCATCTAGAAGAGATTCCATAAAAAAGGCCTCTCTCAAATAGTGGAAGGTAATGTGTTGATATAACTTCTCGGACGATGACAGAGTAGATTGGCTTGCTAAACCTCGATTCCAGTTTCCTTTTAGTGACTCTGCACTGCAGAGGCTACAAAGGTAAAAATGACCTCTCCAAGATTCCCTTTCATGGAGGGTTCTGGATGCGATGATGTTCTGTCAGTGAGGTTCACTACTGTGAAACTCAATTTCACAACTGAATTGTATGGGAAGAAAGAAAGGCAGCGCTGAAGAAAACCATAATGGCTTGGGTGGAGAGTGGCTACCAAGATCTGAATTTAAATCCAACAAATTTGGGAGCAGGTTTTTGATTCCTAGATCACAGATAGGGTGGAGCCAGCAGTTTCATGTTTCCCCAGTGTCTTTATTGTAGTAGGAGAAAGAGCTCCCCAGGCAGGCCAGCTCTGTGGTGGTGTTAGGGAGTCAATCTTGGAGGCCTTTTGTAACTTGCTTTTGCAGCCTAACGTGGTTTGTTATTTGCCAATGTCCCATGACTGATACAGACTAAAGCACATTAAATCATTATGAAAATAAGACTATGAGACACACAGAAAAGCAATGAACAATGAGAGTCGTTCCAGCCTTACCCTTGACCTAACTTCGTTCCTAGAACTAACTACTCTGATAATACACCCTCACAACTCACAAAAATATGTCTGCCTTTCAAGGATCAATTCAAACTTCACCTTCTCTATGAAGCCTACCCCCCTAACCACCACTCCCATCAACTATCATCTCTAAGCAAAATGAGACTCTTCCTATTCAAATGAAATAGTATGTTGCTTGTATTGGGAGCCCTTTTTCCCTTCAATCATATATACTTTTAATCTAAATCTTTCTGAGTCGTGGAATCCTCAAAAGCCTGGATTGTAAAGATAAAATTGTGTTGTTGTGTGTTGCCTGTGGGGCATCCAAGCTCTTTTGCACACACACACAGATCTTAGCATAGTTGTTGTAATACAGCATATGCTCAATAGTTAGTACAATTGGATCAAAATGATTCAAAACCAGTTTATCCTAAATTAAAATCTATAACATGTTGCTCTTAACACCAACCCATTACAGCTTAATATACAGAAATTGGCCAGGTGTGGTGGCTCATGCCTGTAATCCCAGCACTTTGGGAGGCTGAGGCGGGCAGATCTCATGAGGTCAGAAGATCGAGACCATCCTGGCTAACACGGTGAAACCCCATCTCTACTAGAAATACAAAAAATTAGCCGGGCATGGTGGCAGGAGCCTGTAGTCCCAGCTACTCAGGAGGCTGAGGCAGAAGAATGGTGTGAACCTGGGAGGTAGAGCTTGCAGTGAGCGGAGACCGCCACTGCACTCCAGCCTGGGTGACAGAGCGAGACTCTATCTCAAAAAAACAAAACAAAACAACGACGACAACAACAACAACAAAACCCACAGAAATTAATCTCTAATGATGAAAGTTCACTTTCAGTTCAAATGGAGATTTTTGCATTAAGTGAATCTGTGTGGGCTGGTGGAGGAGAGATGGTTAGAGAACAGAAGGGGTAAAGTATCTTTTAGCTGCTCAAATTCATTTACATCTGTAGCCAGCATCTCGTTGTTTTGGTGCTGCTTTGGCAGAGTTGGACTCTTTATTGGATCATATCTCCAGAGCCAATAGAGAGTGGTGGTTATGAATCCAGGCAGGGCAGCTAATCTGCCTGTTTTCAGATCCAGTCACTACCATTTGCTACAATTGTGTGATCTTGCAGAAGTTGTTGAACCATTCTGTGTTTCAGATTACTCACCTATAAAATGGCAACAACATATAACATGTATATATTATATATATGTCAACACATAACATATATACTATACATACCTCAACATATAACATATATAAGTCAACACATATATATATATATGTCAAGGATAGAAGGAAAAAGAAATATATATTTGCTATTATTATCTATCTAATGATGATTTTCTTGCCATGAAGATGAATTCATCAAATTCCATCCATAGAGTTCTAAGACATTCAAGGTACATATCCATTATTCAAAAAAGTATAGATAACATTGAACTAGATTGTTGACTGCCCTAATATTCACTGGTGGTCCTTTTTGACATTGAACCTGTAAGTTAAACTTGAATATCTCAATTTTTGTGATAAGCAGAAAAGAAGTTTGTGGACAAGACTATTCATCTGAATTATCCAGGCAGCTTTGTTTCTGCAATGTCTTTGGAGGAGGTAGGCTGCTACTCTTGAACCTTAAAGAAATTATGAGTACTGCTTGGCATATAAAAATATCTTTTCATTGAAGAAATAAATAATCATACTACCAGACAAGTCAATGAATACATTACTTCTAAAAATAACTTTTTAGGCTGCATACAGTGGCTCGCGCCTATAATCCTAGCACTTTGGGAGGCCGAGGCGGGTGGATCACAAGGTTAGGAGTTCCAGACCAGCCTGGCCAACATGGTGAAACCTCATCTCTACTAAAAATACAAAAATTAGTTGTGCATGGTGGTGGGTGCCTCTAATCCCAGCTACTTGGGAGGCTAAGGCAGGAGAATTACTGGAACCTGGGAGGAGAAGGTTGCAGTGAGCTGAAATCACACCATTCCACTCCAGCTCTGGGCAACAGAGCAAGACTCTGTCGCGGGGAAAAAAAAAAAAAAGAAATTTTAAAAATTGTGGGCCTGGCACAGTAGCTCACACCTGTAGTCTCAGCACTTTGGGAGGCCAAGGTGGGTGGAACACCTGAGGTCAGGAGTTTCAGACCAGCCTGGCCAACATGGTGAAACCCCATCTCTACTAAAAATACAAAAATTAGCCAGGTGTGGTGGCGGGCACCTGTAATCCCACCTACTCAGGAGGCTGAGACAGGAGAATGGCTTGAACCCAGGAGGCGGAGTTTGCAGTGAGCTGAAATCACATTGCACTCCAGCCTGGGCGACAAGAGCGAAACTCCATCTCAAATAAATGAATAAATAAATTGTATTCCAAAAAGCCCTGGGATACCAAAAAAGTGCCTCAAAGGGTTACTTCAGGGAATTGAAGAATGAGGATAGGAAAGAAGAATATGAAGCATTGTGTGCAGGCTGTTTTTAACGTTCATATGTAGAGCATCTTGCCAAAGAAGAAAAGGCTGTAAATCTAGGTTTGCTAAGCACTGTGATAGAATCCCAAGGATTTCCCTCTTCTGCTCCAATTCTTTAGTTTAGCTGAGGGACACCTTCTCCTGATGTTTAGCATTAATTTTACCCAGTCATAAAGGAGGCAAAATGCCAACTTTATTCACATTAATCAAATTGATTACTAAGTTCACACGATTGGCTTCTTGCAGCTTCAGATTTGTCAGCCTGGGGGCAGAAACAGAGTATTTCTATTGCACTCAAAAGGGAGGTAAATAATGGAGTCTAGTTTAGACTGACAGCGGGAAGGGATGCACTTCCAGACTAAACCACTGAGTGGAAAGTCTCCAGATCTTAAAGGCAGAATACAGATCTTGTCCCTTTTCAAACTCCTTGCTCAAGGGGATGACCACGGGTTGTCCAGAACACTCACTGAGCTGCTTCTCAGCTGAGGGCCATTTGTGTGTGCTTTTCCAATTGGCAATTCAAAAGGTCAGAAAAAGATTGGATCAACTTAAACTTTACCAGCAGTAAGGTTGCAATGGGCTCTTTGTGTCTGCCTTTATTATTAGCTCAGTGGTAGAAAATGCCCCTCTGTGTTCACCTGCCCTTGGAAGGATGAGAGGAATAATGCAGTCTTTAATTTCAGATCTTGCTTTAAGTCCATCCTGCTGTGATTTCTTTTCCTGTGGAAAAAAAAATGCTATTTGACAACTTTTGGCATTTACTAAGCAGTAGAGTGCTGTTGTTTTTGATGTTAAAATAAACCCTCACCCCTGAAACTCCCAGTTTAGGTTTGTACTACTAGGTTCTATCATCATCTTGTTCACAATCATTTGTATAACCCTAAACAGTTAGAAGGGCTGCTGTTTGCCATTCACTTAAAAAGTAACCAAACTCTGCAAAATTGAACAAAAAATTTATCAAAATGTTGTGGGGTTTTGTTTGTTTCTGTGACACTTTTTTGAGCTTCTTAAAAATATACAATTGTATGAGAAACTTCTAGAGGCCTGCTTTATGCAAAATGTTTTGAGATAGCCTGTTGCATTTTGGATTAGAATTGTAAGGTGTACAAGAAACATGTTTGAAAAAGAGAAAGCCTTGGTTTAACTTTAGGGCATGGAAGGAGGCAGCTTGAGTTCCCAACTCACGCTCAGAAGCAGGGCCACTCTGCCATCTCCAGTGGAAGTAGGCTGGAACACGTGAGCGACTTGTTCATCACTCTGCTTGCACCTGAGTTTACTTTTACCAAAAATCAGAGAAAGAACTAGCATCCTCTGCTTTTTCTGTAATACAAAGTTAGGGGGGGAAAGTTTATTTTTTTCCATTTAATTACTTCTTTACATGCATTTACAGTAATTAGACATCAGATGCAGTAGCTAAAGCAATTACTGTGTGTCATTTCGGAGAATTACAGTATAAACATACAGTAAAAACTCAATAATCCATGACAAGCTACTTAAAAAGTAATAAGGAAATTTAATTTAAAATGTGGGAGCTGAGATGCATGAGGGACTTCTGAATGAAATGCCCACATTTGCAAAAGAGAGAGATTCTAGCTTTGAAAATCCACCAGCATTAATTTACTACCCTTCACAGCGTGGGTTATTGGTTATCTACCTTCAAAACTAACATTAACAATGCATGATAAATAGCCTTTTAATAAATGGAGCCCTCTTCCTGCTTTTTCTTCTCCCCTACTTTTCTCTTCTCTGCCCTACTTTTCCCTGACCTCCCCTTCTCTCCTCACCTCTCTTTTGCCCTCTGCTTCCCTTTTTCTCTCCCACATACTAACATACCTTCCTAGCATGCACATAGTATTCCCTAGAACATATCCTTAAACCCCAGACAACATAGTCCATTAGCCTGTAGCACAAAAGTCTAATTTGTAATTTCACTATGGCACTCCTTGACTTTCACTTTTAAAGATCTTCTCCCCACCCCTATATCACAGCACACTAGAATAAAATGCATAGATAATTTACTTATTGGACCTGAATTCAAATCTCAGCTAATTCATTGAGGAACCTTGGGCAAACTGCTCAACTTCTCTGTGTCTCAGTTAAATTATCCATAAAACAAAGGTACAACTATTTATTAGTGAGTAGTTTGAGAATAGTGTTGTAATGTAGCTAAGGTATCTGGGATCAAGCGGGCAAGTTACTACTCTTAACATTACCCATTTATTTATCTAAATGCAATTCATTAGTATGAAACATGTATTCTTCTGCTTAGACTTTTCCAGCATGCATAACTTCTTATGACTGTGCTGTGTTTATCAACTGTTAGGTGATGTAAATCTGTTCTCCATTCATTAAAAAACTTTAAGGTGCAGGTTCCCCCAAAAGAATACAAAAAGCTAAAGAATGTGTCTATGTCCACCGTCTTTAATCCACTATAATCTTATAAATTCCCCGGTTAACTATCCCTAGGTAGTCTTTCAGGAATAGAGTTGCTTCCTCTCCCCGCCTCCCAAAGCCCCTACCTGACCTCCTTCTCCAGTATGGTATAATAAGAAAAGCACACATGAGAGAGGAAAACAGACCTGTCTAATTTTGGAATGAAGACTATACCTCCAGAAGCTTACATTTAAAAAAAATAGGACAATATCTACTTCATAAGGTTAATATGGGGATCAAATGGGACAATATTCACTCATTTATTTATCATGTGCTTACTGAATGCATTGTGTTGTCTTCTTCCACCTACCAGGAAGCCTGGCATGTAGAAAGTAATTTGTAAGTGTGATTTCCTCTATTTCTGTGCACAAATTTTGCCTACTTCCCCGATCATCTTTTCCCGAAATATGTTCCATTGATCAGTTGTTACAGGAAGTGCTTTGCCAAAACAAAGTCTCCATGCTACGCTAGGTGTAGAGAATGTTATCCAATTTACTCTCTTCTTGTTTACTGCTAGTATAATTAGGCATACAAAGGCTTGAAGAAAATCAATAATCGTTAAATAGAGCTTCTGGTTAGGGATATACATTTTAATTTTTATCACTAATATTTTAATTTCGGCCATAAACAAATTACCCATCACCTCTACTACATTTATTTACATTGCCACCAAAAGTGTAGGAATATGACCTTTACTGATATTACAGTTTCCCTCTTTCTAACTCCTTATTTTCCAGATGAAGAAAACTGAGGATCAGAGAGGGAAAGAAGGAACCACTCATAGGACACAGTTTACAAAATGCATTCAAACAAACCTAACAGTGACTCTCTGAGGGCAGCTTCTAAAGTTAGAAATCTTAGTTTGTGAGATCCTACTAAATGGTAGTCACACTGCCAGATATTTATTGACATACACTTTTCAGAAATCCTCTTACAGAATCACTAATGCCATTTTAAAATTGACAAAACTGACTCCGAGAAATTAAGACACTTGCTGGCTGTTACCTGGCTATAAGTGGTGTTCTCACCTCTGCAGGCCTCCTGTTCCCTGGACCACAGGAATCTGATTAGGCATTTTTGGTGCATATTCTGTCAAACGTAGCAGCTATAATAGGTAAATCAGAATGGGGACTCTGGTTGCCTTAATTAACATAATTAATTCCACTACAATGTGACAAAAATCATTCAAGAGAATCATCGACTCTAATAGTCTATGGGGAATAGAGGGAAGAAGAAAATTGGTTCTTGGTCTTTATTTCCTATAACATATGATAAGATCTCCTCTCTATCAGGATGATATAGTTTGGATCTGTGTCCCCACCCAATCTCATGTCGAATTCCAATCTCCAATGTTGGAGGTAGGGCCTGATGGGTGGTAACTGGATCATGGGGGTGGGTTTCTCATGAATGGTTTTGCACTATCCCCCTTGGTACTGTCTTCATGACAGTGACTACTCATGAGATCTGGTTGGTTAAAAGTGTGTAGCACCTCCCCTCCCTCTCCCTTGCTCTTACTCCTGGCATTCAAGATGCCTGCTCCACCTTTGCCTTCTACCATGATTGGAAGCTTCCTGAGGCCTCCCTCCCCAAAGAGAAGCTTCAATGCTTCTTGTACAACCTGCAGAACTGTGAGCCAATTAAGCTTCTTTTCTTTATAAATTGCCATGTCTCATGTATTTCTTCACAGCAATGCAAGAATGGACTAATATACAGGGCAACCTGAGCCAATTGAAAAAGCCAGTATTGGTTTGAGAGATGACTGCCTTCCAAGCAGAGGCAAACTCATCGGAGTCACCTGGGGAAGATCCTAGATGCCAGGGTACTGGCATTGAGTCCACTGGGACTCAGGTCATTATTGTGTCCTACTTGCCTCCTCCTGATAATAGTCCCTAGGCCCACCAATCAGTTTTACCAATGGTAAAAGCAAGGAATATAACCCTCTCTTTTTGCTTTTATCAGAAATTTCAGTAAGCTTCATTTTTTCTAGGCCCATATACTCAAAAATGGTCAAGCTATTTGGAACTGGTCAAAAATAATGACGGAAATAAGCTAGCTCCAAAACCCTCTAGTCCATTCCCCAGGGAGCTGATACAGAATCACTATCTACAACACAGTTTCCAGGACTGGGTCCTGTCCCATTACGCATGTACTGAGTAATGGATTTTCCACCATCTCCCTTAGGACAGTACTTCTGAATCTAATTCTCTCTGTCAGAACATTTTTTACCCACATTCTACCAGGATTCTTTCTCCCTCTCTCATTTTAGCATTCCATCCCATTATTCGTGGTTCTGTCCTCTCTGCCAGGGTAAATAATCACAATCTCCCTCGGCTTCTCTCTCTGTCGCCCTGCCACTGCTTCCCTTTGTTGTACATTTTATCTTGTATTTTCATGGCTGGTGACTTTATTTCACTTCTATAGTAATGCAAGCCCACCAATCCTTCATTTGCATATTTCCCAAATATATAAAAGGTGTTTAAATTCTAGAATCCCACAATTTGGATTTGTTTAGAGAGGAGCTTTAGAAATAAAGCAATTGTATTCTTCAAATTATGGAAAGAAAGATGAGCATTATGAATGTTTTGAAGAAGAAGAAGAAAAGGAAAAAAAAAATAGGCCCATCTTTACAACTTTCAAATACAAAACTGAGTACAAGTGCAGGTATGCTCTTCCCCAGAATGAATACACAGAAAAGCCTATTCCTCCAGCAAAGATTTGAAAATACTTTTTAAGCTTGCTGAGGTCTTGTGGAGAATTATGATTACAACAAACCTGGGAAATGATTGTTGTTACAGAATGCCTGTGAAAAGGTTTATTTAATGCCAAAGAGCTTAGCTGATTTGGAATTAAATCAAAAAGAGCATTTGTGTCTCTGAGGTTGAGCAGTTCATTGTTTTCTTCTGGCAAAGCATGATGAGGTTCAGCCACCGTGGGCTCCAGCTCTATCACTCCTCATCCCAGCGGGCAACATGACAGGTTATATTGTGTTAACTGACATGTTGGCAATTTGGCTATATGTGAGGACTGAAATTAATTTGTGACTAGGGTGTGGGACACCCGAAGCGGTATTTCGGTAGTTACTTCTAAGTTTTAAGTAAATCTGCTGCCCTTTTAAAAATTATTATTCTCATTCTCAACACTGACTAAAGTATACAGAAAGAACCTACTTGTATTTTTTCTCCCTCTTTCAATATTCTAATGGATTTTGACACTTTACATGTTGCAAAAGTACTTTCAGGTTAGTCATAAGACAACATTATCTCATTACATTTCAATGAGTCATCATTTAGAGACTTCCAGGGCTCTCATTCTTAAAGTTCACCGGAATTACGTCACAGGAGATATATAATCTCCTGGGGCATAATAGCAAAATATATTCCAGAAAGGTTTAAACATGACTTGAATAACCCTATATGAGTCAAATGTAGAATATGGAATATTCAAGAATCATTATTTGGCCAATATTATTCTTTCATTTCTCCTTCTCCTTTTTTTATCCCTCCTCTATTTCTCCTCTACCTGCTTCTCCACTTTGCCAGATCAGATAATTTGATTTAAAACTGTAGTTTTACAAATTATATACAACTTTTCAGATATATCACTGTTTTCTTCATTCAAAGTCTTCATTATTGTGACAAAAAGCAACATATTACATCCAGTAGCATCTAACCTTCAAAAACAGAATTAAATATCTACCTGATCAAAATGAAGCTACTGGCCCTGTCTCAAATACAATTTAGACCAAAAAGTCACTTTTTTTTCTTTTTTAACCAAATTGATAACTAAACAGTTCTTGACCATCTTGTACATCTCATGTTATCACTTACCAACTTGAGATAAATTTGCTTTTCATAACTGCTTGTTAGGGTAATCAAAAGATCAATGCAGTGATAAATAGAAAACATTTAAAAATGATGACATGCCTAGTGGTAGAAATTTGGGTAATTTTTCATTCACATATATTTTAGAGTACTTTCTAAATTGTTCTAATTTTATGTACATGAAACTGATCTAATTTCACACCCTATAAACTGTAAAGTCCTATATAACTTAATTATTAATGAGGATATTTGGTAGAGGTAGCCATTATTGAAAACAATTAAAAGAAGAATACAGTTATAAAATTATACAATGATGATAATGTAAATATGAGGAATAACTTGGCATTTGCAATGTGAAGGAGTTGAACATTTGAAGTTCTCAATACTTAGAGTGGGTGATTTAATTCTAAAATTAATTTACTGTCATTTCAGAAAGATGGGTTTCCAAATAAGGAAATCACAGCAACCTTCAAATTCATTACTTATAGCCTTATAAAGTATATCAAATATAGTTTCTGGTTTCCTGTCCCTATGAGGATTACTTTGGGGATACATAGAAAATACAGCATGGACCAAGGGCACAAAGCACTTTGACACCACATCTTGCTTTTCTCAGAAAAGACTAGATGTTAAGCCACTGAATAATTAATGCCCGTTTGCTTTGAAGGAAATTATAATTGGCCTAACTTAGAAATTTTTTCTTAGGTTTGCTCATTCTGTGCCCCAAAAGGAAAAACATGTCAAGTACATGCCAGGGTGAAAATCTAAAACTTGCTCAAATGCTTCAGCGGAAGAAACGTACCTCCTGTGAGGCTCACAAAGGTATTCAAATGTTAGCCGAAGTTAAAATACTTCATTGTATAAAGCAGGGAGGACTGATCAATCTGGTCTTTTCTGGCTTACATTATGAAAACAAAAACATCCATGAATTTTGTACATAATATCTGGGTTTCATATAGTTTGCTTGTCCTAAAGTTATATCTAGTAGTTGGATATACAGAAAGAAAACTTAAATTAATTCACATTCATTCAAATGAAATTGTAGAGGTTATATGCTTATAGCTAATATTTTACCTTAAAATATTTTGTGCTTTCTTTCAAGAAAGTGTGTGTGTATGTGTGCTTGTGTATTTATTTAATTTTCTTTTAAATCAAGAGACTCGATTTACATTCCGGCAATTATGAGGCATGCATTCTAATTGTTATCCCATAGTTAGTATTTCTATCAGTAAATCAGAGCTCTAATTACAGGCAGGAAAAACACATTCAATATTGTGGAATATTTATGCAAAATACTACTCTTAGCATGTATCAGCTAAACTCTAATGTCTAGTAGAGTTTATACAGCAATTTTCAAAAAAGTATATCCAGTTTGGCCTTTCTTGTTCAATATGTATAATGCCTGATGAGAGTACAATTTCATTTTCAAAAACTGTAACTCTCTACTGGCAATTAGTATGATTCTACCACCTGCATTCTTTAAGAAAAAAAAAACATTACAAGTCTTACTCCATGAGTAATCGCTTTTATCTGAAAAGTCTATGGCTTTTCTGGACAAGATGATCACAGATATACTTAATCACAAACTTTATTGTGTTCTTGAGAGTTAAGGCTATTTGATGTTTTCTCCCGAGAGAGAATTCATACAATTAATTTATTCTATACAGTATGTTTTTAAAACAGAAAAATCCAAGTAGCAATACTCATTTCTAAATTATTTCACTGGAGCATCTCCCATTTCCCCCCCTTCAAAATATGAAAAACTGTATAGCCGTGCACACAAGTTCCATTAAAAATAAGACATCTTAGCTGTGTGAAGACTTTAGGAGTACCTAACACTATGATGGATAGAGGCTATATGTTAACTCAGAAAATTTAGAAGTGTGGTTTCTGACTTACAGAATATTCTTAGAGAGCAATGAAATAACAGTCTCTTAGTCTCTCGATATGTATATGCATACACACACACACACACACACACACACACACACCATTTGTAAAACCAAACATTTTAGGCTGTCTTTACATACACTAAATACACATTTTTGGAAACAGGAGTGATTCTACTAGTGTCTATGAGATTAGAGTAATGGGAGTGTTACTTAATCATTTTAAGGGCTAGTAAAAATGCATTTGGTACCACTTTTTCTTCTACTTCATCCTTCTTTCCTCAAGACAGATTTTATAACTTTAAAATCCCCTTATACTTTCCTCATGAAATATATGGCTTAAAAACTTGTTGGCCAACCGAGTTTTAGCAATTATTTATGAAAACAAATTAAACATAGGCCACATTTTTTTATTTGAAGAAATTTATTTTATGTAAATGTTGAGAAAAGGCCAGCTTAGATTATATCTAATCAAATAAAAAGCCATTTAGGGGCAAGAGGTGAAGTTATAATTGCTCTGAGGGCAATGATGTTGAGTTTTCTGGCTACTGCAGATTTACATTCTAAGCCATAATGCTGAGTTAACAATTTTGCTTTGAGATGAATATATAAACACCTGTAAGATGAGGATTTCAACCTTTCTGAGGATCATATTAGAAATAAATTGAGGCTTAGAGTGCAATTACAATATTAAGTCCCAAACCACTGTATAGTTAGAAATTGTTAGGAAAGATTGTCAATTTTCTTTGTGGGCACTGGGCCAATTTCTGTAGGAGACTCAGTCCATATCATCCACCCTGTTTGAAGGTAAATTTGCTGACAGGGCTATTTTGTAGAGCCAATTTGTCAACATCAGAGACACTGAATTGCTTGCATTGATTATTATGGTATGGGATGATAGTGTTTTGGTTCTATCCATCTATGAATATCCTGGGGGCACAGGAAAAAAAAGAAATATAACAATAGCTATCTTTTGTGAGCATGTGTGGTCCTTAATACACAAATGCACACACATCTTTAATGTCAGCAGCCAAATAATTGTGCAATACCTTCCAAGGGACTCTTAGAACTCATTTGTCAAGCACTTGGGGACTTTTTCAACTGAACAGGTTTCCTTGCGTTTGCAGAAAGTACTCTGACTTGAGAGTTTGCTATTAGAAACTTATTATTCCTAAAAGCTAGCTGTATTGACCTTTAGGTGTCCTTACTCGCCCTATTTCGGAATCAAATGCAACTTCATTATTTACATATTACCAAAATAAAAATTATATATTCAATATTCAATTATATATTCAATTATATATTCAATATATAATATAGAATATATTATATATTCAATATATAATATTGAATATATAATATTGAATATATAATATATTATATATATATATTGAAAACACCCAAACAAGCCATGAAATTCCCAATTAAGCTCTAAGTACTTGCTGAATACCTGCTACTTATCCAGCCCAACGATGTCGAATACAACAATATTCATGACTGACTTGCTGTCTTCTAGTAACTGTAAATTAAATTTGGTGAGGAAATCAGAAAAGGTAACCCTCTTAAGTTGTGTAGAATTACACAGCCTGATGGGAAGAAAGGGATTGATCCTGCAAAAAAAAAAAAAACCAATTTGACTATACTTACTTCTAAGAAAGTAAAATGTATCATTCATATCATACAAATGCTACAGGCAAGATAAGGTTCTTAAGAAAAAATCCATAATATAAACGTGGTAAAAAGGCACAGGGCTTAAAATTTTACTCGTTATTTAATTTTTCTTTGCCTTAGTTTCCACCTCTACGATATAGGTCTAATAAATGTACCCAGTTTGTGGATTGTTATTAGAATTAAATGAGATGTGTCTATACACGAAAAGATGTATAGGTAAATGAATACTGTGTAACTACTTAGAACACTTAAAAGAGTGCTTAGCACCATAAGCAGTTATGAATACATGTACATCAGTGTTTTAACAGCAAACAAATAAGTACAGAAAGAGTTTATAAGCTAGCATAAAATTGGGTTTGGTAAATGTTCGCTTGTGATCATTACAATGAGAAATCTTTGTTCCTTTAAAGCTCTGTCTATGGAATATCAATCCAAATTAATTAGAATAGCTTGCCATTAATTTTACCCATTAATGTGAATTTTCAAGATTAAGAGTTAAGTCAGAAAATTGAGAAGATTAACCATAGTGTTTTTCTCAAAATTAGATGTGGCTGGATCAGAAGAAGCAAAAGAAGCACTTAAGATAGTGTTCATTTGTCTGAGGTCTTTTCAGACATTTTGTTCTTCTAGTGTTGATCACATTAATCACTAACACATTTTGTTTTATAAAAACTTTTTACATATAAGTTTCCTTTCTGAGATGAAACTTCTACCCTTTCATTTTTAACAGCTCAATAAAATGGAAAGGACTGAAGTCCAAAGTTCTTACTGAAATTTTCTTTTGGTAGAAGTAGTTAATTACGGGGAAATGCTAGTTTCAATGTGATATGACACTATGTATCTGTATCAGGGCCTTCTCCCCTGATAGCATTACAAAACACAATAGAAACTGGTGAAGGAGGATAAAGAAACACATAAATAGGATTTATTGCCTCGTGTATTTAGAAAGCACAGTGGCTGGGATGGCTTCAGGTGGAGCTTTATTCAGGGGCTTTAGACATTGTTGCCAGGATCCAGACTCTCTCCTGGCTAAACTCTTTTCACCTCCATGTGTTTCTCTCATTCCCTTGGTCTCTCCCTTCATGGTCACAGGAAGATCACCTGCATCTCCTGGGGCCATATCATGTGGGATTCAACTAGTACCACAGAAAATACACAACAAATCCAACACTTAAAACAATTCAGATTCTTAGTCAAAGCAATCCCAACAGAAGCTCTAATTCACAGGTCTTATTCACTAGCCCATACCTGAACCAAACACTGTGGAGAAGGAAATTTAATATGCTGGTGGTCATGGTCCTGACACAGATAATAATGCCCCACTCAAACCATGTGAATCAGTGAGGGTAGCCGTAGATCTTCAAGTGAACAGTGAGGCTATTTTAAGAAGGAATGAATCCCTAAAAGAAATTGGACCTCTTGTGTTGGAAGGCAAAGATCCATTTGTAATAGTGTACCAAATAAAGAGGACAACATAGGCACAGTCCCTTCCCTCCAGTTTGACATTATTTTGTAATTTTATTCACTTTAGTAAATAAGAATACAATGCCTACTAAGTTTGCATGTAGTTTGATGTTGATGTTTAGAAGAATATCAAAGATCAAGAAAATACACTTCTTTAAAACTTTAAAACTCCAAAGATAAATATAATCCTATCCTTAATAAATTCAGAACCTAGGGAAGAATACCTATCTATCTATCCACATGCACATGTATATATACATATATATACACATACAAATACACATATATTTACATATATATATACACACATGTACTCAAGCATAGTTAGAGTTCATGCACGGAACAGAGAGATTCTCAAACTATGTTGAAAAATTACAAATTTTCCCCATTCTATTGCAGAATAATGCTTTTGTAAAATGCAATAAAATTAATTAGTAGGAGGAAAATGATCATACACTTGAAGGCAAAACAAGATTAAATTGCTATTAAACTTTCTAAATGCTTTGTTTTAATTCTATACTTACTCTATACTTACAAAGAGTTCATAGACTGGCCTCTGTATGCATATAACCCTGCAAAGCAAAGGTTTATACATATGTATTGAATTCATTTAATTCTTATTAACAATTTCAAGCATTATGATTAGGATGGGAATGGGGTAAAACATCATCGTGGATGCCCAAATTGATTCCTGTCTTAAAGACAGTGTTTAAGGGATCTCTTAAAAGTTTGTTTGGGAAAAGAAAACCAAATATATATAAATATATAAATACATATAATTTATATGTATTTATATAAATATATAAATACATATAATTTATATATATTTATATAAATATATAAATACATATAATTTATATGTATTTATATAATTATATATTTATATATAAATATATACATATATATTTAAATATAAATACATATATAAATATATATTTCATATATAAATATATATGTTTATATATACATATATAAACATATATATTTATATATATTTATATATACATATATAAACATATATATTTATATATACATATATAAATATATATCTTTATATATACATATATGTATAAATACATATATACATATATATGTATAAATACATATATACATATATATGTATTTATAAATACATATATACATATATGTATTTATAAATATATGTATATATAAATATGTATATATATACATATATATATGTATATATATACATATATATACATATATATACATATATATATACATATATATACATATATATACATATATATGTATATATGTATACATATATATACATATATGTATACATATATACATATATATTTATAAATACATATAAAAATATGTATATATAAATATACGTATTTATATATAAATACGTATATTTATATACGTATTTATCGATAAATACGTATATAAATATACGTATTTATATATAAATACGTATATTTAATATGTATTTATTATATATATATTTATATATAAATACATACATATAATACATATATAAATATAAATATATATATTTTGTTTTCTTTTCCCAAAATATATATATAGTTAACTATATACATAAATTCATGAGGTGATCATCAAGAGTCAGTAACTTTTTTCCAAAAAGGGCCAGATGATAATAAATATTTTAGGCTTTGCATGCCAGATGGTCTTCATCACAACTATTCAATTTGCCATTCCCTGGTCTAGGCTCTCAGAAAACCCAACATGTACTAGTCTTAAACAAACAAGGAATTTGTTGGCACACAACTGAAAAGTGAAGCTTGACCCAAGGGCTCAAACTATGTTACTAGGATTAGTTTCCTTCTACATTCCAGTTCTGTATTCTGCTGCATTATTTCCAATCTCAGCCATGTGTTGCAGGAAGTCAGGGATCCCGAAGGGAGGGACCGGCTGAAGCCGCAGCAGAAGAACATAAATTGTGAAGATTTCATGCACATTTATTAGTTCCCCAAATTAATACTTTCATAATTTCTTAAGCCTGTCTTTACTGCAATCTCTGAACATAAATTGTGAAGATTTCATGGACATTTATCACTTCCCCAATCAATACTCTTATAATTTCCTATGCCTGTTTTTAATCTCTTAATCTGTCATCTTCGTAAGTTAAGGATGTATGTCGCCTCAGGACCCTGTGATGATTGCGTTAACTGCACAAATTGTTTGTAGAATATGTGTGTTTGAACAATATGAAATCTGGGCATCCTAAAAAAGAACAGGGTAACAGTGATTTTCAGGGAACAAGGGAGATAACCATAAGGTCTGACTGCCTGTGGGGCCGGGCAGAACAGAGTCATATTTCTCTTCTTGCAGAAAATGAATAGGAGAAATATCACTCAATTCTTTTCCCAGCAAGGAATAACCCTGGGGAAGGAATGCATTCCCAGGGGAGGTCTATGGATGGCTGCTCTGGGAGTGTCTGCCTTATGTGTTTGAAGATAAGGGATGAAATACGCTCTCGTCTCCTGCAGTGCCCTCAGGGCTGCTAGGATTAGGAAATTCCAGGCTGGTGAATTCTAGTCAGACTGATTGTCTGCTCTCAAACCCTGTTTCCTGTTAAGATGTTTATCAATGAAAATGCGTGCCCCGTGGGACATGGAACCTCATCAGTAATTCTAATTTCGCCCTGGCCTTGTGATCTTGCTCTGACTCTCTGCCCTTGTGATCTTTTATTGCCCTTTCAAGCATGTGATCTTTGTGACTTACTCCGTTTGTACCCCCGTCCCCTTTTGAAATCCCTAATAAAAACTTGCTGGTTTTGCGGCTCAAGGGGCATCACGGAACCTGCTGATATGTGATGTCACCCCCGGAGGCCCAGCTGTAAAATTTCTCTCTTTGTACTCTTTCTCTTTATTTCTCAGACCGGCCGACACTTAGGGAAAATAGAAAGGACCTACGTTGAAATATTGGGGGCTGGTTCCCCCGATATCTGGTGCCCAATGAAATCAGGGTCCGATAGCCATGGGATCTAGGAGGGTTCCAAGCTCACATTACTTCTACACTCACAGTCCCAATAGAGTAGAGAGAATCCCTCTCTACAGATAAAAGTAATATTACCTTTTTTGGGCTTTAATTATGCCACATGTATATCCCTGAGTAAATCATTGTACCCAGGGAAATGTATGCTCTCATTGAACTGGTCTGAGCCCTATCTTCATACCTAGACAACAAGATAAAATCGAGTGCTTCTGACACACAGATGTAAGTCACGTAGATGTTCATTCCTTGGAAAAAAATTATGGTATTTATGTCATAAATAGGTGAATGGAAAGTGGAAAACCAACAGAAAGTAATGTCCATGAAAAGCAAAGATCACAAAACCAGAGACATCACAAGATTAGATGAGGTTTCCTATGAGTGGCATTGTCAGTTTGTGCTACAAGGTCTAAAGGAAATGGCCACTAGGGGCAGAAAGGCTCATTTGGCTACCTGAGGATGGTTTAACTAAAATCAAAATGAAACATAAGACTTGGGTGAGTGGTAGACATTAAGGAAAATCAACATTTCACATGCATAAAGCATGGACAGAGACACACAGTATTCCTTTGACTGTGCTTAGCCTGGTAGAGGGAAACACACATTTATTATATCTGGATTTAATTCTTGGTTCTGTCAACTAAGAGTTACATAAAACTAGAAAAACTGCTTCCTTTTTTCTGAGCTTCAATTCCTTCATCTTAAAATGGAGACACTTAATTTCATAGGGTTATGTGGGGAGTAAGTACAGATTAGTGCTCCAAAAATAGTGGCTGCTTTTCTTTTTTGAGACAGAGTCTCGCTCTGTTGCCCAGGTTGGAGTGCAGTGGCACAATTACAGCTCACTGTAACCTCCGCCTCCTGGGTTCAGGCAATTCTCCTGCCTCAGCCTCTCAAGTAGCTGGGATTACAGGTGTGCACCACCATGGCCGGCTAATTTTTGTATTTTTAGTAGAGATGGAGTTTCACCATGTTGGCCAGGATAGTCTCGATCTCTTAACCTCGTGATCCACCTGACTTGGCCTCTCAAGTGGCTGGTCTTTCTATGATCACGCAAATCTGGCTGAAACCTGGGTTAATTTCTCAGGGGTCAGGAAAGATGCCCTTGGGAAGAAAGTGTGGGTTGAGATAACAGTGGGTCTTAAAACAGAAATACATTTTGACTTTATTTTATGTACATATAGGTAACATGGAAAGATTGTTGAGCTAGGAAGTGGCATAATGGAATTGATAGCTTAGGGAAGCTTTCTGGCAAAGAGAAATCCATGAAGAATTGGACAAGAATGACCCTAGACAGAGAGAGTTTCCTTCAAGGAACTCTACAATCAATGTGTTTAAATGCCTATCATTTAAAAGGGGATTCTTTTAAAAGACTGTGCCATATATTGTATTTGACATTTCTCAGTGTTCTATGAAATATAAAGAGATGAATGCTGGAATCTTACACAGTGAAAGTAGCAGTAAAATACTTTTTCTGGCAATAAGTGAGGAATTGAATGACCTTCACCTGTTATTAGCAACAATTGGAATCTCTAAAGTGTCATGGGTGCGAAAGGAACACTGAGAATTGGAAATGACCACAAAAGGAAATGTTTATTAGGAATTTCCTGTAAATAGTATCATGTTTGCTTTTTTCAGATGTGGGAGTAATTATAAAACATCAGGTTTAATGTAAAAGTATTTTGAAATTTTAAGATCAAGCAAGCAGACATAAAATAGGAAATCACCTCCTATTACAAAAAAAGTCCCTTAATTCCAAATAGATGAGGGCCCTAATGAAAAACACATTTTAATTTTTCTAAGCTTATATATACTCAGTATTCACTGTATTTCTTGTATTTATTCACATATGCCTCAATCACCAGAGGAAGGTATTTACCAGCATGATATATTCTCATCCATTTACTTGGTCTGTTCTCAGCCTCAATTTCTTCCTCAATTTCTCTGTCTATGGGGCGTTATTTGATATGCAACAGATCACAGGTCCATTGTTGTCGAAAACTCAGTTAAATAAACAAATATTCAACTTATTTTCATGTGGTTTTATTTTAGTCAAATCCTAAATCTTTTTTGCAAATATATATGGAGATTCTGTTCTGACCAATAAAATAGATGCATTGTCGCTTCATAACCACATGTGCTGGCAGAAATCATAAATCTTATTTTACAGATTGAGTGTCTAAGAGAGATAGAGAACGAGAGAGATTAAGTGTATTGCCTAAGGTCACAAGCTAAAGCTGTCTCCTGGTAAGGTTGTTTAATTCTGCCTTTTGTTCCTGCAATCATTCAGTCCATTTTGATGCTGGAAACTGTGGAATCAGATTCTTTATCTCCTATACTACATCTTCAGGCAGTACGAGATTCTGACAGGTGACAAGACTACGTTTGAAGTGATAGCTGTCTTTCTTGGATAGTGCAAGAAAATGGGGAAAAAAGTGGAATTTTCATTTGATTACACAGGCAAATATGCAGGAAGTAGTACATAACAAAAAAAGTTTAACTTTGAAAATTAAAAAGGAAATAAAATTGTGTCCAATCAAATAATTCAAATGACTAAGCATCTTCAAACTTAGTATGCTTTATTATCAGTGGGTTGTATTTAAAAGCTAACATTAAAATCTCCATACATACCTTTATATTTTGATAAAATTTTGCATGTTATACTTTGTGCCTATATTCTGTTGTGTCTTATAGGATGAATTGTAGCTGATAGATGCCTTAATATAACTTCAGAACAATCCAATCCAGGCTTTCCTATTTGAATATACTATGCCTTCTAGCCAAAGAGCAAGTTCTCTTTAGCCAAAGACTAATAATAATGATGATTGTATCCCTACATATTTGTAAACCTTTGCATTTTACAAAGTACTTTTACATAATTTATCTTATTTGGCCACCATAGCCGCATCAGTTGCTTTTACGTTATTTCCATTTTAAAAACAGAAACTCTCAGGCACTCGGAGGTTAATTATCTTGCCCAAGACTTCCCAAGTAGTTCACTCTTCTTTACCGTGGAGGAAACAATTATTATTCAAATCTAAAAGACCATCAATATGAGAGCCACTCTTATTTTATACTTTGCTAAGAAAATAAATATTATAATTTTAAGACATTATCAATTTTACAGTATATCCCAATATCAGTGACGTTACAAATGTTTAAAAATGTATGTCTAAACCAGGTGCAATACACTGAGTTATTATGCACAACCCATATAGTATTCGTGCCGTTTACTACGAGACTTCTCTAGAAACTGATTTCAGTGGACCATTTCCCTCTCCTTGTAATTTATTCAGACTAATTCCCCAGGAATCTGGCACCTGCCATTCTCAGAACACTCTTCTCAATGGTTACCAATGTCCACAGAAATGAAGTTTTCTATATCTATAGGGTGGTAGGGAGAGACAGAAACTTGCGAAATTAAATCTCCAACTTTACCCTCATTATCTGGTTCTGTTTGCTTTATCCTGTCTCACATTTTCGACTATGTTGAATGGTCCTTTTTCATTCCAAACTCAATATTTTTAAAACTAAAGTCATCCCCTTTTTTAATAATAATATTAACAAGAACAAAAAGCAAATAAAATAACATAGCTCCTTTCTGACTTGTGTATCTTGTAAATGAGATAATATTTTCTCACTTGGTCTGTTTAGATGCCAACGGATAAATGATTTTATTAAAGACAATAAAAAGTGCTTCAAAGTGGATTTCTGAAAAGAAATTCCAATGGAGTCATTCTGGAAAACAAAACGTAGGCATTGATTTCTAAAAGGACATTTATTCTGGGTTTAGGTTTTCCCCAAAATTAGTCTTTTGGAATGTTTTATAATGTGTGAACATTATGTCTAGATGAATCAATACGGGATTTGGAGAAACATGGAAATGCCTCCCAATTGGTCTTAAGTCATAATTAAATAGGAGTAAGCAAATCTATTATAAACAAAAGTTTGCATTTTTTATTCCTATGTTGGTATATACTTATAGGTCACAGAAAAGTGACCTGATCTAGGTCCTCTTCCACCATGCATATTTTATATTTCACCAAACCATTTTTAATTATTTTTTGTCTTACTTATGATTTTGTGTATTTATTTTTTTCCTTTTAAAGTACCTGTTTCATAATGGCTGGTACCGTGGCTGTCTCAGTCACCTTTGTATCCCCAGAACCTAGAACAATGCCTGGCATTTAAAAGGCATTCAAAACTCCATTGCATATTTCATTAAAACTCCAGTGTAAGAATAATTACTATAATGACTGAATAGAAAAAAAGAAAGAAAAAGAAACATCTTTATTACTCTCATATCTTCAATGTATTGTGAAAATGTTCATTACATTGTTGGTATTCAATACCAGTACATGGTGTATCCCTAGATGACTTGGAAATTTTGAGAGATAAATGAGATATTTTTCTTTCTGAGAACTCATCCTTGCTGATTAAAACCTGCAAAACATGATTGGCAATTTAACATTGGTAATATGCTTTCTTATGGTGCAGATAGCTATCACGCCACGACACTTGTTCAAAATTATCAAGTTTCTTTTACTCGAACTTTTAATATTATATGATATCTTCATTAAATTTTAAAGTTTAATATATGATACATCTGGATATTGCTGGATACACTTTTTTCTATTTATTAATTTTACTGGTAACATCAGTGTTCAGCAAATTAGGGTTTACTAAATAGAGTTACACTATATTAATAAGCCCAAATCTCTTGGTCCTGATGTTTAATTCATTGCTTTTATTAGTATGTTTCCAAGTAGAAGATTTAATTTATACATATTAGATTCTACCATAGTGTCTTGCTCAGAAAATCTTTCATTAACTCTATTCAGCAGTAATGAATTTTCACCAATTTATCACATGAAATCTCCCTGGACATTTTTACTTAGCTGATCATTTGAGAAATGTTCTCAAATATACCAAGAAAAAAAAAAAAGACAAAACAAACAAAAAGCATTACCTTCTGTTAGAAAATTTAATTTTTCTGCTTTTAGGGAATCCAGTTAATTCACTTAAATCTTGTGTTTCCTAATACGTATTTAGAAATTTAGAGGGTTATAATTTAGCTTTTTCATTAAACATGATTATTTGCTAGAAGAACCTGTTCTGGGTGAATACAGGAACATGTGGTTTGCATGGAATGGAAACTCTATGATCTTCTCTGTGAAAGATCAGATTTTCACTTCTCATGAAATACTTCCATGGTGGCACATTTGCTCTCGCAGACCACCTACTCCTCTTATCACTCTAGTTTTAATATCTCCCTAGTATTGAGCTATAAAGAGGAAAAAATGACTTAACACTTACTGCACTATTTGTTTCAAATCTTTGATGGTAACCCATATGTCACTTCTTCTAAAAGTGGGATTTGAGAAGGAAGAAACAGTTTGTTACACAGAATGTACAAATTATAGAACAATTACCTGATGTATAAAACCAAAATACAGACCTTGGATACCAAGCTTAGCAAGGCCAGAGAGATTGATATTACTAATGACTACTATGACACTTCATTGATACATTGGCTATTGATTAAAACCCCACATTAGAAATATCCTTGACTCATTTTCCAAAGTTATGTTTAGCACATGCATTGGGGGTAGGGAATACTTAATGAGACCAAAGCCGTGTGTGTGTGTGTGCACATGCACTATATATTTCTCTCATAACCCTCAAATGTACTCTTTCTGCTTTCTCTTACTGCTTTTTCCTCTCACTATTTATATGCATGCTCTACACTGAAGGTTCCTATAGGAAATCCAGGACAAAATTAGTGAAATGGTTTGGCTGTGTTCCGACCCAAATCTCATCTTGAATCGTAGTTCTCATAATCCCCACATGTCATGGGAGGGAGCCAGTGGGAGGTAACTGAATCATGGAGGTGGTTACCCCCATGCTGCTGTTCTCATGATAGTAAGTTCTCACGAGATCTGATGGTTTCATAAGGGGCTTCCCCCTTTCCTTGGCACTCATTCTCTTCCTGCCGCCCTGTGAAGAGGTGCCTTCTACCATGACTGTAAGTTTCCTGAGGCCTCCCAAGCCATGTGGATCTGAGACTCAATTAAACCTTTTTTCTTTATAAATTACCCAGTCTCTGTTGTGTCTTTATTAGGAGCATGAGAATGGGCTAATACAATCGGGAAGTGTCAAACACTGATCAATGTATTTTGAGCAGTTATTATACGATAATATGATGAAAATGGGACTGTATCCTCAAATGCTGTTAGCTCATAGAGGAGTTCTAATATGAATCGAATATGCGTATTAGACTCAGAATAAGTAAGTCCAATGGTGGCAGGAACTACAGTTATCTTGTTGGTGCCAACCACCCTACCTGGCTTATAGCCAATGGTAAGTATTGACAGAGAAAATGAAAGATGGCAAATATGAGATGAAAAATGGTTTGTTCCGATAGATTTGAAAGATCTTAAGTGTGATTATTATTTCAGTTCAGGAAAGCATTTATTGAACACATACTATTTGCTGCATTTAAATGTGCATTTATGAAGAAGAGTATGACGTCTTCACGAAATTTGCACTGTGTGGTGGAAGCAAATGCAAACATTTACCTTCACTTTATTTTTGTCAGAGCTATGACACAGAGATGAGATTGCCATAAATATAAGCAATACATTAAACCCAATCTAACTTATGTGGGGCATGGATAAACATGAAAATAAGGACAATGGGAAGGAGTGCTAGGAAAAAGTACCCTAGAAGAGATTTTTTAAGTGAGATGTTAAGGAAGGGATTCCCTGACATTGAAATTTTAAACTGAAGCTGAAGGGTGAAGAAATGTCACTTACTCAAGAAAGCCTTCCCTAACATCTCCTTCATCCAAATGGGTAAACAGTCCCTATTTTTCCTAGTGCATGGTTTGTTTTCTTCCTTGGCTTTATAACAATTAATTTTTTAGACGTGTCTACCTTCTTCACTAGACTGTAAGCTCCATGAAGGCATGGGCCATGTCAGTGTTATACATTATGTTATGCCCTGTACCTAGCAAAGAGTTGGTGCCCCACTGATACTATAGGCAGGTTGGAGGGATGTATAAAAGGAGGGAGGCAGGAAAGAAGAGGATAAAATTTGAGCAAAGGATCAAAAGAAATTCTTAGAGGTATTTGCCCAAGGTGGTAAGGAAACCCAAATCATGTCATAAAACCCATTGAGTCCTAAATCTAGAAACTTGGGGGAACTTCTCGAGACTATTCAAAGAAGAAAAAGGAAACATACAAGTGTCTTGAAAAGAAGATTTGATTTGAAATTAAACTGATGACTATAATCACATCCGTGTGGTTTGATCCATTAATTTACCATCTCTGCTTTTCCATATCTCCTTCTGGAGAATGGTGAAACTCACACATCCTTGTCACAGTGGTGGGGACAATGACTGAGATGGCATGAAGGAAGTCCTGAAACATGAAGGATTAGGCAGGCAGTGGTCTGTAAAAAGAGAATATGGGAGGATGACTATGTGGAAACCACAAGGAGAAAGATATTTGCATGTTATTAGAAAGAAACTTCTAGTAACCTGAGCTGCAATGATATACTGGGCTGCCTTAGGACACAGAGCCCTATCACTTGAAGTATTGGGGCATTTTGGCTGGCAGACCAGTGAGGATATTTTAAAGTGGGTCATTTTAACAGTAGTAGTTGCCTAGATGATTCATAAAGTTTCTACCATCTCCTAAGACTGTATTGCTTTATCAACTTTTGATATCCATAATAACCATGGAATTACAATTCACATGAGCAATGTTCTATTTATCTAGGATGCCAACAACTGGAAAACTGAGCAGCAATTTTAGAGTAAAAATATTCAGGAACATAAGCCTAAAATTATAATTTGAAGTATCAAAGAAAGATGAAAGTCAGTGTGGCATATTTTATATTTTATAGTATTCTAATAGTTAGAAGAATAATTTTGTTTTAATGAGAACACTCAAATGAACAGAGCAGTTCTTCCATTCCAGGTTCACAGGAATTTGGTGATTATAAACAGATTCCTAATATTTATATTTTAGAACTTAACACATTACAAGATGCGTTATGTTCCAAAGCTGATTATATGATGATAGAAATCAGACTTTAGATCATGTTTTCATAAATCTTATTTCACATGATTCAATGATGGTGGTTTATTTTTAATAACAACATCTAAACATTTAACTTTGGCAAAAAAATGCTTTCATTGGAGAAAACAGTTTATAAATATTCTTAAATGATTACATCACTTAAAGAATAATGAAATTTTTATTTGTTTTCTTGAATGATAAAATCTTTTTTTTAGCTCTAAGTTTTAGCATCTGTGACAATAAAATTAAAAGAAAAGGGAGTGGGAGAGTCTAACCACTGAAATAAGTTACGGTAAAATAACGATCATTTTAAAATGAAGTACAATGCAAAGCTAGAATTACTAGAATTCTTTGTGTTATTACCTACTTAGGTATGCTATAGAGAATAACTATTAGTAATTGATATATATTTATGTTCCTAACAATTATGTAGACCTTTTCTAGATAGATGCCACGTCAGGTGATTTTCCTGCTTGTTAAAAATAGGTCATGACTTAATTTTCAATGACAGTTGTAAAATGACTAATTGCTGTAAAAGTAAATGATACACTAGTTTAAAGATACAATTTCAACTGTACTCTTAAACAACTTAAGAAAAATACTTTAAAATTCCGATAACTCCGTTCAAATAACATTACATTTATGAAACACAGCATTTTACTTTTATAGAATTGATAAGTAAATAAGACAAATGGAATAATATTTTGGTTTTTTTATAATTAGAGTTATTAAGATGCTATATTTATCATAATTTAAAGAGTTTAACTTTTTGTCTAACTTGTGATTTTCTTTTTAAGTATTTCAACTTTTATTTCAGGTTTAGGGGTGTGTGTGCGGGTTTGTTGTATAGGTAAACTTGTGACTCAGGGTTTGGTGTACAGATTATTTCATCATCCAGGTACTAAGCATGATACCCAACAGTTTTTTAAGAAAGAATATTTTGAAGTTATGTTAAGGGGAATCAGGATTGAGGGAAAATATAGTTCTGAAAAATAATAAACTTTTAGTATTTGTTCTTTGACAAAATTAATTTTTTTTTAAAGAGTAGAGATTTTTCCTACTAATTCTCATTCAGTTTTAAAGGGCAGTTATTCCCTGTTTTTCCAGAGACATAAAAAAATTAAAATAAAAGTGATTTTCTTGAACTTGTAACTGAATTTATAACTAGGGAATTTCCTATTAAAATAAGAAATAAGATTAGAATATTAAGAGTTATTACTAATCAGAGGAACATGCCAAGCATTTTTAAGGACAAATGACAGCTGATTCTACCATTGATGACATAAAATTCCAGGAAAGTTTTAATTTTTCCCATGACTAATGAAAAATAACCAATCAAACAAACTACTGTGAAAAACCTAACAACATTGCAAGTTGGGACTTTTTGTTTGAATTCAAACTTTTATTTGCTTTCTCCATTCATATTTAGGAACACAAATTTAGTTTGTGTTCTTATTACTTTATAAAGGAGCCACTTCATTTTTAATGGCATGTGCCTGTGCCAAAATATAGCACAAACCATGCCACAACTCCCGGACCTACTATTAAAGTGACAAACTGCATTCTTTTGCACTCAGCTACCTCCAAGAAAAATCTTTCTTTTCCTGACAAAGACAAAAGGTTAGATTAGATATACAACATCAGTGGAGCATTATCTTGTCAACTGGCTGGAATACATTAATACAGGGAGGAACCCTTCAGTTAAAATTTTAAGCATGGTTGAAGGAAAATCTTTACACCTGCTATTTATATTACTCTTGCCACATGGAAAAAAGAAGAAGAATAAATCTTGGTGACTATTCTGAGGCATATTGGAAGAAATCCAATTTAATTAGGAAAAGACACTGCTAACTTGGGGGTTGGAAAAACAGAACTTTGAAACAAGTAATACACCATTATAAAACCCAGTTTGTGATTAATAAGCAATGAATTCTCCCCTGACAGATATGCACTGTTGGTTATTTATTGAAGTTTCTTAGTTTACACTCCACATGGCATTCTCGTCGTTTTTTAAAGTATAAAATTCTTTTCCTTGTTTATATCCATGTTCCTTCTCCTCTTAACAAGATAAATAACAGTGTACTTGAAATGTCTTCAGCTGCAAGTATTGGATAATTACCTCCATATTTGCCTTTTTCTCATTGTTTACTCTAAAAAGGAAGAACCAGAATAATTAATTCTGTCTGACCCAGAGACGTTCTTTGTAGGATATGGAAGTACAACGTGAAAAAAAAAATGTTGGAGACCAGGATATATGAGTGAGTATAGCAGATCTGCATGTGGAAGACTCTCTTGAGTCTTCAGAAAGTTTGAGAACTGAGGCTCAAGCACAAAACTAAAGCATTGGTTTCTTAGCCATAAGTATTTGTTTACTTATTTATTTATCAATAATAATACTATGTGGTTCAAACTTCAAAAAGCATAAAAAGATATTCTCTGAAAAGACTTCCTTTTCTACTAGCTTTCTTCCAAGTGATATCCGTATCAATATTTTTCCATTTTTCTCTTAAGATTTCTAGAGACTATGCATACAGCTCTAACCATAGCTATAGCACTCCATAATGATGTGGCTGCTTTGTTGATTTGTTCAGATTTTAGATGAGCGTAGTTATGTTTTAGAAGTCAAGATTTGATCTCTGATATTTTTTAAATGATTCTGTATTCTTGAAAGCATTGAACATTGGAATACAAAGAGATACAACCTTGCCCCTTGCGTTTCTCAGACATTAGAGGCAAGTATTCATTTCTACATTAACTCACTTATTCATCCATTCAACAAATATTTGTTAAGCACAAGATGTGCTGGTGATTTAATGAGTGGTAATAATAAAATATAAGTGCCATTATTGAACAAATATATGAGACATTTGTGTTCTGGGTATAGAAAGTGTAGTTAGGGAAGTTCCGATGAAGGACGTGTGAATAAGCTGTGATAGGACCCAGTCAAATCCAGCATATTCTGGCAGAGAGTACCAGGTGTATAAAGGCACAGAGGCCAAAGAAAAGGCATTTTTGAAAAACTGAAATAAGTTCAATAAAGCAAGAATTTAGCTTGTATTTTTTTAAATTATTTTACTTGAACATGAAGTAAATAAATGTACACTCTTCTGCCAACTGGCTAATATAGAACCAAGCTTTTCCTTTCAGTGGGCTTATATGACAAGTGCTCTAAAGATGGCTTTCTTATACATATCACATCCCTAAAACACTGGGTAAAATTTCAGAGTTGAGTTTTTTGAAGGTCAAGGGAGGATGATACTTGTGAAGTAATCTCAGTATAGAATTCTTCTAGATTTAAAAAAAACACAAGATGTTATGACAATGTTTAAATAATCTCAGAATTACAAAGTAACAAATATGTCACCTGGATTCAACAAATATCAATAATTTGGCACACCTATGACTACGGTTTGACTGTTTGAGTCTGTCTAATATTCATATGTTGAAATTTTGACCCCCATGGTCATATTACTAGGAAGTGGGGCCTTTGGAGTGTGATTAGATGATGAGGGTAGAGCCTTTATGATTGGGATTAGTGCCCCCATAAAAGACCACAGAGAGCTCCCTTGCCCCTTCCACCACATGACGATACCATGAGAAGGCACCACTTGGGAGCCAGCAAACCGACCCTCACCAGATACCAAATCCACTGGAGCCTTGATCTTGAACTTTCTGGACTTCAGAACGGTGAGAAATAAATTTCTGTTGTTTATAAGCTACCTAGTCTATAATAGTATCTTTATAGCAGCCCAATGGATGGAGACACTTATTTTTCTGACGTTTTTTGTTTTGTTTGTGGTTGAGTTGAAATAGTATTAATTTAAGCAAATCCTAGTCATGGAATTTTTGCCCTTTCCCCATAAAACGTTGAAAAGCTAAAAATAAATTGGTATTTAAATTTGATATCTCCAAAAATATAAATATTTTCTTGGATATCACACTGATATTACATTAATTCCTCGATGTCAATAGTATTCAATCCATGTTCAATTGTTTGAGTGGAGAGAAAAGGTAGGTATTTCTATTATTTAAAACAAAACAACAACCACAAAAAACAAAACCTTCTCTAGATTAATTAAACAAGATCCCCAAAGCACAGGCTTTAAGATAAAAACTCGATGTGTCTGCTTAAATAAAAACTTAAGAATGTCTCTTCAGTGAAGGAGATCACATTATTATCTAACATTTGCAACATCTGACACCACTAAGGCCTAAAACAAACAGACAAACAAATTTAAAAAAAAAAACAAACAGTTCTTTTCACTGGGGAACTTACACACCATCTTACTGATTTTCTACCAGGAGAAGTTTCTCATCAATGATGTAATTTCATTTGTTTCACGCAACCAACGTATGAAAGGAATAACTGAGACTTCTAGTATGGTATTAACATGGTTACTGTATATTTCATATTTTAATTGTTGATTTTGACCTTTTAGTAATGTAAAAATAGGAAGAGGCTAGAAAGAGAGCAAAGATTATATTAAAAGTGAGACATTAATAAAAAAGAGAAAGACAAAATGACCTAGCAAAACATTTCCAGTGGAAATCCAGTTTGACTTGTACCTTAGCTCCTTTGCAGTACGTTTCCTATGATTAAATAATGAATTAGTGCTGACAGAAAAAAAATACTGAAATCTTATTAAGCAGTTACTATGTGTCAAACACCAGTTAAGTGCATTATAAGGATTTTCCCATTTAAATTGCACACCAATTATGTGGGCGAGGTACTGCTATCCTTAACTTCTGGAAAGAAAAACCCTAGCTCATGTAGTTCATTAAAATTGACTGAGTTCTCATAACCAGCAAGAGGTAGACCAGTAAGAGAGTACAGATACCTGGTAATATTACATGCCTTTTTGTTTTTACTTTTTGTGATTATTGTTCTTTTAATAATTTATTTAATAATGTATTTATTTATCAATAATACTATGTGGTTCAAACTTCAAAAAGCATAAGAAGATATTCTCTGAAAAGACTTCTTTTTCTAATAGGTTTCTTGCAAGTTATATCTATATCAATATTTTTCCTTCTTTTCTCTTAAGATTCTCAGAGACTTGTGCACAAGCCTCTATACTATGCATGTGTGTCTGTATATTCTTTTTCCTCTTTGTTCTTATGCCAGTACTAACATATTCATCCTTGTATGCATCTTCCTAAAAATATATATCCAACATATATTTGGATGTCGGCACACTGCTTCCTAATTACTTTTTATAGCTACATAGTGTTCAATGAAATATATATTATATATATATTAAAACCATAATCCATTTAACCACACAGAGAGAAATTTGTTTCCAATCATTAAAAAAACCAGTTACTTGTATTGTCTTGAACTGAGATGCATCCTTCATCAGGTATCCATGAGTGACTATGACAGCAGAGAGATAAATATCTGTAGTGTGGGTCAATTTCTCTGACATTGTTGCTAATGCTAACGTGGTTGCAATAGCATTAACTTGACTGGTATAATTTAATTGCATTGATGACTTCAATTAATGAGCTCTCCACATTGAAACTAGTTTGACCATGTAAATTGCTCCAGTCAATTGGGCCATAAAAAGAACCGATGCCAGCAGAGGTTTCACAAAGCTCTTGCATATTTATATTTCTTTGGGATACCTGCTATTGCCATGAGATCATGTCTGTGTTAGCGTACTAGAGGATGGGAAGCTGTGTGGGACAGAACAGAGTCATCCCAGCTGACATTATCCAAGACCAGTCAGCTTCTGACTGATCGACCAAGTGACCACAGATAAATGAGCAAGCCCAGGTTTCTCAGCCATGACAAGCAGATCCACAGAAACAACCAACCAATGTATACAATTGTAAGGGGAAAAAAGGACATTAAGTTTTGGGTGACTAGCAAGAGCAAGAGCCAACTAATACAGCACATCCAGACTAGTATTTGAACTAATCCCTATTTCATTCAAGTAACCCATTCTGTCTGCTCTAACCCATATTTAATCCCTGTATAGCTTGAATTGTTCAGAAAAATGAGTAACAAATATGTATTTCTTTTGTTTAAAAAGTCATCCACCTGAAAAAGTAAATTCGTTTTAATTTGGCCTTCAGCATAATGAATCCACTTCAAGCAATTCCAGTGTTGTTAATAAAACTTCACCTTTACGCCATCATCCCATTTTATTATGGGATAAATGAATAATCATCACAACTAAAGAAAGACAAATTCTTTTAAGAAGTGTGTGAGAAACACTACCACGAATCATTTAGTTTTTTCATTAATAACAATGAAGAATGCATGTTTGAAAAACAAGAGGAGCTATTGAGTTTTTGAACAATTGGGTCTGCTCCAGTTAGTAATGCTTAGCTCCTTGATGATGCTTGAGAGAAAACTTGAGAGATATTTGTGAATTACTTACAGTGAAATGATCCAGAAGTTTTGAATTTGAAAGGGATTATAGAAGGATATTACGGATCTGAAGAAATGAAATCACAGGAGAAAGAATTTTGGCAAACAATCTCAATTATTAGGTTGGTGCAAACGTAATTGCAGTTTTTGCCATTACTTTCAGTACTTACATTGTAGGAAGATTCTTTATAACAGTTATGCTTAAGTGCTAAAGGTATACTCTCTCAAAACATGGTAAAAGCTGAAAAGTACAAAATATACATGTATATAAATCCATCAAATATCCATACAATTTAAAACAGCATATGGATCCTTGGTCCATCCATAGACAGAACCCAGAACAATAATCTGCCCCTGATAAAGATGCCTTACTAGAGAGGAGTGTATCTAACTCCCATTCTTTTATGATTTTCAGCTTTTGAATAGCATGACAACATGGAAACATGTACATTTTTTCTGGA
The DNA here is from genome assembly GCF_028858775.2 of Pan troglodytes. Taxonomy (NCBI): domain Eukaryota; kingdom Metazoa; phylum Chordata; class Mammalia; order Primates; family Hominidae; genus Pan; species Pan troglodytes. The sequence goes on along the minus strand of NC_072402.2, from coordinate 161,998,515 downwards.
GTTATAAAAATCATAGTGCATGCAAACAGACTTTAAATGGAAGGAAAATGTGTTTTTCATATCTTTTCATTAGTTACTTAGTGTTCTCATGGTTTTAGGATCCTGATATTTGGAATAGACATGTTATGTTCATGTATCCCTACTTTTTCACTCAACGCCTTAACTATCGTCAAAAGGAAACTATGGACATCATATAATTTTCCAAGAATCAGATTAAATAACATGAAAAATGCCTTCTACAATACTATTAAAGACTGAAATGTGAAAGAATTTCATATTTCATATTTTATGAAAAATAAGCTGATCTCAGTTTTCTAAGGTTTGTCAAAGATTGAGGTCTCATGAATGTGAATTCATTTAATATCTTTAAGATTTCACATTCGAAATAAGATGAGTGTGTGTGTTTCTTATATGTTAAGGGGTCAGATAATCTTATTTCTTTGTGAATCATTGACCTAATCAATCAATCAGTCTGTTCAATTAAACACTAAAAACCAGTCACACTATTCAAAGACAGCCTAATAATAAGTTTTGTGGACATTGATATTCAAGGCACTGAGTGCTGCAAGCATTTCATGTACTCCCATTCAATTCTCACTTTAAATTATAAGGTAAGTCCAATTATTAATCCTATATTAAAAAGGAAGAAACTGAAGCCTGCCCATTGTTAAACAGTGAGTCAAACCCAGAACTCCAAGCCCATTTTCTGAAAGTTTTTTTGAGAGATTCTTGTCTTGAATAATGGCTATTAGGTCTGAAATGAATTTCTGTTGGAGAACCAGGCAAAGGTTAGAGATGAAGGGTGCTTTAGCGCTATCATCTTTCAAACTATAGCTGAGATACAACTTAAGCTCATGCATCCACAAAGACTAGGTAGGGAAGGGCCTCTATAACATCTGGCATTTGGGCTATTTTACCACTCACCAGTGTATTGACATGATCTGTTTTCAGATTTCCAATAATTTACTCAACACTGGGTGATGCCTAAATGTAACTTACCATGGGCTAACAGTCACTGTGCTAAATGATTGTCCATTATTATATTGTGCAAAGGATTTTTACTTTGCACATAACAGGTGCTCATGTTTGTTGGACCCGAAAACTTGTTATGAAAGTTTATACAACATGACGTTTGGGACATGTAGGATTTAAATTGGCAAGATGCACAGAGTAGTTCAAGAACATGCCACCTGCAAAATTCTTAGAAAGAAATTCATGGATATTAATTTATACAATAGACAGTTTCCTAAAAAGTAGCTTGAAAAATCACACCTTTCACAGTCCAATCATATTTTATATTGATTTACATTATCTACTCAGAGCTCTTAGTCTTCATTGTAGATTGATCTTCAGTTGGTTCAGTCTTCCTTTAATTGAACTTCTCTGCTACTTCCTCTTCTAATCTGCCTGCCTCATCCTGAATAGCTAGTGATCTAAAGCAACCACTATTCAAAAAAATTCCACCACTGGTACGACTAATTATATATATATACAATTATATATAATATATATAATGTATACAATTTATATATTATATATTATATAAAAATTATATATACACCCACATATATATATATAAAATTTAGTGTCTAATCAAAAAAATTGACCACTGCTTTTTTTCTAATACATGATATTTAAATTTTCCATGTCAACTTTAAGAGGAGAAATGTACCCCTTTTTCATTTTGGGAAAAAACGTATTATAGAATAATCACAGTATTGGGTTATGTATTGCAGAAACTATGAATCAACATTGTTTTCTTAATAATGAGTTTAATTTAACTTCAAATTAATTTCCATACCCTTTTCATTAGTTTCCCTTCTTTCACATGAAAAGTTTTATTGATTCACAGGGAATTAATTTTTAGCCCAGAAAAGTAATAAAAGGTATGACTTTGGAGTCAGGCTGACCTAGGTTCAAATCCAAGGTCAGCACTCACTATATTTGTATCTTTGGGCAAATTATTAAACTTCTGGGCCTCTAACCTTAATTATTAAAGTGGTGACAAGAATAACTCACAGAATTATTAAGAGGATGGAAAACAATATGTTAAACCACTTAACCCAATGTCTGGTACATCGTAGCTGTGTTTATTACTATTTTTTTCATTACTTATTGCATTAGTAAGTAAATACTCATGTATTCACTCGTATTTCTGATTCAGGCTTTACTGTCTAAAGAAGATTGCTGACTTTCAGCAGGAAAATGAAAAATTTACCTTACAGCCATATATTTGCTAGATTTAAAATATATTTTTTAATAAATAATGGAACTTGGCTGAATAATACCAAAATGAAATCTAACAATAGGATGTTGGTTTTATTTATAACAACCCAAGGAAGTTGTGATTCACTCTGTCATCTCAAGCTCTGCATTTGATAGGATTATCATTAGAATTTATGATGTTCGTGGGAATGAGACTCAGACAGTTGGAAGGTAAGTGTGGAAAATGCCTTAAATATGAATTCACTATAAATCATGAGAAGTACACTGGTACTAAAAGAAATAATATGTGTCAGAGAATAATTACATCAACAAGTTTGTAAATTGCCTAGAAAGTTGACAAATAGTTCTGATTTTCAAAGCAAACTAATGACACTGGAAATGTGTCTCTTCCACACGCCAGCTATACTGCGTAATACATTACAAATATACATCTACATATTATATATCCCTACACACACTTATAAAAATGTGAACCCCATCTAAATAAACAATATTACTCTATGCATCAATCAAGCTTTACTTTCTATTAATTTTTTTCATCTAATTAGTCACACAATCTGTCCATAGTTTACTCTTCTAAGGTAAACTCACAAATAGTTGATTCTGCCACCTCTCCCTTATATGAGCTATAATTAGTTTGGTATTTTCCCAACAGTATGGTTTCCAAAGGCCAGGATGGCAGGTGTTCGATATAATAATTCCTGTACTTTGAGGTTAGATGAATACAAAGCTGGAAGAAAAAAACTCAAGTCTTCTAATAGAAATTTATCGTGCCAGTTTCTCACCAGTCAGATTGTCAATCACATCTCATTAGTTTCCTAATTAAACTGTAAATGCAATACATACATACAGATCATATTTTCAAGCTACTAAAATATAATATTCATTTTCCAAAAGGCTAATTACTAAACCTAATAAAATATAATTCTATAACTGTAATGATTCAAACTTGCCAGCAGAAACCGAACAACAAACAAAGTGTACTGAAGAGTAACATTGTTATTCTTGTGAGATTTTTTTAATCAATCAGATTTCAACGATCATTTTAATGATGAACCAAGCATCAACTATGATAAATAAATAGCAAATAAAATCAAATGACTACCTTTTGCCTACTCAGCCTTCTTTTTACCACTTCTTTTTGATTATCCTTAAGAAAGCAGAATGATTTTTTTTAATTCAAAGCAAGACAGAATTAAATACGAATGCCCAGTGAAGACTGTGATAAAATTTTCAAGTCTATAGGCACAAAAGCTCTTTCTACAGTATCCTTGCAGTATGATTTCTTAAGTGGGAGATCGCTTGACTTGACAATGGTTCATAAAAGTATTTTGATCAATGGAAACACCGCAATGAGAAAATGCTTCCTGGCACTTAGAAAAAAAGTCAGCATTCACTTCTTTGCACATGTAGGGAACACTACCAGAGGCAGAAAAAAAAAGTAACTTTTATTTTTCCTGAGTGAAATACAAAAAAAAAAAGCAGTTATATGGAATAGACTTTGTACTTGTTTGTACTGGAATTTTATATAGGGAAAAGGCGAGATACTTATCAGATGGATTGCATTTAGTGTTACATGTAGAGGAAGAGGAAGAATGCATAATTATTTTCTAAATTAGAGTAACAGATAAGGCAATTGGAAGGTGAATATGGAGAGAGATTTAGCATTGAGGTCAGCAAGGGACTCTTATAAAAGGCCCTGAAAACCATAGTTACTAAGAATCTGTGAAGGGCCTGGATGTTAGTGATCCCATTCAGGCAAAATGAAGTTAAGTTTGCAGACTTGGGAGAAAAAAATGATCTAGAAGAAAACGCACATGATTTAGCATTGTAATCTCTACACATTGATTGCCACTTTGCATAAACCCAATAAATATTACTTTCATAAAGTTTGGTATTAATTTCACAGAATTCAAAACGCAGATATACTTTACCTTACACCAAAGTCAGGATCCTCTAAAGTGGCAATTAAATCATGTTTTATAATTACACACAGTGGTATTTCAAGGCTGATTTGAACTTTTTAATGACGGCTTTGTGCTATCTTATTTGAAATAGTCGATTGTTGCAATTCATTAACTGTTTTTATTTGTTGTCACGGATTTTAAAGTCAACTTTTAATTTGAGAACAGATTTAGATTTACAGTAACATTGTGAAGCTAGAACAGAGAGTTCCCCTATACCCCACACCCAATTCCACCTGTTTCTAATATCTTACGTTACTGTGGTTCATTTGTCACAATATCAATTGTGACTAATATCAATACATTACCATTGACTAACATCCATCAGAATTCCTTAGTTTTAACCTAATGGCCTTGTTCTACTCGAGGACCCTGCCCAGGATACCACATCTCATTTATTAGCCATCTCTCCTTAGGCGTCTGTTGACTATGACAGTTTCTCAGACTTCTCTTGATTTTGATGACCCTGACAGTATTAAGGACTGCTAACCAGATGTTTTGTAGAATATCCTCAACTGAGACTTCTCTGATTTTTTTTCCATAATTAGACAGAAGTTATGGGTTGTGGGGAGGAGGACCACACAGGTAATGTGCCATGCTCATCACATTGTGTCAAGAGTACATACTCCTCACATGACTAATCACTTGACCCAGTGTTCATAAGTGCCCATTTCTTATCCTCTGCTTTGCCTTGACTAGACCCTAGGCCTTGACTAGACCATAGATCTCTCCTCTCCACAGATACATGAACTTTGTTTCTTTCAAGCCTGGGCAAACATTAATTCCAGAACATGCCTCCCTTATCAGTTTATCCTGAGAATCAACTTACTACAGCAAGAGGCATTTCCTGTCTTACCATGCTGGTCACTCTTCTCCCCTGCTTGACCAATGTATTAGTTTGCTAGGGTTGTCATAACAAAAACACCACAGACTGGGTGACTTAAACAACAAAGTTTATCTTCTCACGGTACTGGTGGGGAGAAGTCCAAGATCAAGGTGTCAGGTCTCTCTCCTTGGCTTGCAGGTGGCCGTCTTTTCGCTGTCCTCACTGTGTCTTTTCTTTGCATGCGTGCATCCCTGGCATCTCTCTACATCCACATTTTCTCTTCTCACAAGAACGACAGTCAGATTGGATGAGGGCTCAGCCCTATGCCTTCATTTAACCTAATTACCTCTTTAAAGGCCCTATCTCCAAATACAGTCACATTCTCAGGTACTGTAGTCCCACCTAATCCACAGTTTCAGTTTATGGGGTTCTAGTTACCAAGATAACTTTGGTCCAAAAATAAGTGGGTATAGCACAATAACATATGTTGTTGTTGTTGCTGTTTTCTGAGACAGAGTCTCGCTCTGTTGGCCAGGCTGCAGTGCAGTGGCAGGATCTCAGCTCACTGCAACCTCTATCTCCTGGGCTCAAGCAATTCTCCTGCCTCAGCCTCCCCAGTAGCTGGGATTACAGGCGCCTGCCACCGCACCCAAATAATTTATATATTTTTAGTAGAGATGGAGTTTCACCTTTGGCCAGGCTGGTCTTGAACTCCTGACCTCAAGTGATCTGCCCGCCTCGGCCTCCCAAAGTGCTGGGATTACAGGTGTGAGCCACCATGCCTGGCCCACAATAACATATTTTGAGAGAGAGAGTGACCACATTCACATAACTTTTGTTACAGTACAATGTTATGATTGTTCTAATATTATTGTTGCTAAATCTCTTATTGTGCCTAATTTATAAATTAAACTTGATCACAGTTACGCATGAGTAGAAAATACAGAATGTATATAGGGTTTGTACTATCTGGTATCTACTTAAAGTATCTACTGTCGGTCTTGGAATGTATCCCCTACAGTTAAAGGGAGACTACTGTCCCGGGGATGAGGATTTTAAGATGTGAATACGGTGGCACAATTCAGCTCATAGCACACAATTTGCTTTTATATACTGCTTATCCCTTCTTACTCTATTAAAGAAGAGCCTTTTACTGTTAAATTTTGAGACACTTGCAGATTTCTGAGATCAGAGCTACCTACCTGTTACAATAGTCTTTTTGAATAAAGTTTCTCTTTCTCTGAGGAGTCCAGATTTGTTTTTATTGGATACACTTTTGATGTTGATTGTCACCACGTGAGTGAGGTAACATCTGTCAGATTTTGCCACTATAAAACCCCTGTTCCTCCTGCCCCTTTTTAATAGTGAACCCTATGGAAAGCAGTCAGTAAAAGCATCCAACACTGAAGGAGTGGAGAATTATGCCCCATGTTCGTTAGAGCAGTGTATTTGCATGAATTATCTGCAATTTTTTTTTTTGCATGGGAGATTCATCTACTCTCCCATTTACTTTTTTCAAGCATTTATTTATATCAGTATGGAATCATGGATATTTATTTATATTTTAAGTTATATTCCGAAGCTGCTTTACTTTATTGCTCTATAATTGATTTTTCAACCACATTTTAAGCCATCACTCAGTTGATTGACGTACATTCATGAATCTTAGCCAAACGTCATTCTATAATTCATCTGAATATTTGATAAATCCAGGTGTGACCTGCAACTCCAACTGCTTATCTCCACGATTGCCTTAAACCAAAGTAATAGTGCAGGAAATCCAAAGGTAACTAACTGGTTCTTGTTTCTTAACACAGTGACAACTGAGAACTTTGGATGCTGTCACCTCGTTAATATCAGCACCGAGTACTAGCAGGTAATAGTGCTCCATCTAGTTTAGTTAAGCAAAATGTAGATGTTAAGTAGCTGTTCACTCAACCAGCTTAAAAACCCTTTAAACCTTCTACAAGCAAAAAATTCTGATAATAATGATCAAGAACAGCAGAACCATATAACCTTTCTTCCCAAAAAAGAGCAAAGAAAGCTAAACACGCACAAGAATCTGCTAACCAAATCTTAGCAAGCCCTGAAATACACAAGTAACTGTTGTATGATACGATTAAAAAAACTTAGTGCATGTGTCTCATACTGTTCTAGGTACTGATTCACTTTAAATGTAGTTTCAGCAAAATTAAGAAAGTTAAGAATTAATTTTAAAAATTAAATCTTCTTTGTGCCCTCTTATAATTCCTTTTGTTATTTTAAATTTTGCTAGAAGTAGACAAACTTTGAATTTTGTCAAATGTAGATATCTATTACGGCCTTTGGACTCCCCCTGAGTAAGTCAGTAAGTCTTAGAGTTTCTATATGGACATATTTGTTTATATATCTGTTTATCTACATATTTATTTAAACCAAAAAAAATACATGCACACAACCCTAGACTAAGAAATGAGGAATGTTTATGAGAAATGAAGGCTTGTAAGGCTTGACCTCCATTATTTATGTAGAGTGGACTATAGATTGTCAGATTTAAATCAGGGAACTAATTAGGCAAGTGTTTAGAGATTCCACCATAAAAAAGTGTATTTTAAATATAATTTTAAGCAGATGGACATTGTAGTTTAAATGTCTAACATATCTGTAAATTCTATATAATTTTAAAAGTGACCTTATAGAATGAATTGGAGTGATTTGGTTAATAATAACATAATAATCAGCATTCTTGATTTCCAAAGAAATTCAAGTGGGAATATTTAAGTTGAAGATGATTGGCATTGACTCAATTACTTTGACCCTAATTGAAGAAATATGATAAACACAGTGTTGCAATATACATTGCACAGATGGCACCAGTTTTAAAATCTTGCTTATGTTTGAGGGAACAGTAACTCTTTGGCCAGTGAACCAGGCTGACTTAAATATAGCAAGCAAATCCTTTGTTTTTGGCTAGAGGCACTAAGCCCCAAGGAGAACCTATTTTCATTTTTACGACAGGACATGCACTGATATTTTGACATTTCCATGATTTAGACAATTTGGTTGAAAATAACCACTTCATAAATTCTGGGAATGATAAGGAAAATTGTTCTCCGTTCAGTTTCAGCATTTTTACAAGGCTATATATATTTCAAACTTGTAAAATAAATAGACAAGAAGAAGAGAAAAGAAAATGAGCATAGTTGGAAGCAAGGATTAATTACTGAAGTTGATTAACTTAGTTGTAAATTTTTAATACCCTTTAGATCTTATATTCCTACGATTGCTTCCTTTTTGTTTTTCTACTGGGTATTATGTGCATTGTTAACTTCCACTTAGTAGTATGCAGATTCCTAGAATAAAATAGTAGATATTACATCTCAGTGGTTATAGGATTTGGGGGACACATAGAACTGTCTTTCAATTCTGGCTCTGATTTTTTTAAGTCAGGTGAGCCCTTGAGCAGGATGTTTAATCTAAACAAGTCTATTTACTGATTTTTAAATACGGATACTAATTTTGACTTCACACAGTTTTTGTAATTGGATAACATGTATTATCTAGTGTCTAGAGTAGCATATGGTTAAACAATCAGTATTGGTAGCAGTAACATCAGACACAGTAGGAATAATTATTAGTTACAAAAGTTCCCTTTGATCAGGCAATATTTTTCTCATTACACTTTGATCAAGGGCCTATATATGCCAATGTTTTGAAAGTGGGAGTGAGCAGTTGAATATGTTTGACTTCTTCTCCCCCTACCTCTAATATTTATTATGCTAGCAATAAGGAAGACTATTTTGTATCTGTTATGTTAGTCACACATCTTTAACCCTTGTATGGAGTTTTGTGGTACATGTGGTAAATGTGTTTATACTTGTTCCCATCTTCGCAAGATATTCCCTCAATAGTTCAAGTAGAGTGGCCCATAGATTGAACTAAAATGGATTTGAATCCGTGGACTCTTTCAGTCTGTAAGATTTTGATTCTTTTGACATGACCCTCATGCAACCAGAATACTTTCTTTCCCATCCAGGTAGAAACAAACAGCATGCATTCTTCACTGATACTGGGAGTTTCTTTTGATTATTTCAACCTTACCGTTTTGGCTTGGTGACAGTATTTTGACTAGAGGGAAAGTTATTGAGTGGTTTGGGAGATCTGATTACAACATGCATAATAAATTTTGAAGTAAGAAAATGCTGAAGATGGGTTTTCCTACCCTTGTTCAGACTCTTGGAAATGTGACTTATAGAAGGAGGATTGAAAGAAAAAGGAAAATATGAAGCAATGAAATGCATGATTTTAAAGAACTCAATTATGGAGGAGTCCCAGGAGAGTTGCCTCTGGTTCATAAATCTGTCTGCTGTTTTCACTGTTCCAGCATGTACAACTTGCTTTTGTTTTATCTGTCTGGATAAATTAGCCAGCACAGAATCATAAATATCCTTAGTTAGCAAGTGTTGCTTTCCTTAGGGAAAAGTTCTCTTTCTGATATTGTTGTTAGTTTGAGGTTTGAATTAACTGTTAAGAAATCAAAACAATTGTTATTATTCCTGTAATCACCTTTTGTTTCATTATGCCTTAATCACTGTAAATTACTAGAGGTATTAATCATTTTAAACACTTTGAACCCTGAAACTTCCAGACCAGACCAATGATACCATTCAAAATTTCTTTAAAATAAGGTTACCAAGCAAACCATATTTCTCATTCACATAATACTGTCATATCTATTATCTATCCTTTTACATATATATTAAAACTTTTGTAAGAATTTATTGACTCTACCAGATGTGCTACACTGATGGGGCGGAGAATGCATTTTCATTTGAACAAGGAATTTACACAGCCAACTGTGGTTTCTTACCATTTTTATGCACTTCACAGCCTGTGTTCTAATTTTAAATTAGGGTTCTGATGTGTGTATTTATACATAGCCATTCTTGAATCAACCTGTAACTGTAAGCCTTTGGGGAGTGATTGCGTTTGAACATCTGGACTCACCACATGTTTTCAGTTGGAACCGAAACATCATTTAGAAGACCTGGGTTTTTAAAGGGAAGATATGGTGATGACATTCTATAGGTGCTCCAGATGATAAGAAATGTATTCTTAACATATGATTTAGAATTTATTGCAGCAAATAGGGCTGTAAAAATGCTATTTTAGACTGAAGTAGTTTTACTAAAAAGCTTGCCATATTTCCTTCCCTTGCTTCACACAATTAAATATTCTGATTATTGTTTGAACAAAACAATAAACTGAATTATAGGACAACTTATAATATTTCCTGTGAAAAATTAATGAATATTTATATTGCAAAAAAAGAATCTTTCAGATAATATCAATTTGAAAGTACCTAAATTCATACTTCGTGTTTATTAAACACATTGAAAATTACATACTCTCTTTTGAGGTGTTAATATAATCTCTTTTAATCACAAGTAGAAATTTGCCTTCTTTATATAATTGCCTAATGTTTAGTATTTTTAAAATAATACTTAAAAGAGAATATAGATCCCAGTCTTCTCTTACAGGAACTGAATTAACTTCTTTATTGGAACCCTATGGTTTGTATTTACAATGTATATATCTGTCAGCAGAAACTAATTAATTGGAAGCTGTTACCTTCTAAGAGCAACCTTAAAGCACGCAATATTTACCTGTGCAGATTAAAGAAAAACACTGGAAGCTAATTTGAACAGAACTTTTCTGAAATGTCAGGAACCCTTTAATCTAATAAAGAAAGTTCACATAAGGGAAGACTCTTTAATCTCTGACTTTTCATACAGTACAAAACTAACAATTTAACCTTTCTCCATATGAGCATGTTCCTTTGCTGTTATGTATCCTACTATTATAATCACATTAGAACTAATGTATAAGCTAAGATGGTGTTGCCATTTTGCATTTACATGGTTTTAGGAAAGTAAATGAATGGATGCTCTGTTTTAAAATTAGGATTGTTTCCATTTGTAAGTTCACACATATACTCCTGTAATTGTGGTTGCAAATAAACCTCACTTTGCCTGGTGGTTAGATTTCTAACTAGTTGTGAATCAATGTTTTTAGTAAAATTAATGGTATTTAATGCATTTCAATAAAGTTGTTCTTTAAAAACCATTTTGACTAGCTTTCTGGGAAAAATACGTCTTAAGATAATAATAAACTTTTCAAGTTAGCATTTTATGGAATAAACAGGTTTTACTATCCCAGCACTCCTTGAAGTAGGATACACCTATTACTACATTTTTAAAGATGATTGTATAACTGTGTATTGAAATATTATTAATTATTTCATAAAAACAATACAGAGATCAAATAGTTTTGCCCTTCAAAGTTTATGGCTATTTCAGTCTTTTGAAATATGACCTTTAAAATGTATACTGCAACTGACTTCAAAACAGCCAATCAACATTTTACAATTATGATAATTCTTTTTTTTTATTATTATACTTTAAGTTTTAGGGTACATGTGCACATTGTGCAGGTTAGTTACATATGTATACATGTGCCATGCTGGTGCGCTGCACCCACTAACTCGTCATCTAGCATTAGGTATATCTCCCGATGCTATCCCTCCCCCCTCCCCCCACCCCACAGCAGTCCCCAGAGTGTGATATTCCCCTTCCTGTGTCCATGTGATCTCATTGTTCAATTCCCACCTATGAGTGAGAATATGCAGTGTTTGGTTTTTTGTTCTTGCGATAGTTTACTGAGAGTGATATTTCCAATTTCATCCATGTCCCTACTTGAACAGGCTATTGTATTTTACTTGTAGATAACTTAAAATACAAGAATTATTTCAGTCCAAAAAAAATTCTTCCTAAGGGTCAGTGTTGACTAGTGCCTACAGGCAGCATGAGGAAGCTGTTTCTTGCCAGTTCTATGTCACTGAGATCAGCAAGAAGCTTTGATTTCCAGGATCCACACCACAGTCTAAGAAGATATTTAAGTGAAGTAACTGAGCCAGAAAACTAGCTGGAGGTCTCTCATTACTTATTCTTGCTTGTTATTTCAGAATTTTTAGTTGTAGCTATTTCTATTCATGCTTCAATATTAATATCATCATGAAAAAGGACTGGAGATTACAGTCTTTTTTTTACGTTGTTGAGACTTTCAAAGGAACTGTTCGTGATTCCAGTGAAAGACTCATGTAATACCCCCAGAAATATAAAAATAAAATTCCTGTTGAAAATCAAGAAGAAACATTTCAGTAGACCAATACCACATCAATGAAAACAAAATCTATTTCAATAAATTATAAATAATTGATGCAGTATGCTTGCAGAGGACAGAGTTTATATCCCCTCAGATAGCAAGGAAATGAAATATTTTGTTTTTAACTTTTGTTACATCATCCAAAGCCTCAAAACTAACTTAACCAAATTCCACCTTAGCTAATACGTTCTGCATCATATGAAAACTCCCCCATGTCAAAAAGAGTATTACAATAACTATATTATCTAATCTGACATTACTAAAGATCCAGATAAGTTTACAACTTCTGATCTAGTTCAAACATAAAGTGACACTGAAAGAAAAGTTTTCCAAACTTTCTCTAGTAGAAAAGTTGAAATTCTAAAGAAATTGAGAGGAGGGACATATTCCTGCCAAAATATATCAGGCAATTGTTGAAAAAATACTTAAAAGTGTTATTAATGAGGTGACTACTCCAATAATTTTTTAAAGGTTCTGTCTAAAACAGTTTACAACTCCAAGACCCTGAAAATCATAGTAATAATGAATTTACTCTTATAAGACATTTGTAAAGTTCTAACAGTTGGAAAAACTAGAAAGTTTGGAGAAACAAACATAATACTGAATGTTTATAAATCATTAAACAATGCATATTGCTTTAATGTGTGTAAATATAAAGTTAGTGCTTTTGTAGTATATCCAAGAAGAAAATCTAGAATATGTCTCTTTTTGGAGAAATGAGATGACTGGTCTGAACGATTTTTAGTAAGTAATTTTAAAACTAATGTTGAAAAGTTTCAAAACAAAGCACATATACCATTGTGTTGAGTATACGCATTCCTTAGGAAGAAAGGAAAACATATAAATCATATGAATAAAGAATATGAATATTAATAAACTTTGAAATAGTTTGTCAGTGACTTTTCTAACTTTATAACTTCAATAAATATTTCATGCAAGATATAATTTCAGTAATCGTATATTCAAATTTATTAACTAAGTAAAAAGAACATTTATTTTTGCACCTCATATGTGGCCACTGGGATTTCATTCATGTTGGAGAAATACTATTCTTGATACATTGTTTCCTTATCAGTCATAAAAGAAAGAGTATAGAGTTTATGTTTACTGAAAATATTCTTCCTTTTACAGACTGTAAAACTTCTCTTTTCTATTTTCATTCCCTTTCATCTTCTGAGTAATTTCGCATATTGACATATATTTCACATCAACATTTTCTTGCTTTTTTTGGTGTACCCTAGGAGAGACTCTCAAATTAATTTTTTACATTCATGCCAGTTACTAACTTTCAAAAACTCCTAAAAAAAAGTCACTGTAGTAATAATTCATTCCTCCTTTAATTTTCACACCCTCAGTCAAATGAATATTTTACATACATTCCCCAAGGACTTAAACCTTTTGTAAGTGAAATTGGAAATGAAATAAGTCATGCACAAGAACAAGAATCACAAGTCTTCCAATGAATTATGTATTTTTAAATGCAAATGGTTCTATTTTCACAATACCTCACTGTTAAACATGTGCTCTGCTAGGAGCTGCTTTAATCTTATGCTACATATTTTATTGTATGTCAAAGTTAAAGCCGTTAGCTATCCAAGTGTCAATCTAATGATGCCCAGTTATCAGCAATTAAATAGTTCAGGTGTAGGAATTCAAATAGGAGCAGCTCTTATATAAAATACGGTTAATAGAAAGAACACCTCAGACACACATGGATAGAAAAATATATATATTAGCTCGGGTAAATTTAAGCAAAAATGTCAAGGAAAGAAGACTTTATTATTAAATCTTCCTAGCTTTTAGCTTTGATCACAGACAACAATGTAATTTTACTTCCAAGTCATTGGGACCCTGAATGGGACAGCAGAATCAATCCAAGTTACAAGTGACTAATACTATGAGATGCTCTTATCAAAACAGAGCAGAGGAAAATTGTACAAGCCTCTTGATAATATTACTCCTACATCTCTATAGACATTCAACACATTATTAATATGTTTCTGTGATTACAGTTTTCCCAGCTATATCAACAACTCCGAGTGACCTCACCTGAAAGCTAATTTTATTTTGTAAAAACTGACAGGTGAAGATGGAGACCAGTTACAAAAACAAAGGTAATTTTGTAATTTTTACGTAAAGCAAACTCGAGACTCAATGATATCATACAGCATGTGAATTATCACCAACCTTGCATTTTCTCTTAGTCTTACAAATATTTCACATGTTCATGCTACCTATTGATGATATATGTATGTACACAAGATAACACCTTCTCAGTAAAGGCTAGAACAGCACATCTTTCTGATTGAGTAGCTTACACCACATGGTAATGATGTGATCAAACTCCACAAGTTATGTGCCTCATCATTAGTTTCCCCAAACTATGAGGTTTAAAAAAAAAAACAGCCACTAAACATATACACAGCACAGTACTGTAGCAAGAGAATAATTTTGGCTTATCCAAATGATAGTGAATAATTCAGTACATTTAGAAAAAAAATATATATATATATATATTATGAAATGCATCCCAGATCCCAGTTTAAGTTCAAGTTCCCAACTGTGAACTCAGAGCTCATGGAAATACAATTATGTAGATTCCTCTTAGCAAAGATTTAGTAGTGGTTCCTTCATTTAACAGCAGTTTTTTCTTAGTGAAATTATTTACTTGAAGAGAGGCTAATATGAAGGGAAAAAGGCAGTTCAACATAGACCAGGCACAATATAAAAAAAGTATTCATAGTTTAAAGTGTGTTAAAGTGTAATGATGTCACAAATAGACAAATCTTAACTGCGTCTTACCTGTAGTAGCAGAGTGTCTTGATACTGTTGAGTGTCGAAAAGATGCAAGTCTCTAAATTAGAAAACAAGGGGCTGTTTGCGCTCCCAGTTTCAGCACAGCCAGTGTTCTATGCGTAAGTAATAAATTGCCTCGTCAAAGTCGTCCCAGCCACGGTGTTCATGGGCAATAGTTAGAATCACTGCCCGAAGTCTTGCTTGATGCTGCTCCCACAGCCTCTGCCTTTGCACAGAGACCTAATGTAGGAGTGAGCCGGAGAACATCCTCTTCCCCCCTCTCTCCCCCTCCCTTTTGCGTGGTCTTTCTTCCTCTGTAGCTCACTCTCTCTCACGAATGGAGAGTTATCCTTTGGTTCATTCGGCAGTCAAAGAGGACAGGCTGGCAGGCAACAGTGCAGCTGCCCCCATGCTGAGGCACATGAATGTGTTGTGAATAAAGACAAAGCCCTGAACCAGTGCAGCACGTTACTCCCTGGAAAAGCGCTGCAATGATACTCTGCACTGCAACTCCTCAGGCAGGCAGGCAGGCAGGCAGGCAGGCAGGCAGGCAGAGCGGTGAACTGAATTTCCCTCGCTTTCCCTCCTAGGAACGTACATTATAAAGTTTGGCTCAGGACCTTGCCTCTCCTCTAAGGGACCACATTTTCTGTGGGTAAAAAATGTTTTATGAAATGTCTGGACACCCTGAACAAAACTATTTTAGATAGTTTTCTACTCTGCTAAACTTGGAGAACCTACCTCATTCCCAAGCTGTCGCCAAAGTAACTGAATTTTCTAACTTTAGAAGATAAAGATCAGGTATGTTAGGCCCCAGATAAATGTTTTCATGGTAGGGGAAGATGAATTTCTCTAGTCTCAGTATTCCTGAGGGACTGAGTAGGGAGGGTTGGGGAGAGGTGAGCAAACAAACAAAAAGCATCCATATCTCACAGGTGCCAAAAATAGAAACTGAGATAAACTAAAGTGAAATTGATGAACGAGTCTGAAAGAAGGTAAGTGCAAAGAATTGAACAGGGTAAATTAATGGTACTCACTGGTTTCCTATAGCTATCATTCAGTTTTGATAACAAAAAATCATCCTACTTATATACATCATGTTTTGCTGTGGCTTTTGCAAGTATTAATAGACGAATAAACGTAGGCTAATATATACCACATATTTAAGAAAGATTTAGCAGATAATGGCCTACAGGTATTTGCATAAAAAGAGTCAGAAGTTGTTTTCATGCTAACAAAACTACAGGTGGTTACTAAACTATGGATACAGAACTTTGAGATGCACACTCTCAAATACTGGTCCTAATCAATGTATACTGTAACGATGAGACTTTTAAAGCACAATCATATAATGTAGGCAACAGTATTTGGTAAAATAATTAAGTATAAGTTAGGACGAGACTTTTCCATGAATGCCAAAACACCTGAAGTAAACAGTTGCTAGACTAAAATATAACTTTATTTCTATCCCTGATGAAAATGAAGTCTGCAGCTAAGTGTTCCAGGGCTAGATATGAGCTCCATGATATCAGGAACTAGGCTCCTTGTTGCTCCACCATTAGCAACACACTCCAAGATAGTATCTCAAGCTTTAGCCACTAAATTGGTATTCAAACTTCAGGAGCTGAGAAGAATGAGGACAATATGTTCCCTATTTAAGGACATACCTTGGAAGTTGAACATGACGTGTTTTTGACTAGAAATTAACCATATGGCCAGAGCTTACTGCAAATGAGACTGGAAGACTGGAAAATAGAGTGTCTATGTGAAATGGCCATGTATATGGCTAAAAATCTGAAGAGTCTTTTACTTAAAAAGAAGAAAACAAGGGAATATGGGGGAAATAATAGTGTCTGCCATAGTAAGATTGATGGATATCGTAAGTGATATCACAGCATCCATTTCACCTTTATTCCATTGCGAAGTACAGTGTAATTTAGGGAAATGATTTCATGTTGGGCAGCAGACCTTGTTGAGTCTAAGCCTATCATGGTAATAGCATCATACTTGGAAGTAATTGGTTAATAAACCCAGACCTGAGCCAATTAGGGCATGATGTTCACTTGCTGATAGTCACTGGCTCAAGAACAGCATAGTTTCTTAACACTGGCCCAGTGAAACGGAATGGAGGAAAAATTGTTCAGTGATGAATAAATGAGTTAGGGTCCAGTTTTAAGATGAATATGACAACTTGGAGACAAAGAAAGAAACTAGATATTTGAAGAAATCAATGTAGGTTTGGATTAAACAACTTTAGAGCCAACAGGAACTCAACTTCTAGTTATGTGCACCAATGTGTTACATCACTTTTTAAGTCACTTTGATATGCTTTTCTGTTAGTAACCAAAACAGTCTTAATGTACATTAAAAAACACTGTTCTTTAGCGTTTAGTATATAATTCCTTGTCCACAGTCCCAATATCACGTGTGAAACTCCACAGTTTGGTGATATGTATTTTTCAAAATTAATAATAGGAAATATTAAGGGCATATTAAATTTCTATATATTCCAGATTTTCAAACTTTCAATTTATTTATTTAAAATGTTTCTAACAATTTAATTTTCATTGACATTCCATTGGGATTTTAGAAAGCCAATTTGTTGTTGAGCCAGGGACATATCACAAGCTCAATAGATTTAAATAGCTTCTTGTTTTTGTTACACTTATTACCTCTCAGGATCTAACTAGAATAATAAGCTATGCTGTATAGCTTTCTCTCACTTCAGTCTGTGATCATAAGTGTTGTATTTTAATAGCTAACATTTGCCCATGGGTGTGTTTACCCTATGCCCTATCCTCCTTTAAGTTTTTATAATGTATGAACTCATGTGATCTTCACAACAGCTTTATGAGGAGTATATTATTATTATAACCTCAATTCACTTATGAATTGAGAAATGGATTCACACATTGTCTTAGTCTATTTTGTCTTGCTATAAAAGAACATCTGAGACTGGGTAATTTATAAAGAAAGAGGTTTATTTAACTCAAGGTTCTGAAGGCTGAGAAGTTCAAGGGCATGACCCTGGCTTCCAGTGAGGGTTTTTGCACTGCCTCGCAATATGGTGAAGAAGGTCAAAGGGGACACAGACACATGCCAACGGAGGCAAACCTGAGGGACGTCCTGGCTTTCTAACAACCCAGTCTCTCACGAACTACTCTATTCCTATGAGAACTAATCCAGCCTCATGAGAGCAAGACTCATTCACTACAGAGAGAACATCACCAAGTCACTGATGAAAGATCCAACCCCAGAACCCACACCTCTCCCCTTAGGCCTCACCTTTCAACATCACCCCACTGGGGATCAAATTTTAACATGAGTTTGGTGGAGATAAACCATAACACACAGATAAAACTGGTACAAGAAGAAATGAAAATAGTCAGATGTCTATTAGGGATATTGACATCACAATAAAAAACCTGCCCACAAGCAAAACAAAACACTCTAGGTCCAGAGAACTATACCTGTCAATTCAATATTTAAGGATAAAATGTACCAATTGGCACCAAAATATCACAAGTCCTTTTAGCAAATAGAGTAAGGAGAAACACTGCTCAGCTAATTTTATGAAGCCAGAATTACCTTGACACCAAAATAAGGGAAAGATATCACAAAAAAGTAAAGGATGAACAAACATCTTTCATTAACTAAAACACAAAAGTCTTTAACAGAACATTGCAAAAAAAAAAATCTAGCAATATATAAAAAGAATAACAAATTGTGACCAAGAGGGCTTTAACCCAGGAATTTAAGTTTGAGTAAACATGAACAAAGGCAAACAATATAATTTACCATATTAACAAATCAAAAACAAAAGTTACATTATCATCTTAACTGTAGAAAACATATACGAAAAATTCAACACCTTTTCATAATAATAAACGTGGTCTATTCTTACCTGTTTCATTCAACCTTGTATTGGAACTGCAGCAACTACAATATGATAAGAAAAATTGGTCATGTATATAGAACATACTAAGGGATATTAAAAATAAAAATGTATCAAAATTAACAAGTAAATTTAGCAATATCAAAAAAATACAAGTAAATCTACCAAAGAAGTCAATTGTGCCACGCATGGTGGCTCACACCTGTAATCCCAGCACTTTGGGAGGCTGAGGTGAGTGGATCATGAGATCAGGAGATTGAGACCAGCCTGGCAAACACGGTGAAATCCCTTCTCTACTAAAAATACAGAAATTAGCCAGGTGTGGTGGTGCCTGCCCGTAATCCCAGCTAA
This sequence comes from Pan troglodytes, assembly GCF_028858775.2. Classification (NCBI taxonomy): domain Eukaryota; kingdom Metazoa; phylum Chordata; class Mammalia; order Primates; family Hominidae; genus Pan; species Pan troglodytes. The sequence goes on along the minus strand of NC_072402.2, from coordinate 161,979,254 downwards.
CTGGGAGGCTGAGGCAGAAGAATTGCTTGAACCCGGGAGGTGGAGGTTGCAGTGAGCTGAGATCACACCATTGCACTCCAGGCTGGGCAACAAAGCAAGACTTTGTCTCAAAAAAAAAAAAAAAAGTCAATTGTTACCAGTGAACAATTGTAAAACAAAAGCATAGATACATATGTAGACATAATTTATTTTAAAATAGCACCAAAACCTTGAAATACATGAAAATAAATTTAACGAAACACGTGCAATACCTAAGCTCTGAAAACTGACAAACTATTGCTGAGAGAAGTTAAAGTAGACTAAATCCATGTTCATTGCTTGGAAGAATCTATAATATTGTTAAGATGCCAATTCACCCCAAATTGAACTACAGAGTGAACTCAGACCCTATTATAATTGCAGATAGATTTTGGGGAAATAAACCAACTTATTTTAAAATATATATGAAAACAAAAAGGACCTAGAATAACTAAAATAATCTTTCAAAGGAAAAACATAGTTAAAGGATTTGTCTTATTTTGAAGACTTAAAAGCTATACTAATTAAGAAAGTGTGGTATTGATGTAGATATAAAGAATAATGGAACTGAATAGAGACTTGAGAAAGTCCTTGATTGTAGTGGTGATTAAATGGATGTATACACTTCAAACTCATCTAATTATTCACTTCAAATAGGCATATTTTATTTATTTTTATTTTTATTTATTTTTGAGAAAGGGTTTCGTGCTGTGTCACCCAAGCTAAAGTGCAGTGGCATGATCATCGCTCAGAGTAGCCTTGACTTCCCAAGGAGACCTCCAAGGCTCAGGTGTTCCTCCCACCTCAGCCAACCGAGGAGCTGGGACTACATGTGTGTGCCACCACGCCTGGCTAATTTTTGTATTTTTTGTGGAGACTGGGTTTTGCCATGTTTCCCAGGCTGGTCTTGAACTCCTGGGCTCAAGTGATCTGCCTGCCTGGTCTTCCCAAAGTGCCCGAGATTACAGGCGTGAGCTACCATGACCAGCACTGTATTTTATTTTATGTAAATTATAGCTCAATAAATTTGACTTAAGAAGAAATGGGAGAGATACTGAGACACCGATCATTAAGTAACTTGCTTGAGATCACACAGTTAGTAAATAACAGAACTGCACTTTAAACTCTTTTTTTCTCTTAACCATTTTTTTATGCTGACTCTTGTTAAGTTCAGAACTGTTTTTGAGTATTAAGAATGAGAAATTTAAGTTAAATGATAGGACAAGGAGAAAGGAGAAAATGGTGGACATTTGCTTGAACTGGAACTAGAATGTCTTTAGAATTTCAGACAATTCCAAGGATGAACTTCCCAATCTATCTTTCTCCGTGGTATCTTTCTGGCTTTTTTGACTCTCACCATAGATGATTCTTACTGTCTTATCTGTAAATTTATTTCACTTCATGTTTTCTGAGTTTCCGCTGATTTGCCTTATCCTTCCTACCTTATAACTTCAATTTGCTGCAATCTCTCATGAAGCCCACATTAGAATATTTTTCAAGTTAAGGTTTTCTACTCTTCTCCAGTTCAAATTTCCAGAAGAGGAAATTTGATGGATCCAATAAATGTGGGCTAATGCATAAAAGCCTCATCATAGGTCAAAAGCAAGGTATAGATTTGCTTTTCTTGGGTGTGGGGTTTAACCTTAGATTTATTAAAGGTGTGGCATGTGAAACTAGATTTATATGGTAAACACACAGCTGCTTGGATGGGATTATGAGTTTGGCAAATGCCATTACTGGCATATCTACTATGATATATCAGTTTCAGTTTCCTCTGAAATCATTGCCAATACGTGTGAAAGAAATATGCATATTAATATATTATGTATATAAACATATACCTGTAAAAGATATATTCCTCCTGGATAGCACAGATCCTGGTGACCTTCTAGTTCTAGTCCAGGTAAAGTCTTAATGTTCTTTCCTTCCTTTATTTCTGCATCCTATTTTTATTAAAGTACTCCCTTCTTTTAGCTTTCAAAAAATATGTGTATGTATCTGTGTGTGTGTGTATTGTCAACATAAAAAGAAATAATTTATTTTCTTAGCTGTCACAGAAAAATACTATGGATTTCTGAGATTTTTTTTTCTGTTAGAGTAGGATTCTTGGCACACAGATAAACAAGATTGCTTTTAATTTTTAAGACTCTTAAAGAACACCGAGTTTGTATTTGCAGACCTATCCCTGGCCTCCTACACTCAGAACTCCTCCGCAAGTCAAGTTAGTGAATGATGACCCATAAAGAGATAATTAGAACAACAGAAGAGGCTAATAAGTGAACATTAGTCATGCCTACTGAATAGGGTGAACATAGTTCATCCCACTCAAAATTCTGCTTAGCAAATTAATTTCTAATACCACTAGAAAAACTTTCATTATTTAATATGCCTTCTTGAATTTTTGTTTATTTTCTAAGTGAGGAAAAAGTATAACTATAAAATTATAAAGTGAAGAAAATGTGACCTCAGAACAGCTAAGTTGAATTTTCAATATTTTTTGTTATAGGGCAGAAAATATTAAAAGCTAGAGCAATGCACATAATTTTAGTGCAAAAATAACATCTGCAAGAAAATATATACTCCTGTATTTGAATGTAGTATTATTACTATTCATAAATGTAGCTAAGACAGGCAAAGTTGGACAGGGAGGATGATCCAATTCTTTTTCATACACTACCATTTTGAATAATAAATGTGAGTTTATTATTACTACAATCTTGGCCTTATACTTCTTGGACTAAATACATGAAGTATTATATTGAGTACTACTAATGACAGAAGATATATAGCCTATGAGACCATAAATCTTTTTTTCAATTGGTTGACATTGCCACACATTATTATAAAATCAATTAATATAGAAATCAATTTTGATGCAAATTCCAACCCCTACTCTAAGTTTTGCTTTCTATAGACAAATAAGAACAATCAATCTCTACTTTGTGTCCTGGTTCATATAACGCATAAAATTAACCCTCATTTACTGCCTTAGCCCTTGTCTCATTCTTTTCTTGTTCAAGCAAAACATGACTAATTTTCCCTAATTTCTTATATGACATGGTTTACAAATCTTTTCTAATTCCATCTATCCATAGTTCACTGAATTCAGTATATCTTCTCAACATTCTTTAAAAAATTGTGTCCTTATGTAGTAGATAACTGAATTTCTGCCTGCCTAACATTCTTTCCTGGTAACAAAATCTGGAATTCCTTTTGTTTGCTGCTCCTTTAAGTCATCCTTGCGTTCAGATGACTCAGATGAAGTTGAACCCCACCACTGGCCACAGCCGTTGGCTGAGAGACAAGCACATGCTCTCTAATTGGACTTTTCTGAGCCCACCTGAGACTGAAATGGAGACTAAGGGGGAAAGAAATCTTGCTTTCTATCCATATTGCTAAACCACAGATATAAAGTTAAAGTTATTGGCGACTGTTTTGCCTTTCTATTGATTTTATCTAAGAAATGATATACTACAAAGGAAAGAAGAGCTGACCCATAGACAAGGGCACATCTCTAACAGCTTCTAGATCCAGTCGAGAACGGAGCAGGTCCTTGGACTTTTCTGTTATTACAGACATAAATTCCCTTTCTTTTGTATGCCACTTGAGTAATATTTATTTCAATGGAAACGTGAAGAGTCTAACACCAGACATTATCCTACAGTAATCTGTCAAATGTAGACCCTATGCTTTGATAGAGATGCTGGAGATTCATCTTGGCTCACTGCCACCAGCCATATCTCCTCTTCTATTATCCCTGTGAATGTGTTTTACTGTACCTAAATGTATGACTATACACGTTTTTATTAAATTTTATCTCATTCGTTTTAGAAATTAGCCATGTAACTTTGTTTAATATCTCAACTTTTGATAAATAAGCATTTACAATCTTCATCCCTATTATCTGTTTAGAATGTTGAAAGGATAGTTATCCATGGCACGCCGTCAGAGACTACTTCCAGATAGAACTGGGTCTGTTGATGAGGGCTCTGCCTGTGGTAGTAGAGCTGACTACATACTGTATCAGGATGTTAAATTGGGGACTTCAACTGAGGCACAAAGACAGAGAAGAGATAAAATTGGAATCTGGCATTTTAAAAATATTTAACTTTTTAAAATCTTTCAATTCATAAAAAGGGGTCAAAAGAAGATAGAGATAATTTCTATGAAAAATTTGCCAACTTAATCATTGATTTTTATCTTAAATAATCTTTGAGAAAGCCATTGAAAAGCCTTTACATCCTGATAATACCACTTAAGAAAAACATTCAAGTTACCTTAATATTGAAAGTAAGGCTGAGAGCGGTGGCTTATGCCTGTAATCCCAGCACTTTGGGAGGCCGAGGCAGGCAGATCACGAGGTCAGGAGATTGAGACCACCCTGGCCAACATGGTGAAACCCTGTCTCTACTAAAAAATAAAAAAAATTAGCTGGATGTGGTGGCGCATGCCTCCGCCCCAGCTACTCGTGAGGCGGAGGCGGGAGAATCGCTTGAACCCGGGAGGCGGAACTTGCAGTCAGCCGAGATCGCAACACTGCACTCCAGCCTGGGGACAGAGCAAGACAGACAGACAAGACAAGACAAGAAATAAGGTGGGTCACAGAAAGTAAGGCTGAAGATTTCATCTTCTATGAAGATTTCTTTGAGAAAATGATGCTGTCTATTCCACTCCTCACAGGAATAGGGGGCCATGTCATATGGAACAAATCAAAAGAGAAAAGGTTTAACGAGACTAAGCATGTTAGAAGTCACTGCAGTTAGGAAGTCTGCTGCCTGAGAAATATAGAAGACTGGAAATGTGCTGCTTACCTGGTGGCAAAACAAAGGAGGGGATACCATTGGTCTAGAATTTGCCAATTTGCCTGTATAGTTTGTCAGAGCAAACAATGTGTACCTATAGCCAGATGTGTACCTGGAGAGACAGATTGGGGGCTGGGGAATGGGCAGAGATAGATATAAGGCATGGAGCCATTTAAAGCATTCACAATAAGAATACCTGAAGGTACAATGATTTCTCAGTTTTCCAATAATGAGACCCTGGGTGAACTGCAGTACTTAAAACAAACAAGAAAATCAAAGACTGAGGGGGGACTGGCCCAACTGAGGTAATTAATATACATTGCCTAAAAAATGCACATGTTTGTTTACATTGCAGGCCTACAGATAATCCACACAAGCTTTGATAAAAAGACTCAGCTTTCAACACCTGCCAGACTGTGAAGCCATCTTAGGACATAGTAGGCAAGTAAGAATTTTCTTGCCCTTTGATGTATCATTCCTCTTTCTTCTATGACCTTAAGGATGTCCCAAACTGCAAAATGAGGTAGAAGAGAGAAGGACCATGTTCTTTCCTCAGTTTTCCACCTAAAGTACTCTGGTGAGGTGAAGGAAGATTAATTTAACTAATTTGAAACATATATAGAATTTGTATTATTATGTGAACATATATTTAATTTTTAATGAATATATTTGTAGCTTAAAGTGGCTGTAAAATATTTAGCTGTCTAAAATGGTTCAGAAAAGCCAGGGAGCTGCCCAGGTTTTCATCCAGGACTGTGAAAATACTGCTCTCTTGGATCAAGTCTAAAAAGGCCAGTGAGAGACAAAAAGAGAGATGCTTTCTGATTTCATCTCATAGGTCCTGTTTGTTCTGTGTACTATGGCCTTACTTCACTAAAACCTCATTCCTTCATCTTATAAACATGAATGGGGTTTGAGACATTTACAAAAACCTTGCTAAAATCTAGACGTTCTCTATGTTTTATTAATCACCCTCAACTAGACAATTTAGGGAAGGAAACAAAATTAGTCTGTATTGCTTGGTTTTAGTGGCACCACACTGCTGCCTCCAAATAACCATCACTTTGTTTTCTGAATATTTACAAATGTTCGGATTAATAATTCATTCTAAAGTTATTACAGTGACTGATGTCACATTCATTAGCTTTCATTGCTGTGAGACACCTGACTTTCAATATTAAGATAACTTGAACGTGTTTCTTGAGTGATATTATCTAGATGTAAAGGCTTTTGAATGGTTTCCTCCAGGACTCGTGAAGGTGAAGATCCATGATTAGGCTGATACAATTTCCTAGAAACACAGAGAACAAGTCAGACAGCTTCCTGTTGCTGTTGTTGTTGTTGCTATTGTTATATAAGTTCATTGGAGAGGGTGATTAGGTTGGGCAGTAAGTTTTCAAATGTAATGTGCTCTTCTGATAATACTTTAAATATTAGTGATGTACTTAAAGACTCTAATGTTTAAGTCAATTAACACTAAATGCTTTTATTAAGCCAGAGGACAAAATGCTTTGGTCTGATTCCTTTCTCTTGACTTGCACATACAGTTTCACAAATATTGTCTTAGGTGGCTTAACTGTCGTAGAACCACACCTTTTCAAAATTGTATTCTAGCTTGTCAAGGAGTGTCACACAGAAGATACTGAGAGAATAAAAGAATAAACTGATCATTATAAAGGCCACTATTTAAATCTTTCTACTTATTCTAATTTTTTTACTATTTTACAATTAACTGAAATGCTAAATTAATAATAGTGACAGAACCTATCAAAACCTCTGGGATAGAGCAAAAGCAGTGCTAAGAGGCAAGTTCATAGCATTAAATGCCTACATCAAAAAGTATGAAAGAGCACAAATAGACAATCTAAGGTCACACCTCATGGACCTGGAGAAACAAGAACAATCCAAACCTAAACCGAGCAGAAGAAAAGAAATAATGAAGATCAGAGCAGAACTAAATGAAACTGAAACAAAAAAATACAAAAGATAAAACATAAAGCTGGTTCTTTGAAAAGATAAATAAAATTGATATATGATTAGTGAGATTAACAAAAAGAGAGAAGATCCAGATAAGCTCAATGAGAAATGAAACGAGAGATATTACAACTGATACCACAGAAATACAAAAGATCATTCAAGGCTACCACGAACACCTTTACACGCATAAACTAGAAAACCTAGAGAAGATGGATAAATTCCTGGAAATACACAACCCTCCTAGATTAAACCAGGAAGATATAGAATCCCTGAACAGACCAATAACAAGCAGCGAGATTGAAATGGTAATAAAAAAAAATTGCCAACCAAAAAAAAAAAAAAAAAAACAAAGTCAAGGACAAGATGGATTCACAGCTGAATTCTACCAGACATTCAAAGAAGAATTACTACCAATCTTATTGACACTATTTCAAAGACAGAGAAAGAGGAAATCCTCCCTAAATCATTCCATGAAGTATCACCCTAATACCAATACCAGGGAAGGACATAACAAAAAAGAAAACTACAGACCAATATCCCTGATGCAAAAATCCTCAACAAAATACTAGTGAACCAAATCCAGAAGCATTTCAAAAATATAATCCACCATAACCAAGTGGGTTTCATATCAGAGATTCAGGGATGGTTACATACATAAGTCAATAAATGTAATACACCACATAAACAATTAAAAACAAAAATAACATGATCATCCCAATAGATGCAGAAAAAGCATTTGACAAAATCCAGCATCGCTTTATGATTAAAACTCCCAGCAAAATTAGCATAGAAGGGATATACCTTAAGGTAATAAAAGCCATCTATGAAGTACCCACAGCCAACATTATACTGAATGGGGAAAAGTTGAAAGCATTCGCCCCGAGAACTGGAACAAGACAAGGATGCCCACTTCCACTACTTCTATTCAACATAGTACTGGAAGTCCTAGCCATAGCAATCAGACAAGAGAAATAACTAAAGGTAATTCAAATCAGTAAAGAGGAAGTCAAACTGTTACCATTGCTGATGATATGATTGCATACCTAGAACACCCCAAAGACTCATCCAAAAAGCTCTGAGAATTAGTAAATGAATTCAGCAAAGTTTTAGGATACAAAATTAATGTACACAAATCAGTAGTTCTGCTATACACTGACAGTGACCAAGTTGAGAATCAAATCAGGAACTCAACCCCTTTTACAATAGCTGCAAAAATGAAAAATAAAATACTTAGAAATATGCCTAACCAAGGATGGGAAAGATCTCTGCAAGGAGAACTACAAAACACTGCTGAAAGAATCATAGGTGACACAAACAAATGAAAACACATCCATGCTCACGGATAAGTAGAATATTGTGAAAATGGCAATACTGCCAAAAGCAATCTGCAAATTCAAAGCAGTTCCCATTAAAATACCACCATCATTCCTCACAGAACTAGAAAAAAGAATCCTAAAATTCATATGGAATCAAAAAAGAGCCTGCACAGCCAAAGCAAGACTAAGCAAAAAGAACAAATCTAGAGGCATCGCATTACCCAACTTCAAACTATACTATAAGGCCATAGACACCAAAACAGCATGGTACTTGTATAAAAATAGTTACATAGACCAATTGAACAGAATAGTAAACCCAGAAATAAAGGCAAATACTTACAGCCAACTGATCTTCAACAAAGCAAACAGAAACATGAAGTGGGGAAAGGACAACTTATTCAGCAAATGGTGCTGGGATAATTGGCAAGCCACATGTAGAAGAATGAAACTGGATCCTCACCTCTCACCTTATACAAAAATCAACTCAAGATGGATCAAAGGCCTAAATCTAAGGCCTGAAACCATAAAGATACTAGTAGATAATGTTGGAAAAAAACCCTTCTAGACATTAGCTTAGGCAAAGACTTCATGACCCAAAACCCAAAAGCAAATGGAACAAAAACAAAGGTAAATAGATGGGACTTAATTAAACTAAAAAGATTCTGCACAGCAAAGGAAATAATCAGCAGACTCGATAGACAACCCACAGAGTTGGAGAAAATCTTCACAATCTATACATCTAACAAAGGACTAATATTCAGAATCTACAAAGAACTCAAACAAATCAGCCAGAAAAAAACAATCCCATCAAAAAGTGGGCTGAGGACATGAATAGACAGTTCTCAAAAGAAGATATACAAATGGACAGCAAGCATATGGAAAAATGCTGAACATTACTAATTATCAGGGAAATGGAAATCAAAACCACAATGCAATACCACCTCACTCCTGCAAGAATGGCCATAATCAAAAAATCAAAAAATAACAGATGTTGGCCTGGACGTGGTGAAGGGGAATACTTTTACAGTCTTGGTAGGATATGAACTAGTACAACGACAATGGAAAACAGTTTGGAGACTCCTTAAAGTACTAAAAGTAGATCTACCCCATTCGATCCTGCAATCTCACTACTAGGTATCTACACAGAGGAAAAGAAGTCATTATACGAAAAAGCTACTTGCACATGCATGTTTATAGCAGCACAATTTGCAATTGCAAAAATATGGAACCAGCCTAAATGTCCATCCATCAACGAGTAGACAAAGAAAATGATATATACAGACACCATGGACAACTACTCAGCCATAAAAAGGAATGAAATGATGGCTTTCGAAGCAACCTGGATGGAATTGGAGACTATTAGTCTAAGTGAAGTAACTCAGGAATGAAAAACCAACCATTGTATGATCTCATTCATATGTGGGAGCTAAGCTATGAAGACGCAAAGGTGTAAGAATGATACATTGGACTTTAGGGACTTGGGGGAAAAGGTGGAGGGTGGCAAGGGATAAAAGACTACACATTGGGTACAGTGTACACTGCTTGGGTGATGGGTGCACCAAAATCTCAGAAATCACCACGAAAGAACCTATTCGTGTAACCAAGCACCAATTGTTCCCCAAAAGCCTATTGAAATAAAAAAGTTAAATTTTTTAAAAACTCGAAAAAAAAATAAATATTTTTTGACTGGCTACTTTACAGTTAACTGAAATGCTAAATTAAGTAAAAATTTTTTGCATACTAAGTTTCTTGTTTTAAATTTTAGATCCAGAGGGTACATGTGCTTGTTTGTCAAATGGGTATTACATGCATAATAGTGGCAGTTGGGCTGCTAGTGGCATACTAAGCTTTTAAAAAATAGACTTACATTAAGGAAAAAATAATAATAAACAATGCAAAAAAGCTTTCACAGTGGAATTCCTGACACATGGTAGACACTCAGTAACATATGTGGAACAACTGAATGAATTAATACAAATTTAACAAAGTAATTTAAAAGCAATATCCTAAATACACATCCTGCCCTATTTCTTCAAGATATTTCTGTGAATATATTGAATGAAATGTTTGTACAGATTTAACACATGAAATTGCCAATGTTCTATTTTGCCAGATTTATCGAGGTATAATTGGCATACAACAAACCACACCTATTTGAAGTGCACAATTTGATAAGCTTTTACCATGAACGCAATGTAGTCTAACCTCCTTGCATCCCCAGGCAACTGGTCTGCTTTTTATCACTATAGATGCGTTTGCCTTTTTTTAGAGTTTTATAGAAATGAGAATCACACAGTATGTAGCCTTTTTTTTTTTGTGCGGGGGTAGGTTGGCTTCTTTCACTCAGCATAATTATTTTGATATTCAGACATGTTGTTGAGTGAATCAGTAGTTTGTTCCTATGTGTTCTTGAGTAGTATTCCACTGCATAGATCCATCACAATTTGTTTATTCATTTATTTAGTCATAGACAATAGGGTTTTTTTCAAATTTTTGGTTATTATGATTAAGACAAATAAACATCTCTATCGAACTCTTTAACTGGACTATGCTTTATTTTCTTGCAATAGATTCCTAGGAATGGAATCTTGGATCACAGAGTAGGCATATGTTTAACATTTTAAGAAACTGCCATTTTTTCCAAAGTATTTATACCATTTTAGGTTCACACAGAAGTGTATAAAAGTTTCACCTCTTCTTCATCCTTAACAACAGTTAATAGTTCACTGTTTTTAATTTAGCTATTCTAGTAGTATGTAATAGTTTCTCATTGTAGTTTTAATTTGCATTTGCCTAATGACTGATTATGTTGAGCATCTTTTCATGTGCTTGTCATTCATGTATCATTTAGTTTGCTGTCTGCTCAAATTTTTGTCCATTTTCTGTATTTTTATTGCTCTCTTGAGTTTTGAAAATTTCTAATATGTTATTGATATAAGTCTTTTAACAGATATGTGCTTTGATAAATTTTTCTATCACCCTATGGTTTGTCTTTTTATTCTCATATGAATGTTTTGAATAACAAGATATCTTAAATTTTAATGAAATCCCATTTATTTATTTTCATGGATATTACTTTTGGTGTTGTATCTAAGAAATCTTAGCCTACATCACAAAAATGTTCACCTATGTTTTACTTCAAATGTTTCACAATTTTAGGATTTATGTTTAGGTTTATGCATCATACTGAATTAATTTTTATATATGGTGTGAGCTATGGATCAAAGTCAATTTTGTGTGCATATGTGTATGAATATCCAATTATTCTAGCACCATTTTGGTGAAAATACTGTCTTCCCCCACGGAAGTGCCTTTGCCTTTTATATAAACAGGGCATACGTTTATATATGTTTGATACTATTTCTGGAATCTATTTTTTCCATTGATTTATGCGCTTTTCTTTATGCTAATGCTAAACTTTCTCAATTATTGTAGCTTTACAGTAAATCTTCAAATCAAGTAGAATTGGCTAAATCAACTAAGTTTTTTCTTTTTTAATGACGTTTTGGCTATTTTAGATACTTTGCATTTCCATGTAAATTTTAAACCAGTTGGTTAATTTTTGCAAAAAAGACTGCTGATATTTTGATTGGGATCTCAAAGAATCTGTGGATTTCTCTGAGGAGAAATAGCATTGTAACTATATTGTGTTCCAACTCTTGAGCAAGATGTATTTAAGCCTTCCTTATCTTCCTAAAATGCTGTAGTTTCACTGAATAAGTTTTTCACATCTTTTGTGATACTTACCCTTAAATATTTCCTAATTTTGATGCTAATTAAAAGGTATTGGTTGGCCGGGTACAGTGGCTCACGCCTGTAATCCCAGCACTTTGGGAGGCCGAGGTGGGTGGATCATGAGGTCAGGAGATCGAGACCATCCTGGCTAACATGGTGAAACCCCATCTCTACTAAAAATACAAAAATTAGCTGGGCATGGTGGCGGGCACCTGTAGTCCCAGCTACTCGGGAGGCTGAGGCAGGAGAATGGCTCGAACCCGGGAGGCGGACCTTGCCGCGAGCTGAGATCTCGCCACTGCACTCCAGCCTGGGTGACAGAGCGAGACTCCGTCTCAAAAAACAAACAAACAAGAAGGTATTGATTTTTAATATTTCAACTTCCAATATTTAGAAATATGTTTGCTTTTTGCTTATCAATTTGTATCACACAACCTTGTAAAATTCACTTATTAGTTGTAATAGCTTTTTTTGTAGATTCCTTGGAATATTGTTCATAGAAGACAATGCTATCTGTAGAGAAAGGCATATTATTCTTTCCTTTCCAAGCTGAAGTTTTCTTATTTTTCTTGCTTTATTCCTCTAGTTTAGAGCCTCCAGTAGATTCTATACATTCTTGTCTTGTTCTCAATATTAGGGAAAGAACATATATTGTTGTATCTAATATTAAATTTAATGATACCTGTAGATTTTGCAGAGATGCAATTTATCAGTTGAAGGAAGTTCCTTCATATTCCTAGTTGACTGTGAATTTTTATGAGAAATGCATAGCGTTTTCTGTAGGTTTTTTGCATGACTTGAGATGATCATAAGGTCTTTTAAAATTTTGTTAGTATTAATAATTGGGTGAATTAAATTGGTTGATTTTTGAATTTTAAACCAATTTTGTATTCCTGTGATAATCCTCACTTGATCATTATATTTTGCATATTCACATGTTTGAATATGATTTGCTAAAAATTATGCTTAAAAATCTTTGTGTCTTTATACAGGAAAGCTGTTGGTCTGTGTGGTTTTGTGTGTGTGTAAAGTTATTCAGAGCTTGGGAAAATACTTAGGAAGTATTTCGTCCTCTTTAATTTTCTGGAAAAGTTTGTATACATGTATATTGCTTCTTTCTTAAATGTGTGGTAGAATACACTAGTGAAACAAATGGGCCTGGAGTCTTGTAGGAAGAACAAATTCAATTCCTTTAATAGACTTAAGTTTATTCTGGTTTCTTCTTTCTGGATTGAGCTTTTATAGTTCGCATCTTTCAAGGAATATGTCAGTTTCAGCTAAGTTTTCCATTTAATAGGCATAAAAGTATTCATAATGTTTGTTTATTATACATCCAGTATTTTTGAATCTGTCATGTCATATCTCTCATTTCTGAAACTGGTCATTTGTATCTTCTCTTTTTTTTCTAATCAGTCTGGTGAGAAGTTTTTCAATTTTGTTGATTTCAAATAAACAGCTTTTGATTTCATTAATTTTAATATTGTTTTTCTGTTTCTATTTATTATTTTCTACACTGATTTTTTCCCCTTTGGGGTTAATTTCTTTTCCTTCTAGATTCTTAATGTTGGTAGTGAGACCATTTATTTAAGACTTGAAAATTTTTTTAATATAGGTGGTTTATCCTATAAATTCCTTTCTGAGAACTATTTAGCAGCATCCTGCAAATGTTAATGTTGTGTTTTTCTTTTTATTCAATTCAAATTATATTCTAATTTCTCATTTCATTTCTTTCTTAATTCATGGATTATATATAAGTATGATATTCAGTTTCCAAATATTTTGAGATTATTCCAAATATCTTTTTAAAAAATTAGCTTGCAGTTTATTCCATTGTGGTCAGAGAACATTCTTTATATGACTTGAATTTTTTTAATTTGATAAGACTTGTTTTATGGCTGATAAGCTTTGATCACACACATACACACACACACACAAATATCACAAGATATTTTGAATTTTGCTTTGTTGGGTGCTATATATTTTTCCATTCCCATATATATTTTTGAGCTTTGTTCTACAATGTAGTTAAATTACCTAAACATTGTTTGATCCATTTTGTTCTTGATTGTGAGATTTATTAAGCTGTAAGAGAATAACCATAGTTTAATTATTCCCTACTAGTAAGTCTAGATTCTTCTGTGCACTGTGTCCAGTGCTACATTGTTCTCCAACGTAGCTGATAGGAAAGCCATGGCTCAGAGCCCTATGTAAGCACCAGACGCTGTTCTCATTAATACTTTCTGATGGTTCTTTCTTCCGGCTTGGGTAGCTTTCTCCCATGGTACTCAGCTGAGTACTTGGGGGAAACCCTCTAGAGATCTCCAAAGTTCGGTCTCTCAGCAACTGTCTCCATCTTGGGCTCCTGTTCCATGAACTCCAGCTACCTGAATCTCTCTGGATTCTCATCTCTGTCTTCTCAACTTAGGCAGTCCATGAAGCTCTGTTTGAGTTTGCTCTCCCCGTACCATGGACTGAAAACTCTCTCAGAGAAGTAAGCTGGGGTAACTCCAGGGCTCCACTAATTGCTTACCAGCTCCCAAGGATCACAGTTCTTGTTTGCCTGATATCCAGTGTCCTGAAAATTATTATTTTAAATATTTTTCTTTTTAAAAAATTGATGTAGGCAAGAGAGAATATCTGATCCCTGTTGAACTTAATCGGAAGTGGAAGTTTCCTACTCTACCACATTCAACCCTTTAAACTCACAAATTCTATAGTTTATTATTCCTCAACCTAAACATGTTGCATATTTAAAATAAAAATTGCTCAATTAATCTCATGTTACCAATATTATTCTGGAGATACGCTGATAAATCAGAAATGTATGTTCTATATTCTAAATATTGATTTATTTTCCCTGTATTCCTTGATATATTATAGACATTTCTGGAAACTGACAATATATATTTTACAAATTGAAAAGACTGTAACCTAGAAAGAAAACTTTTTGCGTTTACATTAAAAATATTTTAATAGCTACCAAAAGATGCTGCTGACAGCTGTCAAATGACAGACAACTTATATAAAGAAGTTGATGATCCAGATGAAATCTTTTTATTTGAGTTTGACATCCTACTACCTACTTTTTCTAAGATCTATGTACTGATGTGAGATTGTGAATTTCTTCCACCTTATGTCATTATGTAACACCATGACTCATCTCTTCAGCATACCCGTAAGTGAAACTTGTCAGATTTCAAAAACAGTGCCCTAAAACCACAGATCCTATATCACTTATTCGAATTTTAGAAAAGCTATTTCTATTTCTTTGCCCTAGTCACTAGAACAGCCAAGTAAACTACCCTGTTCCCAATGTTTGCATTTGCTCACTAATACACTGAAAAAATTAAAACCTCAGGTATGAATTACATGTTCTTCAGATTAAGATCCACCTTCATCTGCTTCAGATCCTTACCAGGTTTTATACTTTTAATAACTGAATAATTATTGTGTTCTCATACTTTCTATGATATACTTATCAGTATCCAAATCATCATAAGGAAAAAAAAAGGACGGAAGGACAGAGGGACGGACAGACAGACGGATGGACGGTGGGAGGGAGGCAGGGAAAGAGAAAATTGATGGATGCAGGAGCTCTGCAAACTTAGAGAAAACAAGAAAAGACTGGCTAAGTTTTATTATCTTCTATAAGGTTTGTCAAACTGTTCTTATGTCCTCTGTACTTCTCCCATTTTATCTCTGAGGATAGTTAAGTGACTTTTTTGGGTACAATACCTATTTAGTTAATGATAGCAGAATCTGTATAGCAGAATTTTGCATCTTCATGATAGATGAAATCTTTTAAAAATTGTATCCGATGACATCTGTCATTACCTCAAAGAGAAGCAATTTTGCTTTCTCACCATTCAGTGTTAATACTGTGAATTTATTCCACCGAAGCTAAGAATTTTCTTGGACTGACATTCTTTAATTCACTTTACAGATTAGCTTTTTAAAAAAGATCAGTGGCCTGTGAAAAATGAAATTTAATTCACAAAATCTATAATTTCCCTACCTTCCCAATTCTTAGCTCTCTGGATTTCCTGCTGCAGATTTTCTCTCACTTACACACACACAATATATAGCATTGTTGCTTTTCTGAGAGGCTCTTTAGTTTGACTCAAATCTCTTTGTTTTTTGTGTTTTTCTTTCTATAAAATGGTGATGATAGTATTTAAACCATTATGTTACTAAGACAATATGTAAAATGTCTGATATATAGTAATACTGAATAAATGATAAGTATTTCTGTTTTGTCTTATTTCTGAAACTCCCAAACATGCCTCATTCTTTAATATTAGCCAAAAATATATTGTGCCCTGGATACTCTTACTGCCTTAATACCATGGCTTTGCTGGACTTGCCACTTAGAAAGACATGCACTAATCATATGCCTACTTCTGAACCACATTTTACAAAATCTTGTTCTAATTCTATTGTCTTCTCTTATCTACATGTGTAACTCCTCTCACTCACCTCCTTTACTGTTCACTTTCTAATATTTGTTTTGGCACCTAACCATCTACTATCTTCCACATAGTTTCAATGCATACTGAGTTATGTGTGTTTAACGTCTTGTCTTTCCAACAAGACTGTCTACTGCATAAAAG
This sequence comes from Pan troglodytes, assembly GCF_028858775.2. Taxonomy (NCBI): domain Eukaryota; kingdom Metazoa; phylum Chordata; class Mammalia; order Primates; family Hominidae; genus Pan; species Pan troglodytes. The sequence goes on along the minus strand of NC_072402.2, from coordinate 161,962,796 downwards.
TAACTCTTTTTATTTCCTACACCCACTACTCCCTTGCTTCAGATGTTTTAGATATTTAATAGATATGGAATGAACACTTGAATGGAACTGTATTCAGACTCTCTATACCTAGTTTTAAGGACTAACCTAATGATAAAGGAGAAATGAGGACTGATTTTACATATGGTTCAATGTCTCCTCACCAGCTCATTTTGATTTGTCTCAGGTGTTACGGTCTTTCTCTTGCATTTATTTTCAAGTTTGCTTTCTAATGGCAGAGCCTTCTAATCTGATGCCTCTGCCCTAGTTAAGACTCTTTGTGTTATACTAAATTCTCACTTTAAAATACTATTGTTGTTGTTCTTCTTATATCCTACCCTGCCGCCAGTGAAATCTATAATCAGAGTGGTCTAAAAAGGGGTGACAGATGCAGCTAATGTTAAAAAAATTCTGCTGAAAAGGACAATGACCAAAAAATAGATTCCAAAATACAAACGAGTAGGACATATTATCCCCAAAGTGCTACGTGTGTGTGTGTTTGTGTGTGTATGTGAATGTGTGTAAGATGTTCATCCAGCAGGTCACAGAATTTCTATATGATATCAATAATATAGCATATATGCTTGTTATGCTTTTTGGGGATTATTCCATTGTGAAGATAGTCAAGGATATTTATAAAACCAAAGTTTTGTCTCTTTCCCATTACCAAGTTTTACCAAAGGAAAGACACAGATGTTCAATTGAGCTTTGAAGTTCCATTGCTTGTAATTTGAGTATTTGCATTTCCATATGCATTGAACCCATAAAGCTAAGGATAATACAGAGATTTCAGGATTTTTATTGCATGGTAACATTTATCACAAGCCAGGCAATACTAAACTACTCCTCTAGTATAATGATTTTTAAATCATCCCAAGCATAAAAATCACCTCAATTTCACTGTTTGCCAATCTCTATTATGCTTTTAAGTTGGATGAAAAGTAGCATTAGCCAATTTTTAAAAATGGCTTACTAAAGAGGAAAAAGAGACAGCAAACATAAACACCTCTGAGTATCTTTATAAAACAGATGAAATACTTAAGTGAATATGGACATCTTATTTTCCCTCACTTACTGGTATGTTTGCTTTCCAGTCCAAACAACGGTATATATACTAGGTTTGGATTCATAGCGCTGAAGGCATATTTTTTATGTGAAATTAATTGATAATCCAGGACACTTTGGATCTTTGGATATACCCCTATCTCCTCAACTTATTCAGGATTGTCTGTAATATGCAACACCAACCAACTTCCAAAAATAAACTCAGTAATTGAGTGTCAAAATGCCCACATTTGGTTTTCAGTACTAATGAAATATAATATTTCTGTGCTTTTTTTCTTTTCACTCAATAAACATTTTACTTTTTTATTCTTTTGACCGAGTCTCGCTCTGTTGCCAGGCTGGAGTGCAGTGGCATGATCTTGGCTCACTGCAACCTCCACCTCCTGGATTTAAGCGACTCTCCTGCCTCAGCCTCCTGAGTACCCAGGACGACAGGCACATGCCACCACACCCAGCTAATTTTTGTATTTTTAGTAGAGACAGGGTTTCACCATGTTGGCCAGGATGGTCTCGATCTCTTGACATTGTGATCCGCCAACCTTGACCTCCCAAAGTACTGGGATTACAGGTGTGAGCCACTGCGCCAGGCCTACTTTTTTATTCTTTAAACTTTTATTATGAAAAAATAAAATAATAAAATTCTTAAATTACATTTTTTAAAGTTTTATTTTATTTTTTATTGACAAATAATTGTATATATTGATGTGCTGTTTGCATACATGTATACATTTTGGGATGACCAAATACGGCTACTTAGCATATCCATCATCTCAAATATTTATAACTTATTTGGGGTGAGAACATTTAAAATCTTTTCTTTTAGTTATCTTGGAGTATACATTATTATTAAGTATAGAGTTAAATTTTGTAATTAAAAATTTTTAGTGATTATACTTTCAAAACCTGTGAAAAGTTAACAGTGCAGCCCACTTAGCTTTGTTAAGTGCAGAAAAATAGGCCTTTATTTGCCGCAGTGGATTAAAAAATAGTGTCTCATATCCTTAGTATACAGAGCTTGTTTCCTAAGAAGAGATAGTATATATATGTGTATACACACACACACACACACACACACACACGAGAATATCCAAAATAAGACTTTTTAGGAAGGTGGGGGAATTTGTGCTGGAAACTTTGACTAAGAAGAGTGTCAGGAATTTTTGATCGAGGTCAGGTCTCATACACTGAGCACCCTGCAGCCCTGCAAAGTACTAGTGCTTTGAAAGACAATGCCCTAGTTTGCAACTGTGAAGCAAGACACCTATGATCATGCTTCCCAAGAATGCAACACAACTTTGGTACAGGCAAGAAACAACCAACAAGGACACTGGCACACAGTTGAAAATTGCGACTTAGACCAGGACAGACCAGTCTGCTCTAGTAATAGCATCAGGCATCCCAAAAGTAAGAGGTACTATTCAGCAAATAACCCTGTTTCTCCTTCTCCCTGGTATGCAGAATAAAAATGCCAGCTTTTGGAATAAATATAGTCTGAAGTCTTCAGCCAGTTTGGTAATGCAATGCAGGGACAAGGCTCATATAAGTAGGTCAGATAAAATTTTGAATTGTTGTTAAAAATATACTATAGGTGGAACTATATTTGTGCCTTGACAGTACAGAACAGATATTGTAATAAATATCCATACTGGATATCTCTGTGTCTGTGTATGTATGTATGGACAGTCATATAATTGTGATAATCAAATCTCTTCCTAAAACTGTAGGACAGAGTCTAATTTTTGATTGATGCAGATTGTCCCCTCCCTTCAGTGATGACATCCTTACTCCTCTGAAATGAACCATACCACCCATTCAGTCATTATTATGTAATTGTGTGCCATCATGTATCACTTTGGATATGTGTCCCATTCCCCAGTTAGATTACACATTCAAAGTCAAGGTTGAGATTTATATATACTTTTCAAGTCCACAGCATCAAACCTAGAAACCCATATAGGAGATAGAGCAACAGCGTGGCAGACTGGTGAGGCAAGATAATATGGTGGCCATGTGGTCAAATGGTGGCTTCCTCTCTGACTTGAACAAATGATTTAATCTTCCATTTCTGGCCAGGTGCTGTGGCTCACGCCTGTGATCCCAGCATTTTGGGAGGCTGAGGTGGGTAGATCCCTTGAGCCCAGGAGTTCAAGACCAGCCTGAGCAACATGGCAAAACCCTGTCTCTACAAAAAATACAATATTAGCCAGGCATGGTGGCATGTGCCTGTGGTCCCAGTGACTCGGGAGGCTGAGGTGGGAGAATCACTTGAGCCTGGGAAGCGAAAACGTTGAAGTGAACTGAGATGGTGCCACTATACTGCAGCCTGGATGACAGAGCAAGACCCTGTCTCAAAAACAAATTATATCTGAAATAGAAATAATTATATCTACCTCACACGGGTGTTAAAAGGAATAAACATGAAGTCACTTAATACTTGGCAGGTAGGGCTCTATAAAATTAAACATCTAAGGTAGTGATAAAATAGTTATGTGTTAATGATACTTATAATCGTCATTTATCAAAAAATTCACAATTGCTGTATCATTCTTGTCAACTTAAAGACAATGTAACTAGAAAAGGGAATGGTTTAGAAAGAGATATCTGTTCTGAAAATTCCCATCCACAAATTCTCTGACTTCTCTCCTTTTCCGACCATCTCTCTAGTCTCAGCACCATCATTCCTAACTCTGACCACTGCTTCGGACTCCTTTTTCTTTCTGCCTCTCAGCACAGCCTACCCTAGATATCTTCCATTTGCACCTCCAGATCTATCATCTACCCTTGTATCGTGCTTTAGGCTTCTGGAGGCTAACTGCCATAATGGCATTCACAGGCTTGGGCTTTTGCTGGGTTTGGCAAATGTGAATTCACCTGCAGGAGATGGGACCTTAGGGGATTTAGTCCCCTTTTGCTCCCTTAATGGGCAGTGGTTGGACAATGATGACTTCCCTATCTTACAGTCACAGCTTCTATTACCACACCTTTGGCAACTATAGTTTTTTCCTAGGTTCCTGTGAGTTCTTTCCTTGCCCCTTTAAGCTGCTGCTAGGCCTTGGAGCTTTCAACAACCTGTGTTGGCTTTCTTTAACCCTGACCCCACCTTTGAAAAAGTGATTATGAAGTACCTTTTGTCCCCTTTGACTGTACCATCTATTTCCTGCTAGACCCTGACTGATACACCTGCCACTCCTCCACACCAATTATATCTGTTTATCACAAGACAGTGTGAAAAATTTGAATTCTGTCCTATATCTCTCTTCTCTGAATATAGTTTACAGGGTCCTATCTCACTGAACTTTCCTTTCTCATCATGCTGTGTACCACGTCTTTCAAATATTCACAAGCTTGAATGTCTGCTTTTGGGTGTGTGCAGACACCCTACCCTCTGCCAGAAACATGTGCCTTTACAACTCACACTAGGGACTCAGTATTTGAAAAGTTACTTAATGAACATTTTATAATTCATATCCTCATAGTTTATTTTTTACTGCTAGATTTTAGGGAATCGTAATGAACTGGTCATTAAAACCTCTTTTCAGCATTTTAATCTATTCTATACTAAGTATTTTTCTGTTAATAACGACACTAGAGCCAAAATCATATTTTCCTTCTTAAAATAATAACATTTTTAAGCTTTTAATAGTAATACATGCCTGAGATGGTACTGATGGCATCTAATCATTATATAATATGAGTTTTGAAGGGACAATTTTGGTAGCTAAATAATCTTATTCATAATGTTTTTATCACTAATTTGGAATCATGGAGCTTTTATTATGGAGCTGGCATAAATTTATCTGTAAATTGTGTAAATGTTTAGATGGTCCATACATATATAAAAATAGCTTTGTTATGCTTTAAATATTGCTCCTTCAGCTCATAGAGTATATTCAGAGATATCTACCAGTGGGTTTTTGTGCTGCTGTAGCATCTTCCAAAAAAAAAAAATTAGCCCAGTAGGGCCTTGGGCTATGAATGTTTTAGTAACCTTCTGTTAATAGAAAATAGTAAGAGGTATTTCTTGGGTCTTATCTCTGACATTTTTTGTCATTCCCTTGTTTCAATATTTATGATATTTTCAAACTTTCTGTCATGGCCAAAATACTAATATTCTTCAGTCGATAATAAAATTTACTTGGCCTTCATCCCCATTATTGTTTGTTTGTTTGGTTGTGATACTTAAAATGAGAAATCATAAACTTCTTTTGGTTTTCCTAGAATATTTACCTTCAATTTTCTTGAGTAATCTGTAGTTATTTATAAAATACTCCTTTTTAAAAATAAGCTTTCTGTTTTCCATTCAAGTATAAGATATTATTTTCCATTAAAAAATTTAAAACAGAAGGCAGAAGGTAGAAAAAAAACACTTGTCATCTCACAAACAGGTAATATTTCAGTGCAACATCCTGTCTGTCTTTTTCTCTGTGCATACTTTATATAACATTGAGATAATATGATAGAGCCAAAATCATATTTTCTTCTTAAAATAATATCATTTTTAAGCTTTTAACAGTAATACATGCCTAAGATGGTACTGACGGCATCTAATGATTATATAATATAATTTGAGTTTTGAAGGGACAATTTTGGTAGCTAAATAATCTTATTCATAATGTTTTTATTCACTAATTTGGAATCATGGAGATTTTATTATGGAGCTGGCATTTATTTTTGTACTGCATTTAAATAGTGGATAGTCAAAACAAATTAATAATATGAAGGTGAAGGATCATTACTGACTTAAAACAAAAATATAATCTCTGAGAAGACAAAAAAATGCTGTAACTTTCCAATAAACTTTACCTTGTATTGCAAAGTATTCTATTATTCAACTTTTACTAAATAAAGTCTGCAAACTTAACAATTTTTGTGTGAAAAGCACATAAAATTTCTGCCCTCAGGAAGCATGCACTAGAGAGGATAAAGAAACATTAAATTGTCACACAAGAATGCACCTTGTATTAGTCCATTCTCACACTGCCATAAAGACATACCGGAGACTGGTTAATTTATAAAGAAAAGAGGTTTAATCAGCTCACAGTTCTGTGGGCTGTACAGGCTTCTGCTTCTGGGGAGGCTTCAGGAAACTTACAATCATGGCGGAAGGTGACGGGAAAGCAAGCACATATTCACATGGCTGGCAGGAGGGAGGGAGGGAGGGAGCGAACAAGTGAGAGATAGAGTGCGTGCACACATGCGAAGTGGGAGGTGTTACATACTTTCAAACAATAAATCTCCTGAGAACTGTATCAGGAGATAGCACTAGGGGGATGGTGCTAAACCATTAGAAACCACCCCCATGACTGAATCACCTCCCACCAGGCCTCACCTCCAACAATGGGAATCACAATTCGATTGTGATTGGGTGGGGACACAGAGCCGAACCATATCACACTTCATACAGAATGAGAATGAGAGACAGAATATTTTAAGAGGAGACACTTAAAAATTAAATATATTTAAATTTTACTCACAGTTTTTCCACTTTTAAGCATGATAAGATGGCCTGTAGTCTATCAGTGCTTCAGTTTCCATCTGCGTAATATGGGAAAGAAAATAAAATCTGTATATCAAGGTCATTGTCAGGTCTAAATGACTTAGCATATCTAGCACTATACCCTTTACATTGGAAATTCTTAGTGAATAGTAACTATTATTCATTTCCATTATAGCCCTAATGCCAGGAGAAATATTAGAGAGAATATTTAGGAGACTGTTATTATGGTAATAGTAGACATTAATGAGAGGGTGAATTAGCATAATGGTTAGGCATACAGAAAGGAAAAGTAAATATTGACCAAAATTCCACAGAAGCATATACAGGAATTAATTATATAAGAAATGAAGATGTGAGAGGAATCCAAAATGACCTGAGGTTTTGACCTTTATGAATGGGAGAATACAAAGCTTGTAGCCCATCATAGCAAACTGAGTAAGAATTTGTAGGTATGGAGCCCCAGCATCAGCATTTTTAAAAAGGCCTTCAGATTATTCCAACGCATCACAAGAATTAAGAACTATGTTTAAAATTGTTTACGTGCATATGCTAGTGTACCCACAAATGCTTTAAAATTAATTTAAACGCAGTTTTATGTAAAACAGTTCTAACTTTATGGAAATGTAACATATATAACAGGCAAATAAATGCTATAAAATAGGTTGTCAGGCTTCCACTTTCTTAAATTCTAGGTACTACTGGATGTCATGTTTGGGAAAGAGTCCCAATGAGCATTTTTGTTGACAAAGGCAAGGCTCCCTCGACATGGCACTAAAGGAAGCGCTTCAGAAAGGAGACACATTGTTTGCATAAAAATACAATAATTTGAAATCCTTGAGAGACAGGTTTTCTGAATAAGAAGGGGAGCCTGAAGACTAGAAAAAGGGATAAGAAAATGCTCTGCGAGGGAACATTTTCAAATACTGAAAGAAAATAACCATCAAGTACAAATTATATATCCTGTGAAAATATCCTTCAAGAAAGAAGGAGAAATAAAGACGTTCTTAGGTGAAGGAAAATGAAGATAATTTGTTGCTATCAAACCTACTCTTAAAATGGATAAAACAAGTTATCTTAACAAGAGGAGATGATAACAAGAAACGTTATGGAACTTTAAAAAGGAAAAAAAAAACATGGGCATAGGTAAAAACAGGGCACATATAAGAAATTAACCCACTTCTCATAAGTTTTTGACTCATATTTGATGGCTGAAGCAAAAACTATAACATCATGCAATATAGTACTCAATGTATGTAGAGGAAACACTTAAGACAATTATAATTAAAAGGGGGGCCTATAAAATAATCTAAACGAAGTAATGCTTCTGCAGTTCACTCAAAGTTGTAAAATGTCAATACTGGTAGCTTTGATAAGTTATGTATGTAGATTGTAATACCTAAGGCATTCTCTAAGAAAAGGATGCAAAATGCTGTACTCTAGAACACCATATATAAATGAAGATGAAATCCTAAATAATGAATAAATAACCTGCATTACAGTAATATGAGAGAAACAGAGGAACAAGAAACAAAACAAGCAGAAAAAATGATAAAATAGAATATTTGAACCATATTAATATATCAATAATTACCTTAAATATAAATGTTCTAAATATGCCAGTTAAAAGACAGAGACTGGCAGAGTGCACAGAAAAACATGATTCAACAATATGCTGTCTACAAGAAATGTATTTTAAATATGACAAAGGTAGGTTGGTAATAAACAAATATGAAAGATAGACAATGCAACCATTAACCACAAATGTAGTTACTACATCAAAATAAGATAGTCAACTTTTGAGCCAACAAAATTACTAGAGAAAAAGACAGATGTTACTTCATGATAAAAAGTCAATCTACTAAGAAGTTGTATCAGTCCTAAACATGTATGCATAAAACAACAGAGCTTCAAGGTACATGAAGCAAAAACTGATAGAACTGGAAAGAGAAATAGACAAATCCGTGATTATAATTGGGATGTCAACACACCACTATCAGTAATTGAGGAGAATTACTAGAGAGAATATTAGCAATGATATTGAGGAACTGAACAAAACCATCCAATATAATTGACATCTTTAATACTTCATCCAACAAAGGTGTAACATTATGTATGTTATGAAGAACGTAAGAATCTATTTTTTATTTACTTTTGCATGAATAAGGAAACTCTGAATGAATCTGAAAAAAACAATTGTTACCTCCGCTTGGTTAGGGGTGTCCTAAAGTAAACAACAAAAAAGAAGAGAAGGGAGGGTTTTCTGTATGTGTTCTTATTGTTTTTTAAGTACATGAATGTATGAACAATTTAAAAATGAAAAAATTAATTTTTGAAAGCTACTGTATAAACTAATTCATTAGCAAAACTGAGACCAACTCCCTATTTTCAAAATACTTGAGCAAGAAAAGATGGCCTTTGTCATGAAATTGGTGAAGCTTTGATTTTCCATGGTATGCCACATGGAGACCGGAAGCATTGTAATTGGGTTTAAGAAGAAAATATCACAGAACGGTGAAAAACCCTGGGTAATTTGCATTATAAATATGTTGTAAACATCTTTGCAAATCAATATATCTACATACACAAACACATATATGTTTCTGTTTGTCTATATTTGTTCACATATTAACAAATATGTATTTCCACAAATAACTTGTATTGATTATGTAGAATTTCTAGTATGCATTAATATGGCAATTTTAATTAGTTCTCACTTGTTGAAAAATTATATTTCCACTTTTTTGTTCTTGTTAAAATTATAATTGTATAGTCTAAGGATATCTTTAGGATAAACTGTAGAAATTGTACTCTAGGTCAGAAATCGTGAAGACATTTGTCTGTTGAGACATGTTGCTAAATACTGCTCCAGAAAGATGGTAATATGTATAGCTTTCTTTTGAGGTATTTGGTTATCTTATAACTTAAATAAAAATCATATCACAAAAAAGGCCCTATTTTTCAAGAAAGCGTAATATGCTTCCATCTTTGCTATCAATGTCAAATTACCAAAGCAGTTGGTTCTAAAGCCTATATGCTACAGTTTCTGTTCTGTTCTATATTTGAGGCATAAGTATGCCTGTCATTCATGAAATGCTAACTAGCTAATGCACTCTTAATCCTTTTTGCAACCAACGTACTTATATATTTGTTACAGATATTCATGCCCAAGGGAATGATGCAGTTTCTTTAGTAAGCCTTTGATTTTTAAATAGAAGGAGATGTGTCAGACAGCATTTGGTTAAAGAAAAGATAAAATACAGTGTGATATTTGCTTGTTCCTGAAAAATGCATAAATAGACTTTAGAAACAGGTAAATAATTCTCCCTTGGACATTGTATGTACTGACAGATTGAAAATAATCTATGAAAAGATAAAAGAAAATTATATATATACATATATCACGATCTTAGTGGTCTTTCCTTTAAAATATTTCTTTAAATTTCCAATTACGTTAATTTTCAAAAGACAGAGTGATCCAGAGGGCATGATCTTTGTTTATGGAATATGACAAACATAGTACAAACATTTTAAATTAGTCAATGCCTTTGGAACAGCTAAAATCAAGGGAATGGTACCTTTTAAGGTGGCTTATTACAATCTTTCTTGAGTCATGGATTTTCTTAATACGTGAACTGACAACTATAAACATACATTCATACACAGTTCCTATGTTGCTTCTTTAAAATATAAATTCCATTCCATTATATTGAGAATCAGGATAAAAAACAGTCAAAATATATTAGCTCTTATTAATATATACATATTAATATATGTCTCATTTAAGGTTCTTTAGGTTGCAAATAACAGAAGCCAATATAAGTTATTCTATGAAGGAAATATAGTTTTAAATGTCCTGTAGAAGACAAGCAACAGGTGTTAAAAAACTTTACATGAATTATATTTCCCAGAATTTAACTGAGCAAAGTCTTGAGAATCTAGTAGCCCCAAGAAACAGAAGAGGTTCATTAGAACTCAGCTTCACAAAGTGGGCAGGTTTTCATTTTACAGACATAAAACAGCTGGTACAGAAACAGCTGGATTGATTACAGCTGGGCATTTGACTTAATTAAACATGGTCTGAATAGTTGGCAGCCTATGATTGACTGAAGCTCAGCTGCTATGACTGGCCAAGACTCAAGTATTTGTTACAAACGTATACTTCTAAATTAAACTTTCAGGGAGTTCCTTTACTAAGTTAGATTGCAATTTTTTATATAGGGATTCAAAGCACAGAAGCAGCCTCAAGCCACATTTAGTTTAACCTAAGGTGACTTGAATTTTAAAGGGACAGAAATTAGAAAACTATGGGGAAGACACCATCATTCATTCTTCACTGTTTTTGTTTTCTTTGTTTTTAAAGTAATCTGCTTCACTCATGGTACTGCTAATATTCTTTCTCGTCTCTATTCATATAGAGAGAGGCCCTTATAGCATCTGAGTTTTATTCCACCCTCTTACCCTTAAAATTTCTGTGAAACTTCCTTTCAGTATTAAGTTCAAATTACTGAGAGATATGTGATCAAAAGTTCTCTGAAAAGAAATGTGGAGGAAAGTGACTTCATTCTAATGAAGAGTTTACAGATCAGAAAGATGCAGCTTTCAATATAAAATGAAGGTCCTCCCCAGAGAAGAAAGAGAGGGTTCAAGGTTTTTTAGCAAAAGTCTGGACCCAGGTTCTCAATCAGGCCCATTTATGCAAATGAAGAATTGAAACTTGCTTTGTTCTTATTGGTTGATACAGCTGATTTCTGATTAGTCAATTCAGCTGGGCCCTGATTAGTTGGTTCAATTGAGCTCTGAATGTCCCAAAGTTCAACAGGACATGGGAACTTTCAGGAAACTTGAGTACCTGTGTTAGTTCTAGCTAGCAAATGACCACTTGGCTCTGTTTAAAATCTAAACCCAGTTAGCCACCTTGAACCCATCGTGAAGGATTAGCTTTTTCAGGTTCATATTTGTTCACAGATATAACCTGGTCCAGATTATGTCAAATATTTATCTTCCTCTCTGCCCTTCCCCTACCTTTCCCCCCACCTCCCATCACCTCTGTTGCACAGTTGATCTAATCAACCTTAAATTATCATTACAAAAAGGAAAAGAAAAATACCTGTCAGCAGCTCATTCAAAACTTGGAAAGAGGCAATTTGTCAGAGAAAGAAAATTGTGATGTGCTGGGTAGGCAAATATGATGTCGCTATAATACTGCAACAATAACAGTTAATATTTATTGAGTGCTTTTACCTTGCTGTGCAATTTACATGCATTAATTTATTAATCTTCACAAGAACCCAAATTAGTTGATATTATTATTTCCAGTTTGCAAACAAGGAAATTGTTAAAAGGCTTGCTCAAGATCACAGAAACAAGAAGAGATGGAGCTGCAATTTCAACCTTGTCAGTAACTTCATCTCTCAAACTCTTAACTATGGTGCTGCATTTTAAGTCTCAAACTATCATATTTGTAGGTAGAGAAATGCCATTATCTTCTCATTTCTGAACTTGCTTCAAATACATTTCAGGGGTTCACAAAGCCATTCATTACCTACTTTCTGAAGCCTTTGGGTGCCCTTCCTCTACCCTATTTCTTAGGATTATTCTCAAAAGGAATCATATGATATCCATGTATGGGACTCCTTCATGAAGTTACTTTTCTGTTGAATGTTTCTTTCGTTTGAAATATGCCTTACTAAAGGAGCCAGATTGTTTCTCCCATAAAAACAGGACAACTTTGAAATAGGCTGAATGCCCAGCAGAAGGTAGGTTGATGACACAGAATTTCGGTATTTACTTAAGTATCATCATAAATAAATGATTCTGAACTAAAACTCATGAATCCTAATTCTAAATCCATTACAATTTCTGATATCAGAAATATGTATAAAAATATATTCCTTTAATAAATATTTATTGAGCATCAACTCAATACCAAGCTGTGTTGTAAGTATAGGAGATGCAGAGATGAATAATACTGTGAGAATTTTGCTTTTATATCATATATAACTGTAGTGTCATCACTGATGGAAAAAATACATTATTATTATGAAATATTGAGATTCAAATGTAGTAATTTTTCTGGTTCATTATCAATTCTATCTACTTAAATACTGAATATGTATTAATGATAAAATAATTTGATATATTTACCTATAAATTATATTGATAATTTAGGAATATAATTATATTGATGAGAAAAAATATGGAAAAATAGATTGCTAGTTCAGTATCAGTTTTGTTATTTAAAAAAATTTCTAAGATTTGCAATTAATGGATAATGTGTGGACAGAATTGAAAGGTATAAACTCTTCAAACTCACGTGTTTTGCCGTCTTTTGATAGTTAATTTTACAGTAGTTAATTTATATTTTTAATTAATAGAATTCATAGATAATTTTTTCATAAATTCTAAGGCTGAGTTCTCTGTCTTATTTTATATGTCTATCAGAAAGTGCCTTTTTTGTTTGACAAATTGTTCTTTTTTTATTACATTTAAAGAACTATGATTCATCCTATGTAATTAGAATGAGCAAGCTGAATATTCTCTGTTCTTTTAAAGGGTAGCAGTACCAGGAGCAAATTGTTGGGATATTCACATATCCATGTTTATCCCTCTCATTAGCCATAAAACAGTCGGTTTCTGATAGATCAATGTTCAACAGAATGTTTTTTCCCCTGGATTTCCAAGTTAAGTCTTTGGGTTGTGTCTTATGTAAAAAATCATGTCAAAGATCTTTTTTCTACTGGAAGAGAAAATCCTACAAAGGATGAAATGGAACAGTGTGTTGTCACTTTATATTCTATTTATTGTCAAACATTGGTAAGTTGGATGTGAGATTATCATAACCCTCCTTTACTAGAGAGAATATAGTGGGGTGACACCATTCTTAGAGCAATATGGTACTGCTTTTGTTAAATTAAGTATTCTTATATATGCCCTCTGACTCATACATTTCACTCCTGAGTATATGTCTCAAGTAAGTTCCCTCTTGGGTCTATAAGGGAGCACGAATGAGGTTATTATTCAAAGTGATATTTCTGATTAAAAGGACATGGAGAAAAGCTGGATGTCCATTTCAGAAGAGTGAATAGGTCAAATGCAAAATCCTATAGAGACACTGTACAACACTAGAAAAGAAACGATACACAAAAAGATGTTCATAGCAACATAGATACATCTTAGAAACACTGCGAGGAATGATTTAAAAAAAACAAAAAGCAGATGTAGCAAGCATGTTCCATTTACGCAAAATTAAACAAAAACATCTTACAGGAGAACATACAAATAAAAAGGATTCTTATTCAACACATTATATGAAAAGGCGTATTAGTTCATTCTCACACAGCTATAAAGAAATACCTGAGGCTGCATAATTTATAAGGAAAAGAGGTTTCATTGGCTCACAGTTCAGCTGGCTATAGAGGGAGCATGGTGGCGTCTGCTTGTGGGGAGACCCCAGGGGGCTTTTAGTCATGGTGGAAGACAAAGTGGGAGCAGGCGTCTTACATGGAAGGAGCAGGACTGAGAGAGGCATAAGTTGTGACACACTTTTAAACAACCAGATCTCATGAGAACTCACTCACTGTACACTGCCACGGGGGGATGTTTGTTACTAAACCATTCATGAGAACTCCATCCCCATGATTCAGTCACCTGCCACCAGGCCTCACCTCCAACATGGGGATTACAGTTTGACCTGAGATTTTGGTGGGGACACAGATCCAAACCATATATGGGAAGATAAGCTTGGGTAATGGGGACCAAAGAGGGAGGGAGGGAGGGAGGGAAGGAGAGAGGGAGGGAGGAAGGCAGGCCATCTAATGCAAGTGGAAGCAAACTTTGATGCTTAATTTGTAGATTTTTGCCTTTTAATTTTTATGCCAATGATGTGAATTTCTTCAGAAATGTCACATAAAAAGCAAGAATTTCTACAAAAATCTTTTGTTTCCCAAAATGATTTAAACGATGCCTACTTATTCAGTCTGTTATGAGACAGTAGGTGATACTATTTCACCTATAGTAAAAAGTACAAAGAAAATAGGAGATGCAGTTGTTTGGGTTTTTTTTTTTTTTCTTGAAACCGCAGGTGGGAAAAATGGAGAAAAGTAAAATATACAAACATAGTGATAGAATAGATAAAAATATATACTTAGTATGTTTAAGTTATATTTGTTTTTCCATAAAGCTATGAGATTTCAGAAAAAGGTTAGTTCCAGTAATATCAGAACAGATTAACAGTAAACAAGAAGTTAGAATGGCTACATTTCAATCCTGGCCCTATCACTTACAGGCAATGTGGGTTTGAGCAAACACTTACTGTTTATAAACTTTGTTTTATTGTTGATGTTTTTAAATCTGATATTGTAAATAATATCTACCTTATAGAGGTTGGTCAAAATACAATGAGACAACACAGTAAATGAATGCATATGTCTGAAAAATAATAAATGCAAAATATGTGCTAAGTATTAAGAAAGCAGCAAGAATCAAGATGAACTATGGTATGGATGGAATTATATAGGGCATTCTAAATCAAGGACTTCTTCAGGAAAAAAGTTCTGGTTCGTGTGTATGTGTTTTCATTTGATGTTAGCCAAAAGGCTGAAAAATTTTAAGTTAAAAATATTTTCTAAACTTAATATCTTTTTGGAAATATTTTAAGATGCGTTCTTCATTGCAGTTCTCAGGAATTGTGATATTATTAGTGGTATTTGACTAATTTTCCATGTATCTTCTTTAATATCTGCTATATGGAATACTGATCCTTTGCCACTTGTAGAATATTTATAATTATTATACCTTCATCACAGATCGCAAATTTTAGTAATATAAACTATTGTTATTTTTATCGGTCATAGTTTTTGGCCTTAATTACAATTTGTTTGACATTAAGTTCATTACTCCTGTTTCCTTTTTGGTTGTACTTGCCTTGAACACTTTTTCCATCATTTTGTTTTTACCTAATCTGAATTACATTCTTTGGCTGTATTTTGTGTATGGATTTTGCTGTTGGATTTGCTATCTGATTCAATGTGAAACTCATTTTACCCAATAATAATTGAATAAAGCCCATTATAATTTCTAATATGAAAGATATATTTACCCTTAGGTCATATAATGTTGTATTTTATTTTTATATATTGTTAAGGTCTCACATCATGTCTTTATAAATATATTTTTGCGCATACTGTTTCTGATATCTAGGAAATTATAATTTTGTTTTGTTTTTGTAACTATAACTTTATACCCTAGTCTTCTCTTTCTCCCAACAATTTCTATTTTATTCCAAAAGCAATGATACAATTTGGAGTATTTCCTTTTCCTTTTCCTTCTCTTTCCTCTCCTCTACTACCTTAGTCAATTATTTATTTCTCCTTGTGCTTACTACTATTATAAGTATGTTTTCTCATTTCATAATTTATTAATTTTTAAAAATTGATTAAACATCCAGCTATTAAAAATTAGATAATCAAAGAATTTACTATCTCTCCCTACTTCTCCCTGTCCCTTTCTGAGTGATTTTTATCATTTGTACATTTTTTAGATCATTTAACACTTACACGCTTTTCTGTCACCCTAGCCTTTATGTTAGTCCAATTCTACCATTAGATTAATTCAATTGCCACCAACAATCATCTCCTAGAAGGATGGAAACTACATTGCTGGAGTTTTTGTGTGTTCAAGAATGTTCGTCCATTCAATTATACTTGAAAAAATATTTACCTGTTTATATGATCCACAAGAAAAGTAATTTCCCTATCTATCAATTTTTTTAAATGGGTTGTTAAAATGTTTTGATTGGTGTGCTTTGTGAGCTATCTCCCCACTGGTGGTGGTTGTCAGTCAAGACATTCTGCCAATTCCCTTTGTCACACAAACCAGATCTCAACTGCTATAGTAACCTCATTTTCTTATGTAGGTTCTTTAACATAGAGAATTAATTAGCAAACTTGCTGCAAGACCAGATTAAGAAAAATATATTTTGATAAACTTTATTATATAAATTTAAACTCATCATCTGTAATGGATTCATTTTTCTATGAGTACATCTTTAAAAAAATAGAATATTTTGTTTATGTTGCTGGATAATCAATTTCTAATAAATAGAGACATTAAGAACTGGAGTTACAAAGTGAAAATTTGCTGAAGCTAGTTCAAAAGTCAATTGAAAATGCATGACATCATTTAGCATTCTTACATCTAATACAATATTTCACATAATACAAAGACACATGGAATTCTGCTGATCGTCATATTGGAGTAACTGATACTAGATGTGCCCTCTCACTGTAAACAAAGGAAACCGAAATACATACGTGAAAAACTTTTTTTACACATTGCCAACAAGCGTATAATACCTAAAAGAAGCAAACTGGATGAGTTGGGCCTACAGCTGTCCCGGATTTCTGCCTGAACAAACCTTCCAGGTGATAGTTCAGAGAAAGAAATCTAAGCTATAAGCCAGTGGCTCCGCTGGTTGAGAAGATAGAGGCTGGACTTCAGGGAGAAGGCCATGTGTGAGACTACGAAGGCCAAGTACTAGAGGGGAAGAGGTACACAGAAAAGGAGCACACAGCGGGACTCCTTTGCATCTGCTGCTGGACACTAAGCTGTGCAGGTACGGGGTGAATCTCCATGAGGCTGGGCAAAGAACTACTAGGGAGCTGAAAGATAAACATTTCTGGAGCCCACAGTGGTCCAGGAGATATTATGTTTCCATCCTGGCAGAACTGGGAGATATTATTGAAAAACTGGGGCACAGGTAGGGAAAGATGACTAACTTAGTAGTAGCTAAGAAGAAAGATGGTTCTAGAGTAATGACTAGACTTTCCGGGAGAAAGAAAGGAAGGAAGAAAGAGAGGGAGCAAAAAATGAAGGAAGAAAGAATGAACAAAAAGCCTCAGTAAGCTCAATAGGACCAATCTAATCTTCAGGTTACTTCATTGCAGTTAAACCAAACCTAAACTCTTTTTAAATTAAGACAACAGAATTCAGACACTCAATAGTGTAACATTCAAAGTGTCCAGTGTCAATTTAAAAAATGGCCATCAAGAGAACAGAATTATTATGTTACTGAAAGCAATTACCAAAAATAATTTGAGACGAATATCCATCATGAGTGTAAATACAAAGCATCCCTGAGAAAATATTAACGTATTGAATCCAGCAATATAAAAAACAATATTACGTCACCTCCAATTAAGATTCACCTCAAGAATGCATGCCTGGCTTAGTATTTCAAAATCAATTGCAATGCTTTTGCTTTAAGACTGGAAAGAAAACGGGATCTACTCTCACCACTTCTATTTAGCATTATACTGGAATTCTCATTAAGTGCAATGAGGCAATTTTAAAAAATAGGTATACACATTTGAGAGGAATAGCGTGTTTATCTTTGTTCCCAAATTATATAATTATTAACCTAGATAATTTTGAGAATCCTAGAGCAAAACTAATATAACTAATTTATTAAGTATAATGTCATCCTGTGAGATATGTGTAGATGTACTTTATCGGTTTGAAGAAATTCTCTTCCATTTGTACTTTTCTGATTGTTTTAAAAAATAAATAGGTTTTGAATTTTTTAAAAAGATGTTTATAGACATATTAAAAGTATCATGTAACTTTTCTTCTGTATTCTGACAATATGGTAATTACAATGACTAATTTCCAAAAGTTAAACTCCACTACGAATGAATCTCACTATGGATGAATCTCAAAAACATTATGCTGAATGAAAGAACTCAGATATGAAGAGTCTGTACTGTATAGTTGTATTTATTTGAAATCCTATAAAAGACAAAACTAATTTATACTGGTAGAAAGCAGATTAATGATTGTGTGGGGCTGAGGATGGTGGTGAAATTGACTGTAAAGATAGGGAATGTTTTGAAGTAATGGAAATGTTCTGTATTTTTATTTTGATGTTTACCTGAATGTATATTAAAACTCTTTAAACTGTACACATAAAATGGATATATTGTATTACACTTAAATTATACTTTAATAAATTATATTAAATTACACACAAAATACAAATATATGCATAGCAAAAACATGGCAAAATAATAAACAGGTAATTTCTTTTATACGGTTATGTTTAATTTGCTTCTCCTTTTTTCTGCAACTGGATTTAATGATAAAGGTAAGTATTATTAGTCTTTATTCTACAAACAGGCTTATTTTATCTTCCCTACTGGGAAGTGAGTGTAGCAAAATTCATGTAATATTCTATAAGAATATACTTTCTTTTAGAGTTAGACACTTTCTAACAGAGGACTATTAGACTTCAGTAAAACCTGACATTCCTCCTGAACACATACTTGATTTCTCTCTTTCGGTCACCTTATCTATCATCTAAATGTTTGGGACTGTCGCTTCTTTCCAGACCTAACTTCAGTAAAGTTAGAACCTTCTGATTCTTTCCCCTTTCTCCAGCCTTGGCACCTTATCAGATCCCTGTTCCTTCCTCCAGACCACAGGCACAGTGACCTCTGAGAATCACAGATCTCAGGAGCTGGCTTAAAATTATTCCTAAGTAACCATTCAATGGGCCAAGCCCAGATTTCATATTAAAGTTTTATAAGATTCTATATGATCTTGCCCAACCATGCTTCCTTCCTACGTACAAACCTATTGAACATCTTTCTCTCTCCATTGTTTTCTAACTTCCTATCCACTCTACCACCATCCTGCTTCACCAGAGTGTGGCACGCTTTCTCCTCCCTTTGGGTCATACGTAAATGCTGTTAATTATTACATGGCATGTGCTCTTTCTCCTTCCTTATCAGTTTTTAATTTTTTATTGCTGTTGTTCTCTTTATCCTGGCTAATTCCTATTCAATATCCAAGATACACCCCAGCAATGACCTTCTCTTGAAAGATGAATTCTAGAAAGGTGGACTTGAGGACGCTTTCATGGGCCAGGTATATTAACAATCCTAGCATTCAGTTCACTGGATTTTGATTTTCTTTTCTTACCTGCTGCTATTTTGGAGAAATTGCTGACTCCCTTCCTTGGGTTAGGTCTAATTTTAGTTATTTGTAATGAGGGATGAGACAAAATTCTGGACCATGGAGAGGTGGAAACTTGTCAAAGAGCTTTTCTGCCGTTGATTTATTTATTAACTACTCTGAGTGAGAAGAAATAGTATTTAAGGCGAATCTCATAAGTTTCAGCCATTTGTCAGTGAGAAATTTTAAGTCTAAGCAAGCAATTTTGGGCTCTCCACCTTTTTTTTTAAAGGTTAGAGTGACATAGGAGTATGACAAAGTGAGTAATTCAAAAGAGGATGAAGAAATTCACCCTTCTCAATACCTTCTCTGGGGCAGAATGACTAATAGTGGTATAATCTAGCCATAATTCTATTACCTCATTTGAGGCATGCTTAACAAATAAGAACTGGTATTTAGTGGCAACATTAAAACACAGCAAACGAGTAGTTTTTGGATAAAAGGTGTTATAATAGAAACTTTGGTATATATAGCATGCTGTATTTTTTGCAATACTTGTTACTTATGATTTTTGTGATGTTCGCACAGATTACTGTCACTAACTTAATTAATAATCATAGTTTGTAATTTTATTTTTACATGGGGCAGAGGACACATTTTTTTGTCTGGCAATTTTGGGCGGCATTTTCTGTCCCATAAATAGGATTGTATCACGGGCCACCTCCATTCCTCTATGCCCAGGCTGTGAGCATCTTGAAGGCAGGAACTGTATAAATACTTCTCTAGTCAAGGTAATAGCACAGACCTTACATGAGGTAAATGTTCAATATGTATTTGTTGAATAAATGAATGAATGAAGGGTACCTTTTTTTCCCCCTTGTCGAGGCCACCTACTGGTGTGGCTGGTAGATGGCAGAACAACATTTCAGCATTTCTGACATCTTGTTCTTGTCTATGCTAAGATAAACTATCCATGGGCTGGGTGACAGTATCTTTGGAAAGCTGATTAATCTATTCTTGACCTTGAACTCTTTCTCTTAGCAGGTTTGACAGGCTATTTTCTACAAAAGAAAATAACACACAGA
Source organism: Pan troglodytes (assembly GCF_028858775.2). Taxonomy (NCBI): domain Eukaryota; kingdom Metazoa; phylum Chordata; class Mammalia; order Primates; family Hominidae; genus Pan; species Pan troglodytes. Next base: position 161,942,183 of record NC_072402.2, on the reverse strand, counting down.
TTCTTAAGGAACTGCACCTGGGTGGTATCTGCAAGACAAAGGCAGCTCCCAGTGCATCCTCTCTCCTCAGATGGTGTAACCAGAAGCTCCTGTAATAAAAGAACATATAAAGTAAATTTGAATGGGGTAGTAGAGATAAAAAGGGCAGGGATGTGAGCTGTACTTGTGTTTTTAGCAACTTGCAATGCTTGCTGCTAATTAAACAAAAGTCCCTACTTGGATTTTCTGAAACAATCAAGTAGGAAATGTGATTAATGGAAGGCAGTATGAAACTGGAAGCACCCAGTTTCTCTTTCTGGGCTAGTTTGGATTATCTGATCCCCGAACAACATCTGGGAGAAGGCCCAGCATTCTAAATATTTTTGCATATTGATTAGTTCAACAAAAAACTGAAGGCCAGATATATGCTAGGAAGTCTTCTGGATGCTGAGGGTAGAGCAGTGAACAACACATGGTTTATATTCCAAAGCTTATCTGACTCAGGTTTTTCTCCTACAATGCTCCTACCTACCAGCTAAAGAATTGAGATTTTAAACTACTAATAATATATTTGTTTTTCTGCTTAGATTTTCTGGTCCTTGGAAAAATGCTATATTTGGGGAAAACTGCTTTCTAGGACGCTGGACATAGTGATTGGTAATGTCTGCACACTTATTCTGACTGTTCCCCCTGGGTAAGAAGGTAGCCCCGCCCATAGTGAAGATGTATCCCCTGAAGCATGCTGTATTAGTCCGTTATCACACTGCTATAAAGAACTGCCAGAGACTGGGTAATTTAGAAAGGAAAGAGGTTTTAATTGACTCACAGTTCCGCATGGCTGGGGAGGCCTCAGGAAACTTACAATCCTGGCGAAAAGCAAAGAGGAAGCAAGGCACTTCCTTTACAAGGCGGCAGGAGGGAAAATGAAGGCAAGAGGAACTACCAAACACTTTAAAACCATCAGATCTCGTGAGAACTCACTCACTATCTCGAGAACAGCACGGGGAAAACCACCCCCATGATTCAATTACCTATACCTGGTCTCTTCCTTTACACCTGGGGATTATATGGATTACAATTCAAGATGAGATTTTCGGTGGGGACACAGCCAAACCATATCACACATATTGTGCTAGTTTTTCCGGATAATGGTAGAAGTCTAAATGGACTGTGGGGCAACACAAAATCAAGCTCCAGACCTGGCCAGGTGCAGAGAGACTCACCTGAGCAGGGCAAAGCCATGTGCACTGAGACCTGTGGCATCTAATTCTTTTCTGGGGGCCACCTCTGTGTGTCCCTGGCACTTACAGTGTGCGCATGTGTGTGGCCGCTATCTGGCCATCCACATAATTCACTGCGCCTAAAACACTTCAAATAGTCAACTCGTGTTAATTTCTCTTCTTTGTTTTTGAAGGAGAATATATTTTCTGTATCTTTAGTTTCTTTAACTCAACACATATTTGCTGCTTATTTACAACCTGTGTAGTGTGAAGGGTTGGGAATGCTGTATTTTCTGGGGAAGGACTGGGCTCTTAGAATACAGACAAGGGAGGGGTCTTTGTACTGTAATTCCTTGTCCTTAATTTTCTAAGTGAATGGATAAGAGGAAAAGGAAAAATCTGTTCAGTGAGACCTGGCTTTATTTTGGTTGGTGTGTCTCCATTGTGCCATCTGACTTTGACAATGACAGTTAAAGGTACCTATCTTCCTATGAACTCGTATCATCTATTCTTCATCATCACTGGTATCATCACAATGAGAAAAAAATAAGGTCTAGAGGAGATGTCTGTCAATCAGTTTTCAAGTTCATCTCTGTTGTAGCAGTGAGCAGACCTTCTCTTCCTGTCAATCGCCTTTTGTAACCTGAAGAAAAGGGAAAGTTACTGACTGACACCAAGGAGAATTTCTTTACATTCCATTCTCAGTATCCAAGGGGCTCTGGGATTTGAGACTATCAAATTAGTGTCAATTTGAGGCCTTTCTGAGAGAAGAAGGAAAAAAAATGGAGATTACCTGAATTCATCTTCCATGGGGCCCATTGCTAACATCCAATCATAGCGGCTGTCAGTCACAGAGAAGGGCATATATTTCAATGACTGGGTATCTCTTTAATTATGGAAATGAATAATCGGGCTCCCCCAGCTCTCTTCTTAACAGCTACAGCCCATGAAATGAAAGGTTTGAACTTGAAGGATCAACACAAACAGAATTTGCAGCAATTTCTATTACTGGTTTCTTTTCTTATTGTCTGAACACAGTATTTCCTTACTGACAGAGGAAATGAATGAGGTCTGGAAACGTTTTTTCTAAGCTTCAGTGGTATTTAATGGCATTCCCTTCACCTTCTCAGGCTTTGTGGTTGTGAACAGCATCAGAAATTGATGATCTTTTCTTTAAAGATACAAATTGCTTTAAAAATCTTCTCCAAACTGTAAAAAAGTAGAGAACATTTAAGTTTTTGAGCTATCATAGAATTAGCAAACATTGTTATCATACTCACTTTGAATCAAAGAAATATTTTTCATCCTATTGTTGATGATTCCTACATTATTTAGTGGTAATTTTGGGGAGACATATATCCAGAATAGTTAAGATTGAAAGAAATTGATTTTCATACTTTGTATTCTTTAGTTTTTCCCTGGGGAGTATAAAGAGGTTAATCCAGTGTTTTACACTTAAAAATTACTCTGTTGGCCCCAGGCGCAGTGGTTCACGCGTGTAATCCCAGCACTTTGGGAGGGCAAGGCAGGCGGATCACTTGAGGTCAGGGGTTCAAGACCAGCCTGGCCAACATGGTGAAACTCTGTCTCTACTAAAAACACAAAAATTAGCCGGGCGTTTTGGCGGGCGCCTGTAATCCCAGCTACTCGTGGGGCTGAGGCAGGAGAATTGCTTGAACCTGGGAGGCAGACGTTGCAGTGAGCTGAGATCATGCCACTGCACTGCAGCCTGGGAGACAGAATGAGAGTCAGTCTCAAAAAAATATATTACTCTGTTACTGTCATGATGACTTTTCTGCTATGATAGCATTGCTCCAGTTAGTAATTTACTGAGCACCTACTATGCACAACAGTGTGAAGAATATGAGAGTTGATCATGCTTTACCTAAAGAAATTAGTGGCCAGTATGAAAATAAATACAATGAAACATTTATAAAAGTAATGAGTATACTGAGAGGGACAGAGATAAAGCCCTTTGGAAGTTTAGAAGCCTGAGAAATAAATGCCTCTGGATAAAATCATGGAAGACTTCCTGGGCACAAAGTGGCATTTATACAGGCTCTTTGGATGTTAAGTACAATTTCACAAGTAAATAATCAGTGAAGGAAAAGTGGAGTGAGAAAAAAGTGTTACAGTGAAAGAAGATGTATAAATTGTACAAGGTGTGTAAATTGTATAAGAATGACAGAGTAAAAGTATTCACCAACAGAGATCCAGCATGTATTGTCAGAGCTTTTAATTTCAGGATAAGTAGTTGGTGGAACTTCTGGTTTATTTTATTTATATTTAACTTTTATTTTCACTTCAGGGCTACATGTGCACGTTTGTTATATAAGTAAATTTCATGTCGTGGGAGTTTGTTATACAGATTATTTCGTCACACAGGTAAGGCATAGTACCTGATAAGTAGGTTTTTGATCCTCACCCTCCTCACACCCTCCTCTCTCAAGTAGACTCTGGTTTCTGTTGTTCCCTTTATTGTACTCAGGTGTACTCAATGTTTAACTCCCACTTATAAGTGAGAAAAAGTAGTATTTGATTTCTGTTCCTGTCTTAGTTCACTTAGGATAATGGCCTCCAGCTACATCCATGTTGTTGCAAAGGACATGATCTCATTCTTTTTTATGGCTGCATAGTATTCCATGGTGTATATGTACCACATTTTCTTTATCCAAAAATGATAGATGCTGGTGAGGTTGCACAGAAAAGGAATGCTTATACACTGCTGGTAGGAATGTAAATCAGTTCAGCCACTGCAAAAAGCAGTTTGTTGATTTCTCAAAATCTTAAGCTAGAACTACCATTCAACCCAGCAATCCATTATGGGATATAGTCCCCCAAAAATATAAATCATTCTACCATAAAGAGACATACAAGCATTTATTTACTGCTGCACTACTCGCAATAGCAAAGACATGAAATCAACCTAAATGCCCATTGACTTTTGTTGTCTTAGGTAAACAGAACCCGTGAATTGTTTGGGAACAATGAAAGGATATGATTAAAATACTTTCAGAAGATTAATTTGATTATTATTCTCATGCTTTTAGAAGAGTTCAATTTGCTGTCAGCTTTCAGGCATGGAAATTTCTACTAAGATATACTTATGTAATATTATTAACATACTATAATATGCAAATATATTATAATATATTATATTAAATATGTAATATTATTAATGTAATAGTAAGTTATTATACTATATTATAGTTATATATTATAATATACATATTTCCTGTCTGCAAGGTTGGAGAATATTAAAGAAATACTCAAGAAATAACTTCCAGTAGTAGTATAAAAACATCTTCTAATAAAATTCAAGTGTGTGTGTGTGTGTGTATTTTTTTTCTTTCTATTTTCACACTTTGTCAGTTCAAATATCAGGGCACTTTGTCTATGAAGAATCAGGAAACATTTAAATAGTATATGTAAGAGAGAAATAGCTTCAGAATGTAAACTAACAAAAAATATTTATGTTAAGCTACCTTATCTAAACATTTTACAACATTTTCTCTAAGCTTTTGAAAAATCTAATAGGAATTTAGAAAACAGCATTGTGAGGACTTGCATTTTTTTGTTTGTTTGTTTTTTGAGACGGAGTCTCGCTCTGTAGCCCAGGCTGGAGTGCAGTAGCGTGATCTCGGCTCACTGAAAGCTCCGCCTCCCGGGTTTATGCCATTCTCCTGCCTCAGCCTCCCGAGTAGCTGGGAATACAGGCGCCCACCACCACGCCCAGCTAATTTTTTGTGTTTTTAGTAGACATGGGGTTTCACCATGTTAGCCAGGATGGTCTCGATCTCCTGACCTCGTGATCCGCCCACCTCGGCCTCCCAAAGTGCTGGGATTACAGGCGTGAGCCACCGTGCCCGGCGGTACGTTGTTTTATTAAAGCACAAAAACCCAAATCAAGCACTAGACTGAAGGAGATCCTTGTTTCTACTGCAGAGCTAAAATCTCATTCACACATTATTAAATTACCTAAATCATATCTATAAAGTTGAATACCCCGTTTTGTATGTAAACAAATGCAATTGAGAATTGGAAAAGATGCTGATTTTATGGGGCACTGATTAGATTACTCAGCACCCTTTCCTAACACTAAAATCCAGGATATTCTAAGTCCAATCAATATTAATATTACATAATAATGACTGATCTTTTTGGTGAGTAAAGCCTTTTCATACTAATAATCTCAGGCTTTCCTGATGAATCAAGCCTTTTTTGGCTTGAAACGTTGCATTAATAATCTGTAGATAACTTTAGACTGGCTTACTTCTATTAATAGTGTCAGGTGAACTTTTAAAAGTCACTCTTTGCAATAGATTGACCAAAGAGGGTAGGAAACATTTATTCAGCTCTTAAACACTTTATTTTATTACAGACATTTTTTTTTCCTTAGCTAAGTAACTGATTTCAAGGAACATAAATATTTCATATGCAAATAACTCCCAAAATGGACATCTTAGGTAATTTAGAGAAGCTAGAAGGAAATGCATGCTAAACATTTTATTATATTTTAGCAAATTTCTGAAGTAATTAGGGTAGAGTATTAGAATGCACATCCCTAAAAATACGTTTATTCTTTTTAATTATAGGTATTTGGAATTTATGTCCACACTGTATGTAGTTATATTCCATTAAATGCTAAGACGATAATGTGCAAAGCTTCCAGAATTTGGAGGGATTAGGTAGGGACTGTCGATTCAAGCAATTTGATCTAAATTCTAAAAGATTAAAAAGTTGAAATTGACAGAAAGGCTAATGTTTTCATTGTGATATGGTTACTCTCTGGCATGGAAGATATATCTTTTATAGATTATAAAAATACTCCAAAAAAATTCTGTTAAAGTAATTAGAAAAAATTTCTCTGTCACTAGTGCTTTACATAAAAGAAAACAAACAAAAAATAAATCATGCATTGTTAAACATTATCTATACTTTCTCTGACATTATTTTATAGAATTTTGACCTATAAAATAAAAATTTTCAGGAAAATTTTAGAACCCTGATAACAAGTTTAATTATGTATAAGTAAATTACAGCACACTAATTACTACAAAGATAAATCTATTTCTCAAATATATTACTTAAATCAGTATTTTTTCTGAGAAATGGACAAAGTACTTAAAAGAGATAAAAATAAAGCAGGAATCCTTTCTGTATTATAAATATAAGAAGAAAAATCATCAAGTACATTTCTTGTTTCCAATTTAGCTGAAGAAAGCATCAACGATTTAATTAATAGAGTAAATTAACCCCACAGACAATGGTCGGCATTAGGATTGTGGGCATTTCTAGACTTTTTTTAAAAAAGATTATTATACTTTAAGTTTTAGGGTACATGTGCACAATGTGCAGGTTAGCTACATATGTATACATGTGACATGCTGGTGCGCTGCACCCACTAACACGTCATCTAGCATTAGGTATATCTCCCAATGCTATCCCTCCCCCCTCCCCCCACCCCACAACAGTCCCCAGAGTGCGATGTTCCCCTTCCTGTGTCCATGTGTTCTCATTGTCCAATTCCCACCTATGAGTGAGAACATGTGGTGTTTGGTTTTTTGTTCTTGCGATAGTTTACTGAGAATGATGATTTCCAATTTCATCCATGTCCCTACAAAGGACATGAACTCATCATTTTTTATGGCTGCATAGTATTCCATGGTATATATGTGCCACATTTTCTTAATCCAGTCTATCATTGTTGGACATTTGGGTTGGTTCCAAGTCTTTGCTATTGTGAATAGTGCCGCAATAAACATACGTGTGCATGTGTCTTTATAGCAGCATGATGTATAGTCCTTTGGGTATATACCCAGTAATGGGATGGCTGGGTCAAATGGTATTTCTAGCTCTAGATCCCTGAGGAATCGCCACACTGACATCCACAATGGTTGAACTAGTTTACAGTCCCACCAACAGCGTAAAAGTGTTCCATGTATACATATGTAACTAACCTGCACATTGTGCACATGTACCCTAAAACTTAAAGTATAATAATAATAAATAAAATAAAATAAAATAAATAAATAAATAAAATAAAAAATAAAAAAAATTGATACCAGAAAGATAGGATTTCAGAAGCTCCCTAAAAGCCCCATACCTTTAAAAATACCTTACTTTAACCGGACAGTCTGACATTCTACCCTGTGAGATTGGTTTCTTCTGTGTCTTTGTCCATTAAAATTACAGTATAACTTACAAAAAGAGTCATATTAAATGAATACATGTTATGACTCTATTAGCATAGTTGGAGGTAAAGGAGATTTCTATTAAAGAATTAAAAAGATGAAACGATTTTGGGCCCTGACAATGAAATTAAGACTATTTGAAAGGCTAACAGAAGTATATTGAGGGGAACCAAGGAGATCTTGTGGGTAGAAATGCTGTTGATTGTGTTTGTTGGGAGACATAATAAACTGAAATGTCTTCAGAGGCTATTACAATAATAATGTTTGATTTACAAGGGTATATGACTATAAGGAATGGTTGCATGGGGCTGGAGAATAGCTCCCCCACATCAAAGCAATAAAAATAGTTTCCTTAAATACTATGCTAATCAAACACAGTAAGTCAGGGCTGGATTTGCCCAAAAAAACCAAGAACTCTTGCCAGGGTATTATCCTCAAACTTAATGTTTGAAGCAGCAGAGAGTTAAATGATGTGAAAATTAAAACCCGTCTTCAATTTCGAGATATCATTCAAGTCCTCTGGAAATATTATGGGGACTGGCAGAATGGTGTAGTATTAAAGGGATCCAGCACCATAAGCTCTTACACAGTTGATTTAAACCCTCCAAGTCATGGTCTCCTCATCTGTAAAGTGGGGATAAAAGTAGTACCCAAATGAGGATTTAATGAGATCAATTATACAGAACCTAGTACAGAGTAACCACTCAAAAATTAGCTACTGCCACTTTATAGTTCTTGAAAAATGATGTGAATATGTTTTAGATGACCTGTTAATTCTGGACAATCAGAACTTGACACAGACTTTTAAAAACTCTTTTCATTCTGAAAGTTATGCATTGTTAAAGCATCTAATCTATAGTGAAATTCATTAGGAAGACAGTACATGGCAGGTCATCCAGGGCATTGATGCTAAGTATAATACAAGCCATCTCCTGGGCTCAAGACGTCCTTGAGTAGAGAAGATTCATGATTCTCAAAGCTTCCTTCCTGCAGGCCAGTAGCTAGTTAAGTTGTGCTAGCTCACCAGGTATTTGTTTCATCAATGTTTCCTTTCAACAAGTAGAATGCTCTGTTTTATTTTAAAATGAAAATCCAGTATAATATACAGTATGTGTGGAAGTACAATCTCGTAGAAAAAAAATTACTCCCAAATTATGAATCAGTAATTGTGTGCATTTTCATGTTTTGTTAAGTGAAATAAACCAGGCATGGATGGATAAACTTTACATGTTCTTACTTATCTGTGGGAGCTAAAATTAAAACAATTGAACTCATGGAGATAGAGAGTAGAATGATGGATATATAAACCTACTATGTACCCACAAAAAAAGTTAAAAAGTAATGGGTTTATTTCTTTCTTCTACCATATACCATTGGTATATGCATGTGTGATCATTGTAATTCAGTGTAATTAGTATATGTAATCATTGCAATTCAGTGATGTAAACGAAAATAATTTCTTAGGTCCTGACCTATTTTTCCAGAAACAAAACTTCTAGATAAAGTCTTTAATGTTTATTTATAGCATAATTGGTTTCACAATCTTCTACAAGGCTTAGGGTTCACAGAATCAGCTTTCCTTTGTGTCCCCATTGTCGGGTAGAATGAGATCCACAGGCTTCAGAGGAAATCATATCTCAGAGGATTTGCAAGAATATGTAAAACTTTAATTTTTTTCAGATATAAGATGTAATATGTTAAAGTTTGCCTTAGATTGAAATTGGGTCAGCTTACCTTTTGATTAAATAGAGGAACTTTCTGAAAGAGAGTCTTGTTGGGACAGTTTTTCTCTATTAAAGTTTATTCACTCACTCATTCACTCATTGATTTACTCAATAAATATTTATATAACTGCTCTAAGGCAGACCCTACTCAACATAGGGACTGGGAATTTGTTAACAATATATAGCCTCAATCCTCAGAGAGTCTAGCCAATTGAGAATGTCTGAGGAAAAAAAGGTATACAATTGTAATTGCTTGATACGTGCTCTCAGACAGATGTACAGATTGAAACCACATAGACAAAAAAGATGTCCCATTGAGGTGATGCCTGAGCTGAATCTTAAAGGATGACTGTAATGTGCAAGTTAAATGTTAGTAGTACTGTTTTAAAAACAATAAAAAGGAGGACCAGTGCAGTGGCTGACGCCTATAATCCCAGCACTTTGGGAGGCCAAGGTGGGTAGATCACTTGAGGTCAGGAGATAGAGACCAGCCAGGGCAACAGGGCGAAACCCCGTTTCCACTGAAAATACAAAATTAGCCAGGCATGGTGGCATGCTTCTGTAATCCCAGCTACTTGGAAGGCTGAGGCAGGAGAATTGCTCAAACCTGGGAGGTGGAGGTTGCAGTGAGCCAAGATCACACCACTACGCTCCAGCCTAGGTGACAGAGTGATACTCCGTCTCAAAAAGTAAGCAAACAAACAAAAAATAAAAACAAAAATAACAATAAAAAAGAAAAGAAATAAAAAGCCCAGCTGTGTCGTTCAGACACACAAAACAATTCTGTTCCTGCTTTGAGGTTAGGTGTGGCCATGGACCTGCTCTGGTCAGTGAAATGTAAATGACGTTGATGTGTGTGTACCAATTCCAGACAATGATATTAGGAACCAGTGAGTGATTCATTATATACTCGTACAGTATTGATGAGACTGTAGGAACACAGATTTGAACATAGTTCCATCTGCCTGGGCACCTGAGAGGATATGATGACTAGAAACACCGACTGGTCAAGTTGAATGTGTAACACTTCTTGTGTTAAGCTACTATGATTTATAGAAAGGCCAGGGGGTAGGCTTGGGAGGTGAGATGTTGGTATCTGAGGCAGAGGTTAAAATATGTTCAAAAGAGGTAACTTGATAATGGGGAATATGTTGAAGTGTAGCAGGAGAAGATGCTGGATAGGTTGGTGAGGGCAAGATCATACAGAACATTTTATGCCTTACCAAGGAGTCTTGAACTGCTGACATATTTTAAGCAGGGGAGTGGCATAATCAGTTTTATATTTTTAGCAAAATGATTCTGGCCACACAGCAGGAGGTTAATTGAAAGGACAAGCTGTGAGTCAAGGATGCTGCTACAATCCAAGCAAAAATGATGATCTTTTGAACTAAGATGTGAAGACAATAAATAAAGGATAGGTGAAATAGACAAGACAGTGTGATGATTGTAAGCATGGAGAGAGTCTAGAAAATGAAGGTACCCAGGGTGATTTTCAGGTTTCTGGATTAGGTGGTTGGGAAAAAAAGCATTGCTCTTCACAGATGTTGTGAATAGATTAAGATAACTAGTTTATAGAAAAGATGGTGAGTTTAAATGTGTATTTGAGAAGACTGTAGGCATCCAGGGAAGATAAAGTAGATGGATACACAGACCTGCAGCTCATAATATGGGCTAAAGGTAGGTAACATTTGGGAATCTATTGATTGAAAGTGATCATTAGAACTGTGGACAAAGATGACATCTTCCAGCAAGGAGGAGAAAGTTGTTCAAGGGTGGAAACCTGGGGTCAGTACATCAGCATTTTGGAAGGGTTGGGGAGCAGAATTTGGATGTGACAATCAATTACAACATCAGTGTTTGATGTTTGATTGGTTTTAGCCAAATAAACCCTTTATTGAAACATCCATAAAATGATAAAATTCTAGTTTTAAAGGCAACAGAATCACATGCAATAGAAAATAGAAGTGAAGGAAAAATACATTTGAGTCATACTTTAAATTACATTTTCTCTTTTTATTATTAATTAATTGTATAAAAATTTATTTTGAAATGATGTATTAGCTAACATGCTAAGTTCTAGCTGTAGATTAGTGAGGTGAATAAAATAAACATGATTGTCATTTCTACTCAGTAAATATCTAGGTGGGTGTATTATGGGTAGAAAAGAGACGATAAAGTCATAGATCATACAAATAAATACACATCTGTAGTATTCTAGGGAAGGTCATCTCAAGGAGACTCACAAGTTGTATCTATGATTGAGGTGTGTTCTCTGTTCTACTCTTGAGTACGCCCTTTTATCCGTGGTAGTACCTTGGAATAGGGAGAGCCATCCCACAAATAGGCTACTCCACACAGCCTGCTTGGGATGTTCCATTCCCAAACTAACACAGGTTGTCAAGGAAATAAGTTTTTGCCGTTATGCATGTGCATTAGGCTTTCGAGTCATTGCAGTGGGTTGAGCCAGTACAACAATGCACGTATACAACTAGGTTGCTTGTTATCAGTGCTGACTTTGACCAAATCACCAAGAGAAATTTTTCTATGACAAAAACAATTTTTGTTCTCAAATCTACTTATTACATGTGCATTACTAAAATTCTGTTCTTTGTAAACTTATTTTATTGAACCTTCTGTGGTACAATTCCCTCCCAAACCAAATTCTTCCACAAATCTTTCTCCAAAGTAGAGCTAGCTAAAAGAAAAGGAGTTACTAAGAACTTTATTGCAAGTGCTTATTTGCTGTTTTATTATCACTTAATAGTATGACTTAACAGTGGAGCCCCTGTTGCCAAGAGAACCTGGGGTGACACATGCACTGTTTTGGCCTTTACTTAAAACAACACAATTAGATAAAAGTTTTGCTGTATTTATAGCACCCCCACTTCTCATTCCTGAAGATAAAAGAATGCCAAATATTCCATTCATATTATGTCTTCCAATAGAATATACAATTCTATAGTTTTCTTCTCTCTATATTGTCGATATTTTCAAAGATCTTCTTGATTAACGCTGATTTTTCTCCCACATTTTCAAGCTCTTCTACTCTTTCAATAAAAAGATTTCTTTTCTGCTCTGGGCTAATCATGCAAATCAGCACTTAATTAGGGGTTAGAAATATCATAGGTAGGCATGGACATATATATGTTTGAAAAATATTTATCAATTGAGTTACTCTACATAGGTTATTTCTTTGGGGAAGTTGCTAATAATTGTGTTGAACATTTTTTGAGTTTTGATCATTCATCATCACTCCTTGATCACAGCCTTGATCTGGGGATTTTTAGTGGGAATTACCTTGCTACTGCTCTGTATAGTCCTGAAGGCACTGCACCTCAGGATAATATTACAGCAAAGTGCTTTCTTTATGTGCCTAATGTCAGTTGAAATATCTTCTTCCAATGCCTGATGCTAGATGAAAAGGGCATGTTCTGCTCATTCTTCACAACTACTTAAAAAATAGCTTTATTGAGGCCAGGCACAATGGCTCACGCCTGTATTCCCAACACATTGGGAGGCTGAGGGGGGCAGATCACAAGGTCAGGAGTTCGAGACCATCCCGGCTAACACGGTGAAACCCCATCTCTACCAAAAATACAAAAAAAAAAAAAATTAATTAGCCAGGCATGGTGGCACATGCCTGTAGTCCCAACTACTAGGGAGGCTGAGGCAGGAGAATGGCGTGAACTCAGGAGGTGGAGCTTGCAGTGAGCCGAGATCATGCCACTGCACTCCAGCCTGGGTGACAGAGCGAGACTCTGTCTCAAAAACAAAACAAAATAAAATACCTTCATTGATACATGATTTACTTACCATAAAATGCAACTTTAAGTGTGCAAATCAGTGTTTTTTAGTAGAATCATAGAGTTTTGCAACTATCATCACTATCTAATTTTAGAACATATTCATCTTGTCTAAAAAACACACCTCACAAACCCATTCGTGAGTTGTTACTTCCCATTCCCTCCTTCCCCCTGGTCCCTGGCCATCACTAATTGACTTTCTGTCACTATGCATTTGCCTATTATGGACATTTCATGCTATATATGATGTTTTATGGCTGGCTTCTTTCCCCGAATATAATGTCTTCAAGTTTCCTTCATTTTACACGTCATTATTGTATTCCTTTCATTCATGAACAACATTCTACTCTATGGATACTATATTTTGTTGATCTATTCATCACTTGATGGACATTTAGATTATTTTTACATTTTGGATATAGTGAATAATACTGCTATAACATTTATGTATAAGTTTTTTTGCGTGGACATATGTTTTCATCTCTCATTGTCATATACTGAAGAATGGAATTCCTGGATTATATAACTCTATGCTTAAACTTTTGAGGAACTGCCACACTGTTTTCCAAAGTGGCTGCACCACTTCACAGTCTAACCAGCAATGTATGAGGGCTCCAATTTCTCCACAAAGTTGCCAATGCCTTTCATCTTTTTTATTATAGTTATCCTGGTGGGTATAAAGTGGTATGTCATTGAGGTTTTGACTTGCATTTCCTTGATGGCTAGTAATTAGCCTATTTTCATTTATGTAATGGCTATTTGCATATCTTCTTTGGAAAAATGTCTATTCAAATCATTTGCCTTTTTAAAAATGGGGTTATTTGTCTTTTAATCGGAAGTATTCTTCACGTATTCTGAATACAGGTCCCCGATAAAATACAGGATCTTATACCATTGCATAGGTTATCTTTTAACTTTCTTAATAAAAAAGCTCATCTTATTTTTTTCTTTTTTGCTTATACTTTTAGTGTCATATCTGAGAAGCATGGCCTCTGTGGTCACAGAAGTTTATTCCTATGTTTTCTTGTGTCTATGGTGTAACCAGGAGTCCAACTTTATTCTTTTGTATGGAAATATTTCTCCCTTTAATTCTGTCAGATTTTTGCTTTGCTTAATTTGAATCTCTGTTGTCAGGTGCACATAAATTTATAATTGTTAGTCTTGTTAATGCATTTTTATCATTATAAGGTGTCATTTTTTGTCTCTAGTACCAAGATTTGCTTTAAAGTCTATTTTGTCTAATATTAGTATAGTCATTCCAGTTCTCTTTTGATTATTATTCGCATAAAATATTGTTCCCCACCTTTTTACTTTGAATCTATTTGTGGCTTTGATTGCAAAATGTGTCTTTTGTGGAAAGCATGTAATTTGATTACGTTTTGTTGTTGTTATATGTTTTTGCGCTCTCTGCCTTTTGATTGGAGTATGTAACTATTACGCTTAATGTTATGACTGATATGGTAGAACTTACATTTACCTTTTTCTAGTTGATTTCTAAATGCCATGCCTTTTTTGTTTATCTATTTCTCCACATTGTCTTCTTTTGTGTGAAATAGATATATTTTAGTGTAGTGTTTTAATTACTTTTTAATTTACTATACTGTATTTTTAAAGTTATATTCTACTTAGTGTTTGCTCTGGGAATTAAAGGTAATGTCTTGTTTGGATTGATACCAACTAAATTCCAACAGTAAGGAAAACTCTGCTCCAAAATATCTTCTGTTCCTTTGTGCTATTACTATACAAATTAAAATGTATGTATTTTAAGTTCAACACAGTTTTACTGATATAATTTTATGCTATTATATTCTAGATAAGAGAAGAAAAGTTACAGACAAATACATTTAAACTGGTTTGACGTTATAAATATGCAATGACCTTTCCTACATTTTAAAATGTTATAGATTTAAGTTACTGTCTAGTGTTATTTCATTTTAGCCTAAAGCATTCTCTTTTGTATTTCTTGTACAGCAGACCTGCCAGTGGCAGTGTTTTTGATTTATTTTTATAGACATTGTCTTACTTCATCATCCAAGCTGCAGTGCATTGGCACTATCACGACTTGAACTCCTGGGCACAAACAAGTGTCCCACCCTAGCCTCCAGAATATGTGTCATCACACTGCTAAATTTTATTTTTTAAATTTTTTTGTAGATTCAAGTTCTCATTATATTATTTAGCTGGTCTTGAACTCCTGGCCTCAAGTGATCCTCCCACCTTAGCCTCCCAAAGTGCTGGGATTACAGGCATGAGCCACTGTGCCTGGCCCGTATTTTTTTTTTTTATTTTAATCTTGTAGAATGTTAATTCTTTCTTCATTCTGTAAGTAGAGTTTTGCTGAAAATATAATTCTTGGTTGACATTATTTTTCTTTCAGCATTTTGAATATGTCATCCCACTGCCTTTTGGTCTCCATTTATTAAATGATAAATTAAATCTTAATCTTCCTGAGAATCCCTTGAATGTAGGGGTCACTTTTATCTTGTTTTCAAGATGCTCTTTTTGTCTTTTACTTTCAGTAGTTTGATTTGGTGTATGTAAGTGTGGATCTCTTTGAGTTTATCCTACTTCAAGTTTGGTGACGTTTTTGGATATGTAGATTAATCTTTTTATTCAGTTTGGGAAGCTTCAGTGAATTATTTCTTCAAATATTTTTCTGATCCTTGCTCTCCTCTCCTTCTGGGATTTCTGTTATGTATATGTTGGTATGTCTGATAGTGTTCCATAAGTCTCTGAGGATCTATTACTTTTCTTTATTCTTTTCTAGTCCCATTCCTCATATTGGATAATTTCAATTGACCTAACTTTGATTTGGTGATTCTTCTGTTGCTAAAATCTTGTGTTAAGACTCTCTAGTAAATGTTTTATTTTAGTTATTATACTTTTCAAATATATAATTCTCATTTTAAAAAATATTTTATATCTTTCTTTTTTTGAAATGGAGTTTCACTCTTGTCACCCAGGCTGGAGTGCAGTGGCGTGATCTCGGCTCACTGCAACTCCCGCCTCCTGGGTTCAAGCAATTATCCTCCCTCAGCCTCCCGAGTAGCTGGGATTATAGGTCCCTGCCACCACGCCTGGCTATTTTTTTTATTTTTACTAGAGATAAGATTTCACAATGTTGGCCAGGCTGGTCTGGAACTCCTGACCTCAGGTGATCTGCCCACCTCAGCCTCCCAAAGTACTAGGATTACAGGCATGAGCCACCGCACCCAGCCCTTTTAGTTCGTTTTAAGATTCTTCATTTGGTGAAATAACATTGCCATACCTTATTTACTTATATATGGTTTTCTTTAGTTCTTTGCATATATTTATAATAGCTTATTTAAAGTTTTCGTGTATTAAATTCACTATCTGGACTTACACAGGGATTGTTTCTGTTGACCTTTTTTCCCTGTATTTAGATTGTATGTTCCTCTTTCTTTGATAATCTTTTGTTAAAAACTGGACATTTTAAATATTAGTGTTTCAACTCCCCTCATCCCTCCTCCAAGGGCTTATTGTTGTTGCTGCTGCTACTGCTTAGTTGTTTTGTGATTTTTATTAAGTAATTTTATAATGTTTGTATTCGTGTGTGGCCACTGAAGTCTCTGATCAGGTAGCTTTGTGGTCAGCTAGTAATTAGACAGAGATTTCTTTAAATGCTTGAACCAACTGTCTCCCATTGTTTGCTGAGGAGCTCTGTGTATGTAGGTTGAATCACACTTTCAATGTTCCAGGAGTTTACAACTCTATCTTAGCCTTTGCTTTCCGTTTATGCAGAATTCAAGGTCAGTAAGTGGTGCAATATTAAGATCTTAAGAGGTCTTTCCTGAGCAAACACTCAGCTGTGCACATGTGTCTGGCGTTCTATATCACAGCCCCCCTCCCCAAAATGGAGATTTGCAAAGTCCTTTATGAACATCTTAATCCCTAGAGTTTTATTTTATGTATTTTGGATGACCTTGTATTTATCCAAACTCGTATCACAACCTCAGGCAGTTGCAATACTAAGTAATTGCTACTAATTGTTTTTCAGTGATGCCCTGAAGTTGGGATTTTCTCTGTTAGGTCAAAAAAAGACAAGTCCTTTGAATGAGGTTTTCAATGAAATTACTTCCAGAAAGATCAAAGGATTGTTAATATATGGAGGTGAGATTTGGCGGGGGGGGGGGGGGGGGGGGGTGACTCCAAAGCCGTTCTGTTAGCGCCAATGGCTTCTAGAAGCCTTTTTTTTTTTTTTAACAGCTACTTTGGTTGCAAGGCTGCTAGTTTTCAAAGCTACCACAGAGCTATGGCAAGAATTATGTGAATACAGTTAGTTAAAATGCCAAGAGTTTACGGTTTTGTTGTTGTTGTCTTGTTTGTTTTGTTTTGTTCTTTTTTTTTTTTTTGAGACAGAGTCTCACTCTGTCGCCCAGGCTGGAGTGCAGTGGCGGGATCTCCGCTCACTGCAAGCTCCGTCTCCCGCGTTTACGCCATTCTCTTGCCTCAGCCTCCCGAGTAGCTGGGACTACAGGCGCCCGCCACCACGCCCGGCTAAATTTTTGTATTTTTAGTAGAGACCGGGTTTCACCGTGTTAGCCAGGATGGTCTCGATCTCCTGACCTTGTGATCCGCCCGCCTTGGCCTCCCAAAGTGCTGGGATTACAGGCATGAGCCACCGCGCCCGGCCGAGTTTACAGTTCTTACCACGTTCAGCCATTACTTTTTCTTGAGTAAATGCTCCTCGGGTTGTTTGAAACCTTTGATTAATTTCCAGAGTTCTGAAAAAATTTGCTTTGAAAAATTTTACAAGTGTTCTCATTGTTTTTAAGGAGGAGCTAATTTTTGAAGGTCCTGAAGCCCAGAATTGCTTTGTTTCCTATGACCGCTACTGATAAGAAATGGAGAATGATATTCCATCATTTGGAAAATGATAGAATATTGGGTTCTCTGTCTAACCTCAGTCTGAATCTTTTAATTTGTATGGGAATATGCCTCTTTCTGCTTTTCCTTGTGCTCTGACTCAGGTTTTAAGAAATGAAGGAAAGAAGCCAACTTTTTTACCATATGCTTGCTTTTTTCCTTGACATATTTCTAACTGATTTATCTAGAATGACCAGTTAAAAAAAGTTATCAGAAAATTCAAGCCTTCATAACTCACTAAAACAAATATTTACTGATAGAGGATTTTAGTCCAACTTATCTCCCTGCAGGGAAATTCTCTCATTCTCATATATAATAACAAAATATATTAAATTACAGACAAATGTTATTGTTCATTATTATAATCTATAAAACTAAGAAACAATATAAATTTCATAAATGAGTAGATGGTTGCAATAAATAACACATTCCCTGAAACTGTGATATAGTCCCTTAGCAGTGAATTCATACTTTATGATTATTGGAGTATAGTTTAGTAAGCTAAGCTTATATAACTCATTTTTCTGGAAGCACTTATTTTCAGCTCTGCTTGCCTGATATAACAATGAGCTAATTTAAAAATCCAAAAACTTATGCTGAAGAATAACATAATATGCCCAGTGGTTTTATTTCTCACTGTTCATTTCACTAGACTTATTGGTGTCAGGACATGCTCTTAATCAATCTAGTAACAAATTTTAAAGTGGATTTGTCTTTCTTCAGATTTTACCTTGTCATTTATCCTTGACAATAAAAACAGCCAATTTATAGTATGAAAATTAGCCCAAGGAGTTGAATAGGTATAGACTTGAATCTGAGCTTCATAGTGATAAATTTGTAGTAGCTAAATTATTAATAGAAGCATCCTGATTATCAACACTTTTTGAATTTTGTGTCTTCATGTCTAGAATGGCTTCATACATGATGGTTGAGATGGCTAACTGGTGTAGATATAACAACTAATGTACAGTTGCTTAACATGAATAATTTTCCTTCCTTAACTAGGATATATGATTCTAGGAAAGGTAAATATAAAAGAATAAAAATGACTTAATTTGACAGACAATCCCTTGGTTGAAAGTAGGGCTTGAAATAAATTACATTTAAAACTATATTTGGAATGAATAATATCCAAAGACGACCTGTCCCTAATTTCCAGTAAATCATTCAGCCAGTAAGTTATCTGTTCATGTATTTATTCAACAACTACTATCTGGTGAGTTTTCACTAAGTGTCAGGAATGAAGGTGTCTTAGTCCTTTAGGATTGCTACAACAAAAGTACCATAAACTGGGTAACAAAAACAAATTATTTCTCACAGTCTGGAGGCTTGGAAAACCAAGATCAATGCTCCAGAAGATTGTGGGGGGGCCTGCTTCCTGGTTCGTAGACAGCTATCATTGCTGTGTGTACTCACAAGGTGGAAAGAAGGTGAGAGAGCTTTCTGGGGTCCCATTTATGAGGCCACTAATTCAATTCCTGAGGACTCCATCCTCATGACCTAGTTATTTCCAAAGGCCCCACCTCAATATCATCACATTGTGAGTGGTTTAAACATATGGATTTGGGGGAGACGCAAACATTCAGTCCATTGCATGAGGATACAGCCATAAAGAAAAAGGGATGGTTGCTGCTCTCAAGAAGCTTCATTCAACTGGGAGCACCTGAAATAGCAGGGAACACCAGAAACACCCCCCGAATTTTTAAAGGTTAAAATAATTATAAATTACTATGAGTATATAAAAGACACACATAGAACGATAAAAATAATGGTAGGAGGGCACTTCATGGAATGTGTCCACAGAAGGCCTTATAAAAGAGGTGATATTTGAGTCAACGCCTGAAAATGGAAAGTGGTAGTCAATTCAAACACTGAGGAAGCAAATTCCAGACATAAGTAAAAGGGATTGCAAAGTCTTAACAAGTGGGTAAAAATCTTTGCTTTTTCAAGAAACAGAAAGGAAGTCAAAGGCATTGGAGCATGACAAACAATTGAGTAAGTGCTGTAAAAAAATTAATTTTGGGCAGGATCCAGATGAGGCAGGGTCTTGCAACCAAAGGAATTTGGATTTTGTCCTAAGTGCAGTAGGAAATCAGGGTGTAACTTGATCTGATTCATGTTTTATAAAGATGATTTTGGCTGCTCTGTTGAAAATGGATTGGAAAAGGCCAAATATGCATACTTAGGGACATAACCACTCACCCCACATGGTGCCTCAAGAGCCTTGTGAGAAATGGAAAAAGAGAGTTTGGCCAAGTTCCTGTCATATGGTGGCACAGAAGCTTATGACCTAATGTGAGCCCCTCAAGGGTCTTTGATCACCAGATGGTGGAGAGACCACCTTTCCTCTCCATGCTGCCTGTTTGGTCTCTGCGCAGCAGCTGCCCAGATCCTGTAACAGCATGTGAGGCTGTACAAAGGATGAGACCTAGATAGAAATGCCAGTTTTCCATACCCTAGGGACAGCAACCTAAACGCAATCATTTTCATAAACAAGATATAGTTGCATATTCAGTATTTGAGATAGTCCAAATGTAAGTATGGTATGATATATCCAGTGTGGAGGAACAACTAATTTTAACTACCATGTATGCATTTGGTGTGTGAATATTATCTATTGCTGGGTCAGACTTCTTTCTCTCATTTATACCTGGCACATCAGTTGGTGCCAGGTTTCTTGTGTACAAGGGTGTCGTCTGTGAAGGATTGTAACTCCTTGATGTCTGTTGATCACCAAACATTGAACCAGTTAATCAATTACAATAATCTTTTACCTCCCTGCAGCATTCTTTAATTAACACACTATAGGATTTCAAAGCTAGAGTTTTGTTGTCACATTATACTTCCATAGGAATTGTAACAAATTAGGAAGCAAGGAGTGGAATGAATTTAGCCATTAAGATGCAAGATATCGACACGGTGAGTTAACCTGAGTGAACAACTACAGCACAATAATTAGTGCAGGACTTCTGTTTTGTGTTTATCATTTTGAAGGATAACAATAGAAAAGAGCAAGGACAACATTAAGGAAAATAAATGTTAAAAAAATGACAATTCAATTACAGGGAAGGTTACATTTTATTATGTGGATTAAGACTATATAAATAAGTGATTCTACTTTTATTTTGCTGTAAAGAAAGAGCATAGAATTATTGATCCTGCCAAAACCTACCCAGTTATTTAATGGTTGCCAAATACAACCCTTGATTTTCTGTTAGAGATTTGACAGTTACTGTTTTGCCAAGGTTGTTTGAGAACACTTGATGTCTTTCCCATATGTTGTTAGAAGGCAACCCTAGAACACATGATATAAGAGGCAGGCTGGAAATAGAATTCTTTGTGGAATGTGATTTTTTTTTTCACTTCTTCATAATGTTTTTATGTAATAACCATTAATCTCTGTACCTTTGCTCTTCCTATAGTGATGGAGAGAATGGTGCAAAATTAAAATGCCAGGGTAGCATTTGCAGATAAACTTACAATCTACCTTTCTCTCTAAAAACAAACAAACAAACAAACAAAAATCATTAAAATATAGCACTTTGAGAGCTCTAATGTTAAATGGTCTCATTTCATTTCCTGAAGGATTTTTAGACCATACCGTTGATTAAACCACAAAGCTGTCATAATGGTCTAGCTCTCTCCAGAGGGAGTGGGTCTAAACAGCATGAACAATTCGACCTCCTTCTGTTGTGGATGATCTTTTCTGGTCTGGGTAAAGTTGTTGGTGTTGGAGTGAGTGATTGCTCATATTCCCCTGTACTTTGTCTGGCTTTGCTTACGGAAGCTTTTACTGTTATTAATATTTAACATTGAATGAAGGCTAACAGTGCTCTAGGTGATGAATACCACATTGAACTAGTTCTGGTCTTTATCCAACTGGATAATTTCCAATGATACAACTAGGAAGTAGAACATGCTTTATATTAATACAGGGAAAAATAGGACAATGTTGGGAGAAAAACAAGTAGTATTAATATTCATTTGTTTTCTGACAAATCTCTGTCCCTTAAAATTTTTTCTAAGGAAAATTTTCTAATTAATTTTTTAGTTAATTTTCTGGTTAATTTTCTAAAGAAAATAATTATCTTCCAATTCTGGTTGCTCTTCCCAGCTGTTTGCACTTAAACATTTGTTTTGGAGCTACTAAGAATATGTTCTGAAGGTGGTAAAGTTATTATAAGTTTGATGAATTACTCAAATTTAACCTATATGAATAATTATTATTTGTTTCATTGGGTAAACATTCAGAAATGACCATTATATCCTTAAAATTTTTGTCATGAATTTTGTACCAATCAAATTCATTAGAGTGTATTATTGAAAACAAAACCTAAAGAAAATAGAAGACATTATTAAAATGACATGCTATGCTGTTTCGTTTTTTTTTCAAATATTTTTCCCAGAGGCAGAAATTATTTAGCTGGTATGACTTCAAAGGATGTATATTAGTTCATCTACTTGTTCTCTATGTTTGAAAAAAGACTGATTTACATCCTGCTTTTTTCCAATCTGCTCCTCTAATTGATAGGGTTCTGGATAAGAATAATCCATTAATAGCCACGAGTATCGTATTAAAGGAAGTAGACCTGCAGAAAGCCTTAAACCAACAAACAGAATGGAATGTATTTTATTTATTTATAATTATCCTGGAAGAAGTTGGGGGTGTCATTATAATGCAATTTTTTAAAATAATGTAATATTTTATAATATTACACTCCTGATGCTTGTGAGTTTCCTTGATGTGTTTTTCATTTTAGGATTTTTGTGGCAAATATTTAGAAGTTCCTTAAAGTGTCTCATCTAAAGCCATATTTTTCTGATGACTCCTTTCTTATTTTTCTGGTATACTTGGAAGTTCACCTTTTTTTTTGTTTTTTTCTTAATTGTGAGTCTTTAAGGAAAGAGGCTATGTCTTACTCATTTGGGGGTCTTTGTGTGTAATATGCACAAAGCAAAATACTTTGTTGAACTGATTTGATTTTCAGATTGAATTTTACATTGTTTTTGAGATTACTTTAGAAAATTTAATATCTAGCTTCCAAGTTAGTTTGGTTTAGAAGTAAAAGGACAGAATAACCAAGACAATTAGAAAGTAATTTGTCTAAAATTATATAGAAAATGTGTATAGAACACTTTTTGGTGAATTATGTAATCATATGGATTAAACCTTTTTCATTATACCATTTATTATTTTTCTCAATTAACAAATAACACTTAAAAATGTAACACATTTGTTATAAAATTATTATAGAAAATACTAAAATGCACAAGGTTAAAATTTTAAAAAATGTGCAATTTCCTCACCCAGAGAAAACTTCTTTTGTTCTTCTATGCCTTTTGACATATATCAACATTTTATTTTTACAAACAGTGTTATACCATGAATATAACCTTATTACAGCCTTCTTGACTAATATAAAATATATTTTCCATGCCATTTCATATTCTTTATGGCAATATTTTTATGTTTTTATATTTAAGCAGGATTTTATCAAAACAATTGTGTAGCATTCAAGAATTGTGTTTTTTTAATTGTCCTTTGTTAAAATTTAGTGATAAACATCTTCGTAGTTAGATCTTGGTGTATATACCCTTCACTATTAAACCATTTTAATAAGTATGCCCAAGTACATGTTTTCCACTGTAACTATTGATTCATAAAATCACTAAAAATGAGAATTAAATAATTATTGCATTTTAAATTTTAGAACCACAGTTCATGTTATAAATCAGAAAAAAATGTTTACTTAAATTACTCCACTGGACTAACAGATTTAATTTTGTAAATTAATTTATCTACCACAACATGTTGGTTGCCAACTTCTATTTTAAATTTCCAGCATACACATTTGAGCATTCAGCAGACATTAACCCATTGCCTTCCATGTGCCAGGCACTGTTCGAGAAATAAGAACATGAGGGTCGCACTGGTTCTATGCTTAAACTGCTCACAGTTTCATGGAAATAAATGTATTTGTGTGCTAATGAGGTAAGCCTTGAGAAGGAGAGCAAAGATAAGGCTTCTATTTGCAGCAGTCTCTGCAAGTACACATCAAAATGAATTGATAGTGAAGAAATGAAATAACTAATGAAATTCATAAATGAATAATAATGAAATAATAATGTATTAAGAAAGTACTAAGGTCATGATATGTGCTAAAACCTAGCTAATTTGATAATATCTATATTATCTTTCATTTGATTAGTATTATTGCTAGACACTAATGTCTTCATGATGCTTATTATTTAACATCTTAATTTAAATATCAGTAAGTGCATAGTGATGTATACTGAGATTCTTTATAAAGAAGTAATAAAAATATTGTGAATGATGATTTTATTTGCCAAAAACCATGCAACAAAATAAAACCAAACTATTATTGAGCTAGCAAATAGTGATTGATAACACTCTAAAATGTAACTCAACTCTTATATTTTTAAATTTTTAATATTTTTATTTTGAATTTCCTTCTATGTTTTGGTATTTGCTAGATCCAAAAGATCACAATGATGAGTTTTAAGCTGGTGACATAAATACCACTGTCACCATTACACAATCATTTTGTATAATGCTTAATTTTTTCCTTGCTGTAATTTGAACTTGATACACAATATAGTGATACTTAATGATATGTAGAATTTCATTGTTGATTTTTCTGTGATTTCATAAGGGTGCTTTCACACTATCTATTTTTTACAATGTCTCGAAAAAGCTCTCAGTAATTAACTTAAAAATTTTTTTAATTCAGGCCTCATAAGGATCACTTGAAGTTCAGAGACATTATGACGTTCCATATCCCTAGAATCAGCAATATTTTCACTATTGTATTGATTTTTTCCAATCATTGCTGGGGAGAGCAATGTCAGTTTTCATTTCTTCAAAACAAAGTGAGAAATTTCATGAGTGAAATACTCCAATAAATAATGTGCATGTGCTGTTGGCTGTTAAAGAGAAGAGTTACGGGGAAGAAGAAAGCCAGCCATCAGCTCCTCTTCCTACAACACATGTATCAACCAGTTCAGGTGGTTCTGTGTCCTATTAACTTGTCCAGAGTAACTATTGCTTGCATCGATGCCATGTAAGAGCTAGTCTAATAATGAGCACTTTGGCATGCCTAAGGGTAAGATTTGTTGCTTTTTTTTTTTTTTGAGACAGGGTCTTGCTCTGTAATGCTGTGGTGTGATCATGGCTCACTGCCACCTCAACTTTCAGGGCTCAAGCAATTCTTTTGCCTCAGCTTCCTGAATAACTGGGACTATAGGTATGTGCTACCACACCTGGCTAATTTTTTTTTTTGTAGAGATGGGGTTTCACCATGTTGCCCAGGCTGGTCTTGAACTCCTGAACTCAAGCCATCTGCCCACCTTGGCCACCCAAAGTACTGGGATTACACCCATGAGCCACCATGCCTGGATAAGGGTAAATTTTTAATCCCTGGGTTTTTACTGATGAATTTAAGTAATTAATTCTTGCTATTCAGGGGCTTTATAAAAAATAGATAGAAATCTTACTGGCAGAATTATAGGCTATGTAGCTGTAACCAAATCATGGCTATATCAATTAAACTGTGTTTTGGAATTCAAAGGAGAGAGTGTGAAGAAAAAATAATACACACAGTAACCTCTTGAAAGCTATTTGTTCCTTTTACAATTCATTCTATGGAGTTGTTTTCTATAAAGAGGTAAAATAAATCTGTACTTACATTTAAAACAGGTTTAGTCTGAAAGACATTTCCTGAAGAAAACAGGAAACCTAAGATGTCATGCCAAACTGAAATCATCCTGAAAACTACTGTGTAAAGATTGCCTACTCTTGATACTTTGAAATATTTATTAAATTCATCTAGAACTAAAAATATTTCAACATTTTAAAGTTATTCTCTCTCTTTGCATTATTGTACAAGAGAGAGCAATATTTTCCCTCCCTGTAACAAATAATAAGTATCATTCAAATAATCACCAAATGTATACTTTATGCTCACTAGACTTGGGACTTTGGCTAGATACTGAAGAGAAAGTATTTTTTAAAAAAATGTTTAAGGTATTTAAGGCCTGGATCCCCTCTATAAGATTTTTACAATCTAATTTTGGAGAAATGAGTTGAACAGAACAATGATTATTAACAGTGTAAGAGGGTTTAATACAGTTTCAGATACCTTACATGATGCATATAACAAATATTGAGACAGGAGTGATCATAAATAAAATGAAATATTGAGAAAAAAACTTTTAGAAGTCTCCAAGAAGGAACATTTCAAGGAAGTGTAAAGAAGGATGTCTTCAAGAAGACTTCAAGGTGAGGATTTGTATAAGAACATAGGTAGAAAAAAGAATTTAAAATATGAATCTTATTGTGAAAACAATACATTAAATAATTTTAAGCAAGAAAGTATTACATTTGATGTAGTGCTTGGGGAGTATTAGATTGCTTTGTCAACATGTGAAATAAATTATGGGGAGGAAGGTGTGGTGATGTACAGATAGGACTCTATGTACAAATATGCAGTGAGGAGAATAACACAGTTAGTCAGAAATGAAATAATAAGACTGATGAAGAATTTTTCTTGGCCTCTTTGCTGGACTCACTGCCCCTCTACTCCGCCCATCATGCTCATCCCCTTGCAAGAGGGAGCATGTGAGTGAGTGAGCGCGGGACCCGTGGCCAGACCAGGTGTGTCTCCTTGAGAGGAATGCAGTGGCACTCAGGTGAGGGTTTCTGTGACCTGGAAGCCACAGAGAGGGTGTCACAATGTGCTTTTAGTTCCACTGTTTGTAGATGGACAGTGGTGTGTTAGCAACTCACTTGGCCCCTGGCCTTGTCACATGAGGTGGCTACTCTCCGCCTGTGAGGGCAAAAGGCCAGTGTGACAGCCTTTTCTGGGTACCCACACATGGTGGGTCCCAAGCTCTTGTCCAGTGCCCAAGAAGAATGAGGTTATGTGGATGATTGAAGGATGGTGAAGGTAGATAATTTTATTGAGAAATGAAAATGGTTCTGAGCAGAGAGGGGAGCTAGAGAGGGGATGGGAAGGGCAGGTTGTCTTCCCCAAAGTCAGATTGTCTCTTCTCCAAAGTCAGGCCATCTCCTCTACTGACTGAGTCTGGGGTATTTATAGGCACAGGATGGGGATCAATCAGAGGAAAGTGTGTAAAAGGGAAGACAAGTTCTCAATCCATTCTGAGGATTTCACTTGTAGCTTGGCTCTCAGGCTTTAAACTGTCTGACTTGGAGGTAGGGTTTCACTGGGTACCTGCTCCTATCTGTCTAGACATTTGGCTGCCTCCTGTCACTCTCAAGACCACCACTAGAGCATGGCAGTGGGAACAGAGATGACTGCCTTCATGTAGTGGCTTTGGGGAAGGGAAAAATAAGTCTAATTGACAGAGAATAATTCCACCTGAGGAGTAAAGGGAAAGCTTTGTTTTTTGTTTTGTGTTTTTTGTTTTTTTTTTACTTTTAAATGTTGGTTTTGAGACTTTGATAGAAATGTTGGATTTTAGACACTGGAAATATCTAGACGGTGAAGATGATAAAGGTTGGAGACATAGATTTTGATAATGATCAGCTAAGAATGTGTGACTAGGTTCAGGCTGGATTGCTTCTGCCTTCAAGGTTATTTGCATATTAAGAAGTTTCAATATTAAATGTCTGGATATTTAAATGTTTAGATTAGTTAAACGGATTCTATCAGTGCCTATATATTTCAGTATCCCAGGAAGGATATGATGTGAGCTCTCTATAGGAAGTGAAAAGTTGTTGACAACTGAGCACTGTAGACTGAATACACATCAGGGCAAGAAGAGGAAATACACCCAGGAAGGAAAACAGGGAAGGAATGGGTTAAGGAGTAGAAGGAAAAGGAATACATGGTATAATAAAAGCTAAGTGCTAAGGAAATTCCACTAAGCAATTGGTTTCATCCACAGTTAAGAAGAATGACAACTAAATACAACCCGAACTTTAAGATCTTGCATAAAATTGTTGTAGTAGAAATGGAAATGCTGAAAAACAGAATTTATGGGCTTAAGAAACAAGTGGAGATTGTAAAAAATATAATGAATTATTTCAAAGAATAATAATTTCTTTATATTGAAAAAAACCCCGTTAACTTTTACAAAAGATCACCGCTTTTGTCTGGTCTTCTGTGTGAGAACAGAAGGGCAAAAAAACAAGGCTCTGAAACAAGTTAGGCTAGAACAATGCACAGCTGTTAAATATATGTTTCTTAAATATTTATATATATTTTATGTGTCTATACGATATATATTATATATTTAAGATATATTTTATATGTTTATGATGTTGAAAGTCTTTGATAGAGCACAAAACCAGGCAGCTTATGTCTAAAGAATTTTTTAATGCTTTCTCCACTGCTACATATTAAATTTAGGACATGGAACTATAGGCCTTAGCAAAGATCAGCTTTTGATTATGTAAAATCTTATTACCCTAACCAAAGAAAATATTTCAAAAGCCAGTTGAGCACAATTATAAGTATAATCATGAATCTACAATTTCAGAAAAAAATCACTAAAATATTCCAGTACATAAACTATTATTATTCATTTCCTTAGAAAAATCTATAACTGCTTTTCCTGAACAGGTCAAATCCTTCAGTTTTATGTGTTCTTATAAGGTGATATACATCTCTTTCAAAGACAAAACTACAGCTTACATATTAACATATATTTTAGACTAAAATGTATTTTTTCCTCAAATGAATTGTAAGCACCACAAAAGCATGATGCTTTTATGTTTAGTTTTCCCCATCATTATAGCCTAGCACCCTCACACTGTGGCTAGCACAGAGCCCCTTAACCTCAGCACTGTGGACATTTCAGCCTTAATAATTCTTTGGTGTGCGGGGTGGAGAACTGTTCTACGCATTGAAGGTCTGTAGCATCCCTCTCCTCTATCTAGTACAGTTGTAGCAAGTTGATTTTGAAAACAAAACAAAAAACAGTCTCTGGATGTTGCCAAATGTCCCTTGAAGAGAGTGCAAAATTCTCCCATATTAGAGTCACTGGACCAGCACAGTTAATAACTATTTGTCAGAGGAATGATTAACAAATAATAACTACTTCAGTACTAAGCAAAGTCTGTACTGAGAACCAAAGTCCTAAAGAAATAAGTAAAATCACATTCGTAGACTCTACTTCTACTATCCCTTTAGCTGCCTCCCAATCCCCTTTACAGTGACATTAAGAAAGCAATTCAGGGACTCAGTTATCTTGTGAAATGAAAATTCTGGTTCACCATTTTAGCTTCCATCTTTGTTGGCCTTGCCTATATGAAACTTTGCTTTCTGCCACCCACAAAGGATTATAAGAGCTTGAGAAATGCAGTTAAGGAGGTAGTTTACTGAGTGTAGTTAAAGATGCAGAATGCAGATGGATTTCTGTGTAACCTGAGTTTTAATTTTAGTGATGGAATCAATCTGACCCTGGAAACACTTTCATTCATTATGTGTAGCAGTAAAACTCCCTTTTGAGCAAGAGCAAATTAAGATAAAGCATGATTTGTTTGGCTATTTATTTAAGAGCTTATTTCTTTAAAATTGCAGCTGTTACTTGGCTACAGACGTTTAGTTGGGCAGAGCATCACTTATTTATTTGTTTATTTAGCATGTGGACTCCAGTTATCCATAATGACTTTGTACAGCAAATGGGGAAATTTGCAGCTTCAGTTTCTTCTACTGGTAAATTTTGTTAGTCATTATTTTTAAAGTATCATATCTTATGGGTCATGATGGGACAACGTAGTAATATTGTTTATTAAGTCCTACCTCTTGTAAGTGTGCTATAGAAAATGCCCAGTATTAAATACCTCTCAATCAACAAGAAATTAACATGGACAATATTAGTTCACATTTGTACCTAATGACACACTTTCAAAGCATTGTCTAGCTTTCCTTTTGCCCTCACAATAATCTTTTGGCGTACGTAGGGCAGGTGACATTAACTGCCCTTCGTAAGTACACAAGCAGATAGGAGCACTTAAATACACTCAATCCACTTTAATACATGAAGAATTTCATGATTAAACTTTTTCAGACTGGATTCTTTGTCCTGTTAATTAAATTTAGCACTTCATGCAGGAGTCAAATGCAACTAGTTGGCTTTCAGAGATGGTTAGATGTTTTATCCTGTTTTTATGAATCATTGAAAAACTGGAAGAAAGAACAGACTTACTAGAGGGAAACTATAATTGGTATATCTCTGCCGAGAAAATAGATGTGTACCAAAATCCCACTTTAAATCAGGAGCTTTAGGAGACCTTGTGGAGAATGACTGTGTGCACCAAATGTGCTTTTTTTTTAACCTGCCGATCTTACTTTGGTGCATATCCAATACTTTTATGTGTAGGAATTTGGCAATATTAAATTATTAGTGATATTTTGTAGGATATTGAAAAGTAGACATTTTAAGATGGGTGGCAAAAGATGTGATTACTTTACCCTAACACTAGTTCATTAGAATGGGATCTATCTGATTAAAAGAGACACCTCAAATCCTTTGCTTGCATTTACCCTTATGAAATGTAGAAGAATACTAGGGCATTTTTGTTTGTTTGTTTCTTTGTTTTTGGTCGTTCTTGACCTAAAATCTAGAATGTGCTGTGGTTGCATAGGCATGTTGGTCCTAAGAACCAGTCCTTGCCCTTTGGTCTTCCTCTGTATGGCAGCCAGCTGATTCTGAAGCCTACATTTCCCAGAATCCTCTGCCAGCTGCCTCCACCTGGGTTTGGCCAGTGAGAGGCACTGATGCCTGATTGGAGAGATGCAGAAAAGGAGAAAACTGAGCATCTCTCCTCCTCTCTCATTGCTTTGGGCGGCCTCAGTGGCCAATGCAGAGGCTACTTCTGGGTTCAAGTAACACTATCCTCTCTCTTTATCCCACCCCTTCTTGCCCTTGGATGTCCATAAATTAAAGTTATTCAAGGGAGTATTCAGGGAGTTACCCAAACTCCCTGTTTGGCTTCCCAGACGTTCCACACATAGATAACAAATTCCCTCTGTTAAATTCAGTTACTTCTAAAAAGAGTGGTTTCTGTTTTCTTGTTTAGATCCTAACTCTGGTGTGTGTGTGTGTGTTTTATTGCTTTGGTTTCCTTTGGGAAGAGAGCAGTGGTAATGATGGCTTTTAGAAGCTTTCTAGCCTACAACTTTTGAGTGTCAACATGGTTACCATTTCTAGAGGTGGCCAGGTCAATCTTAGCCAGAGGGCCATTTTTAAAGGCAGCAGGACTACCTGGAACTGGAATGGAAGATATTGCAAGGTTGGAGAAAACTCTGCAACACAAGAGAAGAACGTATTAACCTCCTAAATAGCGGCCTCTGCTGTGTCTTCCTTGAGTTTGCTCCTATTTTATTTCTTATCTAATGAGAAAAAAGATTGTTAGAGAAGAACCATTTATGAAAACAAATAAAATAAACATTCAAAAAAAGGTAAATATAATTATGGTATCTGCCAGAATAAAGTAAAAGTTCCACAAAGTGTCAAAAGTGAGAATTTATCTGAATATCAATTGTTTAAGGGCTGCTAATGTCGCACCACGCTGTAGGAGAGATAATGGCAAATTTCTCCTTAAACAATGGCCTCCCAAAATGGAGCAAGCAATCTGAGGTTGAAGAGGCCTTAGGTTTTTGTCTCAGTAAGGAGGTGGGCTTTTCCATTCTTGTAACGTGGCAGGCTCCAAGTAAATGATGTATGTTGTGTTTCTAAGATGGCAGAACTAAAAGAAACAGGATACGATCTCTGCCCTCGAAGTATACAATTCAATACTGTTCTCGAGCTACTATCATTAATCCTCAGACTTCCTAAATTGAACCCTACCTTCTTAACTAAGCCTGCAGTAATCACCTTTCTGCTTCATCTTCTCTGAACTCCCCTTTCTGCACTTCAAAAATGTAAAAGAAGCACAGCCACCATTTAGAGCTTCAGGGCAGGTAATCATGTTATAGGAATAGCCTAGTTCCCTCTCTTGGGACTGGTTCTGTTTTCGCTTTGCACATTTTCATTCAGTCTCATGATCCTGAATATAATCTATAGGCCAATGACTCCAAAATATGTATTGCCTGATTTGATCCTGTCCTGAGATTTTATACCCTTATTTCCAGCTGCTCAACATTCTCACATGGCTGCAAGTGCACCCTGAATAAAGCCCCAACTTCTCAGCTTCTTACAAAGCCCTCCCTGATCTGACCTCATCTTGTTACTCTCTCCCTCTCTCTCTCACCCACTACATTTTAGCAAGACTCGCCTTCTCAGTCTCACTTCACTGCCAAGTGCACCAGCCATTGCTTCTGCCTTCAGAATGTTCTCTCACCTGATCTTTATAGAGCTGGCATCTTCTGCCTGTTCAAATCTCAGCTCAAACAGCACCTCCTTTAAGAGATCTTCCCTGACCAACCAATTTAAATCATCTAACCTCTATGCTTTATTTCACTGAGTGGCACTTACAACTCTTAGAAAGTGTACTTGATGATTTATTCTACCTCCCTCCCCCATTAGAATGTACGCACTATCAGGGCTGAGATCTACTCTGCTTTGTTCGCTATTGAGTTTTCAGGTCTTAGAACAGATCCTGTCATATAATACAGGATCTGTATTATATTGGCCGAATGAAGAATAAATGAATGAATGAATACCTAGTGGACAGGAGTCCAAAAACAACTCAGTGTGATACACTGGAAGTTAATAAAATGTTATAGCCTCTCCCACTCCTCCTTACTCCCAAACACCACCGTTATTTTGGCCTCAAAATTTCAATATCAAGAATAGTGTACTGTGGAAAAATTTCTGATATCATAGAACAGATTTGCAACTAGGTTGATCTGTTCTTTAGGCTGAACCATTTTCCGGGCTGAGCTTTTCTCTAGGCTAAAAAATGTAGAACTCTTATTCCCTTGAGTTTTAAACAACTTATAAATCAGATACACTTTGGCCCTAATGGCCACGGTAACTAATTAACAGAAACCTTCCAATGTATTTGCCCTCTCTCTGGTCCTGAGGTTGTCAGTTATTATCAGCATTACAGACGTGTGTAGAGTAATAGTCTCATGAGCACAAAATGTTTCCAAGTATAATATACACAACCAAAAAACAGTGCTGTTTAATGAATATGAATGTGATGAACTGCACCATTCAGAAAATATGTACAGAGAAAACAATCTAGTTTTTAAAAATTCATTGGATTTCATCTTGTTTCCCTAGCACAAATTCTTATAGTGCCTGTCAGATAGTGAGCATTTAATGAATGTTTTTGAATTGAATTAACTCTAATATATGTTAGTTTCTACATAAATAAGTAAACTTTATCCTTAAACATTTGCTCAGTTACTTATTTATGTATAATATCTTTTGGAAAAACAGTTCATGAACGATTTTCTGTAGTTTCATATTACGATAAAGTAAATTCTTCATATTAATTCACTAATAAATATTCCTTCTTATACCCTTATGTTGTACGATGTAAGTAGTTTGTATCCTGAAGTGCATGAATAGTTTTTCCTCAGTTAATATTAATATTGGGTGTTTTTCTTTACTTAGTAATACTTTTTTTCTGAAGGGAAACAGCTACTCTCCATCAGTTCAGAGCCTTGATGTCAAAATTAAAGTATTTTGCCTACCAAATTGAAACTGATGACTCTTTCTTACACAACTTGTATTCTGGAAGAGGAGAATTAGAAGAGCAAGTGCCTAGATATACATTTTTGGAAAATCTTATGTAGAAAACTTATAATGTCTTTGTTCAATGTTCGATAAAGCCAACTGGTTCTAGATGTTTCTTTGTAGGAAAGAATTTTTATCACAAATTCAATTTCTTTAATGGACAGGAAACTTAGTTATCTATTTTTAAGAGAGCTTTGATAGTTGTATCTTTCAAGAAATTTGTTTGTTACAATCAATTGCTAAAATTATTGACATAAATTCGTACATAATATTCTCCTTTTAAAATATCTGTAGGATCTATAATAAAAACTTTTAAAAAATTCTTGATATTGGTGACTTGTGAAATCTTTATGTTTTGAATCTGAGGTTGTTTGATAAACAGGATTCAATGAAAGTCTAATGTGATTCACATTTCTTGTGCAAAATTAACATATTTCTTAGTTTCAATATGTTTTTCAGTACATTTTTAGAATCTTAGAGCTCCACACATTTTAGTATATCTGTGCAAATCTATACATGAGAGAATTGAGGCACAGAAAAAGCAGAAGGCTTAACCAAGACAAAGTAACTGGCTGATGGAATACCTAGATTTAAAACGATTCCAATTCTGTATCCTAATATGAAATCGCATTTAGGAAATTTTGAGCCAATTATATTTTGTAAAACGAGAAACTTGGTATCTTGAGGGATTATTTATTTATTTGAGACAGGTCTTACTCTGTCGCCCAGGCTGGAGTGCAGTGGCAGGATCTTGGCTCACTGCAACCTCTGCCTCTTGGGTTCAGGTGATTTTCCTGCCTCAGCCTCCCAAGCAGCTGGGACTACAGGTGCCCACCACCACGCCTGGGTAATTTTTTGTATTTTTAGTAGAGACAGGGTTTCACTGTGTTAGCCAGGATGGTCTTGATCTCCTGACTTCATGATCTACCCACCTTGGCCCCCCCAAAGTGCTGGGATTATAGGCATCCTGAGAGATTATTAATGAAATCATATCTAATTTTCAAAAATATTTTCTAATTGAATAAACATTTTTAATTAAAACTTACCAAGTAAAAACATAGAAACATTTACTTTTTAATTATTATCTTCTATATACATAATAGACATATACAAATTATTAATACTTTTTTCTTTTTGTGATTGCATGATTCTTCTGGTCTTTGCAGCCACCTGCCCATCTCTGGATGTCTATAATGTGGCAATTAACCAGCAGCTTCTTAATGACCTAATTAAGCCATAATGATTGAGGTACAAGGCATTTCCTGGGGATTAATGGCCAACTGAAAAGAGTTGATGGCCCATGGCATAGCTGAGAGAAATTAACCCCAACCAGCCATTAATCCTGTGAAAACACTATATACAGAGGTTATTATTGTAAGCTAGAAATGAAAACAATGAAGAATGGTATATTTACATGCAGTGAAATTATACTTGCTAAATATGGCACCTCACTAAAGAATTAATGCTTAAATTGCTCTAAAATAGTCCTTCAACCTTTATAGCCTACTGTTGACACTGCAGAGATATTTTAATTAATTAAACATTTTTATTACCTTTGGTTGCAAATTATAATAGACAACTGGAGCTAGGTTATGTCTACAAGAAGAAAGTTGTGTTTCTGAAAGCTGAGGTCAGAAAGTGACTGGAACTCAGGAATAATGGAAACTGGGATTTAGAAATGTGTGTAGACTTCAAACAGTATTCTGTGTTCCTCTCCCATCTCTCCCTCTCTCTAAACACCTACTTCTTTCTTTCTCTCTAGCTGTCTCTTTGTATCTCTCTCAGTCTCTCTGAAAATTAACTGCATTTCCTTCAAGTCTAATGAAGATATGAGGCTGCCCATAGGGTCTTTGATAACATTTTACGTATTCAGTCACTCAAAGAAATAAAATTGATTTCTCATTTCTAAATACATGTCCCTAAATCAGAGTATCTGGCCAATATTTAGTCAGGCAACTAATTAGGTTTTAATCAACAACTCTGTGTGTTTGTGCATGTATGTGCCTCGTTAAAAATGAGTATGTGGTAAATAATGCCACACAAAAAAATACTAAGTATCACTTTGCCACTAAGAAAACACAAATGTAAACTACACTGAAATACCACCACATACCTATTAAGATAGTTTTGTTGTTGTCGTGGTTATGGGTTTTTTTTGTTTTGTTTTTTGTTTTGAGGCAGGGTCTCACTCTGTCACCCAGGCTGGAGTGCAGTGGCATGATCTTACCTCACTGCAACCCCTACCTCCCAGGCTCAAGCAATCCTCCGACCTCAGCCTCACAAGTAGTTGGGACTATAGACACAAGCCACCACACCTGGCTAATTTTTTGTGTTTTTTGTAGAGTCAGGGTCTCGCCATGTTGCCCAGGCTGGTCTCCAACTCCTGGGCTCAAGGGATTCACCCACCTTAGCCTCCCAAAGTGTTGGGATTACAGCAATGAGCCACTATGCCTGGCTCATGATAGTTAAACTCAAAAAGATTAACCATGCCAAACGTGGTCAAGGATAAGGAGAAAGTGGAACTCAAAAACTGCTGTTGGACAGGTAAAACCACTTGGGGAAACAGTTTTGCAGCATCTTAAATAATTAAATATGCACCTATCATATGATCCAGCCATTCTACTCCTAGGTATTTTCAATCAAGAAAAATGAAAATGTATGTCCATATGAAGACTTACTTGCACCTGAATGTTCAAAACAGCTTTATTTGTAATAGCCACTATATGAAAACAATCCAAATGCTTATAAACATGCAACAACTTATATAAATCTCAAAATAATTATGCTGAATGAAACAAATAAACAAAAAGAGTACTTACTGTATAATTCTGTATATGTAAAATTCAGAAAAGCACAAATTAATCTATAATGTGAGAAAATAGAAATTGTGTGAGTGTGGAGGTGGGTGGGAGAGATTACAATGGTGAATAAGAAAACTTTGAAGTGATAAATACGTTCTTAGCTTGATTGTGCTTTTGGTGTCATGGGTATACACTTATGTAAAGAATTGTCAGTGGTACATCTTAAATGTGTACTGTTTATTTAAGTCAATTATAATTCAGTAAGACTATTCTTAAAATGGCTGTTCTATACCTGGCAGAGAGGCAGAGGCAGTCATTCATAATGGGGACTTGTGAAGTGATCAGTTGCCCCACCTCAACCTTTTATATGCAGGATTTTTAAGAACCTATAAAGTGAGTTAAGCACAGTCCTGATTTGTAAAGACTTGCCGACATCTTACTTGTAAGACATTCATAATCTGTCTATTGAGGGGAATGAGATGATTAAATTTTTTAGAAAGAAGAGGATAAGACAAAATATGATGTATTATCAGGGAGGTAAAATAAATCCGGAAAGTCAAGATTAAAGCCAAGAGAGATCATTTCCAATTGAGCATTTAAGAAAAGGCTGCATACAAGGGTGGTGTTTGAAGCAGGACTTGAAGAATATACAGAATTTCAGTGAGCACAAGGTAGTTAGACCAGCATGCGCAGGGACTCGGAGGCAGGAAAATGTGGTGTGTTGTTAAAAAATGCTAAAGATCTAATGCTACTGTAGCATAATGTGTGAGCAGGGGAGCAATAATAAAGAATGGCAGAAAGGTAAGTTGGAGGTTATATTGTCCAGGCTCTTAAGTTATAACAGTTAGGGTTACATTTAATTTGGGATTTCTACTTCCAAGTAAAATGTAATAGGTTGAAGCAGTCGTTGTCACTGAAAGAAGTGAGTGAATTATAAAAGTCACGCTTTTATAAAGCATTGTAAAGCTGTGGAACCAGCCTTTCTCTTGGCTTATAGATGGCTGTCTTCTCTCTATGTCACATGATCCTCCCTCTGTACATGTGTCTGTATCCTAATCTCCTATTCTTTTGAGGACAGCAGTCACGTTGGATTAAGGCCTACCCTAGTGATTTCATTTTAACTGAATTACCTCCTTAAAGGCCCTACTTCCAAAGACAGTCATATTCTGGGGTACTTGGACTTAGGACTTCAACATATAAATTTTGTGGGGACACAATTCAACCAGTAACATAATTTCTTATGAAAGATAAAATTTAATGGTTGTTGTTTCAATACACTCAATTTTCAGATTTTCTTTTTTGAAACAGTATATACCTGAAACAGATGTATATTGTTGGGATGACCATTAAAAGAAAGATACCAAACGTGTAATGTTAAAACTAATGGAAGAGATAAAGTAAAATACGGCCAAAAAATTGTTAATGTTCCAAAGATAAAAGGACAGAAGATACAAAAGAAAAAAAAAAGCGAAGACAGGGTAAATAGAAAATGAATAGCAAGTTTTAGACTTAAATTCAATATAGCAATAATTATATTAAGTATAAATGGACAAACCTTTCAATTAAAAGGAACAGTTTCTCAGACTAAACTATAAAAAAAGCAAGACTCAACTATATTCTCTTTATAAAGGAGCATATTTTACATATAATTTCACAGATAGGTTGAAATCAGAACAATAAGAAAGAAATACCAAGCAAACATTAAACAAAAGCAAACAGAGCTATGTACAGTTTAGTAAAACAGATAATAATTTAAGGAACATATATTATATGTTCATTTATGTTTGTTATAAAACCATGCACTTGTCATCTCCTAAAAATTCTCAGATTATATCATAATCAAATTATCAGTAATTATTTTGAAAGAGCATTTTGATATTTACATATGATATACTACATATATTGAATATTAATATGTAATTTATAAAGTGTTTATATTTATTGCAAATTTTATCAAAAAGAATTATTGGGCTCCTATTATGTACTAGCAATTATGCAAACAGTGGTCAAACCTACAGTTTCTGATTTTTGAGATGATTACACTTAAAACGTGTAAAATAATTATAATGACAATAATGACAGTAAAACTAATAATAAACATAACATTCACCTTTGAGGTCCAGGAGTAATGGGAGAGTTTTAAAAGATTTTTAGGGTCAGTCTTAAGGAATAATTAAAAGGTAAAGAAGACTAAAAGAAGTGGAGAAAAATATTTTCAATATATTTTAATAAATTTCTAGTAAGTGCACCATGGCTAGGTACCTTAGTTTTCTTCAAACTGCTATTGTTTTTACAAAACCTGTCTATAAACAACTCTGCAATATAATATGTTACAGAATACAAAAGGAAATAATTCCAGCTGCTTATTCAAATTAGCTATTTTTCTTTCTCAGAGATATTTCCTAATACAACAGATTTTCTCACCAAAACCTCTTGTAAGAAGGCTAAAATTTATTTAATCAATGCAATTAAGATTTTATTTTTTGAAAGTAAAGTATCTCTACTTTTAATGCCATTCACTTAATATAACAATGATAGGTCATCAAAAATAGCTTTCAAAGAAATTTCAATTTTAATCTTTACTGGCTTAACATTTAGAAGTTGCATTTTTGTTGATACCCTTTTCATAACACATGGATAGTACCTATTTTTCTGTTTTAAAATTTTGATATTTCAATAACAAAATGATATTGATGTGTTATCACCAATGATGGTGACATTTTGCACTGTAGCTGTTTTACTGTTGCAGCAACTGAGATGTGTGGAGCCCATAGTAGTTGCTTATTAAATATTTTTTGAATAAATGAATGTATAACTGTATTTTGACATTCTTTTCAAGTTTGAGAGAAAATTTACTGTTACTCTGTCAAGGTAATAATTAGATAAGAGTGTAGGGACAATAAATCCAACTCGGTATTGAAAGAGGCATTAAATATACAAGGAGCATAGTCACACAGCAGTGGTTAAGACCAGGGAGGTGAAATATGCAGCAGGAAAATTTAGGGAACATTTGAGGAACTGAGAGAGCCTATTTCTCTTTGTTAAAGACAAATTATCAGATAGAGACATATCTTGCAGAAAAATAAAGGCACAGATAAAGGATCAGTTGTAAGATGAAGGGAGTTTTCGCAGTAAAAAAGAAGGAAGAATTCATTCTGGTGTTTGTGCTTTCTTGGACCAACAGAATGGATAAAACAAAATAAAAATGATCAGTTGATGATGACAGTCTTTATCAGCCTTTGCAAAAGTATTTTAAGAGGATTAAATTTGAAAAAAATCTAATGTTATAAAAAATTGATTTGATAGTAACTTTGATATAAAATCAAGTGGCAGTAAAATTTCTGTACAACAAACATACAAATTATTCATAATTATTCTATGGTGAACAGATAGTATTAAAAATGAATATATTTCCAGAATTCATACAGATAATTCCCCTTGACCTAAGGTCAGATAAAGTTAATGCTCACTCTCTTTCGCTGGTCAATTAGCAAGTGAAAAAGAAAGGTAAAATAAACCTCAGGATCGTACCTGTTTTTCTTTAAGCTTCTGTTCTCTGTCCGACTGACTTATCAACTGGAGGCAAATTTATTTTCTTTTTCCTAATAATCATTTGATCTGTGATCAGCTTTAATTTAACAGGTGGTTTCTCTCTTAGGTTTCCTTTCACTTTCCTAAATGTCCATAAATCCTGGAAACTTACCTCCTCTAAAAGGGGAGGAGGTTTAGGCACACTTCAGAATGAGAAATATTCAAGCGTATTACTACTGACATGGGCCCTAAAGGAAATTCAACATCTCTACTACAAATTCTGAAATTCTTGTTTTATGCCCAGCACCTACTGCTCATTCATTCTCCGCATCATAGGTATTTTTAAATTCAGGAGTCTCTGGGACCTTTCTTGCTGTGTAGCCTTGGTGGGAATCAGAGAGTAAGGCTCTCTCAAGTTCGAATTCCATCCTTTCCTAAAATGCCAGTGGGCTCATGCAAACTGTGTACCTCTTCCCAGAAAATCAGCATTGTCTCTCGGCATTCTCCTTCAGTAGCAGCCACAGCAGAAAGTTTGTACCACAACCTAACACCAAGACTACACTTTCTCATGCCACATTCGTTTTAGGATTCAGAACCCATATTTATTAATGAGGAGGTAGACTAATGTTCTCAAACAGTGACTGGTGGAACACTTGCATCAGAAATATCTGGGGGACTTATTTAAAAAGTAGATTCCTAGGTCTGACTCCAGATGCACTAATTTTCTTGAGGTGGGACCTAGTGCATTTTCATTTTGAATTAGTTCCTTGGGTAATTCTTAGGCCTAAAGTTTGAGAAGCAGTGACTCAGATGATTGCTCAAACCCTTTTCATGCAATAGTCCACATTCTTAAATAGATACAACATAGAGGCAGTAATTTTCTCTATGTCAATAGACAATTTTTCATTAATCAGGAAAAAAAGCATGATTCTGTATGCAGGTGGTGATGATGGCTGGTGGGGAGTTCACGTGGACTCTTCCACATGTACATTGAAACTATAAATTATTACATCTTGGTATCATAATTTTTGCTTAAACAAA
Source organism: Pan troglodytes (assembly GCF_028858775.2). Lineage (NCBI taxonomy): Eukaryota > Metazoa > Chordata > Mammalia > Primates > Hominidae > Pan > Pan troglodytes. The sequence goes on along the minus strand of NC_072402.2, from coordinate 161,901,325 downwards.
ACTTAGCTGCCACTAAAGATTGATCAAAGTGGTTTCAAATAGTTAGAATGTTTTCCTCTACTATTAACCAAAAGTCCTGTCATGTTTCTCCATTCTTCTAAACAAACTTCAGAGAAGCCAGTAATTCTGTTTATCAGCAAAGCAGACTACTTTGGGTAAAACATTTGTTACAAACCCTTCAAAACACTACCTGAGAAGGTACTGGAATTAATAAAAGAAGGAAATTTGCTATAAAAGTATGAGTCAGTAGTAGTGACATGTCATCATTGTTTTATAAATTGAACAGTCTATAAAATGTAAGGACTTAATCATCTTAATGCTGTCGTATAACATGCATGCATTTTACAAAGACGGTTGAAAATCGGTCTTATTTAAGTGTAATAAATAAAGGAGGGGAAGTAATCAGTTATAACATACTTCAGCCTATTTGAGCTAAGAGAAGGAAATGGAGTTGTCCTCTTTCAAATGTGGAAAATTGAACAGGTGATTGTAGTGAGGCTTGAATGACATCATTACTCCTTCCCAGATAAATGCCTAAGTGTTTGCCACGTTAATGTGCCACCGATAAACATTTGTTTGTCCGGATTCAATGGAAAGATCAATATGAAGAGAAAGATGTTTTACAGGCTCTGTATTTTCTTTCTGGAATAACTGTCAACTCATATGATAAGAATGAAGGTCAAACAATTCAGAAGAGATTTCTTTCTCAACCTTCAGAACATTAATAAACACTTTGTGAGCATTTTTTCTTTTGCACATTTGTCAGACAACTAATCCTGTATCTGCAATTTCATAAATTACGTGAATCCTGGAAACCGGGTAGAGATCAACTCACTGAACTTTATCTTCAACTGAAATTTAATATGAATCCAACAGTATTGAAAAATGTGTCATCTTCTGTGGTGATGAGAGTGAGCATATTAATGCCACTGTTTGGTTCGAGACTGTTCTTTTAATTTCATACCTGTATGGTTAAAGTCCTTTAAAGCAGAATGATCTGTTATGAACTTACCAAGTGTTTAATTTCCTTTAACTAGAAAAGACTTCGAGGATGGCTATATTATAATAATAATTCAGTAAATACTGAAAAAAAGACTGGTGCCAAACATAGGTAGAGGATCCACAGTGGCAACAAGCCTAAGTGAATGTTTCAGTCAGGGAATGTCAGCCCTTCCATAGTGCCAACTGTCCTACAGTGTCCTCATCTCATTAAAGGTTAATTAGTTTCCTTTCAGCCTGGAGCTCCATGATATATTATGTAGGTCATAAAGATGATATGAACATGTACTTGGCATGTGATTGTGGACTAACCACATTCATTATGGGGGCGTAAATTCAGTGCTCTGGGGCCATTTCATTCTGGCAATGGAAAAATGGTCTCTAGGAAAATCAGACTAGAGATTGGGACATCGTTCACATCGACAGTGGTGAACCCAATCCAGTACTAGATGGGAAGCAAATTTCTCAGGGGTAGTAACACAGTTACTCCCATTTTCAGTAAGAGATATGAGACACAATTTCATTATATTCTGTAGGAAATTTGATTTAAGGAACTATAGCTGTATACAAAAACATGCAATGAACTTGTTAGCGCTTTAATATCTCTGTGTTCAGTTTACCACTATCATATACTTGGTATTGGCAGGGTAGGAAGTGACAAAAAAACAGAGGGATGTGGAAAATTGTTCTCTAAAACTTGCTACAGGTAGTGAAATTTGAAAATAAGTTTTGAATAATAATAATTCTTGCCATTTCAATGCATAGGGATTCTGCAGACATCTATATTACAATAAAAAGATGACTGTTTGGACAGTTCCCAGATGTCAGACATTATAAACAACTGATTCTAATAATTTATCAAATTGCTACTTCACCTTGAATATTTATTACACCGCTTGCTTTTTAAAAAATATTTTTTAAATTTTTGTAAAATAAACAGAACATAGATTTAACCATTTTAACCATATTTAAGTAATCAGTCCGGTGGCACACACCACTTCTTTCACTCCAAATTAGTGTGCGTCATGTTGAATTCAGCAGTGATTGAAATCATTGTTTTTCTAAGAGAAGTATTTAGGAACAACTTTAATGCATTTGGCTGTTTTTCAGGATAATTAATGGTAGTATGGTGTGCATTCTTATTAACTATAAACCCCATGAGCTGATTTTTTTGAAATAGACTTTTTCTAACATTGCTATCTTTTTTGTTTCTACAACTGTAATTTATTTAAACTGCAAACATTTATTTTATAGTGTTCTAAAGTAAATATTCCCCAAACAAATATAATTTAACATGGAATTTGGTTAAGAGCAAAAAGCATAAAAGTAGGAAGCAGATACCTGTCAGTAAGTATTTAATAATTGAAAATAAGTTGATCGAATCATCAAGTATAAGTCGATTAAGTTAAGTAAGTTTATTTAGTAGTAAAGAAATAAGTTGATTATTAGGGGGTACCCTGGAATGTAGTTAGATTCCAGATGACTAAAGCCAATTATCCAAACTTCTAGAGAATAATTATACTCGGCTCCCATTATTATTTTAAGGATCTATGATGAGCTTGTGTTATCTATTTATTGTATCATGACTTCCTAATTCTTTAATCGGACTTGGAAAGAGCAATGTATTTAATTATTGGAATATTTCTGATCACCTAGAAGGGACAAATGTCCTTTTTTCAGACTTTCTCCTTCAAATGAAAAGTTAATAACCTGGATTTATGTTTCAAACTTTTTCATGAATTAAATTGCACTGAAGTTAGCAGGCAGACAGATTTGCCAAAATATCTTTATTTGAACTGTTTGCAATTAGAATCATCCTTCCAAGTCCTTTCAGGCTCTATGCCACCTCTTCTACATAGCTCTTATTAATGCTTTCTCTCTCATTCTTTCTCACTGGTTAAAATAGACAAAATATATAAGTAACATCAGGTTATATGGAAATATCTCTACTTGAATTCCACACAGAGCACAGTGCTTTTTATTTCAAGGTCAGCATTCAAGTGCTGCTACTATGTCAGGATAGGACTAAAAGATTTATAAACCACAGCTAGCCTTTCAGTAGATCCTTCTGTAAAGCAAATAGAATCTCCTTGGTTTATCAGTCAATGATGGGCTTCTTTTCCCTAAGCAAAGACATAGAGAAGATTAGCACAGTAGAAATGAGATGTACCTAATTAATTCCCCAGATCTCTCTAGATGATATTGCTAGTTTTGATTAGAAGAACATCGTGACTAAAATGAAAAATACGCTCAGTAGTTGAACTCATGAAGAAGGAAAGAAATAAATTTTCCTAGTACAGAGATGTTCTAGATAAAACTTAACAATGCAATTTATAATGATACTTTATGATGTCAGAATTTTTTAAAGGCTCTTATTTATAATGGCGTATTTTTTAAAAGGAAATTTTCTTTCAGGATTGTAAAAATGCCTTATATTTCTATTTCTATTGTATATGAGGTAATATACATTTTCAGCTCCTGCAAGTTATATTCTACAAGAATATTAGGTTCGAATAAGATATTTCTGTTTCTTCGTGGTAATTACATAATGGTTAAAAGTGTTTTCCTTCCAACTGAAAAAGACAGGAATAATTTGGGAACTAATTACCAATTATAATTTGGATCATTTAAATGTCTGCCATTTCCTTGTACCTGTCATTAACCTACTGCGTTTGATGAGAATCTTACCAACATCTAGATTTTAGAGGAAAAAAAAAAAAACAGCTCTGTGAGTGTTACCATTTGGTTCCTGGAATTATAAAATAGAAAATGAGCTCGGTCATGAAAAATAAAAATAAAAAGAACACTCAGTTGGGTTATTTCCTATTGAATAATAGGTGTATTTTATTAGTAGTCATAAAAATTTTTCTTTGTAGTTTAAGCTCGTTCATGATTACTTTTGCTGTATTTAGGAATAAAACACAGCTGCGTGTTGTAAACAGTGCTAAATTTACTAGATTTTGCCAAACGTTATAGTTACACATGATGCCTTAATGGAGGAAGGGAAGGCTTTCCAAAGAGGAAATGAGCAGTTATTGTGAGCCCCTTTGGGTCTATCAAGAAGAGTAACAGGGTCAGATGTTCTCTAAACTTATCATAAAAAAAGGATGGCACCTCATGGTAAGAGCTACTTTAAGGCAAAAACATAAAAATTGTAGAAATCAAGAAAAGAGGACTTCATACATTTAGAGTTCTCTTCCTACTGGGCTTTCTACATTAGTGATTCTGAATGGGGCTGGGGAGATTGAATATATCTGAATTTCATGGCAGATAAAGGAGAGTGTTGTATTGTTTGAAAAAAATGTACCGAGTGTTACAACTTTATATGGGGAAATATATTGCTTTCATAACTGCAGAAAAGAGAGTTTGACAAAAATCCCTTATCTGGTGGTTCCTGGTTTAAGAATATAGAGGGATGTTATGTGTGGATATGAGGATCATAAACTACACTAAAGGGGTGAGTTAGAGCTGAAATACATTCTGTGCTCCACTTACCAAGCCATGAACCCTGACTCTGTAAAGACAAGTGGCACCCATATCTGCATTATGAGGGGAACCTCACATACGTTCAGTGACAAGACTGTTAAACTTGAGAAGCATCCAGGTAGCACCTGTGGTGAGCTGTAGAGAATGAGAATGCTCCCTGACTGAAGACACCCAAATAAAAGCCCACTTAAACATGGCACTGGATAAACAGCCGTCTGTGGGCCACACTTAGTCCAATGGCCACCAGGCTTTGTCCAGCTTCTTCAAATTCTAATCTCAAAAATTATTTTCTTATAGAATGTGGCTTCCTCAATTAAGGCATTGCTATAGGTCTCCAACAGCCATGGGTTCTCTGCTCATATAATGATTTTCTAACGGTTCTAGATATACATTTCTCTGTCTCTTGGAAATTTCCTTGTATGTAATGACTTTGCTTCTGTATATTTTTGGTCCCCCAAAATATGATAAAGGCAAGGGCACAATATGAGCATCTGTTGATCTGAATTACCATGGGACTATATTCTTTAACTCTGTTCTTCTCAGTTGTTGGGTACTTTTTGGCATAGCTCCCAACCAAGTTCTGTAAGCAATGAGAAAATCAGGTATGAAAGTTGGAAGCAGACTCACTCTGGTTAATAGAAAAGAAGGTATTGTATATGAAATTATATAAAACTAATTTTCCTCAGTGATGTCTGGATCATCACTGTTGTGTTTAATGAGAAGTCTATAAAATGGGCTATGGTGTGTACCGTAAGCCATGTCTCTAGACGCCACCTTTGATTGTGTCTCACATCTGTCATCTCAGTTGTGTGTGTGTGTGGACACGCACAACATGCAACCACACATATTTTCTCTCTAGTCTTTTTCTAGATTCTAAGTCTTTAGCTGCTATATTCAATCTTTTTTTTTGGAACTATTGCTAAAATAATGCTTCACGCTCTGCAAGTTATAGGTTAGTACACCTCCATCCTTATGTCAAAATCTGATATTGGAAATCTAACCAGGACCTAGCATTCTAGGACTGTTTGTCTACAAAGGAATTCAGAAATTTGCTACCAAGAAAATCAGTACTAGTTATGCCCTTTTCACTAAAAACTCCTGTGTATTTGTATATGTAAATTTAAAAACTAGGTAACAGTATCACTTCCTACATGGAAACATTTCAAGTGCTTTATTTTTCACGTGTGTTTGTAGAAAAAACACATACTTTTTTGATTTAATTTGTGTACATGGCGATTGTCAGCTCTTTTGGTGGTGTGTTACCTAGTGGGTTAGGGATAAAACTCAGGTTATCAAAAATGTTGTTTAATTTCCCTTTCACTGAAATACAAGCATAAATCCTTCTGCATATCTGTCCTTGGAGAAAATAGAAACAAAAATTCATCTCTGCCAAGAAAAATATGGTTGACTTAGGGATCACTTGTATTTTGTGAGTTCTGTAAGACTTTGGAGACTTAGGAGTTAGTCTCAAAACTTAGTAAACAGAAAGAAAATGCAAATAAACATAAGAATAGTATGAATGTTCAGATGCATTCTATTACAGAATAAAATAAATTTAATCATTTGGTATAAGATAAAATGCTTCACTATGATATTGAATTGCCATATGATTAGAATTTTTAGATTTTGAAAAGACCTCAATTTTTTTCATTTATTTTTGAAATAAGTAAACAAATTATAAAATAATGATTGTAAAATAAATAATTGGTTTTACCTTCGAATTTATCTAGCAACAAGGGATAGTTATCCTGTGACATTTCATTCTACTGTTATTATCTCTAGGAAAATAAAGACCAGTTTGGTTTTTATTCCTTTGTGTGCCTGGAACAAAGTCTGTTGGTGGAATGACAACTTCCACCTGGCTGAGATTTCATGGCCTTTCCTTCTGTCTTATCAGGTCTGCCTATATTGTTGAGAGATCAGCATATTTTGTACCTATGTAAGTAGATATCAAGGTACAACACTGGAGCAAACAGTGATCGTTGTCTAATGGATGACTCTTGCCCTTTGTCATTACCCCCCACATCCACCTTCTTTGCTGGCAGAGCCTCCTTCATCCTAAAGATGATTACACTTACTCTCTTTCCCGTCTTTCCTTGAAGGTAGGACATGCTTATTCAAATGACTCAATTATAGGCAAAGTAATCCAAGGTAAGTGTGCTGAGGTGCTTTTATTCTCCTAAAAATGTTTCACATTTTAGCGTCTTACCAAGGAATGGAATTATCATTCGATTTGGCAATGTCTGCCTATGATACCTAGTACTGCAGCCACCATCTTGTGACCACAAGTGGAATACTGCCAAGGTACAGACAATATTCGGATAGACAGATAGAAATCAGCTGAGTCTTTATTTTCATCACTGAGCTGCTGAAGCAACCTGGAAATTCCCTGTCTCTGGCCTTGTTGAGATGTGCAATCTACATGTTCTGATCATTTAAGCCACTGACTCTATTGAGTGTTCTGTGATTTATACTCTGAAGCTACCTAAATTACATAAACATGAACCTAATGTCTCTACATTAGCCTAAGAAACAATGAAGATTTCACTGGGTAAGTTCCACTGAATTCTCAGAGGTTATGATAATGTCAAAACGAACATTTAAAAGTTAACCATGACCTTTGTACTCTGGCGATTTGGTCTTGAGAAATTACTTCTCTTCTCTGAGCTATAGATTCAGAAAGTAAAATATTCCACAAGGTTATCTAGGTGTTGTCCAACTTGGCACTGGAGATGAATGATTTGCTTATTAATCGTTTAATCTCAACCAAAATATGTATGTTTTAGATCAATCATTTGGGATCTTAATAACATAAAGAGAAAAAAGTATATAAAGCCACTGTAACGTGGGCTTTAGATTCAAGCAGTTCTTGCTCTGTCATCATCTGGTTGTATAATCAGGGATTCACAGCCAACAGGCACCTCATTTACTTCATCAGTAAAGTGTGGAAAGTAACATCCTTTTATAGGTATAGACTGCATATTAAAGTGGATAGCATAATAGATTATCTAGTTTAGTGCTTGTCATGTAGTAAATGCTAAGATGTGAACAAATAGATCATATTATTGTCATAAAATCATGTAATGCATAGCACAAACTATATTGCAGATATGCCTGTAGATTGCTTCAAGTTTATCTTATTTCTAAAAATGTCTAAAAAATTTAATATCTGTTCTATATAAAAATCATGTGACTCTACTCAAACAGGTTTACGAATACAAACTATCATCAGCCCATTGATTAAAACCAAAGGGAAATTTGGATATCATCTTCTAGTCCTCTTTGTTAGGCGAGCTCTGCCATAGATATTATTATTTTTCACCTAGACTTGGATGAAAAAAACTACACATTTATAACTGGAAATTCTAATTCATTTCACCTTCACATTTTAAGCTATAGTAAGTACTAACAAAAAATTTAGCATTTCTCTAAATATCATCATGAATTGTTTATTGAACCCTTGTTTAAAGATCTATTTAAGGCACTTAAAGATTTATCTGATTAGCCCACACCCTATTAAGAATTTGCATAATAATTTAACAGCATAAATGTTTCTGAAGGGATATATATGTGGTATGACCATAGTATTATGCAAATTTTTTACAGCCATTTAGTTTTACAATAATACCTTATGCCACTTCATAAGCAGTGCATTAGGCCATGTCAGTGCTAACAACAGCAGACAGGAGCTGGACTCCAGATCCTGCAGCTTCAGCCTAAATGTATGGTTGCCTTAGGGGCATTCTACCTATTAATTTAACATTCTAAAACTAATTATGTATGTCAGGGTGACCTCTCTCTAATCTATATTCATCACAGAGTCCGAGCTGTCTGTCTCCATTGTTCCCATAATAAAATAGCTGTTGATAGACTTATATAATTGACTATATCAGAAGTGAACTCACCCTACATGGCTACATGTAAATGGTGTACAGTCCCAATAGAATAAAGATAAGCAAAAAATAATCCAACTATCTTCAGCAATTAACTTTGGAGGCTTCATAACAACAGTAGGAAATATATTTCCCTTTGGCTTAAAAATGAAAGTAGGGAGTACACAGGAGTCACATCTACGGTAATTAAAAAAAGTTTTCTTGGGGAAGACCATGAAAAAATATTCACCTTGAGTTTTTTTATGTAACACTTGTAAACACTTGCTGCTCTTTGGGCTAGCATACTTACAGAACTCCATTAAAAACTTATATATGCGCACATAGACAAATACTTTAATAAGGGACATTTATAATCATCTATGTAGTTTTGAATATCGATTTGTTGTGCAAATATCAAAATTGTTAATAGATGCTTATTTTTGGAAAATATCTATGTTATCTTCTCATATATCCTAGTGATATAATGTAAAAACTCCTTTAAAGATTAATTTGTTGATTGCATTAAATGCATTTTGGAGGTGTATGATTTCCCGTTTGTTTAAAAGGATTTACCTGACAAAAGCACTTTTGCAGAGGCTGTCAACCATAAATATTGATGAAGTGACATCGCATGTTGGATATTGCACCAGATTTGGAGGAGACTCAGAAATGAGAAAAAAGGTAATCTGTGCCCTTTAGGAGCCTGTGTGTAATGAATAATCCCACCCTTTTTCAAGAGGCAATGGAAATTTCAGTCACATTTTCCCTAGACTTCTGTTCTTCCTTAAATGTTTATTTATAACTTACTAATTTTACCAGCTTTATGGTAGATTAGAAGGGAACAACTGAAACATGAAACTTGGTCCTTGTTTTCAAAGATGCTACTAGGGAGCTGGTGCAGGGTAGCAGTTAGGAGAAGATTCTGTGAGGTCCCACCCCTGGGTTCAATTCTGGCCCTTGGCTTCCATGGTTGTGTGACCTTAGGCTAGCTCTTTAAAATATTGTGCCTAAATTTCCTTATCTGTTAAGTTGAACCTATGTAGCCCCATGTAGGATTGTTGTAAGGATTACATTTACATTTAGAATTACATTTAGAAATAGTAAATGTAGATTGCATGGCTTATGAGAAGCATCTCAATTTGGGTTTGAGACGTGGAAATACGTAGACAATAATGTAAGAGGTCATATAAGTAATGCTTATTATATTTTAATAAGCATTTTTTAAAATTACAGACAACAGTATAGAAAGCAAGAACAGAGATATAGATAGGTATAAGCATGATTTTTTTTTAAATTACAGACAATAACGTATAGAAAGTAAGGTCAGAGAGATATAGGATTGAGTCCTGTGTCCATCTATGTGAATGTAGGCAGGTTACTTAAATGTTATGGGGCCTTGATTACTCCTAATTAACATCTGGATAATATAGTACTTGTCTCATAGGACTGTGTAAGAATAAAATGAAATAATGTGTGTGTCAAGCTCTTGGCACGGTGTTTGGCATTCAGTAGAACGCATGACATTTTTGTGGTTTTGTTTTGTTTTTTTGTTTAGTAATATCATCATTGGGCAATGAATGAGATTCATAAGGAAGGAGGAGGCCAAAAAATGGCTTCATGGATATATTAGTTTCCTATGACTGCCAAAATAAAGTGTCACACACTGAGTGGCTTAGAACAACAGAAATGCATTGTTTCACAGTTACAGAGACCTGAAATCTGAAGTCAAGGTGTCGGTAGGGCCAGGCTCCCGCTGGAGATATTAGAAAGAGATCTGTTCCAGGCCTCTCTCTTAGCTTCTGGTAGTTACTTGGCTTGTGGCAGAGTAACTTGGATATTTACATGGTGTTCTCCCTGTGTGAGGCTGTGATTTTATGAAGGGCAATAGCCTCACTGGATTAGGGGCCCACTTAACTCCAGTATTCCTTAGCTAATCTTAACTAATTACATATTTCCAAATAGGGTCACATTCTGAGATACTTGAGGAGAAGGGGTAGGAATCCAACATATGAATTTGGGGGGATACAATTCAATCCACAACAGATGGTGGGAGACTAATCCTGGAAAGATACGTACAAATGGGGGAAAAAAAAGTAGGACAGCCTTCTAGATCAGGGAGTGCCACCAGCTAAAACATAAGTTAACAAGATACCAAGGGCAAGTAAGGAGATAAAAGGGTTTGTATTCACAAGTGAAGGGATATAAGAATGGGGAGATTGTTCAGGTCAGACCTGGGGTGATGCAATATATAATGGCAAGTTCCAGTAAATCAGTGAAGCATCAGACTAGACACTGGCTATGCCAATGCAACTGGCCTGAAATCAGTTTAGGACATATTCAAAAAATTTAAAGGTGAAGTGAAGAAGTTTAGACACAATGTTCAGGCAGAAGAGTCTGAAACTCAAATGGTACATTCATTGCCCGGGGTGTATACGTTCAACACACAGGAACTATTATAAACTATAGATGGAAAGGAATCGTGATTTGAAATCAGACCAGGAAAGCTGTGTTAAGTGCTGATTGCACATAAGAATATCAAATGTTCTCTTATTCCAGAAAAATATAGGATGACGAGTACTAGATTTAGAGGAAGTGTGACTAATCTTCCTTCCTCTTGACTGTAGTTTCTTTATTTGTTAAATAAGATATTAACATTTATTCTCATAAAAGGCTGTTGTGAGAACTGGACAATTGAATAATGTTGTTTCAGGTAAAGCTCTTACATAATAGGTGCACTAAAAAAATTTGAGTGATTATTATTCTAATTATCTTGCTGATTTGATTATTCTTAAATAAGGAAGAGAACTGTAAAATAATTGGCAATAACATCTTAGATTTTTCACGTGATCATTTTTTATTTTTTTCTCCTTCCCAGTGTTTTTCCATATTGTTTCATCTTAAATGTTCCTTCTTTTTCTATATTTGTTCTTTTTACTCTTGTCTTTTACTTTTTATTTTCTCAAATCTGTATTATTTTCATTCTGAAGTATTTAGATAAATCCTAAATAGAGAGTGAGAAAATTCTTGGCAATATCAGGAGAAAGCAAAGATCTGGGTGTATTTAAAGCCTGTAAACTATAATTTGCACCTTTGTTAATTCATAATATATACAGGTTTCCAAGAATCGCAATACAGTGCATATACATTTGAATTTTAAGCCTTTTTCAGGCATCTTTGGTTCCATTTGTTTAAATTATGCACTGTGTTATGTAGGCATGCTGAGAGATTAAGCCTGGGAATTGCTTATACTGTTATTTTGTTTTTCTTTCTGTTAATCCTGCCCTCTGTATCTATTATTATTGTTATTATTTTCTTCTTCTGTTATCTCTTGTAGCCCTTAGCATGACATCTGTTTTCACTCATTAATATACGTGCTCCAAAGATTCTTTTCCAAAGCTGATGTCTTAGTTTAAAATTGTGTATTGTATTTCTTTTTTCCTGTGTTAATTTCTTTGTTATTCACATGTTTTCACAATGTACTCTAGATTGTGTTCTAAACCTTGAATCTGTAACAGCAAATCTAACCTAGTCACTGAACTTGAGGTTCACATTTGGTATGGATACAGCTGTATAGACAGGTAAATCACAATTTTGTGTAATCAGGGCTCAAGTAAACAAATAAACAGGCATCTGTAAGTGGATGTGGGAATACTTTGAGGTAGTTGATAGGTGGGCTGGATTCTGAGGGGTTGAGTAGAAGCTTTCCAGGAAGCGAGCCTGGATGCCTTCTAGCTTATGTTTTTGGGGTTTTTTTCTTGGCTTTCATTCAACTTGTAATTCATCTTGGAGGCTTAGTTGCTTCTGTAACTAAAATACTTGCCAAGTTTTCCTGGTTCTGAGATACTTCTTAGCAGATATTTGACTGCCAGCCTCAAACTAGATTACAACAAGCCACAATTTCTTGTGGATAATTCATCTCCCTGCATCCAATGTGACTCTCCTCATCGCTAGTTTACATGTCTCAGGCACCCTCAAATCTGTGTGTTTATAATTTTCTCTTATACTTCTATTCAAGACAAGATCCTCTGGGCAGTTAATGTAGCAAATAACATAAATGAAAGGACTAATTTTCCGTAAATAATCTTCACGCTTTCTTTCAGTGTGAAATAAAAAAAAAATATTGCCTACTATAAGCAAGACAATTAAGTGCCTAACTCAACATAAGATGAGATATGAAAAAAGGGAATTGAAATGTGCAAGAAAAACAAATTAAGGCAGACTATGTCATAAAATAATGTACAACCTAGTTGGAGCAAGAATAACAATAACCAAGAATGATCCCTGGTAGACGATTATTTTGTCACCTCTCATTTACCATAATATCATGGGATGTTGGATAGTACATAGCCACATCTAAAATATGTATGCCATGATGTCAAGATATATTTGAGTGAGTAATACTTTGAAAACTTAAATGGTACAAAAGTGTAAATACGATGAAAATTCTTCCACTCATCTCAATCAATAGTTACCAATGTTCCTCTTTATAGCAACTAATTTAGCAATTTCGTGTTTACTCTCCTAGGGATATTTTGCATATACATACTAAAATATTCCTTAATTTCCTCTTATATAAGTGTTAGTTTACATTCAAATACATGATAACATGCTATTCACACAAATGCTTTCTTTTCAGGTAATGCAATATTCTGAAATTTGTTTCACATCTACAAAATACTTCCTTATTTTTACAATTTATATTTCGTTGTATGTGGATTTATCTCATAATGCATTTAATCACCCCTGTAAATGGACATATAGACTATTTTTAAATGTTGTCCTACTAAAAACAGGGCCATGTAGCAAGAACACCCGGGGCCTGGGATCTTCATTAATAACATCACTCTCTAATAAGAGAAACTGGGGTTGCTTGAAGAAATGGCTGATTCTAGAGCTGAGGCAAGAAATACAGAAGATGAACTTGAAGGATCCGGTAATGTCCAGAGTGCTCAAAAAATAAAATAATTGGGGTCATATCAAAGGGACACAGTAGTAAAACTAAAAGATTTCCCAATGGCCAAAACTGTGACAAATTGAACAATAAAAACCATTATGTAGTGTTGGATTATAAAACATAAAACCTAGCAAAATACTAACTTGGCCAGGTACTCAAAATAAGCATCATAAATGTTCTATGCATAAATGTTCAACACAAAATTATAACCTGAGTCTAACCAAGAGACAAACATCAGAAAATATGGTTTATAATGCAAAATATACAAATTATACAATAAATATTTATGAATCATACAAGTAAAAATAAATGAATAAATAAGTCATATTTATTTAAGATACATCTTAAAATAAAAGATGCATAGAGATACATCTTTTATAAAGAAGAAAATAAAGATACATCTCTTAGAGATAATTCTGTACCTCGATGAGATGGGGCTATATTTTCTACTACTTGAGTGTGAGCTAATCTTAGTGGTATGGTTCCGAAGAGCAGTGTATGGAATGGAGGGGAAGAAAGTAGCTTTATAGTGAGGCAAACACTAACTTGGCCTGGTGCTCAAAGTGAACATCATAAATGTTCTATGCATAAAGGTTCAACACAAAATCCATTACCCCAGTCTAACCATGTGAAAGACATCTAAAACAAAACAAGCTGAGGGTCTTACTACAAATATCTGACCACTGCTTAAAACAACCAAGGTCATGAAAAACAAGGGGAATCAGAGAAAGCATCATGAACAAGAGGAACCTAAGGAGACACAATGATTACATGCAATGTGGCATCTTCAATGGGATCCTGAAACAGAAAAATGACATTTGAACTAGTAAAATCTGAAGAGAGTGTAGTATCTAGTTAATGGCAGTGTGCTAATGTTTCCTTGGTTGTGGCCAATGTATTCTAATAATATGAAGATATTAACAATGGAGAAAACTGGCTGTGGGGTATACAGAAACCCTTTGCACAATCTTTTAAATTTTCTGTAAACCTAAAGCTATTGCAAAATGAAAAAGTTCATTTTTAAAAAGTATGTAATAAATAACCTTGTACATGGGCCACTGTGGACATATGATGCTATAATTTGTAAGAGAGATTTATTAAGCAGAATAGTTGTGACAGACAGTTTATGTTAAACCTGCTATCATCTTTGACTCCTTTATTTGTTTTATCCCTTATATCCAGTCACTTAAAAAAATCCTGACAATTACTGTCACCTTTACCACCGCTCTTGTGGTGCTTGCTTACGTTACGGCGATAGCCTTTAAATGATCCCCTGCTTTTACCTATGACCGCTACTACATAGTCTCTTCTAAAAGCCAGAATGATACTTCTAAAATAGATGAATAGATGTTGTCACCCCATACTAAGAAGCTTTGAATAGCTTCATGTCTGCCTTACAGTAAAAGCCAAAATCCTTGCAAAGGCCCTTCACACTCTGCCCTCCTTTATCAGCATGAATTCTTTCTTTTCTATCTTTCACATTCTGTCTTTCACAACACTCACTCTGATCCAACCACTTTGCCCACTACTGTTTTGAACAAACGAGGAAAGCTTCAGCCTCAGGATCTTTGCATCGTACTGTTCCTACTGCCTATAAATCTTTCTCCTTCATATTTATACACACCTCAGTCCCTCAGCTTATGCAAGTATTAGCTTAAATATGATCTTCTCAGTGAGACCTTCCCTAACCACGAGTGGTGGTTATGCACAAGATGACGGCTTTGTATAACTCCTTCTCTTGATTGTGGGTGGAAACTGATCGGCTTCTAACCAGTAGAATGTGGCAA
The DNA here is from genome assembly GCF_028858775.2 of Pan troglodytes. Taxonomy (NCBI): domain Eukaryota; kingdom Metazoa; phylum Chordata; class Mammalia; order Primates; family Hominidae; genus Pan; species Pan troglodytes. The sequence continues at coordinate 161,886,227 of NC_072402.2, read as the reverse complement.
AGGAGATGGATTATCCCTCCTGTTATTCTGTTATATTATAGAATGAGAGTAAAGGGATTTTGTGGATGTAATTAAGGTCCCTAATCAGTTGAATTATTAGCAGCCAAAAATGGGGATTATCTTATATGGGTCTGAATTAATCAGGTGACTCTTTCAAAATGCAGCCTGGGCCTTCTCTAAAGTCAGAGATTCTAAGAAGCAGAGATTCTCTGTCTCTCTGCATTGCTGGCTTTGGAGAAGTAAGCTACTACGAATTCTATAGCAGCAAGAAAAATCATTTGGCAACAATATGAGGAAGCTTGGAAATGGATTCTTACCCAGCTAAGCCTTAAGCTAATGCTGAAGCCCAGCCAAAAACTTGGTTTCAGACTATTGAGATCTTGAGCAGAAAACCCAGTTAAACTGTGCCTGGAGTCCTTATACACCAAAACTGTGAGATAATAAACAGGTGTTGTTTTAAGCCAGTAAGTTTATGGTAAATTGTTACATGGCAATAGGAAATGAATTAATGCCTTTATTTAATATTTCCAGGTTATGTTCCATTGCATCTGTATTTTGTTCCTTTGCCTTATTTCTCCCCTTAGTATTTACTACCACAATCGAGGGTTGTTTTTACCTTACAGATTTGTTGTGAAGATTAAATGAAGTAATGCATATAAAAAGCCAAGGCAGTTCCTAGCATTTAATACATGTGCAGGAGATGTATTTCTTTTGTTTTGTTTTTCTATGTGTAAAAATGCTTTATGAAAATAATAACTTTACTAGTGAAAAGTATTATTATTTGGGACGTTTATTGATTCTTATTCTAGTCAATAATATAATATGTAATATAATACAATCTGTCACACCCTAAGATTAGAAAATATTTTACCCAAATACTATTTTCCTTAAGTACAAAAGTGCATTTAGAATGAGTTTTAAAGGAAGACTTTCCATTTAAATTTAATGTGATGCAGCCACATGTTTTCTTGCTGGCAATATCTTATTTCATTTTTAGCTTTCACCTAATTCCTTATACTTTATTTTGTGGATTCATTACTATGCAAATACGTATGCACTATATTCAAATACATGCTTTGAGGATTATATTACATTATATCATTTCACAATTAAACAGCTTGCATCCAGTTCTCTCAAGTTACAAATGTTTTATATAAGTTGGTTCAAGTTACCAAGTCAAAACAATAAGTGAGATCTTTCATTTGAACTATGAAAACACTAAAATGATTCTCCACAGGTATTAATGATAAAAAGTTTGCTAAAAATCACTTTCATTACTAAAATATATATATATTGGCTATTGGTTTATTTTAAAATACAACTTGTAAGAAAAATGTGCCAGGTGCTGTGACTCAAGCCTGTAATCCCAGCACTTTGGGAGGCCAGGGAGGGTGAACCACTTGAGTTCAGGAGTTCAAGATCAGCTTGGCCAACATGGTGAAACCCCGTCTCTACCAAAAATACAAAAATTAGCTGGGCATGGTGGTGTGCACCTGTAATCCCAGCTGCTTGGGAGGCTGAGGCAGGAGAATTGCCTGAACTTGGGAAGTAGAGGTTGCAGTGAGCGGAGATCACACCACTGCACTCCAACTTGGGTGACAGAGTGAGACTCTGTCTCAAACAAAGAAAGAAAACCTATTTTCCCTATGTTTATAAAGATCAATTCATTATGATTGTTCTCATTTTCAGTCAATAAATCATCTAAAATTCTCATTTCCTTTCCTCACCCTGGCGTTGTCTATGTGCCATTTTTATTATTCGATCATATCTTCAGTTTATGTAAAATAAAAAGAAACTGAAGTGATAAGAAATAATGTTAAAAGCTGTTTTAAAATGTTACTTTTATTAGAGTTCATAAAACATTGCAGGAGAAAGAGCTAAAACAAATTATTGTCAAGGCTTTTAATTACTGTGATCATCTTTCACAGCTAAGAATAAAAAGATGCTGGGAAAAAATAAACGGCTATTTGACCACTCATTCTGAGGTAAAAATTAAGGTATTTCACCTTTGTTCAGAAGATTTCAAATACTAAAAACCAGCATATTAAGATTTATCAGATACTTCAAAGCTTATTAGAATAGAATGGAACAGCGTACTTGGTATCAGAGTATTTAAATCATATGGTGTGATATGGTTTGGCTCCGTGTCTCCTCCCCCTCCCAAATGTCACCTTGAATTGTAATAATTGTTATGTGTCAAGGGTGGCACCAGGTGGAGATAATTGAATCATGAGGGCAATTTCCCCCATACCGTTCTCATGGTAGTGAGTGAATTCTCAAGAGAGCTGATGGTTTTATAGGGGGTTTCCTCCTTAGTTCGGCAATCATTCCCTCTCCTACTGCCCTTCTGCCATGACTGTAAGTTTCCTGAGGCCTCCCCAGCCATGTGGAACTGTGAGTCAATTAAACCTGTTTTCTTTATGAATTACCCAGTCTTGGGTATTTCTTCATAGCAGCATGAGAATGGACTAATACATGGTGTCATTTGCTAAACCGTAATTAAGTAAATGTTATGAAGAACTTTCAACTGCATATTTTCTTGACAACATATTTGAAATTGATCCTTTTGAATTTTACCAGTATGAAAAAGCACACCCATAAATTTTTACATATTTAAAAGGCTCACTGAATGAACTTTGTTTTATTGACTCACATTGCCAGTACCTAGAACAGCATCTGGAACATACTAAGTGCCCATTAAGTATTTGTGTAATTGAATGAATGAATAGGTGGTAGCCAAGTCAACAAGACTTAACGCCTACCATGGGAAAGTGACTCCTTTACCAGTTGAAGCTGAGTCTGCACCATACTAACAGGCATCATGTTTTGGCAGAAATTCATACCTCATCTCAGCTAATGGTGGTAAGCTCATCTTTTATTCCCAATAAATAATACTTGGACGGTATTTTTTAAATTTACCCATAAAAACGTTATATTCCAGGGCATAAGAATATCTAAAAACCCAACGGAGATGTCCCCACCTATCATTGATATGTTCCCTCTTTTTGACTTTCTTTTCTTGTGTACACACATAGTACAGCTGCCATTTATACGACTAACCTGTACATTTTCCATATGCTAAGTAGTGAGCTAAGTACTTTAAAACTTGTTATCTTACTTCATGTTCCAGCTTAATGTGGAGCTTACTTGTATACAATATAAATAAAAGCCCTTTAAATTATTACATAAATTGGTAATTTTACACATGCTACATTTTATGTGTATATGTTTTGGGAATGGATATTAACACATGCCTGGAAATTTTAAGGAGGTTGGTAGGTGCTGAATTATGCCCTCCATCAAAATCATGGGTTGAAGCCCTAACTTCTAGACTGCAGAATGTGACATATTTGGAGACAGGGTTTTCACAGAGGCAACTGAGTTAAAATGAAGTCACTGAGGTGGGCCCTACTCCAATATGACTGGTGTTCTTAAAAGAAGAGGAAATTTGGACACAGACATGTAGGAGGAAGATGATCTGAAGAGGTAGAGAGAAGATGGCCATTGAAGCCAAGGAGAGAAGCCTAGAACGGATCCCTTCTTCATAGCCCCCAGAAAGAACCAGCCCTGCCAACACTTGGATGTGGAACTCCTAGCTTCTAGATCTGCAAGGAAATAAGTGTCTGTTGCTTAAGACATCCAGCAAACTAATGTTATGGTGTTATGGTGGCCCTAGCAAACTAATACAGAAGTGGAAAAATGGGTCACTCTATTATATATGTGACTCTAGTATTTAACTTTCTCTTTTTCTGAAATAACTTTCTTTCCTTTTAATAGTTGTTTGTAATCTATACAAGAGAACTGATAACAATAGTCCCAGAATAAGGACATTTAGCTCACATAATGCTAATTGTTCGTTTGTGGGATTTTCCTTTCTGTTTGTCTTCTGCTCAGCTACTGGCAGATCTACGCAATGGTAATTTGATGGCAACCGCTTGTACATACAGTAAGTGATATTATCAAGTCTGCAATAAAATAACAAAGTATTTTCCTGATGTAATACAAATTTTTGGATATAAGGACATTGTTAATACAATAGGAGAACCGTTAGAACATACAATAGCTTGCCTTTATTAACAGCCATGATCATGTTAGTAATTTTGATCTAATTTAAGTGATGTCCCCATTATAGTGGTAAATTGTGTTTTCATTAATACAGTGAGAAAGCCATTAATATGAAAATTGCTCGTTCAGAATTACATTAGTGAAGTGCTTATCCTATTATCACTAAACTGATTCTAATCTAGGTGCTAAGCAATTTGAGTCGAAGCATCCTACAGCAAAGGAGTCATCATCTTTCTTAGAAGGTCCTCACTGGCTTTCTTATAATTTTTTGACACTGCTTACTGTGTTATCAATAAAAGTTACATAAATTAATATCACACGATTATTAGTTTATTTATGATCCTGTGCATTTTATCTAATGACACATATATCCTACAACTTTACATTTGGATACCCTAATTACTCCCAGCATCTCTCCAGAATATTAATAGTGTGTATAAATTTGGTTGTAAGCAACAGAATCTAACCCCACCATCTTATGCAAAGAAACATATTTAAAGGCAATCACGGATTTCACAGAATAAATGGGGGAAACTGGCTTGGGGATAGGAAACAAGAGATTTCTGGAAGTCTCCAGGAGGGAGGCCAGGGCAATGATCTTCCTAGCAACAATGATTGGGTCAGTTAGCATCGTCAGAATGAATGATCTTCCATCTTTACATCTGCTTTTATGTCAAGCCTCAAACCTTGAGTCCTGTGGAGATCCTCTGATGGACTCAGCTTAGGTTCTGTGCCTGGCTACTTGCTGTGCTGAAGTAATAGTAATACTTTAGGATCTATCCTATAAGATCATACAAAATGAGTGAGAAGAAATTATCCCCCACCAATAATTGGGTGCAATAAAGAAGGATGTAACGGGACTGGTAGTCAATAAAATAAAGGATTCCACTACAATCATGAAATACATGTTGAGTACTCTACCTCATAAGGAAATTGTGGTAGGCATTATTCCATTCACAATTACCTGGCTCTCCTAAATGGTTATCCTTTGGAATCATGACCATGAGAGTTGCTTTGGCCAATGATATGTGACCAAAAGTGATGCGTGTTTCTTATCTCTATTTAAGTTTTTAATTAATGGTGCTCAAATCCTCAATTCTCCCTACCATCATAACCAGCAACCTTCCAGATGGTGGAGCCTCTGTCAGTTGGAGTCCCAGAATGCAGCAATCTAAAGCAGAAGCCATCACTAAAAGGCAGCAACGTGTGACAGAAACAAGAAATAAACATTGTCTGTGCCACAGAAATGTTGTGGGTTTTGTTACCACACATCTCCTGCCCAACAGAGACGTATGTGGTGTAGTAGAAGGAGCATAATCACTGTTAAAAGGTAAGCTCCAATTCTTTTTGAATATATGATTTTGGGATATAAATAACATATTTTATGTATCACTTTTCTCATTTATAAAATGGAAGAATATATACCAGCAGCACAGGTATGTTATAATATCCCCTAGAGCCTATAGCTTAGGAAGAAAAGAAGGCTAAAGTCAGAACACTTAGAAATACCAGTGTGTAAAGTAAATATAGAAAAAAGTATGGCGACTGAAGGTCAGCAACTAGGGCGTTAAGAGGAGAACTAGAAGAGAGTACAGTGATAGAATAGGAAGAGAGACTGAAATACTATAGAAAGGCCGGGCATGGTGGCTCACGCCAGTAATCCCAGCATTTTGGGAGGCTGAGGTGGGCGGATCACGAGGTTAGGAGATCAAGACCATCCTGGCCAACGTGGTAAAACCCCGTTTCTACTAAAAATACAAAAATTAGCCGGGCATGGCGGTGCACACCTGTAGTTGCAGCTACTCGGGAGCTGAAGCAGGACAATTGCTTGAACCCGGAGGCATAGACTGCAGTCAGCCGAGATCGCGTCACTGCACTCCAGCCTGGGCAACAGAGTGAGACTGTCAAAAATAAAAATAAAAATAAAAAAACCTATAGAAAGAGGAAAGAGCAGCAAGAAATGTATAATATTTCCACTATATTGACAATGAGTAGATAATCAATGACTTTTTCAATAGCAAATTACTTCATATTTATTTCAAGAGGATAAGAGGCTTTATACTTTATATTAAAATATTAAGAGCTAAGAAAACCATTAAAACAGAGAAAATAGAAGATGTGCATAGGGGCAGGGAGCGGGGGAAAAAGCATGCAAAAGAACGATAGAAAACTGAGACAATAACGGATTAACATTTTTGAGTATCTTGACAATCATGTTAAAAGGAAACATGATGTATTAAGATAAAGCATATAAGTTAAATGAGATAAACTTTGTGAAACTATTTTCACATTGATCTCTACCAAAGGAAATCTTGATACAACTGAAGGACCTTCTAAAACCATTTTTCTCATAAAACACTTCCTGCCATTGTTTTTGAGAAAATTTGCAGGTCAAATGGAAATCAGCATTCTGTGATAGCATTTCAGTGAGGAGTAATAGAATTAATTATATTACTAAGGTTCCAATTATTGGCAAATCTAAAAATGTTTCGAATTAAGTGTGCTATAAACTAAGATATGCTTGACATTAAATTTTTTTTAAAGTTCCTTTTTCTCTATCTCCAGAATGAATCGCGATATATCTTGCTTTGGTCAGATAACTTGGTTGTTCTGAAAATAATACATAGATTTCTCACCCCAAACCTTGTGCTAAAAATTTCACAAACATTCAGACATATAGTATCTTACCCCACAGTTTTGAGGTATGTTTTAAAAAATCATTTGGATGTAAGTCAGCCTCACTGCAAAAGGCACAGTTTTTATGATATCATGCTACTTTTTTGGGGCTAAGAATTTTATTTTGAGATCTTCTCTGATAAGTTTGAGAACACTACCTTTTGTGACTCATTTTCTTCATTTCTAAAATGAGAAAGAAATTCCAATCTCTATTGAATACAAGATAAAGCACATTCCTGGAGCATAAATTGCCCAGTTCTGAAGATTATAAATTGAATCATAACAAGCTACAGTCGTACGTCACTTAACCAAAGGGGCTACACTCCGAGAAATGTGTTGCTTGGTAATTTTGTCATTGTGCGAACATTATAGAGTGAAGTTATGCAAATTGAAATGGCATAGCCTACTTACTATACATGTAGGGTATATGGTGTAGACTATTGCTCCTAGGCTCCAAACCAGTACAGCACATTACTCTACTGAAAACTACAGGCAGCTGTAACACAATGGTAAGTATTTGTGTATCTAAACATAGTTACACACAAAAATACAGTAAATATATTTACCATATTTAAATATATTTATGTAATATATAGTTATAATCTTATGGAACCATCATCATATATGTAGCCTGTTGACTGAAACATGTGGCACATGACTATGCATTAGGCTGCCTATAATTTCCTATGCTTTGTGTTCCTTAAAAAAGACGAGAGGAAAAGTTTATAATTGCTTGCGATTGTCCTATACTTTCTTTTAAGCCAAAAAAGTTATTTTTTTACACCTCATTGCAAAGTTTCTCCTCCCCCTTAGCCCATTTATGACTAGTGTTCCATTATTGGAACGCTAAGCAAGTGGAACTTATTTATATCCTACTGCTCAAGGTCATCGCCAAGGTCTGATTGCAGAAATCCAAAAATTGCAACCACAGGCATAAATAGTTAATGGATTTAGCTTTGGATTGAAATCTTACAGTTTTGTGTGTGTGTGTGTGTCTCCGTGTGTGTGTGTATGTGTGTGCGTTGCACTGATCTCATAGCTGTACAACAATACAATTTATGAAAATGAAAAAAAGGAAATAGGTACTTTATACTTTCTAACAGAGCCTATGTAAGTTAGGTTCAATATGATCTTCTGTGCTTATTTTTCCCCACATAGATTGGAGTTCTTTCATCTTTTTTTATGATGTGTATACACCTTCCATGCTTATTTTTCCCCACATAGATTGGAGTTCTTTCATCTTTTTTTATGATGTGTATACACCTTCCATGCTATGGAATGAGGTTGATCCAAGCAACCTATTAATACACATACTGTGTTTTCAGTGCAGGCACTGTAAGAAGGCAGAGTTTCAACTTGGGACCTTGCCCAGGATCGTGTTTGGGTTGGGGCCAATCACTATGACAAGTCTTTGGAGTTTATTGCGGATCACTGAAGGAAATGGTCACATAGACCTCTGGGAGCTCAAGATTTTCCGTTCTCTTTTAGGGGACATATGTGTCATCTGAGTCACAGAAATACGATGTACATAAACTACAGATCAGGCAGGGCTTTGTTCAGAAAGAGTGAGTGTGAATCAGCATAGCATTCTAGACTACCACACAGGTCATTCTCTTCTTCTTGCTCTCTGGATTGCCTCCAAAAATATTTTTAATGAGATTTTCATTGAATTTCAAATCAATATGCCAACCTAAAGAGAGAGCAGGGACCAGAAAAATGAAGGTAATAGAATTACAAAGTGGAAAGTATAATGGTCACTGGCCGTTAAAATATGTTTTATTATTGTTTATTTCTTTTTTCAGGAGGCAGAAGATATGGTGTTTGTCTTTATCTTGAAATTGAAGTAAAATATTAACAAAGTGTTTTGGGGTGGGGAGCATCTTACCAGTTAATGTTCTCCTCCCCACTAAAGGTTATTATCTTTTTCTATGGGTGATATGTTCATGTCTGATGTATTTTCCTCTAACTGTTTCTAGCTCTATTATTATCCCATTGTGAATGTTTTCCATCCAGTATTGAACCTATTATTCCTGAGAACAGGTATTTAAATCTCTGCTTATTTCAAGCATAGATATCTTTGGGCTTTTTTACTCCTCTGGGATTGTCTTTCCAACTTCCTAAAAAATGGAAATTCAGCAGCCTCTGTTCTTTTTGGTCCTATAGCAGATAATTACCTGCAGAACTAGTTACTGGAAACAAGTTATGGTTCACAAGCTATTAAACTTCAGCCTGAGGTTTCTTGACAGTTTCCTTTCAGATTTCTGAGAGCGAAGTTTGCCTAAGTTTATTGTAACTCTTCTGCTATTGTCTACTGGAAAAAGTTCATTGTTCTACTACAGAATATGTTATTGGATGGTTTTTCAGAGATACAAGCTGCCTTTGTCAATTTCTTTCATTGAGTATCAGCTCATTACCTACAGAGGCCAAGTTGCAGAACTACAGAAAAACACAGAATACTTAAATAAGGTTTGTTGGATAGGGAAAAATGCAAACATATTTCCCTTCAGGATTGGAAAATAATGTTTATTCAAATGTGTGTGATTATGTATTTGGGTGTCTGCTCACTGCAGCTCTTTAGGTAGATACACTCATTTAAAGACACAGCATGTCTTTGTGCAGACCAACTTCTGAACTTTCCAACTTAAATTATGTCATTTGCAAGCTTTTCTCATCATAGACTTTGTTTTTTATGCCCTATTATGCCTCCTGTTGCTTTTTATGATTCCACGTATCGTCATTTATTTTGGTTACCCACATAGTGTCAGAAACAGGTCCAGAAGTAAGAAAGAATTTGAATGCAATAAGTCCCTTTGGAGGTAATCCCAAGAGAAATGGCATGAAGCGTGGGAGAGTGGAAAACTGAGATGTTAGAAGGAAAGCAGCCAAAAAGGATGAGTTAAAGAGCTGCTTGCTGTGTTGTTGACAACTGGACTGAAGACTGCTGGGGACTTATGGTGGATGCTATAGAACTTGCCTCAGAGCTTTCCCACTCCAAGAGTGAGCAAGCGGGGACATTTATTCTCTTCTTCCCTTCCATCCTTGGTTGGGGATTGCTTCCTGGGGGTCATTAACTCCTGACTTTAGGCCTGCCAGTGTTTAAGCTGAGGCTGCCAGGGAAAGCCTATAGGTACAGAGCTGCAGGTACTTGCTGAAAGAGCCATCAGTGTCCATGGAAACAGTGAAAACCAAGGGAAATAAGTAAGATAAAAAGGGCTTCACTATAGTTACCAACACTAGGATTCACTTTTCAACAGCTATGCCTTTTAAGTTTTGAGAGTAAAGAATAATGTGTCAACTACTGTTCTCACTTAGGATCAATAATTTTTACTGATTCTTAGGAGAATTTGATTTAAGTTATGGATACAACAGAGCTGGAACATTGGTATTTCCCACTTAGCCTAACAATGGGCAGTTTATGTATTGTATCTCAAATGGGCGCCAACAGAATTCTGTGCTCAAAACCTCGTAGCTTTTCATCCATATGGTTTATTTTAGTAAAATAGCTTTGCTCCCACATTTTTAGAGCTCAATATTAGATGTTTCACTATTCTACCTGTCAATAATTTTGCTGTACTTTGCTCACTCTAGGGTATAACTAGAATATCAGTTAAGGTTCTTTTATTCTCAAATATTGGAAGATGCAGTTTGAACTGGCTTAAGCAATAAGGAAATATTCTTTATTTAAAAACTAAAATATGCTGGGAGAGTTCTAACATCAAGTGTAACTGTACCCAAGGACTTAATGTCACTCAGCACCCATTGTACTAGTCCGCATGCTTTGCTGTCCTATCTTTTGGCTCTGTTCCCAGATAAACTGTCCACTTAAAATGCCACCAAGAGCCCCAAGCATTATACTCACTGCTCCCATTCAGCTAGAACAACAAAGAAAGCTTTATTCCCAACAGTAGTTCAAATAAAATCCTGGGCCTGACTCTCAGAAGTCCATTTGGGTAATTGGATTGCACTTTTATCCCCTGAATTCCTGAATTAAACACTGTCACTGGGAAACAGGATGATCTAATTGTCTAGACCAGAGTCACGAGCCTATCCCAGGAGGGACTGAGTGCATGTTGGGGGGAAAGTATTTTCTCAGAGAAGTGGGCAGTGGGGTAGAGTGTAGCTCTTCCAGAGGATTGTGGATTGAGGGAGCAGATGTTAATTTGAATTGTATTTTCCATCATTTGATTATTCAGATGAAAACAAGGGACTGTTAAAAAAGAAGATAGTATGGATTCTGACCACATTAAGTGTGTATCTCTGCAACATAGCATATTTTACTTTCCATGGATCCTACCACTGATTTGACTCTTTACCTGCTTTTTCTTTCCTACCTCTATTAATATTCTGACCAATGTGATGCTTTCCATCAAGCAACCCACTGAAGAACAACTCTGTCTTCTCAACACATCTCTATCACCAGTCTAGAAATTGTTCACACAGACTAACCTCCCAGTGGGTTCTGTAGCCCATAACGGGTTTACACTTTTCCCAGATTGGAAGAATCCATTGGAGTTATTTCAAAACATGCCATTGTTAATAGATCTTTTTTAAAAAAGACTGATCATCTTATAACTACTAAGTTGTATCATATTTAAACTAACCACAATAGGCTACCTCTCAAAGTGATACCTAAGCTCAAAAACTCTTCTTGGTCAAAATTGTCTTCCAGTGGGCTATGCATATTTAAAATGTAACTTTAAAAATGGATCATTTTTTAAAAATTATAAATAATTCTACAGAGTTTTCCAAATGATACATTTCTTGGATGGCTATCAGATAGGAATTACACCAAGGTCTTCATACGATCTACAATCATTAATCACCTTACCATTTAAGATTTATAGACTTGTCTCAAATTCCTATCCCACAAAATCTGGCAAGCTCAATGTCTGTTAAAACATTTAGAGTTTATTGGTGAGTATTCATTAAATTGCACCTCATTACTCTTTTTTCTGTTTCTGGGTAAATTTCTTACCTTTATTTTACATCTCATTTCTTGTTTATGACATCTCTGCTGGACACTGACCCAAGTTTTTCATTTCCCAAAGTGCCACTTACATGAGATTGAGGACACAGAAGACTTTTGCTGAGATTTCGGTCAGAGGTTTCTCAAACTTCAGCACACATTATAATCCTCTGGAGGGCTGGTTAAGATGATACAGAGCCCAAAGTTCCACATCCAGCAGGTCTGGGGAGGCTTCTGAGAATTTGCATTTCTAACAGGGCTTGCATCCCCTGAGGTTGTCGGTCAGAGGATGACACTTTGCTTTGAGGACCATTTGTTTACAGTAAAAAAGCAGCATGGTCAGGGGAGGGTTGCATTATTATGCAAATAACTTAAAATTGAAAGATAAGTGTCTTATTTTCAAAACGTATTCAGCTATTTCCACCTTCAGGAATTCTTCAGTGGTTATATTCCAGGTAGAGTCTATGAGTTCTCCTTCCATTTCTTTCCCTCTTTTTTCTGGCTCCCTTACTCCTCTCTGAAGGCCTTACTTGGGAAATGCAAAACTCCTCTTAGTTTATTATATAGTACACTTGAGTTATTGTTGTCTCTTTGCTTCAAAACTCCTCAATTTCGGCCAAGTCTATAGACTAGTTATTTTCTGACGTGCTTTGCTAAATGAAGACAGTTCTCTCTATTTAGATATTTCTGCTACTGGTTCTTAAACTAAATTCTACTCTCTCAATTACATGTTGTATTCTGTTTCTTGAATTTAAGTCTTTATGTGTGTTTATAGGTGGTTTAGAAAACTTTTTATTGCATATATCATTTATTATATGGCTGTGATTATGATAAACATTGACTGAATGAATAAATATATAAATTGTTGATGTTACCTCTTAAGATTAACATTGGAGAATACAATCTTCTTTTTTTTTTTTTGGCAGAGTTTCGCTCTGTCTCCCAGGTTGGAGTGTAGTGGCAAAATCATAGCTCATTACAGTTTTGCACTCCTGGCCTCAAGTAATCCTCCTGCCTCAGCCTCCTGAGTAGCTAGGGCTACAGGCATGCGCCACCATACCCAGCTAATTTTTGATATTTTTTGAAGAGACAGGGTCTCACTATGTTGTCCAGGCTGGTCTTGAACTCCTGAACTCCCGGCCTCAAGCAATCCTCCTGCCTTGGCCTCCCAAAGCACTGAGATTACAGACATGAGCCACCACATTTAGCCTGTTATTTCCTGAGTATTAAGGCTGTCCTGATGAAAGGTAGGGTCACACTGTGGTTAAATCTAGGCTCCTGGCTTCAAGTCAAGCTCTGCAACTTTCTAGCTGTGTGAACCCTAAGAAAGTTACTGAACACCTCTGGATCTATTTTTTCTCCTATAGAATATGAATGATTATAGTTTCATTATAGGGTAATTGTGTAATTAAATACTATCATACATATAAAGCCTTTAAAGTAGTGGCTAGTACCTCATGAGTACTTATTAAATATCAGGTCCTCTTATAATGAGGAACTTGTATTTCTAACTAGTATCATTATCTCTGCTTCCACCTGGATCATTCAGCTTACTCTTTGCAGGATAACTTTTAGTATGGCAGAAAAAAGCTAGTCCTAAGGACATGAAAACATATTATTTCATCAGAGTTATTAGAAGTTTCTTTCAAATTCTATTAACCGTCTCCTTATTCAACATGGAATTAGGAAAATTTCAGCACTAAAAAAATATATTTTAAAGTTGTATTTTGCTTCAAATTAGGGTTATGTCAAATGTCAATATTACTCTAAGAAAACCATAAGATAAAATACAGCAAACTCTTACAACATATATTTTCTGCTGTAGGGGATAGCATTACAGGACATCACAGAATAATGATATTTCACTGTTGATTGTTCTTGAGGTAAGAAATACCTTTAAATAAATTGTATCAGAGCTAATTTGAAATGGTTTCAAGAGATCTTGTGCCACCTGGTATGTATATGTATGTGTGTATATGTGTATGTCATCAGTATAATCACTATTGCTGCTATAATCCCATTTCTCTATATAATGCAAGGAGCAGGTGGTGACCTGTAACTTTTACTCTAATTCTCAGTCAATTTGTTCATTTTCAATTTTGGTAGTTTCTGGAATAATGCATACTCATCCAAATCTCCTTGGTAACATATTTTTCCAAGGTAAAACAGCATTTCATTTTTTTCTTATCAAATGAAAATCTAGAAAAAAATATAAAACTTTGTTTGCATCATTCCAAGTTGTGACAGTCCTAATTTTAGGGATGAATGAGCAGTGAGATTATTGCTCTGGCTTATCTCTTCTTTCTCTCCTCTTTTTCCTGGGAATCACCTTCTTTTTCACATATATACAGACATATAAAAATACATATGCAAACTATTTTATTGTCCTCTGAAGAAATGGCATTGGTCCTTGGTAGTATTAGCAGTTTCCTTGTGATAGAGAAAGGAAATCAAAAGGTCTTATATTTGCATAAACTGAAGCTCAACTAATACATGTTCTGAACAGTTTGCTATAACAAAGCTTTCTGATCCCTTTTACTTCACTGACCTAATTTTTATACATGAAATAACTAAGAGGATGTTTGGTTTTGGTCAATTCTATTGTAAGTAAATGATGTAAAACCAGTAATCTTTTAATATCTTTAGAATCTCTAAATGTCTTCTGTTTTATTTCTGCAGACTGTGGCAAATTAAATAAGCCATTTCTTTCTCTTTCATAAAGAGTAGCACACTAGAAAAGGCTGTAGTGAGGGAAGGAGATTCTTGGTCGTGGAAGTATTGGATTGTTCCAGTATTTTTAAAGAAAATTACTCTTGCCGGGTGCGATGGCTCACGCCTGTAATCCCAGCACGCTGGGAGGCCGAGGCAGGCAGATCACTTGAGGCCAGGAGTTTGAGACCAGCCTGGGCAACATGGCAAAACCCCATCATCTCCACTAAAAATACTAAAAAAAAAAAAAAAAAAATTAGCTAGGCATGGTGGCACATGCATTGTAATCCCAGTTACTTTGGAGGCTGAGGCATGAGAATCTTTTGAACCCAGGAGGCAGACGTTGCAGTGAGCCCAGATTGTGTCATGCATTCCAGCCTGGGTGATACAGTGAGAGTGTCTCAAAAAAAGAAAAAGAAAAAATATTACTCTTTTACAGAACTGATGATGATTAGAACCAGAAGAAATTAATCTTTTACAGAACTGATGATGATTCGAACAAGAAGCCTGTTAATTGCTGGTAAATATTTGTGATTTCTGAAGCTGGAGAAGTGTTCTTACAAAAGAAATCAGGCAAAATGTGCTTACCTTCCTTCCCCATTTCATTCATTCCCTCTTTCCTAACCAACTCTAAATGTAATCCTGCACAGTAGCCCCCAACTGAGTCAGTTCATTCAGATGTCCAGAAACCATGCTGGCTCCCTTTTCAGTCCTCTTTTCTTTCAGCACAGGTAGAATGCCATTGGTATATCTTAGGGGAATTTTCCTTTCTGCTCTTCACCCTCATTACACCTGCCATCTGGTTCATTTCTGCTTTGCTTCCTTTCAGCAGATGTGTTCCCACCTCCCCTCCCACACTGACCTGAATGAATCTCTAGTGGTTCAGCATACCCATGAGTCTGGACGGGGACAGGGACAGACAACGGGGCAATGCTAGCATTGTGAAGTCATACAGAGATGAAAAGAGATTTTCATATGTGTTTAAAGTAAGAAGACATATGTTTATACTTGTTCACAGACAGAAAATATTTATTTTCTTCTGGCTTTATGATGTCAACCTGGAAATAAAATCCCCATATTTTGCCAGATGAAGGTCTTATTTTATAAAATCCAAATTTCTGCATTCTTTGTGACCAAACATTGTGGCCCATATCATTGAAATTTGCACAGCTTTTGACATCCATGGAGTACAAGTATACATCTGCTCATAATTTGTAGACTTACCTGCTGTGGTTGATGCTTTACATATGTTTAAGTGTGCTATGTGAATTCAATAATGTACTCCTTCTTATAGGGACGTCTGGGTACAAGATAAATTCCATCCTAAGTTAGATATATTAGTTCTACTGAATAAATTGACTAAGCTATGAAATAACTATCATTAATGTAAGCTTACATTTTTTTAGTCCTGAAATATGAGATCCAGATTATGAAATACAATAAAATGCAAAGAATGAAGACTCAGTTCTAGGAGGGAGAAAAGAGAGAAAAGTGATAAAAGCAGATAATAACGATAGTTTGCCCACTGAGATAAAAACACTTTATACATTTGTTTAAATCCTCAATTCCATGTAAATGTTACTCTAGATATAATGATCTGAAACAATGATTAAGTATTCCACATTCCAACCTGCTGAGAAGACAGGATAAGATTAAGCAGTAATTGATAAAAGTTAAGATTAGACTTTAGTGTTTAAATTTTCCTTTATAAAAGAATCTTTTTGTAAAATAGAATTCAGCAGACGTAGTATAGCATATTTATGCTAACAATTAATTTATGCATTTTATGAATGTAGCAATGAAGATATCAATGGTTTATAAAAATATATATGTGCCTATTTGGAAAAATATGTTTCGAAATGCCTGCTGACCTTTTGGAGATCTTCACTGGACAGGCAGTCACAAAAGATGGTGGGTAGACAAATGATAGCATTAGGACTCTCTTCCCTGCATGATGAAGATTTCCTTGTCCAGATCCTTTGAGATGGAACTCCACAAACTCTGGAACTAAGTGCATTCCTTTTGAAAACTTTTAATGAAATTATGAATGAAAAGCATCTGAGAGACGCCTCCAATATAAAGAAGAACTGAAATGCGATGAACTTTGGGGTTGAATTTTGACTCATACATCACCTTACTAAAAAAAGTAGTTTGTATTAAATAAATAAATACAATGAAGTTATAGAACAATAAGGCTAATAATTGTAGAACTATTAGAAATCATCAATGTTTGTTTTGTTTTGTTTTTTTGAGATGGAGTCTCACTCTGTTGCCCAGGCTGGAGTGCAGTGGTGCGATCTCGGCTCACTGCAACCTCTGCCTCCCGGGTTCAAGCAATTCCCTGCCTCAGCCTCCCAACTAGCTGGGATTACAGGTAGCCACCACCACGTCTGGCTAATTTTTGTATTTATAGTAGAGACGGGGTTTCACCATCTTGGCCAGGCTAGTCTGGAACTCCTGATCTTGTGATCCACCCACCTCGGCTTCCTAAAGTACTGGGATTACAGGTGTGAGCCATTGCGCCCAGTCAATCAATGGGAGTTTTCTTATTTCATGAATAAATTTTATGTCTAACTTTTTATCCTTAAAGCATTTATTTTCCTGGTTAATGTAGTTTATCAAAAAATAATATGACTAGAATGTATATAAACTTAACAAGAATGCATCTCCTACATTTTTATACATTATGAAAAAATATAGAATTCTGAGTAAAGAATTATGGAATAATCCTCTTTTCTTCCCAAGAATCTAATTATTGTATAAATTCGACCTAAGTACATAGGGCTGAGAAATATGGAATCATTAAATTATAGGGCTAATGGGATCTGAAACATTATGTTCAGCAACAACATTTTATTGCTTTTAAAGTAAGTGTAAGACTATCAAATATAAAACTTTGTCATCTTTTTAAGATAATTATACTTACAGAAAACCTAGAAGCTCAAAACCTGGGAGAAACCAAGGCTAATTTGTCTTTAGCATATTAAAATTATACCATTAATACCAAGTAAAAATAAATTCCTCATTCAGTACTGTAGTTATTCAACTAGGTGTTTCATATGATAGGACCATTGCATGTGTTGATTTGGAAATGATGGAAAATGGAAATGTCTAAAGGAATTTGGTGATATGAACTGTAGTTGCAGTGGCTAAGAATTAAACATGTAGATTTAGATGAGGCTGATTTGGGAAAATAAATTGGATATCTAATAACTATTTGATAAAAAGCAAAAAGAGGATCCACATGTAGTTCTCAGATGAATTTTGTGCAAGGAAAGAAGACAAACTGTTCATAAAAGAGGAAGTCACTGTCAACTAATTTCAGAGAAATAGTGTCATACAGAGTGCCCACATGCTACAGGGATAAGAGAATGAGGATGAGAAGAACATTAGGGAAAACGTGAGCATGAGTGAAGCTGACAGAAGAGATCCAATTAAAAAGGACAACTTGAGCTCAAAACCAGAGGGGTAAGAATGGCAGCGAAGTGTCTCTGGAGGTGGGACACGATGGAATCTGAGGTCAGAAAGGAGGAACTAACTTCAGACATAAAAAGAAAAGATGAGGGTTTTTTTTTTTCTGAAACCTGGAAGAAAGATGAAAAGGTAGGGGCAAGCAGAGAGATACATTGAGTTGGGACAAAGATGAAAGCAGGAGCTCATGAACTCAACCTTCCCAGTTACATGGGGAGTGGGATCACCTGTTGAGAAGGGCAAGGAATAGTAGAACTTAGAAGAGAATAGAAAACGTCTGAAACAACTTAGGTTGGGCACATACTGAGGAGCCAGCAGGAGATAAATAAAAGGGCTGCTTAGCACTGACAAGAAACAAGTTGCAGTTTGATTTTCATACGTTACAGGACAAAGTAAGAACACTGGTTTTATATTTGAAAATTTTGACTTGTGTCCTGGTGTCATAATTTGACCAAACTGCTTTATTTTTAAAAAATAAATTTTATTGTGTCTATTTAAGGTGTACAAATGATATTATGGTAGATATATAGTATAAAGGTTACTATAGTGAAGCAAATGAACATATGCATCAGCTCACATAGTTACCCACCTTTCTTGTGGCAAGAGAAGCTAAAATCTACCCTTTTAGCATGAGTCTCAAATACAGTGCAATTTTATTACCTATAGTCCCCATATTGTACGTTAGATCTCTAGACTTGTTCATTCTATATATCTGACACTTTGTATTCTATGACCCACATCTTTCATTTCCTCCCCACCCAAACTGGTAACCACTGTTTTGTTCTCTATCTTTGTATAACTGAATTATTTTTTAAGAGTCGGCATATAAGTGAGATCATGCAATATTCCTCTTTCTGTGTCAGGCTTATTTCACTTAGCATAATGTCCTTCAGACTCATCCACACTGTGGCCAATAGCAAGATCTCATTCTCTTCTAGGGCTGGATAATATTCCATTTTATGTACACATCACAGTTTATCCATTTGCCTGTTGATGTACACTTAGGTTGTTTTCATATGTTGGCTGTTGTGAATAATGCTGCAATGAACATGGGAGTGCAGATATCTTTACAAGGTGGCAATTTCATTTCCTTTGGATATATGCCCAGGAGAGAGATTGCTGGATCATATGGTTGCTCTATTTTAAATCTCTTTAGAAATCTTCATGATCTTTTCTGTGGTGGTTATCGATACCAAGTACCTCACTATTCAGGTTGCTGAAAATATACAATACATAAGTGATCTTAAACTCATAAGAAGAAAACTGTGTGTTTATTATTAACATTTACTAGGCAAAAAAGTCATCTTAAACTCTCTTTATTAACTTTATATCTGCAAACAGCATCACCATTCATATGCATTTTATTCATTTCTTATGCTGGGTCTGAGAAAGAAAAAATAATTCTAGAAAACCAGTGTTTTCCCCAACTGAGTTCAAAATAAAGCAAAAAAAAAAAAAAAAACAAAAAAACAAAAAAAATACTAGGTACTGAAAAGCTAGGAAATCTAGTCTTCTTCCGTATAGGAAACAATGACATAGCTAAATACGAAGGCAGTAACAGAAGTGAAGTTGTCCTGCTATTATCTCAACAAAGCATTTTCTACTTACTTGCTTATTTGGTTTTTTGTTTTGTTTTGTTTTATGTATTGGGCATTGGAAAGGAAGATAAAGAAAGGATTAAGCAATTGAAAAGGCTTTATGTTTTTAAATTACACAACATTGCCAAACCCCAATGAGCAAAATACTATTCATTTTCTGTCTTAGTGCACAACAAATAGACACAAATGCGTAAGTGCCTAACTCTTTCCAAAACATATTCAGGAAATGTAAGGAGAATGAGGCCTTTCTTAATGCGTGGCTTGCAGAATGGTAGCTTAGATATACAGAAAGTAAACAGAAGACAAAAGAAATGTGGAAAATTTCCAATATATTGTATAATTAAAGTCAAAGGAATTTATATATGAAAATGTGTTTGCCTACAAAATGAGTTTAGAATATATTAGCTGCTAAACTGAAGCAAAACAGAAAAAAGTGATCAAGTGATATTTACAGTAAATGTGGACATGGAATTCAACATAGGTCAAAAGGTGAAGTCAAATATTGCCAGGAGATTATAATTGTTATGCTAAGCAAAATGAGATAAATACATAGGGCCAAGGACTTACTGATTTTCAACATGTAAGCATAAACCCCTGTATAAGTCCGTTTTCACACTGCTATAAAGAAATCCCCCCAAGACTGAGTAATTTATAAGGGAAACAGGTTTAATTGACTCACAGTTCTGCATAGCCAGGCAGGCCTTGGGAAACATAATTACGGTGAAGGCAAAGGGGAACAGGCCCCTTCTTCACAAGGCAACAGGAGAGAAAGAGAGCAGGAAGGAGGAGGAGCCCCTTATAAAACCATCAGATCTCAGATCTCATGAGAGCTCTCTCACTATCATGAGAACAGCATAGGAGAAACTGCCCCCACGGTTCAATCACCTCCCACCAGGTCCCTCCCTTGACACATGGGGATTACAGTTTGAGATGAGATTTGGGTGGGGACACAGAGTCAAACTATTGTCTAGCTATTTCCTTAATTTCCTTTGGAATGAGGAGAGGGACAGAGAGAGAGAGAGAGAGAGAGAGAGAGAGAGATTAGCCTTAACAAATTGCATGACAAGTTAATGTCTAATATAATGTAAGAAATTGACTGACAACCTAGTAAGGAACTGACTTTATGAGCATCCATGAGTCACAGCCTGAGTGAGGATGTCATCCCCACAAGGATGTTAGTCTCCAATTTAGAGTCCAGATGATTACTTAGGAAACTTAGTTTTTAAATATCATGATTTTAACATATTTTTTATTGATGCATAACAAAATGAAAGGCACTTATTAGATGCTAGTAAAGGTTTAAGAATTGTTTTGAAAAATTAGAGATGATTATGATGTTCAGAAGAGAATAAAATTTGATTGTTTACTTGCTCTGTTCTAAAACATATTCTTTCTTGCATTGATTGAGAATAATTGGCAAATGCATCTCTGTAAGATTTATTGATCATTTTGAAGACAACTCAACTAGATTTATATGTGAATATAATCATGTGGGAGTTACAAGCTTGTCAAATACGTGACTTTGTACCACTATGCAGAATGCAAGGTCTCAGTCTTTATTTTCCTTCAAGCTTCCTTTCCAGTCTTTTCAACAACAATGATAAAAACTTAATGCTGCATCCTTAGGTTGTGTCTAATCATCTTTCACTCACTGGCGAGACTTGTACTGGACTTTCTGCATGTGAATTATTTACCATGTACTTATTTTCACTGCTAGTTTATTGTTACTTATCTTTTGAATATTCTTTTTTCCCCTGGAGTCATTGAGTCCCATCTTTAGAAGTCAGAAATATTCTACTGTTGGCAAAAGTGCGCATTTTGTATTTGATCAACCTTTATTTCTTGAAACTTACTGAATTTGTCACTCTCTCATTTATTGGACAATTACTCTCTTGAGTATTTATTGACTCCAATTTCTGTAATACATTTAAAGTGTTTGCCTTCTACCCAGATAATTTTTCAGCATCTCTCTCTTTTTCATTAAGTGGAAATTCTCCAAAAGTTGTTAGTCATACAAAATGCCAAACTTAAGATGTAATCAGAATTGATATTTTGTTGAAACAAATAAACAATGTCTATATGTCTGATTCAGTTCCTCTTACAAAGATGGGAGACCACATGAGATGACCAGCATAGTCTACTTGACTAGAATATGACATGATTTTCCCCTTAATTTTTGGTTTTCCATTTATTTTCATTATAACACACTTTTTATTGTTAAATATATATCCCATGCCAAGTGAGAGTTAATAGGAAGAAAGTATAGTAGAGGAAATATAATAAGGACTCTTTTATCAATGGCCAGGGTTTGAACCCAGTCACGTTTATATACTAGCTATATGATCCTGGGCAACTTCATAGGAGTTTTTTATCTATTAAATAGCATAGGCATATTGTTAGAGCTGGAGGCTATTATCCTCAGCAAACTAACGGAGGGACGGAAAACCAGGTACCGCATGTTCTCACTTATAAGCAGGAGCTAAATGATGAGAACTTATGAACACAAAGAAGGAAACAACAGCCACTGGGTTCTACTTGTTGGTGGGAGATGGGAGGAGGGAGAGGAGCAGAGAAGATAGCTATTGGGTACTGGGCTTAATTCCTGGGTGATGAAATAATCTGTACAATAAACCCTCATGACATGAGTTTACTTACGTAACAAACCTTCACATGTACCCCTGAACCTAAAATAACAGTTAAAAATATAAATAAATAAATGCACAAACAAACAAATATCATAGGCATGTAAGGTACCTAGAGAAGTGCTTGACATATAGTATGAGATCCATGAGGTGGATGTTTGTTCTAGTTTTTATGATTTTGGGGGGTACCTTAGGTCACTGTTAAATATAATTATGCTTTATTAGACATAATTTGATCCATAAAAGTATCACATATTTTTATGTGGTCTCATGTTTGTTAGATATTCTTCACTTTATAAAGAAATCCTGGCTATGCGCGTTTACTTGAACAATGTAAGAGTAATATGAATTAACATTTATTGCCTATACTATGCCAGCATAATGCTATGTGTGTTATATGTTAATTTAGCGATAAGTAAACTAGAGATGATAAAAAGACATAGCCTTTTAATTCATGCTATAGCCTTACTTCAATAAATACCTAAGTTCAAAACACTTTATGATCATTCCTTTCACATTTTGTTGTTTTTTTCTATAATCTATTTTGTATTTTCTTTTGACCTGTATTGATAAGGAGTGAAAAGTGAATAAATTGGATGCCATAGACCCCTGTGTGCTGGCTCACATGGTGATGACGGAGCTAATTATTAGGAGGATTGTGGAGTAGACTATTTGGGTTTTTGGGTCAGGATCCCACCCAGATCTTGGCCAAGGCAGGAAACCAGGACAAATACCTCTTTTCTGATCCTTAGGTATTAGTCAGGGGCTTGATTACCAGGTAAAGGGTTAAGAATCCACGTTCTCTATGCAAAGTAGGAAGATGGAATAGAGTTAACAGAATGGCCTATTAGTCCCTTGATTTGGAATATGTCTGGCCTCTAAATAGATCAAAACTGAACTTACAGTTAAAGATTAAATAATTCTCATTGCAAAGATTAGATAGTACTTCCCAAAGCCTGTTCCTCATAATACTAATACATGAATTTACCTGTTAAGAAAGTGTCCTCTTGTTGAATGATTTGGGGGAATACACAGTTTGCACACATTTCTATGATAAATGCATCAAGAAATCTTGCAGTAGAGAAACCTATTCAATTTTATTTGATGCAGTGTTTCCCAAAACTGTTTGATTGCAGGATACTTATATCATATCTTTTAATATTTTTCTCATGTATTCTACAAAATATACCTTGATACGTGCCATATTATAAAAGTATGTCTCCAAATCTCTCTCTGTGTATGTGTGTATGTGTGTGAAGCAAAATATGAAAGGGCCACATCAAATTGCTAATACAAGATTTGTAGGCAGGTAGCTGATTTGGGGTAAAGGGGAGGAAAGAATCAAGCAGAAAATAAAGAAATAACACGTAAAGTAAAAGAGTTGACAAAAATGATAGCCAACAAATAAAAATACAAATAGGAATTTATTCAATAAATGAATTTCATAGAATCTTATGAACAAATCTATAAAAAGCAAATTAAAGGATAATATCCAGTTTAAAAGACCAAAAATGTGTGGAATAAAAAACAGAGGCAGAAATAAAACAAGAATAGGGGGTTAAAAAGAACCAATTAGAAATATTGGCAATGAAGACATAATATTGAAATGATAAAGAAAATTACCATGGATGAGATAAACTCTAGTTTGGAGACAAGGAAAGAAATAATGAAGTATATCTTTGAGGAATTTGATTTACAAACTTTTAAGTATGCTTACTGTATGCCAGGTTCTTTTCTAAGTGCTTCACAAATGACTCACTTAATCTTCTAGCAACCCAATAAAATAAGCACTATTGTTGCCAACATTTTACAAATTAAGCTGATATATAGAGGGTACGCTGCTTGAAATCACGTAGTTAGTAAATGAAGAATCCCCAGATCACTGCCCACAGAGACAAAGAGATACAAAGCACGAAACAGCAATAAAGAGACCTAAAAGATAGATTGATGGGAATTAAGAAAATAAGACTCTAATTTCCAGATAATGATTAACTTTGAGAAATGGTGGAGAGTTATTGAGGATGGGGATAAAATGGTATCTATAACTTTTCATTTATTTGAAAAATGAGAGATACCTTTGAAGAAAATATAGGAAAATGACAACATCTGTTACATTTGGGGGATGAGTGTTTGTATCTTTGGATATTTGAAACATCATTAAAATTAAAACTTTAGATTTTAATTGAAAAAAACCTCTTCAAACCCATCTATAGAACAGAATGTTAGAATTCCATTTTGTAAAATAAATTACATGCACAGAACTAAAACGTATCTTTTTTTTACATTTGGTATAACAATGCATTTATGAATGTTCTTATATTGTATGACAGCAGTCCCCAACCTTTTTGTCACCAGGGACCAGTTTCGTGGAGGGATGGTTTCAGGATGAAACTGTTCCACCTCAGATCATCAGGCTTTAGAGTCTCATAAGGAGCACGCAACCTAGATCCTTGTATGTACACTTCACAATAGAGTTCACGCTCCTATGAGAACCTAATGTCACCGCTGATCTGACAGGAGACAGAGATCAGGTGGTAATGCTTGCTCCCCAACTGCTGTGGCATCCTGGTTCCTAACAGGCCACTGACCTATGGTACCAGTCCGTGATCCAGGGGCTGGGGACCCCTATTGTATGAGATCCTCGTATTAAGACATTTTTCTATGCAAAAACATTTTTCTATGCCTTTGGTATCCAGTCTAGACCTTAATGCGTGTTTTCTGACCCAGATATATTATACTGCTGATCATAAATTCCACAGTTTGGTTACACTGTGGAAAAGTATGCATTACTTTTGGGCACCATACAGATATCTTTTGAGCTTATTAACCTATAGCTTATGACAATAGGGCAGCTTATCCTTCTTCCTTGCCCTTCCACTTTCATGATTCTTACCACTGCAAATCCCAAACTCCAAGTTTCAAAAAACAATATATAATAAGTTTGTCTATCATTAACTCTTTGATTAGTTTGAATGAACTAACAATATTTCCATTAAAATTTCTCTAAGTAATAGACTTTTACTTATTTTTTTTCCAAAAAATTACTATTTGATAAGATTTTTTTGCATTTTTTCATTCTTTTGTATATGTTGATTGCTAAATACAGCCAACACTCAGATGGTCACATTTTATGACAAATATATGAAACGGATGAAAAGATTGTTCAGGATAAACTCAGCATTTCTCATCAAATGCTCTCACTGGGTTGAACAAAAAGAGGAAATGTGTGCAATGTTTACAGGTAAAAAGTTCTCGCTATCACTCTTAAAATTCCATAGGCTTAGAAGAAATTAGGGTGTTGCTGATAGAAGAACAGTCTGTAGCTCTTAATGTTTATTTTATACTATACCCTTTACAACAGAATTTCAGATTATTGATCGGCATTGCCTGATTCCATTTCATTGAGTCCTATGAGAGTTGAAATTGCAGACTGAGACAAACTAAAAGTACCAAGTTCATCATGTTTAAAACTGCTTTTTCAGGATATTGCTTTCTCTATGCTACTTCAGTGCTGTTCCTCTTCCACTGATAGGTTGTAATTGCAAAATGGATGGGGGAAAAAGCAAAAAAAAAAAAAAAAAAAAGCAGTTATGGTCTTATGTGGTACAGTCTGTGATGTGTGTCTGAAAGATTTATGTCCTGATTAAAGAAGCCCTGATTGAATTTTGTGATAGAAAATTGTTTTGGCTATTGGCACATGTGCCCGCACATTCTTTGATCCAAAGTCTGTTTCACTTATTGCTTTGAGAAAGTTAAAAAAAAAAAAAGGCCTAGAGAAGAAAAATGCTGTTACATAGAAAGGAGATTAAATGTATTCTGTAATATAAGGAAGGCACTGGGATTTAGTAACCAATAACTCATGGTCCAGAAATACTTTCCTATGCATTGTCTTTTTCAATTTACATTTCATTCACTCAACTCACTCACTCATTCATTTACTCAGTAAATATTTAGCAAATGCCCCTATGTGCCAGGCATGGTTTTAGGCACAAAGGCCACATTAGTAAACAGCACGAGAAGGACAACGCAGTTTGGTTTGTAGTGAGTGCTGTCAGCTAGCAAACAGAAAAGGCCTGGCTGAGTGAGGATTTCCAATAGTGATCAATGCCATGAAGAAAATAAAATAGATTTCGAACTGCTGAGGATTAATGTGAATGGGGAGTCTTTTTAGATTAGATATAAGGTCAAAAGTGACCTGTTTGAGATGGTGACATTTGAATGAGCCATCCCCGCAGCTATCTACAAGGGCTGAAAACAGTGAAAGAAAGGAGTGGTCAGTGTCAGAACATTGCAATAAAAAACAACACATACAAAGTCCTCAGGTGGAAGTGGACTTGGCCTCTTCTAACAGCAGATGGGCTCATTGGGGGTGGGATATTGTGGAGATTGGGAGAAAGGTGAGAGTGGTAAATATTATTAGAGAAAATCATTAGTTCTAGCATGGGGGTAATGTTTATTAATCCTTGTATCATATTTGAGTCACCTGGGGAACCCTTAAAACTACCACTGTCTAGGCTATACCTGAAACCAATTCAATCAGAATCCCTGGGTGTGATACCTATGCATCAACTGAGAATAGCTCACATGGAGAATCACTCACATGAGGATGTACAGATTCTGTGGAATGAATCCTGCATTTCTTTCTAAGTGTAATGGCAGCATATCTCCCCTTGAGTGTCTTTTCCTGTCTTATATCTAAGAATAGATGATAAAAGCCTTACTAAACACATTGACCAACATCACCATCTCATCAGGTCAACTCTTTATATATTCCACAACTAAAGAAATTACATTTCCCACAACCAAATATTTAATCAATACATTCTGCCTTTCATAATTTACTTCCACATTTTCTACATGTCTGTCAAACTACTACTTCCTCTTTTACTTCCTCCGAAGGTCATTTTACCCATTATCTTGTGTTTTCCTGATCACAGACACAGCACTGGCATTTTCAAAGTTACAAGCAGCAGATTCCTTCAGGTTTTCAGGGTCACACACCCAGGAAGTCTAACAAGGTAAATTGACTCCGTGAGCGGATTTTGTTTTCCACATTTAATAGAAAATACTTAAGTGTGCTATTAATTATTTTTATTTTAGTGATGAAAACTTGTCTTCAGTGGATTCTAAGTATCAGGTATAGAATACTGTGTATTATCAATCTTGACTTTCAACTCGGAATGCTGGCCCTGGAAGTTCTGAGTGTACCTCAGTCCAGCCATGCACTTGGGGCTTTTTATGAGTTACATTACAACAGTTGAAAGTATTTCATGTTTTTAAAATAAGCAAGTTTTAAAAATTACATGTGATCATACTTCTTAGCTCTTACTCTGCTGGCTCTCATTTTGCTGCCAAATCTCTCCTTAATGGGTTGTTATTTGGAGAGCTATTGGTGATAATGCACTGGGGGGCTGGAGGTGGGGTGGGAAAGGTGAAAAGGATAGATTGGGGATGGTCTCATCACCTTCCGCCTTGAAGTTAATAATTCCAGGGAAAAGAGGAAAAAAAGAGATGTTACCTTGATTTTTGACCATTAAAGGGAGATTTAAGAATTTAGCATAATATTGAAGATATTGATAACCTTAAAATGTAATGTGCTACCCACTTCATGTTCTGTTCTTTTGATTGAGTAGTATTTTCTGATCCAGAAGTAAATACTGCACATTTTACATATTTCCTTACCTTGGTGTTGAATGACTTACAGAGCAGAAAGGACAATGAAGCTAAATAAGAGAGTACGATTCAACTCTGCTGTTTCCATTTATCAGATCCCATGAGAATAAGAGCATTGAAACACATTTCTTATTACGAGACTTTGTTGCCCTCAAGGACATGACTTCCTGATGCCCTGATCCTAAATCGGAGTTTTATGAATCCTGATTACCTTGTGGAAAATAAAACGTATCACAGAATTCAGTTTCACATCTATTTGTGCGGGGGAGTTAAATTTATTTCCTGACAACATCAGCAAGTCTGATTTTAGAGAATGCAGCTCATTAGAATAAGTTAACCATATTAGAATATATGCAGCTCCACTCCCCCCTGCCAGCTGCTCTGGGTGCTACAATGCATCCTAAGAAGCCGTAGAGGAAACAGACCCACATCCACCTTCATTCACTGATTTTGTTCAGATCAGGTAATTGTTTCAAACAAATGGACAAACAAAGACATCTCTGACAGCCAAGGTTCAGTCATTTCCCATATCAGGTCCTGGGCAAAGGGAAGTCTTATGAGAAACTGGAGTACCACACAGAACCCCCAAATTCAAGTCATAGGATGCAGATGGAGAGTTGGTAAGTAGAAAGACACTCATCGGTACAGCATCCAGTTTCTGACTGAAGTATTTGGACTCTCTTCTTCTCCTAGCTTGAAACTACAAAAAGATTTTGCTAATGTTCTTATGTTCAAAATGTATTTAATTTTTTACTTTGTTCTAATCATTCCTTCCACATACACAATCTATCCCATTCTTCATTCACGATGTTGCCAATGCTTTTCAGATCATTATTATTTCAGATCATCATTATTGCTCGATATCCAAATTAATCCCTGCTCTTAAATTCTCAGAGAACGTGGCTCCTCTCTCCAACACACATGCATATGCACACACTCATTCTCATACATGGGAAATGTGTCCTTTCCAATCTCAGTAGATTAATCTTGCTAAAGTATCTTTTTATAAGATTTCACAAACTATAGTCATTAGAAATGTGTATAATATTTACATAGAAATATTCATTAGTATTAGTGTATTATTCCACTTCTTGAAAACCTTAAGTGTCTCTTCATTTAGAATGAAAGACAAGCACCTTAACCTGGCCCTACGTATCTTTACTACCTGCTGGAATTCAGACTCTTAACCAGATCACAGAGGGCATCATGGGCATCCATGGGACTTTACACATAAAGTGCTCAGCACCGTGTGTGACACATTGAAAGAACTCAAAAAAGATGGTTGTAATCATTATCACTATTTTATTATTTCAATATAAGGTGTCCTTAGGATAATCAGGCTTGTTAACTCCAGTTTCTTAAATCATTTGAAGTATTCTTGTGAATTGCCATTTCCACACATTTAATTATATTTCTCTCCCCTTCACCTATATATTTTACTTTTTTTTTTTTTTTGAGACTCGGTTAGGAAGGGCACATGGGGTAGTAGATAGGAACAAAGGTGTCTGCCATCTGACTACTTGATTTTGAATCCTGACTTCACTATTTCCTAGTTTTATGTAAGTTGTTAACCTCCCTATACCTCAGTCTCCCTATAGGTAAAATAGGATAATCAAGACACTCATTTCCTGGACATGTGAGATTTCAATGAGACAATGCATATCGAATATTTATTACAGAGCTCAGCATGCAGTAGACACTCAAATGATATCTTCTGAATGATTGAGTTCAAGTTCTATGTCCTCTGAAAACCTTTTCTCAAACAGCCAAGCCTCTGATGATTCAATCTTTGTTCTGAAAACAGTCTGTGCCACTCACTCGTGGCATAGAATCTTTGCCTTGTTACAGCATTGTTATTGTCTTGAATCATGTAACTTTTATTTCAATATTAACTTTTGCACTCCAAAATGGTTGTCAACTTTTAGAAGAGACAGGGAGTTATACTCTGCCTCCCCCATTTAGAATGTCCACCATGAGGATTTTTCTTCATTATTCACTTACTCACTTATCATTCATTCAACAAACATGTACTGTCATGTTGACTTGATTAAGACCACATGTATTACAGAATCTTTGATCTCATGGGATTGAGAATTTTGTAGGAGAAAACAAATACAACATTAGAAGAGTACAAGCCATTAAATTAATTAAAATTATAGCCAACAAATACTGTTTGTTTTACATCACTGACAGAATAAATATGTACTCACATATACATTGTATACTCATGCAGCGAGGATAGAACTAGGAAGAGGAGTAAGCTCATATCAAGTCATAGCTAAGAATTGACTACTCAATGTTTTTGAAATTTAGAATTTTTACTTCTTACCATGTGTGATGGTTAATATTAGGTGTCAACTTGACTGGATTGAAGGATGCCTAGATGGCTGGTAAAGTATTATTTCTGGGTGTGTCTGTGAGGGTGTTGTCAGAGAAGACTGACATATGAGTTGATAGACTGAGAGAGAGAGACCCACCCTCAGTGTGGGTGGGCACCATCCAATACACTGCCAGTGCAGCTAGAACACAGCAAGTGGAAGGAAATGGGATAAGCTTGCTTGCTGGGGTACTGGCTTCTTTCTTTTTCTCCTGTGCTGGGTGCTTCCTCCCACTCCTCCTGCCCTTGCATATCAGACTTCAGGTTCTTCAGCCTTTAGACTCTTGGACTTACACCAGTGGCTTGATGGGGGTTCTTGGGCCACAGGCTGAAGACTGCACTGTCACCTTCCCTAGTTTTGAGGCTTTGGGACTCAGACCGAGCCACTACTGGCTTTTCTCTTTCCCAGCTTGCATATGGCTTATAATGGGACTCCACCTTTTGTTAGAGTGAGCTAATTCTCCCTAATAAACTCCCTTTCATATATACATATATCCTATTAGTTCTGTGTCTGTGGGAAACCCTGACTAATTCACCATGTCATCTTTAAGTGATATAAAGTATTGGGGGCAATATTCATTGCTCAGTTTCCCTAGATTTAATAACTGTTCCCATGAAGAATTCTTGCTTTTTTACAAAGTGTGGGCATGATTCAGAGAGCCTTATATCATCCACTGGCTAGTGTTCTCTATTAATTCCTATCAAAATAATTTTATGTCTTCAGCACATGATTGGGTACCCAGACTGTTGCTGAGTTGCTGAAAAGGAAACAGGACATTTAGGATGGAACAGTGTGTCAGCAACAGCTGCTCAAACTTAATATGTGGAATCTGTTAGCTAGGCAAACAGTCAAAAGTGGCGTTTATCAAAAGCATTTCTCAGGGGGGAAAGAAAACACACAGGAGAGAATAGTGCTCTATTGATCTGCAAGAAGTTTATTTTTCCATTCAGCAATGTTAAACTAATCAATTTCTTAAATAAAGCAAAAATACTAGTATTGATAATCCCAATGATGGCTTAAGTTTTCTAGGACAACAGAGGTATCATACTGATGTTGTAATAACGCAAATGCCAGGCTTGATTGTGTTTGACATGTTCACTGGTGGGTTTTGATTGCTAGAATTAATTTCTCACTGCGAAAGAGATGTTTTCAAGATATTGAGTTTAGGGCTGGTGAATTGGAAGGATAACAAAAAGGACTTTTTTATTTCATCCTCCCTTGGTTGCCATAGGTGTTTAGTAATCCCAGGAAGTCGAGAAAGAAAAATGGTATTGTAAAAGTAATAGAGTTAAAAAATCAAAACTGGCTGCTTTAGTCTAAGTTATATAATAATTCCAAAGATTTAGCAAATTGAATTTTAATGTCCATAATTAATGTGTTTATAATACTTACAATATTTATTTAAAATATTACATAAATGTGTATTTTTGAAAATCTTTTTAAACCAGATTTTCATGCCATAGATTACTATGTAGTGAGCTATCCACTACTCATTCCATTTCTGTTCATGTTACCTAGGCCCACCCCACTGTGTGCCCCACCAAATTTTAGAATACAGTTGTAGATAAGATAAGGAGGAGGCAGTTAATATAAGCACCTCTTATTTAACCCCCAGGTAGAAATGTCAGCTGTCATCAAATATTTCTAACTCTGGGTGACTCACAGCACATTTTGGGGGGGTCTGTTCCAATTGTCCAATTCAGGAATATTTTTTAAAAGGCATAAATTTGATCTCACTGTGCATCCTTTTTCTTTAATTTTCATTTCTAATATTCAGAGTGAAGATGGTATTAAAAATATTCTTGGTTGGGTGTGCTGGCTCACACCTGTAATCCCAGCACTTTGGGTGGCCAAGGCAGGCAAGTTGATTGAGCCCAGATGCTGGGAAGTTGAGGACACGTCACTGCACTCCAGCTTGGGCAACAGAGCAAGACCCTGTCTCAAAAAATATATATTTATTCGTATTATTTGCATATTACTGATTGTATGAAAGAAACTCTACAAGCTCAAGAGGAGTGTGATAGAATATAAGCTCTAATCATTTTGTTATTGAAAAAGAGTCAGTATACCAATATATACCAATTCAAACTCTTATAAACTTGTTAAAAAATAAAATGAAAAAAGACAACATATTTTTTCAAATCAGTTATAAATCATCAGTGAAAGAAAAATATTTTAAATATTGAAAAATTAACAAAACTATTTTTCTCAAGTATGAACAGTAATCTAAGAGATTGCAAAAGCAAAGACAAAAACTACTTAGCTTGTACAAATCATTAGTGAACAAGCCCACATAAACACAAGTGCATATTTAAATGCTGTTTTAAAAATGCATTTTAGGGGGAAAATCCTCTATAATAGGTGTTATAGAAAGGTCAACAGCATAAAACAGTGATACTAGCTAAAATGAGAATGCCCTTGGGGAATTGTGGAAACCCACAGAAAAGTATCTGCCAGCATCTTTTGCAAGATGGTGTTATGAGAAAAGAGATGAAACAAATCTTACACATAGCGTGTAGTCTGTGAAATACATTTAACACCTTGCTCGGTGAAATTTTACTTGCAAAAGCAATTTATTTCAGAGGAAACGTATTTTTTTCTTTAATAGCTTGTCAAATAGCTGTAAAATTAGTCAATTAAATGTTGTTTAATGATAAAGGAAACATGTGTGGGTGGTTTACCTGTCAGAAGCACAGTGTTTGAATATTATTGGGGAAAGGGCAGGAAAGGCAGAGGTGAAAATGGAGACAGCCAAGGTGGTTAAGAGACTGAAGACACAGAGAAGCAGAGAGTTTTAATGTATGCCGTGAGGTAAACTGGAGAAAGATGTGATGAAAATACAGTTTTAGGAAGATTTCTAATATGGTTTAGCTGTGTCCCCACCCAACTCTCACCTTGAATTGTAATAATCCCCACATGTCAAGGAAAGAACCAAGTGGAGATAATTGAATCATGGAGGTAGTTTCCCCCATACTGTTCTCTTGGTAGTGAGTAAGTCTTGTGAGATCTGATGGTTTTATAAATGGGAGATCCCTTGCACAAGTTCTCTCGCCTGTTGCCATGTAAGACATGACTTTGCTCCTCATTTGCCTTCTGCCATGATTATGAGGCCTCCTAACCCATGTGAAACTGTGAGTCAATTAAACCTCTTTCCTTTATAAACTACCTAGTTTTGGATATGTCTTTATTAGCAGCATGAGAACAAACTAATACAATTTCCATAAGAAGGAATAGGTAAAATTTCTACAATACTCCTTTAAAGAAAACTTTCAGTATAGAGTCACAATATTCTTCAAGAATTCTTGAGGAGACATATCTTAGTGAATATGTTGAAGAGCAAAGAGAAGATTCATTATTGCTTAGAATTATTTGACTTGTATTTTGAATATGATAGTCTGGCAGGTTTGAACTTCAACATAGAGGTCAACTGATCCTGCATCAAATAATGTCTTCCAAGAATTCCAAGAAAACTATCATAAGACAGTGAGACATCGGTGCCAAACTGAGATCAGAGGCATATGTAGAATGATGTGTAGAATGATGCTTTGTTTGAGATTGTTACTTTATCCAGTTGAATAAGTGTTAACAGAAATGACCAAACAAAAGTTTCCTAGTGAAATTACTCACCAATTTAGAGCTTCAATAAACACTCAGTTTCTTAAAAGCTCCTTCTAAATTGTAGAGAATAAAATTATTGTCTCTGAGAATACTGGTGTATCCAAATGATGGAAGCATTCTCTAATAGTCAATGTTGAAGAATCTGACTAGACCGCTGTCATTCCATTTCCTCTTTCTGGACACATGGAAAGACTGACTGCATTTTCCAGTCTCCTTCTCAATTAAGTTTAGGGACCTGTGACTAGTTTTTATTAAATGGAATGTGAGGAGAAGTGGTATTTGTCACATCTGGGCCAAAGTTAACATGAGAAGAGGGGAAAGAATTGATGGCTGTTGCTATTTTTATTTTGTTTTATTTTACTTTGAGAAAGACTTGGTAAATATATAATGGGCTTGATTCAAAGAGAGCAAGAATGTCTTGAAATGTCAAAGGCTTGCATTTATCATTCAAAGATATAACTTTGCCATTCATTCTATCAGACAATTCTTCATAACTCTTCAGTATCTGTAAAGATTAAGATTAAGGAATGTATCAGAATTAGCGGATATTTTTAAACTGGGTAGATAGCTAGCATAATGGTTCACTCATCTGAATCATTAAAGCAATATACATGACTAATCAGATAGTAACCCACGTTCCCCTTCTCTACAGTGAGGTTTGTTTGGTTCTCATTACCATAGATCCATAATTTACTTGCCCCTGTGTTCTGAAGGTTGTTCAGATTGGGTTCAAATCTGAAGGATAAGTGATGCTCATGAGCTCTATCCAGAGAGACTATATAGCCATCATTTTTATAGGATATTGTAAACTTGTACACTCTGCACAGCTGCAGCTATTAACAATGAAATACACATAACAGCTATATTTTATCATATAAACAAACTGGATCACTCCTGGAGCTTTCTTCTTCCACACTGTGCATTTAACTCTATGGCAATTCAAACTTATCTTTGCCTCACTCCATGGCACTGAATGTTGCCTCAGGATAAGATCCTGGATGAAAATGAATTAACCTTCAAAGTATGGAAGAAAACTTTACATAACATGTAAATTCTTTATCATTAAAAAGTTGATTTTAAGTATTCTAGCGGTATTTTTAAAAATTAAAATTCATAATGCATATTAAAATAATGAAGATTTTTATAGCCCTGGTGACTTCGGTTGTTAGATGTGCCAAAGGAATTCTTTTCTCTACTTTTTTTTATCTGTCATTAATTGGTGCTGTTTTTACACAGAACTGTCTTCCTCTGGAGTCACCACCTGCAGTAACTTATTATAGATTCTTCAGTTCCATTATTCATATTTGTGCTTCTGTAACTAGATACCACCCTACTGTCATACACTTTATGTGACACATGGTGCTTAGAACTTGCTACCATTAAATGCCGAAAAATAAAATAGAAATCCCATTCATTTAATGTTACTATAATTTGACAAGTCTCCAACATGGGCTGGAGAATTGTAACTTCTCAAATCCTGCAGCTGGCAGTTTAGAAACCCAATAGTCAATAAATTGTGAAAATAGAAAAATACCTGAAGCATATGAGATATACAGAAATTAAGCCTTTAAATATAAAACTGGTAACAGCAAAGACTTCGTATTAGTCCATTTACACACTGCTATAAAGAAATACCCGAGACTGGGTAATTTATAAAGGAAAGAGGTTCTTCTTTCATACAACGGATTATAAACAATACATTGAAACCCTGAAGTAACTCTGGTACTTGCAAACAGAGTTTCCTAGAGGATGTTGTTTGAGTTATCCATTCAGGGATTTAACCATTAACATTTCAGATTCACCTTGTTGTAGAATGGTGCCATATAATTAAGTATCCAAACATAAACCTTAAAAACGATGCTTGTAAAGATGTCCCATGGACATACACACTAACGAAATCACACAGGGATGCCCTCCCCTGGTAACAGGTAAAAGTGACAGCATTGAAGAATTTATAATATCTAATACTTACTTAATTGTGGAGTCAAAATGACTACAAAATTCTCATGAGTGCACTTAGTTTTATTACATATTAGCTGATTTCTTCCCAGAAATGTTGCAAATCATGCCTTCCAAGGACTGATACCCAGATACTTGACTAACCAAAGCAAGGTAAATGATTTAGAACCTAGTCCCTCTAATCACTGTAAAAAGATAAACTTTTAAAAATGTATTTGATTTTTACTAACCTGTTGCCTTGATGAGTTGAGCACTATAGCATAGGGGCTTGATTTTAAATGATATAAAACCAATTTAAACTTGTTTAAGCAAATAAAGAATTTATTGGGTTTACATATGGGAAGCCCATGGGTAGACGAAGCTGGCTTTACACAAGCAATGTTAAATGCCTCAAGCAATGTCATTTGGACTGTTTCCTTCTCTCTTGGCTCATTCCCTTTGTCAAGGGATTTCAATTTTAGGCAGGTTTCCCATGTGCCATGAAAGATGACCAAATCAGCTACGTGATTTGAGATCATATAGTTTGAGATCTGAAAAAAAGGGGAGCCCTCTTTCTTCACATTCCATACATAACAGGAAAGCTTTTTACTGACTCTGCTTATTTTATGGACCTATCACAGGCCCAAAATCTGTGACCATGGCAATTTTGGTTGGGATGACACTCTAGTCCTATAGCCTGTGGCCAGGTGAGTCAGGCACCATGAGTGATAGCTTTACCATGACAAAATGGAGTAGATACTGGCATCTGCTTTCCTCTCACATAAGAGAAATGCTGGTATTTTTATACCAGATAGCCACTTCTGGTGTTTTCTACATGCTGAAATGATTCCATGATGGTAAAGAATGTGTACAGTAAAGCCTGGCCATAAAATGCCTCTCCATACCCATTGTAGGGCATTCCTATATAGGGATGAAACATACACATTTTATTTTTACCTCAGGGATTATGTGATAGAACAAGTGTGCATGCTCTCAATAGGCAGATTAAGCCAAAAATAAATATTCTCTTGATTAGAATTGAATAAAACCTTGTAAGAAGTTTCTCAGTAGTGCATTCTCACATAAAAATAAGCCAGTAACAAGAAGAGTAATATTATTTTATCATAGTTTGCATAATTACTTTCCATACATATTGTAGCTTAGCTTGTAGTTACCATCCCCATAGTGTCATTTTAAATTAATAGGCTTGCATATATTTTACCATAGTACCTATTATATGCTAGCTAAGAAAATAACAGTTGTAATTATACCTAAATATAGTTGCTCAAAGATTTTTAAAATTGATTATTTGTCATCCATATTATTTCTTTTAAATGCTTCAAAGAACAGTGTCAGTAGACTTTCATATATCTATATTATTTTGGCTTAGAAAACAGACAAAAACAATAGATATTGTACACTACACTTGGAGACTTTTTTTTTTTTGAGACAGAGTTGCACTCTTGTCATCCAGGCTGGAGTGCAATGGGACAATCTCGGCTCACTGCAACCTCCGCCTCCCTGGTTCAAGTGATTCTCCTGCCTCAGCCTCCTGAGTAGCTGGGACTACAGGCGCCCGCCACCATGCCCAGCTAATTTTTGTATTTTTAGTAGAGATGGGGTTTCACCATGTTGGCCAGGCTTGTCTCAAACCCCTGACTAGAGGTGATCCACCCACTTTTCCTCCCAAAGTACTGGGATTACAGGTGTGAGCCACCATGCCTGGCATACTTGAAAACATTTCAGGCTATTCTGAGTCTTTCAAAATTAGGAGTTAGAATTTTGGATTAAGTCACCCAAACATATGATTTTATCAGAGTTTCCAGCACAACTCATCCCATTTGTTAGGAACATTTATTAAATAAATGCCAAATATTGCATATGCCACACAATGTATGCAATTATAAGAGAAATAGAAGATTCACCACATTATAATAAAAGAGGAGAAACAGAACACACATAAAATACACACAGGACAGGCCGGGCGTGGTGGCTCATGCCTGTAATCCCAGCACACTGGGAGGCCGAGGTGGGAGGATCACCTGAGCTCAGGAGTTCGAGACCAGCCTGGCCAACATGGTGAAACCCCATCTCTTCTAAAAATACAAAAATTAGCCGGGCTTGGTGGCAGGTGCCAGTAATCCCAGCTACTCGGGAGGCTGAGGCAGGAGAATCACTTGAACCAGGGAGGTGGAGGCTGCAATGAGCTGAGATCATGCCATTGCACTCCAGCCTGGGGGACAAGAGCAAGACTTCGTCCCAAAAAAAAAAAAAATACACACAGGACAATCTCATATATCCAGATGAATTGGCATTGGGCTATGTATGATGTGAAAACTTCAGTTAGAAAGAAAATTGAACCTCAATGCAAGGGACACCATGTTCTCTTGCATCACACCTTACTCTCCTCCTGGGTCCTAATCCCCTCTGGGTAAGCTATAGCTGTGCAAGCAGAAAGGAAGAACTGCAGCATTAACCATTTGTAACTTTGCATGTATATGACTCTTTGTCCACCCTGTACTGACCCCCTCACTAATTCATTCGTCCATTCATGTTTATGCACTTGCTTCATATATGGGTCAAGGAACTCATGCATCTCTGGTAGCATAGAACCCACTACAAGGGGAAGTCTGCTGTTCTCCAGCAGAGAAATTTAGATGACAGAATTTTCTCCTTGAGAAACTAACATCCAGGTGAAAGTGACAGGAATGTGAATATAGTTATGATTATCTTCAAGAAACTAAAAAAACAATAATTAATGAAAAAAGGCAAAATGGCAAAGGATTGATGGAGTAATAAATCATATTCAGTATTTCCTCCATTAAACGTAGCATTCTAGGTACTGCAAAGCTAGCTGGAAATTTTTCATAGAGATGAGCCTAGGAAGAGATGATGAGTTCATTGATGAGGGAATATGGGTTTTTCATAAAGAAAACTTTATGTCAATCAGTCAAGACTTAGGTGTATGCTTACTGATCCATTGGTCCATGCATGTTTGCACACTTGCCTCACATGTGATCATGTGTTACAGGGGAACAGTTGCTTTTTATTTTATTTTTGAGACGGAGTCTTGCTCAGTCGCTCAGGCTGGAGTGCAGTGGTGTGATCTCGGCTCACTGCAAGCTCCGCCTCCTGGGTTCATGCCATTCTCCTGCCTCAGCCTCCCAAGTAGCTGGGACTACAGGCGCCCGCCACTACACCTAGATAATTTTTTGTTGTACTTTTTAGTAGAGACGGGGTTTCACCGTGTTAGCCAGGATGGTCTCGATCTCCTGACCTCGTGATCCATCCGCCTCGGCCTCCCAAAGTGCTGGCATTACAGGCGTGAGCCACCGCGCCCAGCCAGCTTTCTTTTGCTGCGTAACAAATCATCCTAGAACACAGTGCCATAAGACAACAGGGATTTGTTCTCAAGGGTCCAAGATGACAAAAACAGAAGCTTCAAGACCTCTTAAGGCATAACCTTGGGAGTCCCTCAAAATCACTTCTGTGTCATTCTATCGTTCAAAGCATGTCACAGGCTCTGTTCAGGTTGGAAGGGAAGGAGCATAGATTTTTCTTCTTGATAAGAGGAAGGGAAAATTTTAATTTGAAAAAGGCATGTGGATTGGAAAAAAATATTTTAGTGCTGTTTGCAAACAATGTACCACACTAGGAGCCCTAGTCAAGGCAAAGCTTTTCTAAATTACTGAGTACATCACTGTTATAATAGAATACTTGACCTTTCAAGGTGATAAAGCCTGTAAAACATGTGATCTGCTCATATTCCACAGTTTAAGTAAATCTCAATTATTCTGAAGATGCCTTACCTTTGGTGTCATTCTTAAAATTAGATTTAAGACCTTTTTGTGAAAAGATATCCCCCAAAATGGGAACAACTAGTCAAGTTCTATTTCACTAACACTCAGGATGCATATAGTTCAATACTACAGCCACTGCTGGGCACTGAACCCCATCTTTTTCCTGCAGGCTGTCAGTTAATGTAGAGGCTGATAACTCACTATCAGGACTCAACTGCACAAAGAAATGCTTGAATTTCAGAAGGAACTATAGATGATCCAAAAAGCTTCAGAAAAATTAAGCTATGATGGTAGAATTCATCATGGTAAAGTAGTATTAACGGTGGTAATGCCCAAGAGTTTCTCAAATATTTTCAGCTCACTTTATGAATAAGAAATGGACCCAGATGCCAGATGCAGTGGCTCATGCCTGTAATCCCCGTACTTTCGGAGGCCAAGGCAGGAGGATCACCTGAGGTCAGGAGTTTGAGACCAGCCTGGCCAACATGTTGAAACCCCGTCTCTACTAAAAATACAAAAATTAGCCAGGCGTGGTGGTGGGCGCCTGTAACCCCAGCTACTTGGGAGGCTGAGGCAGGGAACTGCTTGAACCCAGGAGGCTGAGGTTACAG
Source organism: Pan troglodytes (assembly GCF_028858775.2). NCBI lineage: Eukaryota > Metazoa > Chordata > Mammalia > Primates > Hominidae > Pan > Pan troglodytes. The sequence goes on along the minus strand of NC_072402.2, from coordinate 161,846,082 downwards.
TGAGCCAAGATCGCACCACTGCACTCCAGCCTGGGCAACAGAGTGAGACTCCATCTCAAAAAAAAAAAAAAAGAGAGAGAAAAGAAAAGAAATGGACCCAGAAAACCTAACTTGTTTAAGCTCAGGATTAGAACAATGTCAGCCTATATACCACTGCACAATAGAGACCAGGACTAGCACAACTACAATTGCTATTCCCAACTATCACAACTCTCATTATGTAATTTTATTTATATATATAAAAATATGGCACCAGGTCTCTTACTATGGCCTGTGGACCTCAGAAACCATACGGCTTTTGTGAATAGATATGTGTATATATGTGTTTGTACTTGTATACATGTGTATATGTATACATGTATACGTAAACATATATACACACACATAAACATGCATCTGTTTATTTTTCATGCAAATGACACATTATCTCTTCAGTAATGTCATCAAGGGTAGTACTGCTGGCCTGGCACAGTGGCTCATGGCTTGTTGTCCCAGAACTTTGGGAGGCTAAGGCAAGAAGATTGCTTGAGCCCAGGAGTTTGAGCCCAGCCTAGGCAACATAGGGAGACCCCTGTCTCTACAAATAATAAAAATATTAGCCAAGTACAGTGGCATGCACTTGTGGTCCCAGCCACTTCGGAGGCTGAGGCAGGAGGATCACCTGAGCCTGGGAGGTCAAGACAGCACTGAGCCATGATCATGCTGCTGTACTCCAGTCCAGACAACAGAATGAAACTCTGTCTCCAAAAAATACAGTAAAATAAAAAGTATTATTGCTCTTTCTGTTAGTTTAAGGAATGTTTTCAGTCTATGGAATAGTAACGTGCTCATTCAGAAAGTAGTCTACAAATCCTTTTTTTTTTTTAATTTGAAGTGATTTTGATGCAAAGAGAGTTAAGCTATCACCTCAAACTTATAAAAAAAAAATTAACCAAGTATTTCTCCCAAATGAACACCCTTTCCCAGACTTCAGAATCCTTTTTACTTTTGCTAAAGAATGAATGTTTATGTCCCCACTAAATTCATGTGTTGAAACCCTAATCCCTGCTGTGATGGGGCTTTGGGGAGGTAATTTGGCCATAAGAATGGTGGCTCCATAATGGGATTAGTGACCTTCTCAGAAGAAATAGGAAAGAGCTTGACTGTGTGAGTGCTCTCTTCCTCCCTCTCTGTACCACGATGTGAGGAAACTTCAGTAATTCTCACAATAATACTCTAAATATCATTACCCTCACTGGAAAAAAATCTCAGAAGCATACAACGACCTAATCAATATTAAAGGGCTACTGAGTTATGAAACTGGGGCTGGACTATAAATCATTCAACAGTACAGTTCTTCCTTTAAAACACTGCCCATGTGTGCTTTTTTTTTTTCAACATACTGCTACAATAGGTCTATGTCTGCTTCATGTCATTCTATAATAATATTCAGTGTGTATTGAGTATCTTTTACGTACATGGCACTCTCCTGGCTATGAGAGATCTAAGACTAAATTTAATAGGATCTATGGCTTTAAGGAGCCTGGGGTCTAGTGATGACTGCACCAGACTTGATTGTTTATTTTGTCCCAGGTTCTTCTGCTTCTAAGCCGATATACTTTGGATGTTTGTCTCTTCCAAATCTCATGTTGAAATGTAATTCCCAGTGTTGAATTTGGGACCTGGTGAGAGGTGTTTGGGTCATAAGGGGGGATCCTTTATGAACGACTTGGTGATAGCCTCACGATAGTGAGTTCTTTTGAGATCTGGCCGTTTCAAAGTGTGTGGCATTTCCTCCCTCTCTCTCTTCTCTTTCTCCTGCTGCCACCATGTGGCACACCTGCCCTTGCTTCACCTTCTGCCATGATTGTAAGCTTCCTGAGGCCTCACCAGAAGCAGATGCCAGCACCATGTTTCCTATAAAATCTGCAGAACCGTGAGCCAATTAAGCCTCTTTTCTTTATAAATTACCCAGCCTCAAGTATTTAGAGCAATGCAAAAACTGACTAACACATAAGCCATCCTCTACGTCGTTGGCAGATGAAGTCTCCCTCTCCATAAAATAGGTAGCCAGCATTTTTTAAGTGCTCACTATGTCCTAGTTTCTAAGTACCTTCAGTACGTTAACTGATTTAATCTTCTCTACAACCCTAGAATATAAGAATCATTTTTATTTTTATTTTAAGATGCATTTAGGTAAACACACACACGCGCGCGCGTGCATAAACACATAGCAAGAGGAGTATGTTTGTTTTAAACCCAGGAAGTCTGATTCCAGAGTGGTAACTTGACCACTCCTCTCAAATGCCTCTTAGAAACTGAAACACACAGAATATTATGTCTCTCCCTTGATTAATAATCAGAATGGCTCCCTGTTTCTCACAATGTTAAGGGTCTGCCCACTTTTTTCAGCTCTTTTTTATCATGTCCCTTGTCTTCCTTGGTAACCTTCTTTTCCTGGTTTCCTGCCTGACCACTTGACTCCAGACAGTTTTCTCCCTTTCCAAAGCTGTCTCTCTCTTTTGATCATGCTTAAAACATGTCCTTCTTACCCACATTCCTACTCAGCCTTTTAAAAATCCTGCCGATCTTTGAAATCTTACCTTCAGGAAATTGTTCCCCTCTGTATCTCTAAATCACAAGGACTCGCTTTTATATAGACTGAGATTATTCCAGAAGATTGAACAACGTATGGTTCACTCTCGTTTATTTCTGTTTTTCATATTTGCTTAACTTGTTTGTCCAAACAAAATCTTGGCTTGCATGAACATAAATCCCTTAAACTAGCATAATATTAGCTAAGAAACATTCATTTACAATTTACTAACAGATTAACTTCAAAGTTGCCTGAATTATACTTTAAGGAAAAGCACAAATGCCTCTACAAATATTTAAATTAAAAAAATATTAAAAAACACAAAGTATTTTTTTTTTACCTTGACAAAAAGAAATTGCATTTAAGAGAGAATTTTTATGATTGGAAGAAGCAAAATCATTTAGCCAGATAATTTAGGCACTAATATTTTGTTGAGTACAAAAAAAAAGAGAAACTTTAAAGCCACCACATTTCTAATTGGTTGTCTACATTGATTAAGAGGGAAAGGTAATTTAGCTTTCACTTCTGTGAAATGCATGTGTTTTTCACTGAAATTACTCAGTTGAACTCAATAGAGATTTATAACCTATTTCCCATACCTAGCAAAACATGGCAAATTTACAACCTAAAAACACTGACATGTTTGACCTCTGACAGAGATATGTGAAAAGTCTCTCATTTCATGGACAGTCTTTCCTGCAACCTATTTTTTTTAAATGCTTTAAGATTTCCGCAGCATAGTGTTGAAATCTAAATTTTCTCTTTAGTGTCAAGGTTTAAATCTTAATTTGTTTAAGACTTTCTCAGAAGCATGACACATTCGGGTACTTGTATTGGTATGATCTTCTTATAATTTCACCTTATTGCAATTCTAATGATTTCTCATTTTAAATTTAAAACGTCCAATTAGTTTATGGTGCTGAGGGATAATTCTAGAAAATCGGCACAGACAGCAAACTTGCCATTTTCAAATGGAATGATTAAGAACCAAACAAAGGGCTTTTTCCAGCCAGCTCAACTGAAACCAATGAATAATATTAAATGCATAAAGGAAAAATGAGGGCACAGAATCTCACTAACTTGAGGGCTTCGTAATGAAGAATACACTCTTTCTTCTTGAAGTTACAGCTCTGATTCAGTTTGGGAGTTGTCACCTTTATAGACTGGCAGGGTGATTCTAGGAGAGTAAATTAGTGAAGGTTCTCCATTTCTCGGTGCTCAACTATTATCAAACACTTAATACAGGAGGCCCTATTTCCAATGACTATGAACTAATTATCTATAAAAGGCCAGTCTTGATGGTGTTTTTGGTAATAGACGATTGCCAAAAGTTTAATACTCTCTGGAACTTTGAGATCTTCAAATACAGATGCCATGGTTTGGCTATTTTGTTGTTAATGGGATTATATCAGCAAAGATAAAAAATTGAAATATTTCTATTAGACCATTAAACTAGATTTTAATTTTATAGACTATCAATGTTTATAGATTTTTCTATTATAGTCAAGCTATGTTAGCCATTTTTACTTATATCTTATTTAATCCTCTCAAAAAGGGCATGAAATGAGTATTTTTATCTCTGTTTTACTTTTTACTGAGGTAATAGGTGTTTATGACTTGGCAAAGTCAGTCAACAACAACCAAATACTAGTAAATGGAAGATGTGACATGACTCTGTGATCTGTCTTCAAAACCTATGCGCTTTTTATTACATTAGAGTTGCATATTTTCCAAATAATCAAATGTGCTGAGGTCAGATTTTGGTAAGGTTTATCTGCAATCGAAAATTCTGAAGACAAATTGCAAACTTCTCCTTCAACTGTAAAACTCATCTCATTAGAATCTTCTTCAGCCAAAGCAATTTGTCTTGTTCAGGGATTAGGGACTTTTCTTAAACATGTCTTTAAGGTTGAACTTGAAAAGCAAAGTTTCAAGATGTAAAGTCTGACCACTTCTTGGCAGCTAAAATATTACATGGGTAGTTTTTTCATCTCTTTCAAAGAGGCAGTGTTCTTTTCATTGAAAGCTGAGCTAGAAGATTTTGAGAAACTTTAAGTTGTATCTCAGATATAAACAAAATGCTTTCTGTAACCCAAATGATCATAACCAAGATTTTCATTCTGGAAATATTTCCTGTCAGCACAAGCAATTTTTTCAAAGCATATTTTTGGTTGTTGTAACAGCAACTTGTAAAATATTCTTGATGCATCTATATAAAATGGTACATAAAACTTTCACCCCACAAACATTTGATTGTGGAAGGAAAGGTAACTTCATGCCAATATAAACTGACATGAAAAAAATGATCTTGTCCTCTATTTTACTGCCACTTCACCTCCACTACCCAGACCTAGACTACTCACGCAAAATCAAATAAAACATCCAAATGGGGCAGACATTGGTTCAACAGGGTTTTTGCATTGTGGTGATAAAATAACTGAGTCATTGAAATTCAGGGCTGTACTTCTGGGGGGTAGGAGCCAAAGAATACTCATGTACACATTTCATCGAGTATTTACTGGACATTCATTACGTGCAAAACTTTACACCAGGGATCAGCAAACCTTTTCTGTAAAACACCAGAGATTAGTTTGGACTGTAAGCCATGTGACTCTTTCACAGCTACTCATCAGATGCTGTTGTAGCACACAGGCTTCCATAAACAATAGATAATGCTTGGAATGACTGAGTTAAAATGAAACTTTCCTTACACACACAGGAGCCAAATTTTGGCAGCAAGCTATAGTTTTGCCAACCCCTGCCATATACCTCTGAAGCACAGGAAGATTAATGAGTAACAAAAGTGTAATTAATGGCTCACGGTTCAGAGGGCGTGTTATTATTATAATACACTTGACATAGGAGAAACATGAAATGATATAATACAATCATAACAAACGCTAACAGAAGATAATAGCAACTGTGCTGTTTCTTAAAAGATGATTAGGATTTTACCAATGGAGGTTTGGGGTAGAAGGGAACTCTACATAATAGTACTATCATCAGTAAAGGGACCAAGAAGTAAAGTGGAGATACAGTTTGGAGAGAGCAAGAAGTCAAGTGTAACTGGAGCAACAGGACCTTAGGGACTGTGTTAAAAGAGAGTAGAAAAGGCAGCGCAGGGCCTGTGGTCAGCCATTAAATAATATGGTGAAGGGCTTAGACTTGATGCTTTAGTTGCTGGAGCATTCTAAGTTCAGAAAGAATACATACAAAACTGCTGACAGCTGGCTCATCCCTCATCTAAAGAGTGAGGTTATGGGTGAGGATGTGGGGTACAAATTTTTGCGTTTTATTTTTTTCACTTCCATGTACTTGTTTTAATTAATTATTTTATTTTAGGTTAAAGGGTACATGAGATGGTTTGTTAGATAGGTAAAATCATGTCATGGAGGTTTGTTGTACAGATTATTTCATCACCCAGGAATTAAGCCCAGTATCCAATAGTTATCTTTTCTGCTCCTCTCCCTCCTCCCACCCTCCACCCTCAAGTAGATCCTAGTGTCTGTTGTTTCCTTCTTTGTGTTCATAAGTTCTCATCATTTAGCTCCAGCTTTTAAGTGAGAACATGTGGTATTTGATCTTCTGTACCTGTGTTAGTCTTCTAAGTGTAATAGCCACCAACTCCATCTAGGTTCCTGCAAAAGACATTATCTCATTCTTTTTTATGGCTGTATAGTATTCCATGGTGTATATGTACCACATTTTCTTTATCCAATCTGTCATTGATGGGCATTTAGGTTGATTCCATGTCTTTGCTATTCTGAATGGTGCTGCAATGAACATTCCCGTGCGTGTGTCTTTATGCTAGAATGATTTATATTTCTCTGAGTATATACCCAGTAATGGGATTGCTGAGTCAAATGGTAGTTTTGCTTTCAGTTTTTTGAGGCATCACCACACTGCTTTCCACAATGGTTGAACCAATTTACACTCCCACCAACAGTATAAAAGTGTTGCCTTTTCTCCACAACCTCACCAGTATCTGTTACGTTATGACTTTTTAATAACACTTCTATACGTTTTTAATCTGTCACAATACACATGCATTAGTTTTGAAACAAGGCAGAAAGTAATTTATCATTTTTTACCTCCATATCTCATATTTTAAAAAATTGTGCTTGAAAACATACAAATTAGTTTCTTCATACACAGAATGTTGGTTTATTATTTGTATGTTGCATGATTTCTGCTGTTACCAAACACAGAGGAATATGAAATATTTTGTACAAGTGGAGTTATTATTGGTAAGGAGGTAAAATGACAGTACACATGAACCATGCGGCACTTACCCCACCAGACCATACCCTTCATGAGATCAGGGTTGTGTCCATAACATACCAGGTGCTCCAAAACTATTTGTTGGATGAATAGCCATAAGGTTTTTTCCTCTAAGTATATTCAATAACCTTGCTGCAATCAAAGAGAGAGGCCACTAATATTTTCTAAGTAGCCCTAAAGTGGGTATCTGTTATTTTTGACAATCAGCACCCATTCATCCCACAGGTAGAGAAGTTCCCCAAACTTGCTTTGAGCAGCCAGCCTTCTCCACATTTGCAGCTGGTTGGGGCTGATACACTCCCAGCTCTAGAGTGGACACAGTTACTAGTCAGGAATGAAATGTGACCCAATCAGAGCTAAAGGTTTGTCAGTTTTTAAACAAAGTTGTGGTTAGAAATTACCACCAATAATTTTGAACTTGAAAGCATATGGGCTAGGGATGCTACCTCCATCCTGTCACCATTTATAATGTACCCATGACATTAAGACATATAAGAATCCTAGGGACAAATAGGCCGGAAGCCATGTCTTAGTGACACCCAGGATACCCCCATTCAAGCTACTTCAGAAAGTGTCCTTACTCCTAAATTCATTTAGTTATATGAGACCCCAAATTACTATATGATAGTGATCATTTATAACTAATTTGCTAATAAATATTTTCTTTTCAGCAGCCAAATACAGTTGGTTTTATTAGGCTTATAGTTTTCCCTTTGGTTCTTTATAGACTGTACTTTATGAGAAAACATTTTGCCCACTTTTGGTTGCACATTTTGCCCCCAAATCAGTAACATCTTATGTCTTAGACTCTGGAATCATGATATACCTTTTAGTTTCCTGTTTATCAACCTCCAATTTACATCCTAAGACTCAGTTCAGCTCAAGCAGCATTCAGTGTTGTTTTTTTTTTTTCAAAAGATCGTAAAAAGAAATAAAAATTATAATACCTTTTCTATTTATTTGCCTAATTTTTTCTTCTGTTTAATAGTAGAAAAATTGAGCTAATCATAATCCTATTAAAAATGAAACAAAACAAACAAGCACTGATGTGCATTTTTCTTTGCACTTGATAATTAGTAAATCATGGCTTCAGTCAGGAGAAGAGTTTATATTTTTTCAAAGTAGAAAATGGTATCTTGACTAAAATAACTTTTTTTTCATTACAAAAGACCTAATGGATTTTCATGTCTTTTTCTCCCACAATTGTATATATTTTTTTCTGCTCTATTCTTTCCTGTGGCTTTTCTAAGTCAATTCCTACCATTTCAAACATACCACTCATTCCTACTTAAAATTGCCCATATTTTCAGGTGGTTAAAGATAGGCCAATGATGGTATTACCATAATTTGTTGCACAGGCTTGAAAAATCATTTGATCTGAGATATGGTGCAGCCACGTAATTTCTGTGAACACCTCATGAAAAATAAAATATTTTTTTAGCCAACTACCATTTCTTCCAGAAACTTGAAATTATGTGTGTGTTGGTATAAGCTAGACATTTATGTAAGATGACTGAGTTTCCTCTTCTTGAATTATCCCCATAACTCATCACATATTTCTAGCATTTCTTACATAGGAATAAAAAGCAATAACAAAACCCTTGTAGGATTTTTGCGGCTTGCAAATTGGAAGCACACAGTAAATATTGCTTCCCTTCTTATTTAAACACATATATTCAAGAATTGAAATAAGTTAATGATAATGTAGTGGCTACTTATGTTTCTTAAGTAGTTGGGGAACACAGGAAACTAAATGTATGCTTAGGATATCTGCATGTGAAAAATGATCACTGAGTAAGAATTAGAGATCCCTTTGACCAAAAATATTCTGTAAGGTGGCCTAGTCAAGTATATGCCATAATCTTTCTCAGTTATGCTTCTCGACAAAGGAAAATTTGATACAGATAAATTTTCTTTAGTTGAAGAAACACAGATTTCTTCAAAATCATAAATATAAGATAATCCAAAAGATAGTGAGATTAATCAATTTTATACTTAATATGTTTTGAATGTCTACAAAATTATTTTTATAATATGAAGAAGAGGATAATAGAATTTCATAGGCATAAACTTTCCTTTATCACCTACGATATTTAATTTATTCCAAGACAGACCCTCTGAGACTCTCTAACAAAGCATGCAGACCTAACTGTGCCCCTTATAATGCTTAACTGCTTGGAAACACACTGAAACATTTTTAAGGGTTTTTTTTTTAATGTCAAATTTTATTGGGGCAAAAAGCAAAGCACTTATTTTCAGGAGATCATTAGTTGCCTAAATGAAAAAGTAAAACTGTATATTTCCAAAATAGTCTGTGTTGAAGGGACAGTTTTTTCCCAGTGCAACTTCGTAGCCTGGCACTAAATTTTGTGCACAGTGAGCATGGCTTCTGTGCAATTTATGGCATGTGCATTACAGCAGATCTCAAATAAATTACGAACTGTATGTGTTACTGAGGCACTGTCAAACTAGGATTGATTTGGACAGTTTGTAGTTAATTAAGTCCATTTCCAATTCTGTCTCTTCATCCAATTTCAAAGCATTCTATATTGTAAGCCTATTTTCAATTAGTAAGAAGGATGAAACAAAAAAATTAATTAGAAAAGTGACGATCTCCATTTAAGTCTTCATAGTGAGCAATTATGTATCTTAAAAGTTAAGAAATTGAAGAGTTGTACTTGTCTAATATATTATGTCTTTGATATGTATCTTATGTATATTAAAACTTTATGTAGGCATGGCATTACAGTGAAAAAATGTAATGATTGAAGTTATCTGTAGTTACTGTAAGTTTAAAAAGGCCATTTCACTTAGTATTTAATTATTGAGGATTAGACTTGATAATATTTTCTGAAGGATATAAGTATAGCACATATATTAGAAAATCTTGTGTTAAGACACATTTATTTAGTGAATCTCACAAGTTTGAGGCACACAGATAATTTTTAAAGCCCACTAGGTGATTCTGATGTAATAAACCACCACTCTCCAACTAATCCCATCCCATCTTTATCCAAGGTCCTGTGAGCCTGCCTGCCACAACCAATATAAGGCAGGTTTGAATAGCAAATACATATTGCAGAGGTATATAGAGGTACCATAAATAAGCTTTGCCACTTATTAGGTGAGGTTTTTTGGCAGGGATTTTTTAATCTCTCTCTTCCTCAGTTAAGATGTTTCTAAATTGAGGATAATACTACAAAATCTACAGGGAAGAGTCAAGGATTAAGGAGAGACTGCTGAATATTTAGCTCAGAACCTGGTACAGAGATTGGTTATCATCCTCATCGTAATGATGATGATACTGACAGATACAAACTAGTAACCCAGGTTCTAAAACATTTACACCTATATTGTTATAACAGGATATTATTGTGCATGGGCTCCGGAAAGTGAAAAGATTTGAGATTGTTGGGTTTGGCTTTAAACACATTGAGTTTGACACGCCAATGGGGTTTCAGGTTGGAAATATCAAGAAGGCAGATAAAATGAGACAGGGTTATGTGAAAATATTTGAAGTTTATCAATGTCAATGGGAGATTTGCAGCTTTAGACGCTTCTTTGTGGATTCTTCTTAAGTTAGAAGATGAAATTCCATATAGTCCGAGTAGAGGCAGAGAAGGAAGCTCAGGACAAGACCTAAGGAATGGACTTACAGGTGAAAGAAACTGAAAGAGAATGCAAAACCAATTGTAAAGCACAGGAGGTGGTAAGGCAGCAGAAAACTAAGAAGAGAGAAGAACTCAAGATACTAAAATATTATAAAAAGGCTAATATAATTAAAACAGTGTGCTAATGGCATACAGATAGTGAAATAAAGGTCAGACAGAACAAGAGTCACGTACATTAAGTATATAATGTAGATGGAGTTTCAAATCACTGGGATAATATGATTTAGTAAATAAATAGTAAGTGAATGCTTGAGTGATCTTTAAAGGGAAAGAGACTTTTTTATTATATACTATACACATCTACTCTTAGGGTAGATAGTGTATCCTCACCAAGAAGAATAAAGACCCATTTATAAAAAATGTACTAGCCGAATATTGGGAAAAATGATGAAAACTTCACAATCCACAAAAGAAAAAAATGGCAGATTTGAATAACAATGTACTAATTCTCTGTTATGAAATTACACTAAACAAAGTTAACACATAAATAATTTAAAAAGGGAGAAGGATTTTGACATATGCAAGTCAAATATTAATACTTATAAAATAAAAAGAGCTTCTATACATCAACTTCTTAAAAGTTCATTTATCCCAAGAGAAAAATGGACAAAGTATGTAAACAATAAATTTCCAGATAAAAACTACAAACAAATAGCAGACACATGAAAATATAATACTGATCTTTAAAAAAGTAATATAGCTTTTGATGCCTATTATACAGGTTCAAAAAAATAAAATATATTGAAATATTCAGTGTGTGTGTTATTATACAAAAATGTATTCTCATATTTAGTTGGTGGATGACAAATTGGTACAGTGGTTCTGAAAGTCTAATATGATACCATTTATCTATATTATAAATGCGTGTAGCCTAGAGCCCAGAAAATCCAGCAACACTAAAACCATTAATCCTAACTCTCATGTAGAATTATAAATATAAAAAATTATATATAAACAATTTAGATATGTTCACAGGAAAGCTTATTATCACAATAAGAATGAAGAAAAGACAAAAATGAAATTTAAAAATTTTAAATATCCATTGATAGGGGAAAATTATAGATCCAAAAATAAAGTATTTCAGAAATTTAAAAAACAGCAAAGTAAATCTACTGACTTGAAAATATATCAATAACATATTATTGGACAATACAATAACTTGGGTGTATTTAAATGTGTAAATATATGCTGAAGCAAAATACTGCTTACAAATGATATTTATAATTGTTAGCCATGAAAAGCTGATTAGAGGAAAGAAGGAAAATTTTTACCTTAAGGCTTCAAAAAATTAGTTGGGTAATGGTTTTGCTGGTATATGTATGCTCTTCAGTTTTCTAAATTTTCTTAAATGAGTATCAGTTACACTTACAATATTTTAAAACAGAAGTTGCCTTGCTTCTTGGTGGAGTTAAAATTATGTAGTCAGTAAAAACATATTACTTGAAGACATATGCAGAAGCATATCACAGCTAAACTATTTACTTCCAATGCAACTTCCTCAAGTTCTTTCACCTTTTTGTGCCCCAATTTCCTCAAATGCAAAATGAGCCTAAAAATACCTCCTGTGTAGCATTGTTTTTCTGAAACATCAAATGAGACATCAGTCTGATATTGAAGGTAAAATATATGCTTCGCGGCTGGCATATAAATATGCTAGTATGATTTTTATTGTTTTTCTTGGTGATAGCAACAGTGGAGAAGAAAATAGCTAGCTTTGATATTTCAAGGAGAGATTAGTTGAAATGTGGGAACAGATGGAATGTGAAATTTATGTCCTTTGAACTACCACCCAGTTTTTTGAAGAAGTAGGCTATATCAAGATGATTTTTCTCCAGCCTGGGTAACAGAGAGAGAGAACCTGTCTCAAAAAAAGATTATTTTTCTTTACTACCCCTTAAATCACCACACCAGCCTCATCTTCCCCTTCCTTGCAGTTGCTCTGGGTGACTAGCCAGTCTGCAGATATATTCTTCTTTGCCCCATCTTTGAGCCTCTGTGACAGCTCTTTCCATCAATGAGAATTTCCGTACCACCTGTTGACAGCCAACCCATCTTGTAAAGAAAAGCTCATTCTCGCACTACTGCTTTCATTCTTCATTTCCCACACTTTATGGACATTGCTAGCACATCCACTTGGTCACCTTGTATCATCATTTGTGCCAATGTAGATCACTTACAAGATAAACTTCTTGATGAGTGTGGGAGACTTGAGAGGCGAGGGATGGTGAGACGTATTAAAGTAGATGCCCACACAGAATTTAATAAAACACAACTTAGATAACTTTCAGTGACTATTAAGTGAATTTAAGATAATAGGAAGATGGAGGAGCTAAGGAAAAGGCAAATATTGAACTTAATTTTTTGCCGAGGTAATTATGATGCTGTAAAAAAAATAGGATAGTGAGGATTTTCTTAAAAATGAACAGAGAAAGACATTTCTATTTCAATTCCTACTCCCAAATTAAAATAAAAATGACAGCAACAAAAGTAGTGAAGGAAACCCCATTTTCAGTGAAACTAAGGAAGAATCATAACCCTAAACCACAACCACAAAACATGAAGATTAGAGTAAAATTTGAACTAAATCAAGGGAGACTGTGGTAAAAGAAATAAAAACTTTTTTTTTTTCACAGTAGAGGATGCCATTTTAGGTGGCACAGCCTTAAAGGACCAAATAATCTTTCTTGAAAAGGAGAGCTCTGAATGAGTAGATAAGCCAGAGGCATATGCCTGGATTTTATTCCCCATACCACTGTTTGCATATAGGTTTGAAGGGCGGTCCACACAGATCTGTCTGTATAGGTGTACAGGAAATGGTTCAGGGAAATGGAAAGATAAAGGAAAGAAGTAAATGTTTTATGTACTGATTACAGCAAGCTGCCTAAAGATAAATAAATGCTAAATTGCAATGCATGAAGTCTAAATATAATTGGTTATTTTAAAGAGAAATGTAGATTCCTCGATTTATCTCAGAAAATATTAAGAAAAGAATTGAAAATGCAGTCAAAAAGCTGCCTTTCGAACAGTTACAAGGCTGCGACTATTTACAGGGGAAATGTAATAAACCTTTAAGAACCAGATAATTTCTATTGCTATGTTATTTAAGCTGCCCCACACCATTAATTTTTTAAAATACTAGTTTAAAAGAAAGGCTTTTCCAGATCTTTTTACAAAGCAAGGACAGCTGTGATTCTGAACTATAATAAAGATAGCCCCCCCAAAAAATACGTAAAAGAAAGAAAGTACAAGCAAAGCTCGCTTTTTTATTATGTAATTTTAAATGACACATAATAATTGTACATATTTATAACATGCAGAGCATGTTTTGATACAAATACACGATGTGTAATGATCAAATCCATGTAATTTGTATACCTATACATCAAATATTTTCATTTTTTTTTGTGTTTAGAACATTCAAAATAGCTCTCTTGAAGCTATTTGAAAATATATAATAAATTTTTATTAACTATAGTCACTTTACAGTGCTACAGAACATTAGAACTTATTCCATCTATCTAACCGTAACTTTGTACCCACTGACCGACCTCTCTTCCTATCCGCTGCCCATCCTTTCCAGCCTCTTATAATCACTATCCTCTCTACTTCTATCAGATCAACTTTATTAGCTTCTACATAGGAGCAAAGCTCACTTATTATTAAGACAAAAACTCTGAGTGAAATAATAGTCAAGTTAATCTAGAAGCTTTTCAAAATAATTATAAATAGGACTCAACTTTGAGCTGCTAAGATGGTTCAATATTGAAAATTGTTTATATTAAGAGTATAGGGGTATATGCTTGTCTCTTCCAAAATTTAAAATAGTCTTTTATAAAATTTAACATTCATTCTAATAAAACTTACAGTAAAATGGGACTCAGTAAGCTAAACACACAGTCACATAAAAATACACAAACTCATTTAGAAACATTCTCAGTAAAGACATTAACAAGCCAAGAATGCCCACTTCAAAATAGATGATATTTTTAGGAATTGTTATCAACATTAATTTGGCTACATATAAAATGTCATAAAGGAAAATAAAAAAGTTATTCTTATCTTCACAAAATTTGATCATATTCCAAAAATCACAAAAGATTCAATGGCATATTTTAATAAATATAGCAATGTTTAATAAGAAATTGAGAGTGTTCTGTCTGTCTTTGCCCATGAACAGTATCATCTTACTTACTTTCTAGGAAAAAGGAAGCCTTTATCAGCTCAGCCCCTCATTGAAAGAGAGAAAGAGAAAGAGAAGGAGAGAAATATAGAATTATAACTTGGGTAGAGAGAGGCAAGTTGGAAAATTAAGATCAGTGATTTTGCAATAACTAGATTCTAGATGTATTTGGAGACAGAGAGTCAGAAAAACAATTACAGAAGAAAAGGGGCTTAGGGCAGAAATAGTTATGTAGAAAGTAAGGAATTTTACAGTTTGAGTACTAGAGAGAGATTTTGAGCGAGTGCTCAGGAGACCTGCTCAGAGAAGCTTGCAGGTGTGACTCATTAGTAGAAGGACCTATGGCTAGGGGCATAGGCAGACCAACAGACTCAGAAAAACATGGGGACTAAATAATTTCAGCGAAACAAGAGGGTGAATATGACATCTTCTGGGTAAATAAAAATTCTACATGGAACATTCCTAAGAGCTGGACAAAAATAATTTCTTTTGGACATGATAACAGATTACAAACAGTGTCCAACCATCTTGTTTATTTCCCCATTGGTGAAAAATGAGATGCATAGTGTCTGCCATCCAACTTGCTGGAAAATATAAGTAGAGTTCCTTTCTTTGGAGGCATGAATTAGGATTGTAAATAGCGTGGTGGTTAAAATTATCAGTTCTATATTTCTTTTCTTCATTACTTTTAATTAACAAATAACAATTGTATATATTTACAGCATACAACATGATGTTTTGAAATATATATATATATATACATCATGGAATGGCTAAATAGAGCTAATATTTGTATCACCTCGCATACTGATTTGTGGCAAGAACACTTATAAGCTACTCTCAGAAATCTCTAAGTGTAAAGTACATTGCCATGAACTCTAGTCACCATAGTGTACAATCAATCTTTCTTTTTGTGTTTTGTTTTGTTTTTGAGATAAGGTCTCATTCTTTCACCCAGGCTGGAGTGCAGTGGCACAATTTCGGCTCACTGCAAACTTCATCTCCTGGGCTCAAGCAATTCTCCCACCTCAGCCTCCTGAGTATCTGCAACTACAGGCACATGCCACCACGCCAGGCTAATTTTGCTTTTTTTTTTGTAGAGATTGGGTTTCCCCATATTGCCCAAGCTAGTCTCAAAATCCTGGGCTCAAGCGATCCACCTGCCTCAGCCTCCCAAAATGCTGGGATTACGGGCGTGAGCCACTGTGCCTGGCTACAATAGATCTCTTGACCTTATTTCTCCTAACTGAAATTTTGTATCATTTGACCAATATCACCCCCATTCTTCCCACCAACACCTCTCCTAGCACCTGGTAACCACCATTCTACTCTCTGCTTCTATGTGACATACCCATTTCTAGATTACAGGATTCAAATTCTAGATTTGTCTCTGAACCTTCTGTGTCTTGGTTTCTTACCTATAAAATGTGAATAATAACAGCACCTCTTACCTAATTTTGTTGTAAGTATTCAATAATTAAAGAACACGTTTAATACAAAACTTGAATTTGTATGTACTCAATAAATACTCTTTTAATGAAATACACTGTTAATTTTCTTGGGAAATATATATTGGTATGCCACTATACTGTGTGTCATCTCTCAATATAATATCCTTTAGGTCCAGCTTACCTTATGAACATAACATACCAGGAAAGGCATTCTTTAATACTGAATATGTACTAAATAAAGCACTTTTTAATGTTGAAAGATTCTCATATTTAGTTTTTTTTTTAACTTTTTAAAATTATACTTTGACTTCTAGGGTACATGTGCACAACGTGCAGTTTTGTTACATATGTATACATGTGTCACGTTGGTGTGCTGCACCCATTAACTGGTCATTTACGTTAGGTATATATCCTAAAAAACTGGCAATTATTTGTCACAGGAAAACTTTTTTTGAATTATTACATAAAATTTCACGGACAATAAAGGATAGATTGTGTTTAGCTTCATGGTGAGCAATTATCCAAAGAAAAGAAAGAAAACAGTTGTTTGATTTCAGAAGGAACTACGTTCACCACTTCACAAAACTGAGAAGATAATTTGGTTGAGGAGATAGATTTCTCATTTTAAAAAAATACTCAATTTCTTTTAGTTCCTGCTGTGTCTTCCTTCAAAAGGATCATCGACTTTATATATTTCTAATTTTTGCTCCATTGAACGTACAGACATAACCTGAATACATCCTTATCATTTATTTTCAAAAGAGATATCATGACTCCCTGCCAGGTTGCTATCTGTATTGCCCACAAGACAGTCAACCTGATGACACAGGATGAAAATGGCTTCCAGCCCTACCCATGAGTCTAACTCTGTTAACTTCACTTATTGGAGTTTATATTTTCATGTATTGGCAATTTGTCCCTTGCATTGACTTACTGCCCTATAGTGGAGATTACTGCTGTAACTACTGGCTCATTCTTCATCACCAGGCTTATAGCTCTCTCTGGCCACTCTAAGGTAATATTTAAGTACTCTGCATCACAATACTACTTTAGCATGACTAACAATGATATATATGTTGAAAAATAAGCAAATTTTCACAAGAACTATGTGTACCAGTTATTACTAGTGGGAAATATGACCAGCTAGGTCTGGTGAAGGCAGATCATGAAGAATTATTAAAACAGTCAGAGAAGCAAGTTAGTTCACTATGGACTTATTTATATTTAGCCTACTCAGGGTTTACTGTGATTTTGAATCAGAGAATTCTTGATCTTGAACAAATCTGGAAAATTATAAGCTATTATCTCATCAAATATTGCCCCTTTCTCCTTCACACTTCTTTTTGCATTCTCATTAAAATATATATATATTTTTGAGACAGGGTCTTGCTCGATTGCCCAGGCTAGAGTGCAGTGGCACAATCTCCTGTCACTGCAGCCTCCACATCCCACGCTCAAGTAATCCTCCCACCTCAACCCCCGAGTAGCTGGGGACTCCAGGCGCATGCCAAAGCCCAGCTAAATTTTGTATTGTTTTGTTTTGTTTGTTTTTGTAGATATGGGGTTTTACCATGTTGGCCAGGCTGGTCTCAAACTCCTGAGCTTAAGCAATCCACCCACCTCAGCCTCCCAAAGTGTTGGGGTTACAGGCATGAGCCACAACACCCGGCCATTAAATTCGAATTAAACACGTTAGTACTTTTCACCCTTTGTTCCTCACTTGTATAGTTTTCATTGCCTTTTATCTCTATGTTGGACAGTTAGTTATTACTTTAGGTATTCTTTCAGTTTGCTAAACATGTCTTTAACTTTGTCTAATCTGCTATTACACCTATCCATTGCACTTATTTATTTAATCACATTTTTACAAGTCTTTTTTTTCTTAAATATGTCTGTTCTCATTTTATAAACATAAGTAGTGTTCATTCTCATATTCTAAATTTTACCATGTTAAGAATATTTATTTTACAGCATTCTTGTATAATTCCACTATACGATATTACACATTATACAATGTGCAATTATACAATGTGTAATTCCATTATCTGAAGATCCTGGGGATCTGATACTATTGGTTTTATTTTTGGAGTTCCCAGGAATAATCCATGGGGAGTCTGTGCAGTCTGGATAGAGACAGCATCCTTCCAAAGAGAATTTGTTTTTACTTCTGCCAAGTACCCTTACGTTTTACCAACCCAAGTCTCCTTTATGGTACCTACTAATTTAGAAGTTGTCAGGACAAAGGAAATAAATTTAAACCACACACAGCTATCATGAGGCCATATTTGTGTTTACAAGTCTTTAGGAAATGCATTTTTCCCAACCAGAGTTCAAGCCAAAGTAGCTAAATTATCTGATCTTATTTTGGAGTTTAGCTGATTTTTTTTCTTTTCCTTTCCATGTTTTCATTAGGTTATGCTATTTAAAGCTTCTACAATTGTCCATTTTAGCTCCTATGTGGACTTCCCACCCCTCATTCACCTTTAACAATGTCCATTAAAAGAAAGCCTTTTGGTTTCTAAGATTGGAAAACACGTCCAGGTAAATCATAACTTTAGTGCAGTTAACTACTCCAGTCAAAACTTTTTTGTTTTAGGTCACTGTGGAGTTTGCTTACTGTCTTAGTCCACTCAAGCTCCTATAACAAAATACCACAAACTAGGTGACTTATAAACAACAGAAATTTATTTCTTACAGTTCTGAAAGCTGAGAAGTCCAAGATTAGGGTGCCAGCACAGTCAGGTTTTGGTGAGGGCCCTCTTCCAGCTTGTAGACTATTAACTTCTCCCTGTGTCTTCACATGGGGGAAAGGGGCAACACGGCTCTCTGAGCCCCCTTTTATAAGAGCACTAATCCCATTTATGAAGGTTGTGCTTTCATGACAAATTGCTTCCCAAAAAACCATACCTGTTAATACTATCACTTTAAGGGTTAAGATTTCAACATACGAATTTAGGGGGACTCAAACATTCAGACCATAGCACTTACATTCTCACAAGCTCAGCATTTGAAAGAATGTTGTTATGTTTTATCTAGGTATATTTTATCCACATATCTTACAGTGGGAGGGTTTTCTATTTACTTGATCATACGGATAGAGATTCAAGTTAGTGTAATCAGTAACTTGACTCACGAAGTCATGATGTTCTTAAAATGTATCATCTGGATTGAGTCTAGTTCAAACTGGTATGCTTAAGTCTCACATCTTTGTAAACTCTCAGCCCAGGACCCATACCCAGAATTAGCCACATCTGGTAGTCAGAGTTGTTGATGGCAAGTGATAGAAACTGACCAACTGTCTTAAATAACAATAAAAATAAATAACAGAGAGGGATATTGGGGATTCCCAAAATCAGCCGCAGGCTGATAGCCAGGCCTAGAGGGCGAAAAAGAATGAAGAAAACTGTCATGTACATCTGGTTCAATATTCAAAAATTCCCTCTAGGAGCAATGATTCAAGCCTAAATATTTTCTCTGCCTCCCAGCTGAGTCCTAGAGGTGAGCTTAACTCCCACTAAGATATAAAGGAGATTCTCTAAAAGGGAGATGTGATACAGCAAAACAATACAAAATAAAAAGAAATCTTGTATCAGCAGATGTGGCAAAACAGTTGAAAATATGTGACACTTGGAATTGATAGAGATCGTTAGATGTCTTATAATTATATATCCTTCCCCAGCAGAATTACGAATAAATCAGGTTGCTTTCATCTTATATTTGCTGAGTTTTTGTTATGCCAAGTGCATATTTTTGTATTCTTGTGACAAAATTTTCACATATTTGTCTTTATTGCATTTCTGTCACTTGCAAGAAACATTTGGAATTTCAGTGGAATCATCCTTAGCATTGTTCAAGTCCATCCCCACCTTGATATATTCTATGTTCACTCGGCCCTTATTGCTTACCAGTCTTGAACAATTATATAATTTCCTACTGCTATATTTCAGCCATTATACCCCTACTCATTACGTGAACTTTTATTGATATTTAACTACAAAACTTCTTTTTTTATAAAAAAATTATTTCTCATGCAATCTGTAAACTAGAAAGGAAAGTATTGTGTTTTATGCAACAGCCCTGTAGTTAAGTACTATTATTCCTACTGTAAAGATGAGGAAACTATAGTTTAGAGAAATTAAACAAACAAACAAAACATGCCCAACTCTTACAGAGTTAGTTAAGAGCAGAGATGAGA
The DNA here is from genome assembly GCF_028858775.2 of Pan troglodytes. Classification (NCBI taxonomy): domain Eukaryota; kingdom Metazoa; phylum Chordata; class Mammalia; order Primates; family Hominidae; genus Pan; species Pan troglodytes. The sequence goes on along the minus strand of NC_072402.2, from coordinate 161,825,729 downwards.
TGCAAACCCTTTACTTGACTATAAAGTTTTGTTCTGAGCAATTAGGTCATTCTGGTGTAAAATATCGAATAATTGTTTCCAAACACTTTCCCACTATTAAGTAGATGACTGAATGCCTTCTTTATTACTTCCTAGATTATAACATCTGAGTATTCATCTTTCCAACAAATAGTAATTTTGTAACTATGTACCAGGCACTTTTCTAAGTGTTTAGAATACATGAATAAATTAAAGAAAAAAAAATCTCTATGCCCATGTATCTTTGTAGCAGAGGTGAGATAGACAGCAAATAATAAATACAATAAATTCCAATTTTAGGTATTTCAGATGGGGTTAAATACGGTGGGAAAAGAATTTAAAATCCTTTAGGCTGAGTGGAAAATAAGAATGCTGGGGATCACAGGTTGAAAAGAATTGTTGCACATTGTAGTCATGTGTTAGGTTGAACCATATGAAATTGTTTTTGACTTATGAAAATGGCAATTCATAGCATTCAGCCTATATAAGTGGTCAAGATAGACATCATTGAGAAGGTAAGCTTTGAGCAAACACTTGAATGGGATAAGGGCTAGCCAGACAGATATTTGATGGAAAAATGATTTAGGTTCCTTCTGTGCATGACATATAAACCTTTTCTCATTTTAAAGTTCTTTTGATCTGACCATTGGCCTCCTATGATAAATATTCATCTAGTCTCAGACATCCTCTGTTACATGTCAGAATTCATCATTGTGGAAGTGTAAGGTATCCAGAAAGCCAAACATTTTTCATAATGTTGTTAGTGTCATGAGCTTTGCATGTATTTCCCCTTTTTCCAAAAATAAATTACCATAAAAAGACCTTTAGGAAACTTCAATTCTCAAGTATTTCTTCCCAGTGATTCAGAAGCAATAGATATATTTGCTTGCTTGCTTTTGGCCTATCCATCACTGCCACATGAAAAATAGTTGTAGGATCTTCAGTATGTTTGGTAAACCCTGGAAGGCTCAATTATGATATGATCATCTCTCTGGGACACTACCATGTGTGCCGTAAAGTATTAACTCAATGGGCCTTAGTTACTCAAATCCTGGATCTTCCAAAGAAAGGACTGATCCTTGACCAGCTCCTGGGGATAATCTCTGAGCCCTTGGAATCTACTGCCTTACAAGAGTGTTTTAATATATAGCAGGCTTTGTATCACATCGGTTTGACCTCTGGGGGCTAGAATCTGAGTAGCCACAGTCAGTCAAGTAGGAGCTGCATGCCTACATGACTGACCCCATTAAAAACCCCAGTTCCGGCCAGGCGTGGTGGCTCACGCCTATAATCCCAGCACTTTGGGAGGCTGAGGCGGGCGGATCACTTGAAGTCAGGAGTTCGAGACCAGCCTGGCTAATGAGGTGAATCCTTGTCTCTACTAAAAGCACAAAAATTAGCCGGGCGTGGTGGTGTGTGCCTGTGGTCCCAGCTACTCAGGAGGCTGAGTCAGGAGAATTGCTTGAACCTGGGAGGCGGAGGTTGCAGTGAGCCAAGATAGCGCCACTGCACTGCAGCCTGAGCGGTAGAATGAGACCATCTCAAACAAACAAACAAACAAACACAACCACCCCCACCCCCGCCCTTCGCCTCAGTTCCCAAGGTAGAGGTGAGCTTCCCTGTAGCAGCACTTTGTACATATTGTCTCAAATTGTTACTGGGAGAATTTAAGACTGTCTGTGCCACTCTTTGGGAGAAGACAACAGGAAGCTTGTGAGCTTCAGCTTGTGCTTGGTTTCTCCTAGACTTCACTCTATGCATCTTTTTTCTTTTCCAGGTTTTAATTTGTATCTTTTTTACTACAATAAACTGTAACTGTGAGTATAACAGCTTTTCTGAATCCTCCTTTTGGTGAATCATTGAGCCTGAGTGGTCTAAGGGATCTCCAACACACCAACCACCACACCTTATCCCTTTTTCCTGGGACACAGTAATCGTATGCATTATATTTCCAGGATCTGATCACCCTTTGCCTTTGAATGGAGTCCAGGAGAAGAAGTAGGCTGTCTAGCATTGTGTTCCAGAGCCCCACCCCATCCTAATTTAATATCCTTCACTTCTTCATGTCGACACACAGATTTTGATTGTTCACCTTTTCACAATCTCTCCATCCCAACCCTGGCTTTAATCATGGATTGTTCCTCCTACTTTGATTAGGAACTTTTCATTTTGGAAAATAAGCTTAGATACACAGATTTCCATATTAGTAGCAAGCACCCTAGGTGCCTGTTATATCTCCTAAAAGTTGAAAAGACAAAGTTCTCAATTACAGTCAGTTTCTTTTTGTTCTTTATTTCACTATGTTGTCCAGGCTGGTTTCAAATTCCTGGACTTAAGCAATCCTCCACCTTGGTCTCCCAAAGTGTTAAGATTTCAGGCACGAGCCACTATACCTAGCCCAAGTCAGTTTCTTTAATCAGTTACCAATCTCTAATGACCATTGACCAAACTATTTATAAATTTCCCATCTCTTTATGTCTTTTTTTATGGTAAAAATTAACATTAAACATTCTTCTTTTCATAATCAAATATAGATATTATGTATATAAAACCTATATGTGAACTGCAGTAATGTGGAAAACATGTTCATTGCATGGAAGGTTGGATGATTCATCTAATATTATTCTATAATAGAGATCATGCATTTTTATACAAATTAATAAAAATCTTTTATTTTAGTAAAAAGGCAGAGTTTTTCAAATTTTAAATACTGGTATCAATAATCTAATGTGACAAAACTATTTTCTACAACAATGTTGCTTTTTTGGAAAGAAGACATTGGATTGGAAAACGCATAAGAACCCTAATTTATAAACAAATTTTACTTTATATCTTAATTTTTTAAGTTTCATTTTCAGTCACACATCACCCCTACAGTGACCTAACATTTTTCAATATGCAATACAATTTGTATATGCAATTTCAATGCAGTGACCTAACATTTTCAATATGCAAAAACGATGAAAAAATTAGTTAATAAAAATAAATGTTATTTTCAAACATGTTTTAAAATTTCTTCAATATGTCCTATTTCAAAAGTTGTGCTCATCTTTAGAAGGACATAGGAATCAGTGTTCAAAATGAGCAATGAATCAACTATTCCAATTAAAGCATCAGGCAAATTACTACTTATAACATAATGTTTAATAGTACCTCAAACTTATGAAATAAAATAATTCTATTAGTAGTAATCATTTTCCCATCTCTGTAAATTCTGTTTCTATAAGTAATGAACCCATCCTTAATGCTTCTGTGGAGTAACCTCTATTCACATTATTATTTGGCTGATCATCCTTTTGGGGAATATTATGTTATGTAGAACCATCAGTGTAAATGAATTTGCTTAAATGTATGGTTCTAAATTAGTGAACATAAATTACAGCTTCATGATTTGTCATCATTTTGGTTGACACAGGATTCATTTAAATATAATTGAGAAATGATTTGAATACTATATATGTATATGTACTATATATGCATATTAATACTATATATGTATATATAGTACTATAGGAATACTACATATGTATATGTACATGTACTATGTATGTGTATATATGTTCAGCCATTCTGATAAGTTATCATCCATACTGCTATATTTAGCTTCTTTCTGGGAATATAGCTTTAGCAATTCAGAAATGGACTGCAAACCTCTGACTTCCAGATAGGTCACTGTCAGTTAAAAAGTGCATAGTATAAATACACCTCAGTTTATGAAAAGATATACGTTTAACTCACAGATCTCACTGAACAGTAGATATTTATAGAAAACAGGCAAAGGAAACCCAGCCATGACTAGATGCAAATATTCCAGTTTACAGTTTCTAGTATAATCTCTATTAATATCTTCCACAATGAGATCAACTTTAAGAGCATCTAATAAGAATTTACCAGTCAGCCTCACATGCCTTGACTCTTTCGCTAATCACACAATTGTTTATCATTGAAGGAAACTCACTTTTCTTATGAAGTGTGGTGCTTTCCTGAGGAGAGGGGTTTTAGATTTGAAGATGCTATTTGTGTCATAAATGTACGAGCAAGCACAGAAACAAGCAAGAAATGACTGCCTTTTATGTTGATGTAATAGAGAATATGAATATTTGAATGGTGTATGCAAGTAAGAGTGACATAACAAGGAGAAATCTTCTATTTCATTTATTTCTGGGAGAGGGAAACACTTTCAGACATGTTACCTGAAAAGGTTTGCTTAAAGTACACATGAAAGAATGCAAGACTTTTAAAATAAAAATTTAGTTTGGGTAAAATCAGGCAGATAGAGAAAAGAGGAGAGAGTATATAAACTTAACTTCATTGACTTTCTTAAGAGAGTGATGTCATCTATACCTGTTTTATCTGCCCTTATCCTTCAAACATCAGAATTAATATTTTATTTATAAATGGAATTTACACTCAATTTACTGAGCATCTCTAATGTACCAAGACTGTGCAAAGTTCTCTTATTTTCTGCATTTACTTCATGTTTAGAATCAAAACCATTCTTGATTGTCTTAAGGTCTATAACATGATTGTTACATCTTATGCAGCACTCTTATAAGTTAGTCTGGGTATCAAAGCCATCTTTATTAGAAATGGAAGTCATAATATATTTGGCTTCAAACAATGTACGTCTATTAAATTTAATGAAAATATCCATAATCAAAAGTAAAATAATTTATATAAATTACATTTCTTAAAAAGTCCCAAAGGAAGCAGTGTTGCATGAAAAATGTAAATACAGCAAAATCCTTATCTACCATTAATATGCCTGCAACTCCAGCCTTAGGTCAGACAGAAGCTGTACACTATCAAGTAAGGGAAGGATCATCAGTGTGCTAGTAAGAGTCATTCAAAAAGTTGTGGCATATCTTCTCTACAAAAGATAATTTTAATAACCATTTTTCTCTAAATAACTAATTTCCCTTTTTCAACTAAGCAGGTCATTTCCCACACCTGCTTTATAAGGGTAAAAAGAAAATTTATACAAAGATTCTAAATGCAATTATTTTTATTAGTCAATTTCCCCCTGCTACAAAGAAATACCTGAGACTGGGTAATTTATAGAGGAGAGAGGTTTAACAGGCTCATCCTTCTGCATGCTTGTGCAGGAAGCGTAATGCTGACATCTGCTCAGCTTCTTAGGAGGTCCCAGCAAAACTCACAATCATGGCAAAAGGCAAGATACGGAGCAGCATTTCACATGGCCAGAGAAGGAGCAAGGTGGGGTGAGGGTACACACTTTTAAATAACCAGATTTCACTGTCACAAGAACAACACCAAAGGGATGGTGCTAAACCATTCGTGAGAACTCTGCCTCCATAATTCAATCACCTCCCATCAGGCCTCATCTCCAACACTGGGGATTACAATTTGACATGAAACTTGGGCAGGGACACATATAAAAACTGTATTATTCTTCCCCAGCCCCTCCTGAATCTCATGTCCTTCTCATATTGCAAAATACAATTATGCCTCCCAAACAGTCCCCAAAAGTCTTAACTTATTCCAGTATTAACTTTAAAGTCCAAAGTCTCATCTGAGACAAAGCCAGTCCCTTCTGCTTATGAACCTGTAAAAGAAAAAACAAGTTAATTGTTTCCAAGATACAATGGGGTACAGGCATTAGGTAAATACTCCCTTTCCAAAAGTAAGACATTGGTCAAAAGAAAGAGGTTGCAGGCTCTGTGCCAGTGTAAAACCCAGCAGGCTTGTCACTGAATTTTAAAGGCCCAAAGAATCTCCTATGACTCCATGTCTCACTCACATGCAGAGCACACGGTGGGCTCCCAAAGCCACTCTGTAGCTTTCCAAGGCTTATCCCCCTCACATTGAGTGCGAGCGGCCTGGGGCTTTTCCAGAAATAAGGTACAAGATGTTGGTAGATCTACTATTCTAGGATCTGGAGGATGGTGGCCCTCTTCTCACAGCTCCACTAGGCAGTACCCAGTGGGGACCCTGTGTGGGGACATCAATACCACATTTCCTTTCTGTGCTGCCCTAGCAGAGGAGCTCCATAAGGGCTCCACCCCTGCAGCAGGCTTCTGCCTGGACATCCAGACTTTTCCATACATTCTCTAAAATCTGGGTGTAGACTCCCAAGCCTCAATTCTTACATTCTGTGAACCTGCAAGCTTAATACCATATGGAAGCTGCCAAAGCTTATGGCTTGTACCCTCTGAAGCAGTGGCCCAAGTTATACCTAGGCTCCTTTGAGCCAACGCTAGAGCTTGAGCAGCTGGGACCCAGTGAGCAGTGTCCTGGAGCTGTGCATCACAGTGTGGTGCTGGGCTTGGCCCATGAAACCATTCTTCCCTCCTAGGCTTCTGGGCCTGTTATAGGAGGGCCTGCACAAAGGTCTCTGAATGCCTTTGAGGCCTTTTCACCATTGTCTTGGATAGTAGCACTTGGATCCTTTTTTCTTATGCAAATTTCTGCATCCTACTGGAATTCCTCCCCTGAAAATGGGCTTTTGTTTTCTACCACATGGCCAGGCTGCAAATTTTTCAAACTTTTACACTCTGATTACTTTTTAAATATAAGTTTGCATTTTATGTCATTTCTTTGCTCAGACATATGAATGTATGCAGTTAGAAGCATCTGGGCATCTCTTGAGTGCTTTCATGCTTAGAAATTTCTTTTGCCAGATACCCTAAATCTCCACTCTGAAGTTCAAAGTTCCAGAGATCCCCAGAACAGGGGCACAATGCAGCCAGACTCTTTGCCAAAACAGAGTAAAAGTGACCTTTACTCCAGTTACCAATAAGTTCTTTACTTCCATCTGAGACCTCCTCAGCCTGGACTTCATTGACCATATTACCATAAGCATTTTAGTCATACCAATTCAATAAGTCTCTAGGAAGTTCCAAATTTCCCTACATCTTCCTGTCTTCTTCTAAGCCCTCCACATTACTTCAATCTCTGCCTGTTACCCAGTTCCAGAGTTGCTTCCACATTTTCAGGTATCTTTATAGCAATGCCCCATTCCTCAGTACCAATTTTCAGTATTAATTTGTTCTTACACTGCTATAAAGAAATACCTGAGACTGAGTAATTCGTATATTTAAAAGAGGTTTAATTGACTCACGGTTTTGCAGGCTGTACAAAAAGCATGATGCTGGCATCTGCTCAGCTTCTGGGGAGGCCTCAGGAAAACTTACAATCATGATGAGGGCAAAAGAGGGAGAAGAACTTTACACAGTTGGAGAAGGAGCAAGAAAGAGAGGGGCGAGGTGCTACACACTTTTAAACAAACAGATCTTGTGAGAACTCATTCACTACCATGAGAACAGGATCAAAGGGATGGTGCTAAATCATTCATGAGAACTCCACCCCCATGATCCAATTATCTCCCACCAGGCCCCACTGCCAACACTGGGGATTACAGTTCAACATGAGATTTGAAGATTTGGGCAGGACACTTATCCAAATCATATCATTACCCATCTCTGGTAAAACGGTATTTTGTAGATAAGTGAATCCATAATCTTTTTTACTATTTGATGGGGACCATAGGAGGAGGTCAAAGGCAGCAAAAAGACACTCTAAGATCATGCAGTTCCAAATAACATTAAATAAAATAAGTTACAAGGAAGCTAAACATCTAGTGGCTCATGCCTATAATCCCAACACCTTGGGAGTCTGAGGTGGGCAGATCACTTGAGCTCAGCAGTTCAAGACCAGCCCAGGCAAAGTAGTGAGACCTTGTCTCTACAAAAATATAAAAATTAGCCAGGCATGGTGATGCATGCCTGCAGACCTAGCTATTCAGGAAGCTGTGTTGGGAGGATTGCTTGAGCCTTGGAGGTCATGGCTGCAGTGAGCATTGTTCACACCACTGCACTCCAGCCTGGGTGAAAAAGTAAGACTCTGTCTCAAAAAAAAAAAAAAAAAAAAAAAAAAAAAGGAAAAATAAAAAAGAAAAAGAGACTAGTGGGATTTTATTACCTACAAATTTACAACATACAAATATGTATGTACATACACACACATTGAAAACAAATATATATATAAATATACAATCATATGTTTTAAATTCATAGATAATAAAATCCCACTATTCTTTTTCTTTTTTCTCTTTTTTTTTTTTTTTGAGACAGGGTCTATATATGTATTTGTATTGCCAGAAATGACAAGTAGTCTCATTCTAGGGTGTATCACATAGGAGAAAGTAATGAGGTAAAAGCAAATTGATATATTTTGTAGTTGAAAAATTAAAAGGGGGGATGAAGGAGGGAGGGAGGGAAGAAGGAAGGAAGAGAAGAGGGAAAATAAAAGAAGAGAAAACCCTTTCCTTAAATGGTATGGGACCAGTAGAAAAGGCTAATTTAAGGATAAGCAAGAGGACAAAAAGCCTAATGGGAAAAGTTTGGTTTGTTACAAAGTCTACACCTAAGACCTGAGAATGTCTGGTGTTGGAAAATATACATATTCCTCATATATCGCTAAGTCTAGGTCCTGTGCTGGTCTCTGAGAATATAGCAGGCAAAAAAAAAAAAAAAAAAAAAAAGCAAAAATGCCCCAATTCTCCTGTCCTCAGGGAGTTTAAATCCAAGTCAAGGGGAAAGATAATAAACACAAACTATGATATAATATCTCACTTGGGAATAAATACTATCAGGGAAAAACAGTAAGAGAATAAGGACTAATTGGGAGGGAAGAAGGTATCCATCAGGATAGGACATGAGCAGAGACCTGAACAAAAGGAGCAATCAAGTACTGGGGCCAGCTGGAGGCAGGGTGATCCAGACACGGGGAACAGCCAATGCAAGAAGGGAGGCAATGATGCTCCTTATGTGTGGAAAGGACATGACAGAGCCTGGTGTGGCTGTAGAATGAGTCAGGAATAGGAAAGGAAGTCAAAAGAGGTTGAAAGTGGAGCAGGCTGCAGACTGCACAGAGGTTATGGAGGGCTTTGGATTTTACTGCAAGGTGGGAAGCCATTAGACTATTTTGAGCGAAGGAGTGACATGTTATGACACGCGCTTTAGAAAGATCTTCCTGCCTGCTTCAAATAAACTGGACTATAGAGTGACAAGGGTGGAAGCAGGAGAACAGTTAGGAGGGTTTCGTATGTATATTTCTCTGTGTATAACTACTGGTACTACTTTCCAGATAAAAAGGGGATTAGTGATACTTCATTTACCAAAGTGATTCCAGGCGGATCATGTCATGTTAACTTTTTAAAGGTGTTATTTTATTGTAAAAACACGTTTAAAAAAGTTTAAGGCAAAAAATCATCTACAATAAAATCACCTAATCAAATAAATGTTTTTGTCAATCTTTCTCCCAACCATTTCATGTATTTATGTCAATTACCATATATGCAGTAATTTTGTAGATAGAATTACATAATCTATACTTTCACCTTCACATTTAACATTTCATCACGTGTATCTTCCTACTCTAAGTGTTTGGTTTTCCTAGCTCTCTATATTTCTTATTTTCTAACTGCTTTCCTCTTCCTCCAAATAACCACATGATATTTCCATATCTTTCTTGATACATAAACATTTCCTCTTTGAAATATTCTACTCTCTAAAAATGTTGTTTTGCCTTCATAAAATATATGTGATTCTTTCTGACACCCGTAATTTTACTTGCTAGAGGTCTAAGGTTTTAATGAATTAATTCTTGATTAAAAAAAAATGTATCCAAACTATTTTTAGAAGAAACAAAAGTATGTAGATATTTAGTCATATTTCTGAAGGCAAATCTGTTTAAATATGGTATTTCTTTTCTTTCTTTTTTTGTTTTTTGGCACATTTGCTGTCTGGGTCATGAACTCCCATTCTCATTCCTCCTTCAAACTCTCCCTGCAGCTCATTTCAAAGGGGAATGGTGTGTTTGTAAATACATTTGCTATTTAAAATGTATTCCAAGAATGGTTTTAGTGAAGCTTATTACTAGAATTGCATTTGCATTACTAAGTAATAAGTATTTACTCGAAGTACTGTTTGTGCATGGCCATCTGGTTTAATAACACATCCAAGGTTGAGACAGCTCCCCAGGGCTCCACAACTCACTGAGATCTTTGAGAGGGCACAACTACATCAGCAGACCCAGAATTTAAAAACACACAGCTTTTAAACTGCTCATTGGCCCTGAATGCAGTTTTCTTCCTTTGGAAATTATAATAACAGAGTGTTAAAAGTGTAGGGTCCAAGACATTTTATTTAGTCTTCAGTTCCAATAATCAATATTTGGGGGAGAACATTGATGCTGTGATATTTTAAACATTTCATTTTCCTAACTATATTCTAACTATATTACTTAAACAAAGAAAAAATGTGCTGGTAGAAATAAGTATTTTGTTACAGTTTTACAGGACATAATTATTGGGGGCAGTAGAAGGACTTAATCCATTTTAGTGGTATTCAGTTACAAAAGATATCAATCACTATTTGCAAAAGAAATAATTCAGTTCAATAAGTCTCTTCCAAAAATGTTCTCTTCCTCTGAAATATTTTAGAAATTGATATGGCTTGACTCTGTGTCCCTACCCAAATCTCATTTTGAATGTTACTCCCATAACTCCCATATATTGTGGGAGTTAATTTGAATTAACTCCCACAATAATTTGAATCATTGGGTAGTTCCCCCCATACTGTTCTCTTGGTAGTGAATAAGTCTCATGAGATCTGATGGTTTTCTCAAGCATTTTTGCTTTTGCATCTTCCTTGTTTTCTCTTGCCACCACCAAGTAAGAAGTGCCTTTCACCTGTTGTCATGATTCTGAGGCCTCCCCAGATATGTGGAACTGTAAGTCCGGTTAAACCTCTTTTTCTTCACAGTTTCAGGTATCTCTTTATCAGCAGTGTGAAAACAGACAAATATAGTAAATTGGTACCAGGAGTGGGGTGTTGCTGAAAAGATGCCTGAAAATGTGGAATCAACTTTGGAACCGGGTAACAAGCAGAGGTTGGAACAGTTTGGAAGGCTTAGAAAAAGACAGGAAAATGTGGGAAAGTTTGGAACCTCCTAGGGACTGAACGGCTTTGACAAAAATGCTGATAGTGATATGAACAATAAGGTCCAGGCTGAGGTGGTCTCAGATGGAGATGACGAACTTATTGGGAACTGGAGCAAAGGTGACTCTTGTTTTACAGAGATTGGTGGCATTTTGCCCCTGCCCTAGAGATTTGTGGAACTTTGAACTTAGAGAGATGATTTAGGGTATCTGGCAGAAGAAATTTCTAAGCAGCAAAGCATTTAAAAGGTGACTTTGGGTGCTGTTAAAAGTATTCCATTTTAAAAGGGAAATAGAGCGTGAAAGTTCAGAAAATTTGCAGCCTGACAATGCAGTAGGAAAGAAAAACCCATTTTTCAAGGAGTAATTCAAGCCACCTACAGAAATTTGCATAAGTAGCAAGGAGCCTAATTTTAATCCCCAAGACAATGGGGAAAGTGTCTCCATGGCTTGTCAGAGACCTTCACAGCAGCCCCTCCCATCACAGGCATGGAGACCCAGAAGGAAAAGGTGGATTCAAGGGGCGGCCCAGGGTCCCCGTGCTATGTGCAGCCTAGGGACTTGGTGCCCTGTGTCCCAGCTACTCCAGCCATGGCTGAAAGGGGCCAACATAAAGCTCTGGCTGTGGCTTCAGAGGGTGGAAGTTCCAAGCCTTGGCAGCTTCAATATGGTGTTGGGCCTGTGGGTGCACAGAAATCAAGAATTGAGGTTTGGGAACCTCTACCTAGATTTCAGAAGATGTGTGGAAATGCCTGGATGCCCAGGCAAAAGTTTGCTGCAGGGGTAGGGTTCTCATGGAGAACCTCTGCTAGGGCAGTGCAAAAGGGAAATGTGGGGTTGGAGCCTCCACACAGAGTCCCTACTGGGGTACCGCCTAGTGGAGCTGTGAGAAGAGGACCACTGTCCTCCTGTCCCCCGAATGGTAGATCCACCAACAGCTTGCACTGTGCACCTGGAAAAGTTGCAGACACTCAACGTCAGCCTGTGAAAGCAGCCAGGAGGGGGGCTATACCCTGCAAAGCCACAGGGGTGGAACTGTCCAAGACTGTGGGTAACTACCCCTTGCATCAGCATGACCTGGATGTGAGACATGAAGTCAAAGGAGATCATTTTGGAGATTTAAAATTTGACTGCTCCGCTGCATTTTGGACTTTCATGGGGCCTGTAACACCTTTGTTTTGGCCAATTCATCCCGTTTGGAACAGCTGTATTTACCCAATACCTGTACCATCATTGTATCTAGGAAGTAACTAGCTTGCTTTTGATTTTACAGGCTCATAGGCGGAAGGGGCTTGCCTTCTCTCAGATGAGACTTTGGACTGTGGACTTTTGGGTTAATGCTGAAATGAGTTAAGACTTTGGGGGACTGTTGGGAATGCATGATTGATTTTGAAATGTGAGGACATGAGATTTGGAGGGGTCAGGGGTGGAATGATATGGTTTGGCTCTGTGCCCCCACCCAGATCTCATCTTGAATTTTATTCCCATAACTCCCATGTATTATAGGACAGGCCCATTGGGAGATAATTTGAATCATGAGGGTGGTTTCCCCCATACTGTTCTCATGGTAGTGAATAAGTCTCATGAGATCTGATGGTTTTATCAAGGGATTTTGCTTTTGCATCTTCCTCATTTTCTCCTGCGACAAAAGAAGTGCCTTTCGTCTCCCACCATGATTCTGAGGCCTCCCCAGCCATGTGGAATTGTGAGTCCAATTAAACCTCTTTTTCTTCCCAGTCTCAGGTTTGTCTTTACCAGCTGTGTGAAAATGGACTAATACAGAAATATAATCTGCAGATTTTATATTATTTTCTATTGCTTTTTGGGAAACTAAAAAAAAACTCTATATAAGGTTCCAAATTGATTACACATTCATATATGAATAAATACATGAATATGTATATATGTGATGTGTATACGTATATATACGCATGCACACCTATTTTTTCTAAGAACATTCCAGAACAAATAGTTTGTGTTTAATAGTTTATTCTTGATACCCACTACTAATATTCTCCAGATAAACCCATAAGCAAGTATTTGGAACAATAGATAGTCAACAAAATATTTTTCATTACATTATCCTATTACTGAAAGTTTGTTCATTTCATTTCTTCTGATAAAAAAATCAATGCGCAAATATATAATGTCAGTCAGCCTCCCTCTGAGATCTTTATAAAGACTTAACTTTTTGCTTCAAGTACATGATTAAGTAGTGCCCTCTGTCCTTAGTATATATAATACACTAAAAGACCTGAATTCAATCCTTTAATCATAAATGCTTAAAGAAAACAGGCTGTTCTGTGTTCTCTAGATACGTTATCAGCTGTACCTTGAAAAATGACTTTCTATTTTAGAAAGTGAATTTCCAAAAAGAATTATCATGAACAGAAGATCTAGCTGAGAGAAGCGCTTACCCAGTAGAACCTGAATAAATTAATTCCCTGGTTACAAAGATCCTTGATTCCTCTTCACATTTGACTTACATATTTAACCAGAAACAAAGAAACAATTTATAGCCAAACCAAGTATTTCTATAAATCCTTCAAAGAATTAAGACTGAAATCTAAACTTATCCAGCCCATTTACATCACAAAAAGCAGGCTCATAACTCATGATTTTTCAACACCAAGCAATGCTTAATAAAATTCTAATTAGACATCTAAAGGTTCATCATGCTACACTGACCAGAGAAAAATTTGGGGGGTATTAAGCAATTTTTTTAATACCTGGTTTCTCTCATGAGTTTTAGGAATATTATATGAATTATTGTTACTATACTCAGGAAAAACCACCATAGTTAGATGTCCTGTTTAGGAACTTGAGTTATTTAAAAATATTTGTCAAATATAAATTTTAGTTTCTATTTTCTGTCAACTACAGTAGGCAAAAGAATGTTTTCAGAAGACTAGTCTGAGACCCTAGTAAACAAACATTTCTAACATTTGTGCTATTTTGGCTCTGGCTAGATAAAATTAAAGTAGACTATTACTGGTCTATTTCAGGATTAGGGAACAGAAGCAGAGGTTAAATAGAAAAGAAAAATTGCAGGAATGCAATGAAATCAGTTAAGCAGTGTGAAATTGCCACTTCCCAATAGGTTCTCATTGATGTAGAAATGTGTTCAGGCTTACACTTATTAGCAGAAGCTTTTCTTTTTGTCACAAGTTAAATTGTTTCCTATACATAACCAAACCAAAACAAAACAAAAACCCAACTAGGAAGATGGATGTGGTGTTTCTTATCATATAAAACTTTATCCCATAAGCTAATATGTCTGTTCCACTGACATAATTAGTTTAGGTAGACATTCTTCTTAATTTTATCAGATTAAATAAAGCCTGATAAATCTGTCAGATCTTAATTTTTAATATTCTGAATGTTTATGCCCTTTACCCCAAATTTATGTGTTAAATGCTAACTCCAAATGTGCTGCGATTTGCAGCTGGGGCCTTTAGGAGGTGATTAGACCTCGTCCTAGAGGGACGAGCTCTCATAAATGGAATTATTGCCTTTAAAAAGAGATCTCACGGAGCTCCCTTTTTTATTTCTGCCATGTGAGGACATCTATGAACCTGCAGCAGGCCCTCACCAAACACTGATTTTGCCAGGGCTTTGATCTTGGACTTCCCAACCTCTGAAACTGAGAAATAAATTTCAGTAGTTTATAAGTCACCCAGTCTATGTTATTTTTGTTAAAGCAGCTCAAATGAACTAAGACAAAGAGCTATTTTGAAGGGTAATGCCTAGGAAAATATTTTCACCATTATATATAATTAGTTCCCTTGCAGCTTCTGCAAAATAGCAAACTATAGAACAACTTAATCACACTGAAAAAAATTCTTATCTTGCCCCTCAGCTTTCAACCTGGCTCTTCTTGTTCAACTGTTGATATTTTAGTCATTCCCAAGCAAAACCTATTTAGTTAAAAAATCTTTTGCTGTGAAGAAGCTCTTCAGTCTAAATAGATCCCATTTGTCAATTTTGGCTTTGGTTGCCATTGCTTTTGGTGTTTTAGACATAAAGTTGTTGCCCGTGCCTATGTCCTGAATGGTATAGCCTAGGTTTTCCTCTAGAATTTTTATGGTTTTAGGTCTTACGTTTAAGTCTTTAATCCATCATGAGTTAATTTTTGTATAACATGTAAGGAAGGGGTCCAGTTTCAGTTTTCTGCATATGGCTAGCCAGTTTTCCCAACACCATTTATTAAATAGGAAATCCTTTCCCCATTGCTTGTTTTTGTCACGTTTGTCAAAGATCAGATGGTTATAGATGTGTGGTGTTATATCTGAGGCCTCTGTTCTGTTCCTTTGGTCTATGTATCTGTTTTGGTACAAGTACCATGCTGTTTAGGTTACTGTAAACTCGCAGTATAGTTTGAAGTCAGGTAGCATGATGCCTCCAGCTTTGTTCTTTTTGCTTAGGATTGTCTTGGCTATGCGGGCTCTTCTTTGGTTCCATGTGAAGTTAAAGTAGTTTTCTCCAATTCTGTGAAAAAAGTCAATGGTAGCTTGATGGGGATAGCATTGAATCTATAAATTATTTTGGGCAGTATATCCATTTTCACGATATTGATTCTTCCTATCCATGAGCATGGAATGTTTTTCCATTTGTTTGTGCCCTCTCTTATTTCCTCGAGCAGTGGTTTGTAGTTCTCCTTGAAGAGGTCCTTCACATTGCTTGTAAATTGTACTCCTAGGTATTTTATTCTCTTTGTAGCAATTGTGAATGGGAGTTCACTTGCGATTTGGCTCTCTGTCTGTTCTAGATGTATAGGAATGCTTGTGATTTTTGCACATTGATTTTGTATCCTGAGACTTTGCTGAAGTTGCTTATCAGCTTAAAGGGAGTTTTTGGGCTGAGACGGTGGGGTTTTATAATATACAATCATGTCATCTGCAAACAGAGACAATTTGACTTCCTCTTTTCCTATTTGAATACTCTTTATTTCTTTCTCTTGCCTGATTGCCCCAGCCAGAACTTCCAATACTATGTTGAATAGGAGTGGTGGAGTGATGAGACAGGGCATCCTTGTCTTGTGCTGGTTTTCTAAAGGAATGCTTCCAGTTTTTGCCCATTCAGTATGACATTGACTGTGGGTTTGTCATAAATAGCTCTTATTATTTGAGACACGTTCCATCAATATCTAGTTTATTGAGAGTTTTTAGCATGAAGGGGTGCTGAATTTTCTTGAAGGCCTTTTCTGCATCTATTGAGATAAATGTGGTTGTTTTCATTGGTTCTGTTTATGTGATGGATTACATTTATTGATTTGCCTATGTTGAACCAGCCTTGATCCCAGGGATGAAGCTGATTTGATCATGGTGGATAAGCTTTTTGAGGTGCTACTGGATTTGGTTTGCCAGTATTTTATTTAGGATTTTCGCATCGACGTCCATCAGGAATACTGGCCTGAAAATTTCTTTTTTTGTTGTGTCTCTGCCAGGTTTTGGTATCAGGATGATGCTGGCCTCATAAGATGATTTAGGGAGGATTCCCTCTTTTTCTATTGTTTGGAATAGTTTCAGAAGGAATGGTACCAACTCCTCTTTGTACCTCTGGTAGAATTCAGCTATGAATCTGTCTGGTCCTGGACTTTTCTTGGTAGGTAGGCTATTAACTACTGCCTCAGTTTCAGAATTTGTTAGGCAACCTACAGAATGGGAGAAAAATTTTGCAATCTATCCATCTGACAAGAGGCTAATATCCAGAATATACAAAGAACTTAAACAAATTTACAAGAAAAAAACAAACAACCCCCTCAAAAACTGGGCAAAGGATATGAACCGACACTTCTCAAAAGAACACACTTATGCAGCCAACAAATATATGAAAAAAGCTCATCATCACTTGTCATTAGAGAAATGCCAATCAAAACCACAATGAGATACCATTACATGCCAGTTAGAATGGCGATCATTAAAAAGTCAGGAAACAACAGATGCTGGAGAGGATGTGGAGAAATAGAACACTTTTACACTGTTGGTGGGAGTATAAATTAGTTCAAACATTGTGGAAGACAGTGTGGGGATTCCTCAAGGATATAGAACCAGAAATACCAGTTGACCCAGCAATCCCATTACTAGGTATGTACCCAAGGAATATAAATCATTCTACTATAAAGACACATGCTCACGTATGTTTATTGTGGCAGTATTCGCAATAGCAAAGACTTGGAACCAACCCAAACGTTCATCAATGATAGACTGAATAAAGAAAATGTGGCACATATATACCATGGAATACTGTGCAGCCATAAAAAAGAATGAGTTCATGTCCTTTGCAGGGACATGGATGACTCTGGAAACCATCATTCTCAGCAAACTAACAAAGGAACATAAAACCAAACACCACATGTTCTCACTCATAAGTGGGAGTTGAACACTGAGAACACATGCACACAGTGAGGGGAACATCACACATTGGGGCCTGTTGTGGGGAAGGGAGCTAGGGGAGGGATAGCATTAGGAGAAATACCTAATGTAGGTGATGGATAGATGGATGCAGCAAACCACCATGGCCTGTGTATACCTATGTAACAAAACTACATGTTCTACACTTGTACCCCAGAATTTAAAGTATAATAAAAATAAATACAATCAAATGATTTTTATATATTCCCGATTATTCTAAATATACAACAGAATTTTAGTCAAAGGTGGTAATATGTTATTTATAGTCCTTTATATTGATTTCTTTAAAATTTAAATATTTATTCTAAAAATGTAAACGTATGCTTTAAAATAATTTCATAAGTATGAAAACATGGGTTGCTCCTGTTCAATTTGAAATTACTCTTATGTTGATTCATATTTGTAAGACTGTAATTTTCATTATTATTTATTTTTTCCTGCTGGTGTTCTGAAAGGTATACGAATGGGAAGCAGCTAATATATCTCTATCAAGAACATGTTTTGGAAGTTAGACAGATTCAGAAAAGTATCATAGAAATTTTTTAAAGACCATGAACTATGCTCATTTCTGCCATTTCAAGTTCTGTGGCCCCAATTCAGTTATTTAAGCTCTTTGTGACTTTGTTTCTCAATTTTAAAATGTGTGTAATAATAGTATCTGGTTCACAGGTGCTATGGACTGAATTGCGTTCCTCCAAAATTGGTATGTTGATTCTCCAAACCCCAATAAGATAGCATTTGGAGATGGAGCTTTTGGGAGTTACTTAAGGTTAGATGAGGTCATGAGGGTAGTAACCTCATGATGAAATTAGTTCCCTTATAAGAAGGTACATAAGAAAACTCTCTCTTTCCCTCTCCATTTCTCTTTCTCTACCTCTCCTCCCTACCTCATTCACACAACAAGGAAAAGCCACGTGAACACACATCTACCACGCAGGAACAGAGCCCTCCCCAGAACCTGACCATATTGGCACGATGATCTCGCGCTTCCAGACTTCAGAAGTGATCGAAAATAAATTTCTGTTGGTTAAGCACCTTGTCTATGATATTTTGTTACTGAGACAGCCAAATGCCTAGGCAGATAAAAAGGGGTCCTCAGAGAATCTCCTAGTCGCCCCTCAAATGTTTACATCAGAGGCTTTTGTGCAAACGAGGGAACCTGCCCAGGACTTGTCTGGGCATGCCCACAGCAAACTGGAGCCAGACTTGCGGGCTGGGGGAAGTGGGTGGAGCCACAGGGAATTTATGCCATTTGCAGGGGAGGAACCTGCTCTCCAGCTCCTATAGTGACCTGGGAATCAATCTGTGAGGTGGGAGGCCTGTCAGCAAGACTCAGTTTCGCTCTCCTGAGCTTTTTTTTTTCCCTTTCCCCTGCTTTTTGCCCAATAAAATCCTGCTCTGCTCACCCTTCAACGTGTCTGCATGCCTAAATCTTCCTAGTCATGTGACAAGATCCTAGTTTTAGCTGAACGAAGGAGCAAAATTCTGCAACATTATGGCAGAATCCATGGCAGCATGGATTGTTCCTACATATATTTATATTATAACTATATATGTATATATATGATATAAATATAAACTGAGTCAGTTGTCATAAAATGCTTAGAACAGCCTGGCACATATATGTTTTAACAAGTATTATTATCATTATTTTTGAGACAGAATCTCGCTGTTGTTGCCCAGGCTGCAGTGCAGTGGCACCATCTCGGCTCACTGCAACCTCTGCCTCCTGGGTTCAAGCAGGTCTCCTGCCTCAGCCTCCCTAGTAGCTGGGATTACAGGTGCACATCACCACGCTCGGCTAATTTTTCTATTTTTAGGAGAGACGGGGTTTCGCCATGTAGGCCTGGATGGTGTTTTAACAATTATTATTTGGCATCTAGACGAATATTATAAAATCTGAGAACATCAAGATTCACCTGTACTTTTCTCTTACAGTTGCCAGCAACTGGTTTCCCCAAGAGTTATCTAAGGCCATCAAAGTGGCTTTTCCTGTGTGTGACAATGGACACATAATTAGCCACACACCCAGATCTCCCAACTCTCAACACATAATTTTAGAAAGCAGCATTCAAGGTGCAATTTTAAAGTTAAAATATTAAAATACTAACAAACTGTATTTCTATTGCGCTCATTTCATTCTTCTAATAAAATGTGTCTAGTTATTTTCATTATAACCATCATGCAAGGGCAAAGTCCTTTATAAATAAATATACACAAATATATGCACATATATAAAAATGTATATTCATAATACACACACACACACACACACACACACACACACACACCCCCCAGAGCTCAAAAAGGTAAAGTCAAAGAAAGACTTTCGTTACTTGGGTAGTAACACATTTTTGGTCTCTAGAAAAAAACTGTTTCCTGAAGCTTACTTCTATGGAAACCTGCAAAGCATCTGCCCCAGGTGCTAGCAGAAATTGCATTGGCAGTTTTTAATTGTGTCTGTGGAGAGTGTTTCGAAGGCAAACATATTTTAAATAGTTCTTAATGCCTGTGGGTGTAGCAAGAAATGAATGTGTTTTTTCAAGCTATTCATTACCTGCCCTTAATGACAGACACATTTCAGGGAATTCCTTTAAATTTTTATTTACTAAAGGGAGCTTTGTTAACTTTTTTATTCTGAGAAATGAATGAACATATAATCGAGCTGTGTATTCCTTTGAGATATCCTTTTCTGTGTGTGTGCCTATGGCTAGCCTCCAGTCCCCTTATCATGACAATCCTAGAACATTCTTCACACTTTAGTTTCCCTCTCCTTCAATCTGAGACACAATATAAAGTCAAATAGTAAGTGCACAGATGTTTGCACTTAGGTTCACTAATTTAAATTTCAGCTCTTCTAATTTCTAGATAAGTGAATTGAGGAACACTACTAAACTTTTGTATTTTTGCACAATGTTTTTCTTTCAGTGATGTCTCCTCACTAACCACAAAATACAATTCCAATTGTTCTTTCAGTTACTGAGTTCCACCACCACATAACCTGTCCTTTACTATGTAATCTTACCCCTGCACCAAACTAATAATAATCCTCCCTTTTATTGTTTATACCTACCTACACATGCTTTTGTTTATGCAATTTTTCTTACCTGCTATGTGGGCTTTTTTCTTATTTATAGGTCATCTCTTTACTTTTTTCATGAAAATGCCAATCTGCATAAATCTCAAGTATCCAGTGATTTCACAGAGCCCGTTCTTGTACTATAACTTATAATGCTACTTAGTCTGTTACCACTTTATATAACATTTAACTATTAGGCATTGTTGAATTTAAGTTGGTATTATTTCAGCAGAACTGTAATGGTTCTCAAGTGACCACAGAAAATATGAGAAGTTGGATAAGAAATCTCCTTTACATTTCCTTTACATCTCTCAGGACACAGCAGCATTTTCTCCGAAGATGAAATGAAGAATGAGCTCTGCTGAGTATGTTATTCAATTTGTTTAATGTGGCTGACATTACTGCCGTTCCACTGCTACCTAGTTTCTGTGTCTGCCTGGACATATGGTAGGATTGTACTATCCCAACCTACTGATGTGAACTGTGGTGATATGACATGCTTTGACCAATAAAATGTGAACAAAATTTGCATGTGTAACTTTCAGATAGAAACATTAGTTTGTTGGGGCTCTACCTCTTCTCTCTTCCTCTGCCATTGTAACCATGGAAGCATGTGTTGATATAGATATTCAATGCCACACTTGTTTATGGAGGACAAGTGCATGGACAGTTGCCCAGAATCAAAATGGGCTTGTCATGAGAAGGAAATAAACTTTGGTCTTTATGCCATGGATATTTGTCAGGGGAATTGTTTGTTATTGTAGCATAGCCTAGCCTATCCTGACTGACATATAAATATATCTGAACAGATAAAAATGGCATCTATATCTATTTTATTCATGAATCCTTGAAAGCCTTTCTGGATAATGAATTGATTGCATTTCTTAGTTTATCTTTAGTCACTAATTCATTCAGTAAAGATGTTTACATTTAAGGTTTACTATATACATGGAACTGGACAAGTTGTTGAGGATAAAAATAATAAACTGAATAGCTGTGGTCCCTAATCTAATTGACATTCTTGTGTAAAAGACCCCCACCCACCAAAAGAAGAGAATGACAGAAAACAAAAATAATTCAACAAACAAAACAGTATGTAAAAGAAACAAGCAAGAGTCTAACAGAGAATACCAGAGAACTTATTTAGATATGGTGGTCAAAAAATCTTGTGATGGGGTGAAATTTAATCTGGGCTCTAGAGGCTGAGCAGCAAGGACTGCTATAAGAACTGAGGGTGGCCGGGCACAGTAGCTCATGCCTGTAATCCCAGCACTTTGGGAGGCCGAGGTGGGCAGATCATGAGGTCAGGAGATCGAGAGCCATCCTGGCTAACATGGTGAAACTCCGTCTCTACTAAAAATGCAAAAAAAATTAGCCAGGCATGGTGGCGGGCACCTGTAGTCCCAGCTACTTGGGAGGCTGAGGCAGGAGAATGGCATGAACCCTGGAGGCAGAGCTTGCAGTGAGGCAAGATTGTGCCACTGCCCTCCAGCCTGGGCGACAGAGTGAGACTCTGTCTCAAAAAAAAAAAAAAAAAAAAAAAAAAAAAAGAACTGAGGGCAAGAGCACAGGAAAGCAGCGTGTGCAGGTGCTCTGAGACAGGAGAGAGCATTGCTGTTCAGAGAAACTCAAAGAATGTGGCTGTAATTAAGTACCATGTTTCCAGATTACTACAATTTTAATTGTATGTTCTCTAAACTCTAGAAGAGTCCCTGAATTTCCCAATGACATTGCTCTGTGGAAAGAACATTTAGTGTCATCCACCATGAAGACTTCTTTCAACTCAGTAACTTCATGGATTATGGGGAAAGATGTTTTTTTAGAAAACTCAGAAAACAGGAAGAGACATAATATACAAAGGCTGTTTACACATATATTTATAGAAAGCCTAAGCTGCAAGAAAGAAGAGAGCAACATTATTCCGCAGAGAAAATAAGTGGTTAAGTTGTGTAGCTTGACATTTATGGCTGTGGAGTTAGTTTTGCCCACATGATGGTGAACTCACTCCAATATAAATAAATCGAAAAGAGTGCAATCTTAAATCACAGCTGCCATTAAAAAAAAATAGAATTTTTTAAAACAAATCTCAAAACAAGTTGTTTTAAATTCTTCTTTAATATTCTCAGCAAATAGTTGATCTCATCAATGATTCAAGAGTAAAAATTGATGAATTTCCTGTTTTATTGAAATGATGATCCTGGTTGAATAACGTAATTAATTAACTTCATAGTGACATTGAACATATGAAAATAACACTGTGGCTTTTCTGATAGTAGCCAAGATGGCTTGTAAATTTTTATAGCCTTTAAAAAATTTTAGCTTTTTCTTTACTCTATCTGCTTCTAGAATTCAGATTTGTCAGCAGCCAATTTTTCACTTGATGATTTATTTTATACAGAAAAGAAGAACCTTTGAAAAGAATGTAAAAAAAATGTTTTGGGTTGCTCTTTGTCAGCTTGATATTGTCTTTCTATTTATTTTTTGTTCGTCACCATTGCAATCTTCTTCCACCAGCCTTCTAGATTACCACAAAATCGCATGAATGATGTTTCTTAAACTCAAAACAAACATATAATAGCAAAGTCACACAAATGAATCATATTTGTATTCATTCTTTCCATATATATGGCATATTTAATCCAGCTATTGGTGGTTATTATGCCCATGTTCAATTAAATTGCAGATTGTATTTTAATTTCATATTTTTGTGGATATGATGGAAAACAAAAATCCAAAAGATTTTGAATGGCTAGACAAATATATAAAATTTAAAAACATTCTGTTTTCTAAGTGTATGAATGTATAATTTTGAAAGATCCCATTTATTGATAAAAGTAGAGAAAAAATCCAAAAGATTTTGAATGGCTAGACAAATATATAAAATTTAAAATCATTCTAAGTGTACGAATGTGTAATTTTGAAAGATCTTATTTATTGATAAAAGTAGGGGGGAAAAGGGTGTATTTAGTCCTACCTGATCATTTTCTTTTCAAAACTACTGATGTTTCCAAAATCATGGCTGTCTTTATTCTACTGAATGTCCCAACTATGTCTTGGGTAAATGGCCTAGCAATGGCTAAGGGAACAGCACAAAGCCTTTCAAAAACCAGTTGTTATCAATGAGTGACAAAGGAAAGAAAAGTGTTCAAATCCAATCCCATAAAGGTGCTTACATGCCCTGAATTTTTGAGATGAGGCCGACCAGTATATTTCCTCAACTCAGCTTCCCTGCCCGCTACTTTGTTTGTAGACAAGAGTTTTCAGGATATCTTGCCCGCGGTTTTACTCACTTGACCTTGGAGTTAAAACTCTGTGAGGCCAAGTGAGCATCTAGATTAGCATGACAGTGGTCTCTATGTCAGTGGTCACCACTTTCATACAGTACAATTGAGATAATTCATATTATAGTATTACAGTATTATTATTTGACAGTGGAAGATAATTCACAATCACTCTGTGAAACAAAGTTGGAAGATATTTAAATAGAGCAAGTTGTGAGAGGGTGTAGTTGGGTCCTATCTTTTTAAAATCATTAAAAAATCTCTGCCTTTTATTTAGATTGTTAGTCCATTAACCTTTAAAGTAGTTATTCTTTATTGATATGTTTGATTTGCTTCTACCATTTTATGTGTTTTCCATTATCACCTTTCTTTGGTTGTTGCTGTTGTTTCTTTGTTCTTGGATTTCTCTAGCCCGCTTTCTAAGATTATTTACATATATTTTAAATTCCACTTAAACTTTATATTGGTTTTTTAGTCATGACAATTAGGTTATTGCTACAGAGATTATAATGTACTTGTCAACTTTCAATACCTTATGTAAAGTTACTATTATATCAGTTCATGTAAAATATAGAAATGCTGCAATTCTTTTTATTCTATATGAAAGAAACCTCAAAAGACAATGTTATGATTGTGCCTTTAATTCATGTTGTGGTTTTTTTTTTTAAAGAAAAGAAAACAGAATTTTGCATTTACCCACATATTTACTACTTCCAATTTTATTCTGAGGATTCAAGTTTCGATCTCAAGTCATTTTCCTGCAGCCTTCAGAAGTTCCTTTGGGGCCTTTAATAGATCTGCTGGCAACACATTATCTTTATATATTTTTTCATCTGAAATGTCTCTGTTTCACCTTGATTCGTGAAGATTATTTTCATTGGATATAGAATTGTGGGATAACATTGTTTTATTTCAGCATTTTAATCATGTTCACCATCTTCGGGGCCTCATAGCTTCTGATGGAAGCCAGTCATTAGTTAGATCATTTTTCCCCCTTATGCAATGTTTTGGGTTTTTTGTTTGTTGTTTTGGCTGCCCTTAAGGTTTACTCTTTAATTTTGGCTTTTGGTAATTTTGCTACATTTTGCTTAATCATAAACTACTTTTCTTTTCTTTTTTTTTTTTTTTTTTTTTTTTTTGAGACGGAGTCTCCTCTTTCGCCCAGGCCGCAGTGCAGTGGCGCTATCTCGGCTCACTGCAAGCTCCGCCTTCCGCGTTCAAGCCATTCTCTTGCCTCAGCCTCCCGAGTAGCTGGGACTACAGGCGCCCGCCACTGCGCCTGGCTAATTTTTTATATTTTTAGTAGAGATGGGGTTTCACCGTGTTAGCCAGGATAGTCTTGATCTCCTGACCTCGTGATCCGCCCGCCTCGGCCTCCCAAAGTGCTGGGATTACAGGCGTGAGCCACCGCGTCTGGCCAATCATAAACTTCTTAATGTGTATTTTCCTTGATATTTATCTGGCATCATTTATTTGTACATTTCTTTTTACATCAACTTTGAAAAACGTTAAACTATTTAAATTATCTAAACTATTTAAAATTAATTAAATTATTCAAATATTTGTTCTGCTCCACTCATCTTTCTTTCCTTCTTATATTTCAGTTACAGCCCTGTTGGAACATTTATTTGCATTAACTAACAGTTCTCAGATTCAGGTTCATGTTTTCAGTCTTTTTTCCTTTGTTCTGCATCTGGGATAATATCTTTTATTATATCTTCTTCAGATGTGCTTACTATTTCCTTTGTCATCTGCATTTGGCTATTAAGTTCTTCCAGTGATTTTTTTAAAAATCTCAGATAACATTTTTATTTATCTCTTGAGATTTTCTGTCTTTTCTTTCACTGTGTGCACATTATATTATACTTCTTTTGGGATTGTTATAAAAGCTGTTTAAAATTCTTGTCTGCTCTAGTCAGTATCTGGTTCAGGGTTGAACCTTGCAGATTTTCTTTTCTCTTGAGAATGTTTATATAATTTTTTTGTTTCATTTTGGTTTATATTCTAGACATTACAAATATTAAGTGGAGGACATTCTGGATAATGTTATTGTTCTAGAAATATAGTTTCTTTTATTTTTGCTGGAAATTATGATGGCTGAACTTGAACTGTTAACACTATTTCATGGGCCACTGCTCTGCTCTATATTCTGATATTTTGTCTTCAGCTGAACTTCATTGCATCTATTTCCAAGCCCATTATTCCCACATTTAGACATTCTGTGTACAGTTGACCCTTGAACAAGATGAGTTTGAACTGCAAGTGTCCACTTATTTGCCATTTCTTCTTTAATAAATATGTTTGATCCTCTATATCTGTGGTTTCATAGCCCTGAATTCAACCAAAAGTGCACTGAAAATACAGTATCATGAGATGTAAAAGGGATGGATGAAGAGAGCTGATTTTTGTATCTGTGTTTGGGCCAACTGCAGGACTGGAGCATGCGTGGATTTTGGTATCTGTGCTGGAGCAGGTACTGGAACTAATCCCCTGCAGATACCAAGGGACAACTGTATTAGATTATTTTTAAAGAAATAAGACAATGCATGTGTAAGTAAAGACCTCTGAATAACATTCCTCAATTAAATTCTTTTCTAACACCTTCTAAATTTGGTCTGTTTTTATTGTTATTATACACATCAGAATACACATAATCAATATCATATCATATCATATCATATCATATATCATATAATAATCAAACATCTGGGCACCCTGTAGTCCAGTCAAGCTGATACATAAAATTAATCATTACACTAAAAGTGCTAGAATAAATATTCTTTTATAGGTATTAGTTATTAACTAGTGATACACTTAAAACTAGAATTGCCATGTGAAAGCATATGTCCATCTTTAGCTTCACTAAATATTGCCAAATTGCTATCTAAAATAAATCAGCTTGCACTTTCATTAGCGACAGATGAGAGTTTGAGAGTTCTTTCTTTCCTTCTTTTTTCCTTCCTTCCTTCCTTCCTGTTTTGTTTTGTTTTCTTTTGTTTTTTCTTTTGAGACAGGGTCTCACTCTGTTGCCCAAGCTGGAGTGCAGTGGTGCAATCACAGCTCACTACAGCCTCAAATTCCTGGGCTCAAGCAATCCCCTAGCCTCAGCCTCCCAAATATTTGGCACTATACGTGTGAGCCACCACACCCAACTAATTAAAAAAAAAAATTGGGGGTAGAGACAGAGTCTATGTTGGCCAGGTTGGTCTTGAACTCCTGGCCTCAAGCAATCTTCCTGTTTCAGCTTCCCAGAATGCTGTGATTACAAGCATGGGCCATTGTGCCCAGCAGGGTTCTTTCTACTCATTCAACAATCTTCTAGTCTTGGCAGTCTTTTTAATTTTCATGATTATGATGGATGATGAGGGTAGGAGGACTACAGCTTTATTCTGGGGTGCTATGCTGCTATTTTCCTAATCATTTGATTGGAGGAAGCAGGCTTTTGTGGGCTTTTTGTTGCTGTTGTTCTGTACCTATTGGGCATTTCTGGCTTAAAGGATTTTCCATTACCCAGTCCAGGATACATGAGATTAAAAAGGAAAACCTTAGGAACACACCACCATAAGTTTCATCATTTTCTGACATTATTAGCCAGCCTCTCTTCTCTCTACATTTCTGAGTCATCTTATATTTGATTTATGTATAATATACAGAGTTTTGGTTGTATTCAGTAGTAGGAATAGAGAGACATTCATCTACTCCATCTTGTTTCCTTTTGTATGAAATTCACAATTAGTTTATGTCTTGTGGAAAAACTAAATTGTGATTTTGACTGAAATCACATTGAATTTAATTATCAACTTGAAGTGTTCTACTTTTATATTCCCAAAATGCTTTATAATTTGCTTTATACAGTTTTTGCATACATTTTACTAGATACATTCCTTTATATTTTTACTATTTTTCTAATATAATCTCATTTCTATTATTATTTTTAATTGGTTACTGTGGGTATGTAGGAATATTGATAATTTTTTACATGAATCACAGAACTTGCAATCTTGTGGACCTTTCTTAATAATGTTAATAGTTTATGTGTAAATTATCTTGGGGTTGATATGTAAGTTATATAATCTGTAAATAAGCACTGTTTTGTCTCTGACTTTACAATTTCTCTGTTCTTCTTTCTATCTCTTAATGTATTTTCTAGCATACTCAGTACTATATTGATTTTAGGACATCTTTTTCTCATCCCTGATTTAAAAGAACACTCATGTTTTATTATTGTGTAAGGAGAGTCTTTCATTAATCACAGTTTGCCATTCTTCCTCTTAGTCTGAATACACAGCATGTATTTCACAAATCTAGAAGCATTAGAACTGTTTTAAAGGAAAAGATGTAATTAACATGATCTAGTCAATGTAAGGGAGATCGCCTACAGGCACATGCCTTATAAAATCAGTACATTACCTAACAGAATGGTAAACAAAAATAAAATAAAATAATTAATTGTAACTGTGGCCTCTTTTTCTCTTGAGGCAAGTCATCACTTAATTTCTACATTTAATGGCTAGAATTATTACAGATAAACAAGGTATCAGTAGCTGAGATGATAGTAAATCCATATTAATCATTTTTTGTACCCTTAGTTACATAGATGATATATTTTTATTTTGAATATTCATTTGCACATCTTAAATAGGCAAAAATCATTTTCATGTTGCAAGAGAGGAAAATTTTTCTGTCTATAGTTTTTAATAGACTGAAGTATAAATATGTTTTAATTTAACTCAACACAGGTGTCAGCTGGGGTCTTCTTGACTTTAAGATCATTCAAGAACATTCTAAACACACAAATTTAATGCTTGAGAATTTCACACTTTTTTGCTAATATCTGGTGCTAAAGCATGGTTCATTTCCTTCATCCCTACTTGATATTATATTCTACTACCATGTCACAATTAGCACAAACTTTAGCCATTATGCCTGATTAGACAAGAGGCTTCATTACATCAAGAATTTTATAAATTAGTTTGTAGGCTCAGATCACTACAAATTCCACACTGAAGTCACCTGACTTGCAGACCGAACATTATTTCTCATTATTTTTTTCTTTCCCTCTGGTGCAGAGTTGAATTATCTACACCAAGTCCCTAAATATCCTGCCTTATATTTTGAAGTCATCTGTAAAAATAACAAAATTGTTTCTATTTTCTCATATAAAATATATCACTTTTTAACCAACAAATGAATATTTTTTCCTGAAATAAAAGATGATGTTTAGAAACTTCTTACATATACATCTGTCATCATTTCTCTAAAACACATTCAGTGTTGTGATAATCTCATAGTCACATTTTTACAGTTGTTCAGTACTACTAGAATAAAAACTTTAAAAAATTCTATAAAACTTTATTATATCTCAGAGAATGACTCATACTATAATCATACAATAAATCATATTTTCATAGCATTAACTTAGAGAAGCGCTAGACAGGAAATTGATAATGTATGCAGCTTGATGCCTTTTCATATATCGATTTACATGTCATTTGTCTGCAATTATTGTTTAAATACAATTCACTCTTTGCTAATAGGAGACAATTATCACCATTACATATAGTTCAGATTTTCACAAAATGGTTTAAACCAAAGCCCAAATTTATTACTATTTTCTCTTGGAATGCTAAAGAGCATTTTAGCACAAATGGAACACAACATTTACTTGAGCATTGTAGTCATTTGTGTTGAGCTCTGCATTTCATTTGAGATCTTCTTCCTAATATTTATCAACATAAGATTGGGTATGCCTTGCCTATGACAAGAAGGGAATGCTGATGGCCTAAAGACCATCACTTAGGTAGTTTCTGGCCATTACACTGTTTGTACATGGGATCACTATAACAATCATAATATAAGTATGATTTCCTACATTGCAAATCAAAGATTTCACCTGCTTAGTTTAAAATAGATTAAAGAAGAATCCTGAAGCAAACCAAAGATCCTTTCCTCCATGATTATTGCTCTAAATGAGCTCATGTGGGACGGAGATGCTCCTTCATTCTGCTTCATTCTCTATCTCCAAACTGGAGGCAATAATCAGATGCAATTATTAGAAGCCCTGACTTCATCATTCCTTCCCAAGGGTGAAATGGCCTAGAGTCAGTGCTTTCAATTATGCTGGGTGGCCCAGGAATGGACAAGCTGATTCATAGATGGCTGTGCTTGGTTCTGCCCCAAAGGCCCCAGACGAAATGCCTGGAGGAGAAGCTGAATCTCCCTATCAGTTGGTTCTCTCCTCTGTCACCAGCCACAGGATTAAATAAAAAGTTGAGTCTGGAAGATAGACTTTTTTCTCTCTTTTACATTTATGATCCATTTTAAATCACTCTGACGTTAATATGAAAATTCCATAGGCACACTTGCGTGTCCTCATTAAAGGATAAAAATTAAAGATGAAGTGACAGTTATCACTAAACCAACTACAGAGGAAATGCCCATAGAACTAACATACTCAGTCCAGATTTCAAGCAGTTTGGGCCGACAAATTAAAAATGCAAGTTCCTTTTAGGAAACCCATATCAAAAGAATGCTTAATCACATACAATATATCCCATTCTGTTTTGTTCAACTGAAATCATTCTTCCTATTTTGGGCTTCTCAAACCATTTGCTGTAGAATTCTTCTCTTTGACAATCTTGTGAGAGAGTCAATACATAAAAGAGTACACTGAAACAAATTTCAGTTCCTCTGCCTGTCACTGAGTGAAAAGTAGACCCCTATCCATCCCCTGCCCCTGTGCCAATTCCGCTCATTGCACACACACACACACGTGCCCATGCACACACACACATACATTTCTCCAAGATGGAAGCTGACTTTTAAAACAACTCTCTATAATTTTGGACATAGTGAAAAATCTAGAACTATATAAACCCACAGCCAAAGGCCTGTCTCTTTTCTTTATTTTCAAAGACATCGATTCTTTCCACATAAAGGAAGGAGGTAGAAAATAAAAAATACTTTCAGTCCACAGTATGATAGGTCTCAAATCTTTTTTGAAACCAACCATAAACAATACTGGCAAAAAGCAAGATACAAATGTCTATTTTCAAGTGAATATTTGCATGATTTCTTAAGACACTCCATGCTTAGATTTCTGGTTTTGATACAAGAAAAAGGCTGCCCGAAAGCCTATTTTCTGCAGAGAAAATTTTAATGGTAGAGAACAGAAAGAGGGTGTTTAGAAAGAGAAATAAGAAATTTATAATGCCTGACTTGTAAAGAAAAAGAAAAGGTAATGAGAGTCCTAGATTCTACTGTAGAGATGTGATTTACTGTCTATAGCTAGAATTTTAAGAGAAAATAGTACAGGAAAGATTTTCTCCCATATTTTATCACTGCTACAGCCCTCCCTTAAATTTTTTCTTGGTGAAGGTATCCATCCACCACAGCAAGGGGTGCAGCAGATGTGTAACATTTAATGTTTTCAATAAAATGACACAGTGTTCTGCTTTAACTGTGCATTTGCCATCCTTGTAAAGTAATGAAAAGCTACCTTTCCTGAGAAAGAATGACACCTGCAAAATTGATCTAGGCAGACTTAAAAAAAAAGAAAGAAAGTTAGAAAGTAATCACAAATCTAGAAAATGTCCAAAGAGGGTAAGGTGCAGGAAGCAGTGTGTAATTTTTTTGCTTTGGGATAAACTACAGAACCTAGATTTTCAATTTTAAAGAAAACCAACACACTAAAAAGTGTCATTTTTCTTTTTTTGCTTTTTCAAAAATGAAGAAATTTCAAAATTATTAACAAGTAGCATTTAAAATAAAGATTTATCAATAATAGTTGAAAACACCTGCTAAAGGTAAGAGAATAGAAAAAATGTAAATCATTGTAAAGGCCACTCTGAAATCCAGTTCAAACATGAGCTCAGCCAAGGCCAAGCACAGGATGCTGCTGAGAGAACTGAGGAGCTAAATATTTTATGCATATGAAGTAGTTTAAGAAATTTCCAAGACAAGGTGTCTATTACAGCACCAATGATAACAGGAGCTCTGATTAAAAAAAAAAATCAAAGGAATAACAGATATCTGAGAAGGCTTCATGGAGAAGGACTACCCTAAACTAACTAACCTGATGATAATATAAATGGAATTTCAATCATCGAGAGAGGGAAGAATACATTCTAGATGGGGGAATAGCCCAATAGGAAGTAATTAATATTACATATTTCAGGCCCAAATTTTGCCAGAATAGATAATAATAGACAAGGCTTCCTTTCACTTGTGAGGAGAGATTAAATTGAGTAAGTATAAATAATTACATAATATTAAATATTAGAGAGAGTAGTTAAAACATTTTATGTGTTGTATTAATCTGTTCTCACACTGATATAAAGGACTACCTGCGACTGATTACTTTACGAAGAAAAGAGGTTTAATTGACTCATAGTTCTGCAGGGTTAATGGGATGCATAACTCGGGGGGCCTCAGGAAACTTACAATCATGGTGGAAGGGGAAGGGGAAGCAAGCACCTTCTTCACATGCTGGCAGGAAAGAGACTGAAGGGGGAAGTAGTGCCACACACTTTTAAACCATCCAGATCTCATGAGAACTCACTCACTATCACAAGAACAGCAAGAGGGAAATCCACCCCCATGATCCAATCACCTCCCAGCAGGCCCCTCATGTAATTTGACATGAGCTTTGGGTGGGGACACAAATCCAAACTATATCATTCCCTGCTGGCCCCTCCTAAATCTCATGTCCTTCTCACATTGCAAAATACAATTATTCTTTTCAACAGTCCCCTAGTCTTCACTCATTACAACATTAACTCAAAAGCCCACAGTTCAAAGTCTCATCTGAGACAAGGTAAGTTCCTTTTGCCTATGAGCCTGTAAAATAAAGAACAAGTTAGGTACTTCCAAGGTACAATGGGGGTACAGGCATTGGGTAAATGCTGCAATTCCAAATGAGAGAAATAGGCCAAAACCCAAGGGTTACAGGCCCCATGCAACTCAACTCAGAAACCCAGTAGGTCAGTCATTAACTCTTAAAGCTCCAAATAAATCTCCTTGGACTCCATGTCTCATATGCAGGGCATGTTGATGCAAGGGATGGGCTTCCACAGCTTTGGGCAGCTCTGCCTCTGTGGCTCGGCAGGGTATAACCCCTGTGGCTGCTTTCACAAGCCGGTGTTGTGTGCCTGTGGCTTTTCCAGATGCATAGCGCAAGCTTTAGGTGGCTCTACCATTCTGGGGTCTGGAGGACAGTGCAGTGACCCTCTTCTCACATCTCCACTATGCAGTGTCCCAGTGGGGGTTGTGTGTGGGGGCTTCAACCCCACATTTCCCCTCTGCCCTCCCTTAGTAGAGGTTCTCCATGAGGGCTCCACCCCTGCAGCAGACTTTCACCTGGACATCCAGCCATTTTCATACATTCTCTGAAATCCAAGTGCAGGTTCCCAAGCCTCAATTCTTGCTTTCTGTGCACTCGCAGGCCCAAGACCAAGTGGAAGCCACAAAGGCATGGGGCTTGCACCCTCTGAAGCCACAGGTCAAGCTATATCTTGGACTGTTTTAGCCACAGCTGGAGCTGGAGTGGCTGGGACTCAGGTTGCCATGTCCTGAGGCTACGCAGAGCATCTCAGTCCTGGGCTTGGCCCATAAAATCATCTCACCCTCCTAGGCCTCTGGACATGTGATGGGAGGGTCTGCCTTGAAGGTTTCTGAAATGCCCTAGAGACATTTTCCCTATTGTCTTGGCTATTAACATTTGACTCCTCTTTACTTATGCAAATTTCTGCAGCAGGCTTAAATTTCTCCCTAGCCAATAGGTTTTTCTTTTCTACTACATGGCCAGTCTGCAAATTTTCTAAACTTTTATGCTCCACTTCTTTTTTAAATAGAAGTTCCAGTTGCAGATAATCTCTTAATTCATGCATATGAGTAAATACTTTTAGAAACAGCCAGGTCACATTTTGAATTCTTTGCTGTTTAGAAATTTCTTCCTCCAGTTACCCTAAATCATCTTTCTCAAGTTCAAAGTTCCACAGATCTCTAGAGCAAGGGCAAAATGCCACCAGTCTTTTTGCTAAAGCATAGCAAGAGTTACCCTTACTCCAGTTTCCAATAAGTGCCTCATCTCCATCTAAGACTACCTCAGCCTGGACTTCATTGTCCATATCACTATCAGCATTTTCGTTAAAGCCATTCAACAAATCTCTAGGAAGTTCCAGACTTTCCCACATATTCCTGTCTTCTCCTGAGCCCTTCAAACTGTTTCAATCTCTGCCTATTACCCAGTTCCAGAGTTGAGTCGCTTCCACATTTTCAGGTATCTTTATAGCAGTACCCCACTCCTGGTACAAATTTTCTTTATTAGTTCCTTCTTACACTGCTATAAAGAACTACCTGAGACTGGGTAATTTATAAAGAAAAGAGGTTTAATTGACTCATCATTCAATGGGCTTAATAGGGAGCATGACTGGGAGGCCTCAGGAAATTTATAATCATGGTGGAAGGCAAAGGGGAAGCAAGCACCTTCTTCTAATGGTGGCAGGAGAGAGAGCAAAGGGGGGAAGTGCCACACACTTTTAAACAACCAGATCTCATGAGAACTTACTATCACAAGAACAGCAAAGGGGATGTTTGTCCCCATGTTTCAGTCATCTCCCACCAGGCCCTACCTTCAACATGTGGAGATTACAATTCAACATGAAATTTGGGTGGGGAGACAGAGCCAAACCATATCATACGTGATAACAAAAATGACAAAACACCTCCAAACAGATTGTATTAAACACTGAACCAGTATTATCTCATGTAAACCAAATGTCATTTCTGGAAAGACATGTAGTAATATTATCCCCATATTACATATTAGAAAATTGAAGTAGTTTAGTAATATGATTGAGATCAGAAGAGATAATATTTAGATATATCAGGATTTGTGATTCCAAAGCCCATGCTGTTAATGAATATATTTCATTGCCTCATTATAATTTTATGTATTTTACATAATGCATATCCTTGGTCTCCAAAAATATTTAAGTAAAGAGAATTAAAACCTGTTTTGTTGATTATAATTTATATGAAAAAAGAAGGATTTTCTCCAATGTTGAATGGAGGTGGAAGGAGTGCTAAAAGACATTGGTAGAATAATTAAAGAATCAGCTGGAGCTATACGTAAGGAGCAGCTCAGGAGTGTGCAGGGTTTTATAAGCTAGGGGATCTTCTCCAAATGGTACAGGGGAAGCCATTGGAACATCATCTGCAAGTGATGTAATCAGATGTGTTTTTTAAAAACATGCTCTGGTTGTAGTGAAGAGAATGGTTCAGGGACAATGTCGGCGGGGACACAATTATTGAAGGATTTCAAGTGCAAAGTAATATTGTCTTGAATTAGGAGACAGAATAACAGGACTTGATGACTGAGTCAAGATGATACCTACATGTGCGGCTTGAACAATAGAAAAACAGTAATTCTACATACAGAGTCAGGAATCACAAAAGCATAGGGAGAAATGATGAGCTCAGTTTGGGATTTGTTTGAAATGCTTTTATGGTATTCAGTTGGAAATGTCTAATGGTTGGAGATATTGATCTGATTCTAAGAAATGAGATCCCACCTGGATCAAAATTTGTGATTAGTTAAAGCCATAGGAATAAAAAAGATCACCCAGGATGAATGTGCAGAGTAAGAAAGGAAGCTGCATTAAGACAGAATCCTGAAAAACACCAACCTTTCTACAATAAAGAAGAAATTGTAGAAAAGGAAGGGAATGACTCTAGAGAAAAGGCAGGAGTTTATGGAGTAGTTAAAACTATAGAAACAGAGGTTTCTTTTTTTTTTTTTTCAAGAAAAAACTGATTACTAGTGTTAAATGCTGATGAGAGCTTCAGTCAAATGAAGGAGACAGTGATCATTGAATTAGCAGCTGAATATGTTACTAGTTAGGCATCTTAAAAGGATTAGAGGCCAAATTATAATGGATTTAAAGGTTAGTTAAAAACAACAACAACAGGTAGAGCTAGTGTATATAAATTAGTGATTTCTAAAAACCAGAGCTGGTACCTCATCACAGGAAAACCCCAGAAAACTAAAAACATTATAGTTTTAGTGATGCTAAATTATGTTACAAAATTATTATAGAAGGATAACATTTTCTACATTTTTATGCTGAAATACATTTCTTTTATAAAATAATACTAATAGAAGATAGGAGTAGTTGTTTTCATATATTATTTCTAGTTAAATCTGTATACCTGTTAGGCCATTCCGAAATCTGAAACCTACTGTTGGTGCTAATTAAACTGCTTGATTCTAAAGGGATGGGTGTCCAAAAGAATGTTGCAGTAGCCCCTGATGGATAGAGAGAAGGTAGAATAAAGGGGAATGTAACTCATCTGGCAAAGGCATTTGCTTCACTCTAAGTTTAGAGAGCAGTTCTGAACGGTCAGCAGAGAAGTATTTGCATTTCATCTTTGGCAGTTTCATTATGTTGTCAATTATTATAGTGCGATGTTCTAATAGGAGTTTCATCATGCATTCAAATTGGAGAGAAGAATCATTCAGCCGCCACAACAAATTGAGCTCAGCAGGCTTCATTTCAGGAATTTCTGTGGTGTCAAGTGGTCAGTCCTTCCATTTTAATTTCTAGATATATGAGATGCAAATTGCATGATCTTTTCTCCTCTGATAGTCAAAGCAAATGGCTCCAATTACATTCTAACATACCCTTAACTGGGAGGTAAATAACATTATCAGCTTGGGATGTGATGGGATGAATCACAAAGAAAAGATTAATTATCTTGTAAAGGTATTGTATTATCTTAATTGTTCACATCACTCAGGCTTTTCTAATTAGAAAAGTAAATACCAGCCAAGGCAGGTTTTGCCCTTGCACAATGAAAGAAAGAAAAGCTAAACATTTGCATGAATCACAACTTTTCAAATATTTAAACTTAATAAGGCGAATCATCAGTCTATACCTGTTTTCTGTCACCAGACTTCTCAAAGATCAATTATAGTTCTTTTATGAAAAGCAAATAATACAATCTGCTATTAAATAATACAAATACTTCAATATATTGATGCTACAAGCAAGCCTACCGATCCACATCCCTATTACCCAGTATTGTTCATTGATTTCAAAATCTAAAATCCTTTTCTCTATCAAATCCATTCTATGTGTCCTTTTAGCCCTGTAGTTTATTTGAAAACCCAGTAGAGATTACACATAATCCCCCAGTTTTCTCTTCCAAACAGCTGCTGTCATTTCTTGTACAGAACAGTTCCCATTCCATCTTTCTGATTAATGCTTTTTCTCTAGTTAAATTTTTAGTTCTACTAAACAATTAGAATCAGATCCTTCCTCCCAGACTTCTATCTTACCTGTGAGACATTCATCAGACTCCTGTATTAAGTTGTATTCCACCATAAGGCATGTCTTCGACTGACCCTAGGAACACATAAAATATCCTTTCTACTTTGAATATTTTTCTTGATAAAGTACCCAGCACATATTAGGTACTCAGAAGTGTTGCTTCCATTAGACTCATTTCCTCTGTCAGTTTCTGGCCTTTGTTTTCAAGCAGCGTGATCTAACATTTGAAGAGCAAAAGGATTACATCCATAAGGATCTACAATTGAATCAAATCAGTAAGACTAGTTCTGTAACCTTAGATAGGGTGATAGGGCACTTTACCTCTCTGGTCTCTTTTCTTATCTGAAAAAAATGAAATTAAAAATAATTCCAACCTGTTAAGTTGCTTCTAGGGGGCTAATGATACCTTGCAGTTATACACTTAGCTCAGTGCCAGGCACATATTAAATACTCAATAATTTGGGGCTGTATAATATTGTATGACTATAATCTATAACCCCTCTATTGAAACTCAGTTCGAAAGCTGTTTCTGAGGTTGGAATGAGAAGTGAAAAATTCTTATCATTTAAAAAGGTCATCTGAACCCACCCACATACCATATGCTTCTCTGGGACCTAATTCTGATGTGTCTGTCTCATTCTTACATCTTCAAAGTGGGATATTTTCAGAGGTCTGATGGGTTGTAACACACTGTTTCCATAGTTGGTTTACCAACTCACTGATCTACAGCATTTCACTTAAGGCTCTTCTTTTTTGACAGGATGGCTTGAGGGAGATGATGATCTTAAATGCCAAGAGGATTTTCCACACAGGCACAGGGGAAGAATGCTGTGAGCAGATTTTGAGGGTGTGCATCTCCGGTTATGTGTTCAGTTAATGGACACTTGGGCTTGAGGACAGTGTACAGTAGAGGGGAAGAAGGGTTAATTTATCTGGAGCTCGATTTGTGAAGCCACTACTTCAGGCTCATTTACATTTACATTAGCAGGACATCGTTAGCAGCGAAGGTATTGGATGAGATCACAGCTGACACGTAAGATTTTATGGATATGATCTCTTTGTAGTCTCCAGCCAGTTGCCTGGAACTGAAGCAAAAAATCGTGCAGCCCCATTTGACCAGCCAGGTCTGTTCCTCTGGTGTGGTCAAGAATTTCTCCCTTCCATTTCTGTCTCAGTTTTCAATCACTTTTTCTTAATGCTAAAACTTCAATGTAGCAAAAGCCATCTAGAAACCTACCTCAATCTTCTCTCTTAACCCTTCCTTATATATGATAAAAAATGTAATTGACTCCTTTAGAAACTAGGCACAGTCTCTCAAGACCGTTGTTTATTTCTAGCCATTCCTGGTTCACCTTAAAATAAGGTCTGACATATATGAAGTTGATGCTACTAATCTAGCCATTATGACACTGAATAAATCATCTAACTTCTTTAAACTTTATTTCATATGTCAGTAAAATGGAAATATGAATAATTTATATGTGGCAAGATTGATCTGAGGACTGAACAAAATCATCCATGTGCAAACTTTGGTATCAGTTAACCAATGTGCCTCATATGGATGGGCCCAGACCTTTGATGTCATGCCAGAGAGAATGATTCAAGAGACGTATGTTGACTGAAACATTATCTCAACACACACACACACACACACACACACACACACACACACACACACAGAGCAAAACCATCAAGCTCTCCCCAATTTGAGTTTCTGTTTCCCAGCATTTCCTCCTAAGCCCCAGCCAAAGAGTAGACTGGGTGAGGCAATGTGGAAAAACAGTTGCGTGACTTAATATGGCGTACTGACTTCAACCAGGACAGGGGGAGAAACAGCACAATACCAGGGATATTCCTCTACTGTTTAGGCCCAAGTTAATACTTGTGTAACTAAGAAAGATTTTTCTCTTCATGACCATTTTTTAAACCTGTCTTCCTAACTAAAGGTAGAGAAACATGTATCTACATTCCAAATTACTATTTACTTCATCTGTCTTTGTTAAACTTCATTGTGGTGGAGATGAGGTGGTTTCCTATTCTCAGGCCAGTCAAAAATGGAGTATGCTTAGTCTGGCCATGAGACGAGTGCCTAGTTCTTCGTAATCCAATTCTTACTGTGTTCTTGGCTATACTTGTTCTTATAATTGAGAAGTTGAGAGAATGCACACCATTCCAAAGTATTATCTCTATTGTGTCATATTTCCTTCCTGAGGACTGGAAGGCTAACATAATTTCTTTCAAAATTATTACATTAACTTCTGCAGGGTCTACCAGCTAATCTTTATGCCTCTCTCCTCCTCCTGTACAATAATGACTCATCATCGCATTGGTACTTTTCACTC
Source organism: Pan troglodytes (assembly GCF_028858775.2). Classification (NCBI taxonomy): domain Eukaryota; kingdom Metazoa; phylum Chordata; class Mammalia; order Primates; family Hominidae; genus Pan; species Pan troglodytes. The sequence continues at coordinate 161,786,302 of NC_072402.2, read as the reverse complement.
AACTCATCATCACGCTGGCACTTCTCACTCAACCTTTAGCACGATGCCTGACACTCTATGCTTTCAACAAAGGATAGATAGTATTACTGTTACCAACCTGTTTCAGACATTATCCAAGCTGTTGCTAACATCAAAAATGAATAATGCACAGTTCTTGTTCACAGGGAGCTCAGCTTCTTTTAAAGTTTGTGATTAAATCATGTTTCCATTATTTAATCTTTTACCTAAAAACCTCTATCTTTTCTTTCCCAATCTCCCTTGGATGCAATGACAAGCATATCACAATTCCTGGCTAATGCTGTTGGATGATGTTTGTAACCAGGGAACTGAGCTCCAGTGGTGAAACTTTCTAATAAGTTCACTCAATACTCCTCTTCTTAGCCCACAGGAGGTTAAATATTGTTTGCAAGACAAGGAAACAGAACGTAACATAAACTTTCAGTTTAGAGAATCTATAGAGCTAAGAGGGGCAGATGCCCAAATGGTCAGTCATATTCTTGCCAACCTTTGCATCACATTTCCAAATGAAGAGAGCTGTAGCTTGAAATAAATATTCAAGTATAGCATGGCCAAGTCTCTTGTATATGAAATATTCTTCAAGACTTGAAAATGAGCATTTTCCCAATAAGGCTAAGGACCTTTAATCTAGAAAAGTAAATGTGACACATTTTACTCATTTTATCAGACTGAAATCTCTTTGAGAGAGAGGATCAGGTCTGTCATGCACATTCCTTCAACCCATCATCTTACACAATGTCTAACATAGAATCCAGGCTCAATAAATACTTATTAAAATAATAAAATCATTTTGTGACCAATTTATCACTTTGGAAAAAGCTGGGTAGCAAGAAAATTTAAAAGCAGTAGGAAATTGATTTGCAAGATTAGGAAAAGGCTACTCTGAAAACAATTTAAGAAAAAAACAAGGTTAAATGCAAAATAAGAATAAATCTATACTGTCACTCCTCCATAAATCCATATTTGTTGTTGTCTTCAACTGATGGTAATTATTTGCCAAGTTTACAGGTATTAACTAATGAAGAGAAAGAACTGAAATGCTGACTTGAGAAGATTTCAAAAAGTTGGGGGAGTTACTCTGCCTTAGTTCTTTACGTTACAGAAACCTTGTTCAAACCCATCCACCAACCCTTCATTCAAACGTCACTTTCCTGATTGCTTTTGTTATGTGCCATTGAGTCATAGAGATTTCACAGCTGACTAATGCAGTGGCAAGGTGATAAATCATAACCACCAAATAACGTCAGAGATATTACAAATGATAGACGGCATTTGAGAGGACTGCCTGTGGGAAACCAGGTATTTATTTTCACTTTGTACCAACTTCTAACTAGTCTACAGTTGACAGTGGGAGTTGTCAGAAAGGTAAGAAGTTGTTGCTAGCACAGTGTTATTTAGGCACATAGAGATGACTTGTTACAAGTAAAGAAATTAGTTTCTTTGTGGTCCTACCAAATTAAAATTAAAGTCAGGAAATATGAATTTGAAGAGAAAGCAAAAACAATAAGTTCAGGCATTTGGTGAGGGAAATAATTGTTGCCTTTTTTATGGGGATACTTCATATATTTTCCTTACTAAAATGAAAAAAATATGAAAATAAAGGCTTTTGTTTCCACGAATAAATCTATACTTTATACCTGAATCATCACTTTGGACTCAGTTTATCTTAGTATTATATCATTGCAGCCTGAGGATTGTAATAAATTCTGAAACAGCATTCAAATTACCAGCAAATATTCAACAAAAACACCAAATAGGTTTAAATGTCTCATTAAGACTATACACTAGTTCTATCTCCAATAAGCATTTGCTGTACATATTTCACATAGTAACTTAGCAATAATGATGCTTTCCTCATCTGAGGCTTCTAAAATTGTATTTAATCAACACTGATAAAATTACTGTGCTATTTAAGGGAAAAAATGGCTTCTCCTTTCCAGCAGAATTAGTCATGCTTATATAATATTCCAAAACCTGATGGATTCACTTATAACTTGATATTATAAACACATTTAAGCCCACACAGCATCTAGGAGGCAAGGCAATTTCAAGAAGAACATACAAGTAGATTCTCTGTGTCTTTATAATCTTCATATAATTATAGAGAGAGAACCGGGCTTGTGTATCTTTCAAAACAATGAAGATTTTAGCTGATTTTTTTGTTTGCTTTATTAGCTCTTCCCAAAATGTGTGTTTTTTCTAACACAAACTTTTAAAAGTTTAAAATATCTGTGATGTAACACACTTTTTTTTTTTTTTTTTTGAGACAGAGTCTTGCTCTTTTGCCCATGCTGGAGTGAAGTGGTATGATCTTGGCTCACTGCAACCTCTGCCCCCGGCTGGGTTCAAGGGATTCTCCTGCCTCAGCCTCCTGAGTAGCTGGGATTACAGGCATCTGCTACCACACCTGGCTAATTTTTGTATTTTTAGTAGAGATGAGGTTTCACCATGTTGGCCAGGCTGCTCTCGAACTCCTGACCTCAGGTGATCCACCCGCCTCAGCCTTCCAAAGTGCTAGGATTACAGGTGTGAGCCACCGTGCCTGGTCTAGACATCTTTTATTCAGAAATTACATACATTGTCTCTAAAAACAATGGGCAGAAAAGTCAAACTAAGGAGCTTGAGACAAAAACAAAAGTATCATTTCATCACCTGCCAAACTCACAACCCTTCAGAAAGGGAAGAAGAAGAAGAAGAGGTGAGCTATTTGCCAACTAAGAATATCTCATTAAAGCCACTTGAAGCTTTTACAGTAATATTACATTATCTCTGGTGGACCCTTAGAGCAACACAAGCACATACAAATATATTCCCATTCTCTTAAGAACTGTGCCAATAAAGAAAAGCCGAGAAGGCATCTTCCTCAAAATTCTGAAGGGAAACTAGCCTTTAAGTAGGCACTTTTGGTGCACTATGCATTAAAGTGTTTTAATAGCATCAATTTATCATTTTAACAGCAAGCATTTACTGAAAGGTGTATGACCAGGTGCAAAGAAGAAAGCACATAATGTATCCTCAGGCTTAAATTTTCAAAAGACAATGTGAAGTTATGTCAGAAATGAGAACTGCTGTTCTTTTCCCTGGATTTGCCTAAAGCATGTGATTTTCAAGACTCAGCTCTATAGGAGACAAAACTTTTGATAAGAACACTATCAATTGTCTTTTATTTGAGGAGATGATTGAAACGAGGCCTCATCACATCATGTTAGCCTTCTGGTTAACAGGGTTGGAAACCTTTTCATCACGAGCCATGACAATGTAGTAAATGTAGTAATGATAATAACAGACATTGTGAAGAAAATCAGAATTTACTTACCACTTTCACATAAATTGTCTGAAGCTGTTCTTCTAAAAATCCTATAGATATAGACCTTATCCCTATTTCACACGGGCAACATGAAAAATGATGACTTATTGCCTAGTTGGCATATGGAACATATTCAAAATCATCCTTGCCCGGCAACCAAAATAATTTAAAACCACATACATCTGTGGTCCCTCAAGAAATAGTAGAGATAATCCCATTGATAAATTTCAGCAAAACTTCAAAACCTGCTTTCCTCCACTACCCCGTTGTATTAGGAGTATCCTATGCATTGGAGATTCATTACCGTAAGATAACATTACTGCTCCTGAATACATAAATAATCTTTCTCTAATTCTTTTGTCCTCTCTCTCACACACACACACATACAGCCTATCAAAGTATATTATTTTCATGATTTCAGTTTTTTTTTTGCTTTCAGCCAATGAAATCTAGCCTTTCATTGTATATCTTAGCCAATAGTTTTGACCCATGTGTCAATACTTAACAGGTACCTCATAGGGTTGGCTCCTCTGAACATCGAAAAGGCAGAATATCACATTGTGTTTTGAAACACGAGTTTGCAGCAGCTCACAGTTTTCAGGAAAATTGTAAATGAACAAAATGGTAAATATCAGCAGACAGGAATGGATGAAGTAAAAATACAAGGAAAGATCTCATTAAGCATTAGTTGAGTCTAGGAGAGTAGACACCAATATTTAATTTGGTGATTATTGTAAGAAAATGAAACTAGAAACCATATATGACTTCAGAGTTATTGCCAATGAAGAATCCAAAAATGCATTTCCATATGTCATGTGGTCATAAAACAATTCCTAGGAGACCTTTATGGCTTACAATTTGCAGATCCCAAAGCTAATGTATCATGTAAGGCTGAACAGCTACTCTAGATTATTGAGAACAGGAGTTGCAAACTTTGTTTTTCAAGGGAAGATAGTAAATATTTTACACTTGTGAGACAGATCTCTGTCGCACTTATTCAACTTTGCCATTGTAGCCAGAAATCAACACAGGTCATACTTACATGAATGCATATGACTTTGTTTCAATAAAACATTATTTACAAAAAGGAAGTACTGCCAATCCATGCCATAGATTATAAATGTTGTGGTTTTGGTGTGTTAATTTTTTATTCGCGCTATGCTCACTGCTCAGATTCTGTACAAGAAAGCAGTGTCTGAACTGCTCCCATTTATATTTACTTCTGGAATCAGGAGAGGACAGAAAGATCTCAAATATGATTGTGTAATAGCTTATTTTTTGTCGCTGACGTTCACGCTTGAGGGACCTGAGGCTAGTTTGATAAGGGCACTCCTAGATTCTAAGCATGCTTCTCTGTCTTCAAGGTTCATGCTCTTTCCTTCCAGTACATGAAATTTATTGTTGGAGGCTTCTACAACTTGTCTTCTTGTTCTGAGAGTTTCTGCAACTGCAGATAACCTATTGGATCGTCCCTTGGTACAGTTCCGGCTAATTTCTATAAAGGAGTTAATAGGTGATATCATTTGTCGTTACATATTTGAGTGTATTTTTCTTACCAAAGGAGACTCTCAAGATTGGAATGTCTTGAATATACAAAGGAGTACATCTCTAATTGTATATTAAATACACCATGTGAGGAACTGGACAAGAGATTTCAGAAGCTTACGTAATCAGTCACACTTCGTAAGCCTTCTTTATCTACTCATAAGTAATGCTTGAAAATATCTTTCTCCTCTTTTCTTCTCTATCCTATTTCAGTTTCTGGAACTTGCATAACGTAGCCAGAATTGCCCGAGGCGTCTTTCTCTGTGTCTGCCCCGTGCTGTCATGCCACAGTCTGTATTGCTTTTGGAAATGGGAAGCTGTTATTAAGGCCTCTGACTCGACACTGGAAAACTTCAGTGATTCTTTTCTTGACTTTGGGATAAAAGAAACACCGTATTCCTTCTTCTACTCCTAGCCTAGTTCTATCCTGAACTTTGTCACTAAGACCCCAGCTTACAAAATTTTGCTCCTCTCATGAAATGCCAATACTAGAAGAAAAAAGTAACACGAAAAAAAGGAGTACCGAGAGTAATTTATTTTATTCTCTAGTCTCACTATGTGGTGCTAAGAATGGAAAATTTGATAGAAGAGAGGTAATAAAGGAGATGAAAGATATCAGCATCATTCTGATAAGCCCAGTTGTCTTGGAATTGCGGATACAGAAGATAAAAAAGAAATGTATGTTTCTGTTAAATACTGTTAACACAAATGTATAATTCACACAACCAGATGCAGCTGTGGCTTCTTGGCTGTAAAAACAGAAGTTACAAGACATGTATTGGGACAGCCAAAGAGTCCAGGAATGTAAAGCCACACACAAAATATTCCCTTCTATGTTCCACTTATAACAGATGTGCACCTCTCTGTCACCCATGTTTTTAAACACAAATAAGAAAGCTGCTAGACAAGGACACAGACCCAAACTAAAAAGTCATTTCCCAGCAAGTGACGCAGCAATCTCTACTTTGACTTTGACTTTAGCTCCACAGCTGTGGTGAAACTCACATTATGGCTGCAGGAAGGAAACTGTTCCCAGGTGAGAAGTAAATTATCCAGCTTGGCACAAAAATGTTGAAAAGGCAAATTCCACCTGCTTTTCTCTAGGCAAGATATTTTTGTTCAAATATCTTCCTGCCACCTACTCAAGCAGTTTCCCCCATGTCCAATTTGTATCCTGTTTCTGGAAATAATTTCCGTTTTGCATTCTTCATACACATAGGCATGCTTATGTGTGGAAATGCAAGAGGAACCTTAGGGCCACAGCACACACTTTCTAATTCACTACAGAGAGAGTTTCAGAAAACCTCAAATGCAGATGCCTTGATTTATCAATTCTTCCATTAATTCATGGATTCATTTATTTCTTCTTTTATTTGACAAATGAGTCCCAAGTGCCTGTGTTGTGACAGGCACTATTTTAAGCTCTGGAATTACAGCAGTGACAGACGAGGTCAATGTTCTCGTTATCATACAAGAAGACAGATAAAAGAACATGTAAATAATAAATAAACAGACACATGCTTTCCTATTCATTTCACACTTAGCCTGTGTCCAGCATTTATGAAAACACTTTTCTAAGATTCTTCTATAATAGAAAAAATGAGGAAGAGGGCATCATGGCCTTCACCCTAAAGAAACATAGAATATTATGGTGGTGGCTAGCATTCAAACCATTTACTATAATAGAAAACATAATTTTTAAGTTCTATAATAAAGATACAAGAAAAGTGTTGGCAGAAGACTAAGGAAAGAGCAGACAGTGACAAATGACAGGGGAAAGCATTTATGGAGAATTCTTGAAGAAACTATTGTTGATGATATTGATGATGAGTCTGACGATGATAGCAACTAATATTCCAGGCAGCGCTCACTTCATTCCATACACGGTTATAGGTACATTATTATAACTTTACGCATGCGAATTCCTTTCATCTTTGTAACCCTGGAAGATAAATGTTTTCTTGTTCCCATTGTACCCTCACTGACTCTGAGGCCTGGAGATGTTAAGTAAGTTTTCCAAGGTCACAGATGTATTATGCAAGGGATCTAGGATTTGAACCCAGGTAGACTGGACCCGTTAGTCCATGTTCTTAAACACGGCTCAATATGGCCTCTCATAGTAAAAGGAATTTCAGCAGATAAGAAATAACAATCCAGCCTGATAATACAGTATAACCAAAGGTACAAAGTCTTGAAAGTTCCAAGCATGTTGAAGAGGAAGGAGTGGGCAATTTGGATGGAGAATCTGAAATAGGAGAAATATAGAGGGATTTGAGGCTGGAAAAGAAAGAACCCATTGTGGGATTAACTGTGTTACCTAATTTTATTCTTTAGGTCGGCAATGGGGAGTCACCGAAAGTGTTTAAAAATGAGAATACAATGCTACTATTGAGAGGGTTTTTACATAATGCATACTGCCACATTCTGACCCCTGTACTAGGTGCTTTATGTATATTATTTCTAATCCTCGAATAACAGTAAAATTATTAACACAGCTTTAACAATGAGCAAACTAAGGCACACTGCTGATGTAAAGCAAGACGGGGATTTAAATTCACATAATTCAGATGACTGCACTATTTCCTTTAATTCCTGTGAAACTGGACTTTTAGCAGTATTCAGGAGGTAATGAGAAAGCTGAGAGATTACAGGCAAGGAGATCAACAGTGTACCTAGTAGTCTTTATTATTTTATGGGCTTTTAAAAGCTTGTTAAATACCAACCTGTGTATTTACCCTATTTCTTCAATTAAATTGTGATTTCATTTTGAAGCCATAGAAATGATTAGTTCAATTACTAGGAGGTTTAGGTCCTGTGAATCTGGTAAGCTTGTTCACTCATTTACTGTTTTTTCCAACACTCACTGTTACTGTGTTTACTTTTTGCCAGTCTGTGCACTAGGGGGTACTGGGGGTACCATGATAGATACCGTCTTTCCCATTGTGGAATATAAAATCAAGCAAGGAAGACAGGTAAAGGTAGCAATAGCAATGAAAACAGGATAATAAAGATAAATAGAAGGTGCAATGGTTCCTCATAGCACAGTCTTCTAGCCTGGCTGAAGATTATGTTAAAAGGGGGTAGGGACAGGAAGTTAGTAAGGAAAGAGTGAAAAAATGTTTCCTGGAGAATGAGGAGTTACCAAGAGCATTAGTAAGAAAGATCATGCTTCTATCAACCATCTCCTAATGGGAGAAAATAAGTCTACTCAAAGTTACAACATCTGATTGGATTTCAGACTTTTCCTGCATCCACTGATGAGGACTTGAACAACTTCCCTGTTGTTGGAATTTCTAAGTTGGGTGTCAGGTGCTTAGGATGTCAAAAGTGTCTCATGGGACAACAGCAGTGATTTGCACAGGGCAGTCATAGACAGTGCCAGGTTCAGCCCTGCAATTTTAAAGCTAAGTTAAAGACAGTGCCTTAGGTAACCCTGTGCTCCCTCCTGCTCTTTTCATGGGGAGAGGTTCCTAATCAAAGTGTCTTCACCAAATGCTGACGTCAATTGGTATAAATGATTCAAAAAAAACAGTTGGGTAATTTTTATTTGACTTACCAGAGATGAATATGCGATTGTATAAGACCAAGACATGGGAGTATCTTAGATTCATAGAGACTGGTAGCTCTTAGTTTGGGAATTTTGTGCTTTCAACTGACAGTTAGATCCGACAGTTAGATGTGTTCAGGAGTCTACCTAACCCAACAGGCTACCCACCAAACAGAATTTCCAGAACCTCTTGGATTTACCTTCATTTTTTCAAGACATGACATGATACAAATAAAACCTGTGCAAATGGAAAAGAATACTAGGGAATCAACAACAATAGCCTTCTGCAAAAAAAGTCCAGACAACGACACAGCACAACAATGGGCCCTGTTGTTATAAATACAATTATGATCCCAAAAGGTAGCATTTGTACAAAAGGGAATAACACATTTTCTTGGAAAAATGACTTCCTTTTCCTCAAAGTCCTTGATTTATGCCATCTGATTTGTGCTGGGATGAAATTTAATTGGTGGCAACTGTCATCAACACATAAATGTCTAGGTTTCATCCTGAATTTCACAACTGGATAAAGTTCATGGACAAATATATATATTCATTCTGCCTTAAAAAAAAAACCTGTTCTAGTTTCTAAGCCTTTTGCTTTCTTTCTCCCTTAAGATGTGGTGAGACGTCTTTTACTGGTCTCTTCAGCTGACCTCTAATTATCCATAGCTCTGATTTTCTTACATGCTTCAGAAACTATTTAGATAATAGTACAGCTTGGGTGGCACTTTTATTTGAAAACTTTTTAAGTGAGCTCTAGGGGAAAAACACATCAGTTGTAAACTGGGCCCATGCCCAATGGCAAAGTAATAACAGTAATGATGACTTTAAATTTTATTTTATAGAATAAGTAATTTTATTTTATGATGGCAGTCACTGAGCACCTATTATGTGCCAGGCACTGTGCTAAGAGATATATAAACATTGTCCTATTTATTTTACACAACTTTATGTACTAGGAGCCATTATTATCTCCACTTAATAGACCAAGGAAATGAACATTAAGTCAGTTAATTAGGCTGTTAAAGGCCACCACTAGCCAGAATGTGTGTGTGTGTGTACGTGTATGTCATCTTCAAAGAATGTTTTGCGTGTGTGTGTTTGTGTGTGTGTGTGTGTTCCAGTTGCTCTGGTTGTATAACAAGTTATCCTAAATATTAGTGCTTCAAACAATGATAAAATTTACACTTTACTTACAAATCTGCAGTTTGGGCAAGACTTAGTGAGAATAGTTTGTTTCTGTTTTACTCGGCATCCCTTGGGGTGGCTGGAAGGGAGGAAGCTGGAATCATCTGAAGGCTTATTCACTCACATTTCTGGTAGTTATCTGTAGACTGTGTTTAATTGGGGCCATTAGCAGAAACAAGTAAACACCATGGCTTTTCCATGTGGCCTGGGGTTTCTTTCTCACAACATGATTGCTAAGTTCCAAGGGCAAGCAGAGAAAAGAGACACAGACAGAGAGACCATTTATTGACTCTCAAAAAACAAGGTATTGATGGAAAGTATCTCAAAATAATAAGAGCTATTTATGACAAACCCACAGGCAATGTCATACTGAATGGGCATTCCCTTTGAAATACTGGAAGCATTCCCTTTGAAAACTGGCACAAGACAAGGATGCCCTCTCTCACCACTCCTATTCAACATAGTACTGGAAGTTCTGGCCAGGGCAATCAGGCCAGAGAAAGAAATAAAGTGTATTCAAATAGGCAGAGAGGAAGTCAAATTGTCTCTATTTGCAGATGACATGATTGTATATTTAGAAAACCCCATCATACCAGCCCAAAATCTCCTTAAGCTGACAAGCAACTTCAGCAAAGTCTCAGGATAAAAAATCAATGTGCAAAACTCACAAGCATTCTTATACCCCAATAATAGACAAACAGAGAGCCAAATCATGAGTGAACTCCCATTCACAGTTGCTACAAAGAGAATAAATACCTAGGAATCCAACTTACAAGGGATGTGAAGAAGCTCTTCAAGGAGAACTACAAACCACTGCTCAAGGAAGTCAGAGAGGACACAAACAAATGGAAAAACATTCAGACATTCCATGCTCATGGATAGGAAGAATCAATATCATGAAAATGGACATACTGCCCAAAGTAATTTATAGATTCAATGTTATCCCCATCAAGCTACCATTAAATTTCTTCACAGAATTAGAAAAAAATACTTTAAATTTCATATGGAACCAAAAAAGAGCCTGTATAGCCAAGACAATCCTAAGCAAAAAGAACAAAGCTGGAGGCATCATGCTACCTGACTTCAAACTATACTACAAGGCAACAGTAACCAAAACAGCATGGTAAATGGTACTAAAACAGATATATAGACCAACGGAACAGAACAGAGGACTCAGAAATAATGCCATACATCTAGAACCATCTGACTTTTGACAAACCTGACAAAAACAAGAAATGGGGAAAGGATTCCCTATTTAATAAATGGTGTTGGGAAAACTGGCTAGCCACATGAAGAAAACTGAAACTGGACCCCTTCCTTACATCTTATACAAAAATGAACTTATGATGGATTAAAGACTTAAATGTAAGACCTAAAACCATAAAAACCCTAGAAGAAAACCTAGGCAATACCATTCAGGACATAGGCATGGGCAAAGACTTCATGACTAAAACACCAAAAGCAATGGCAACAAAAGCCAAAATTGACAAATGGGATCTAATTAAACTAAAGAGCTTCTGCACAGCAAAAGGAACTATCATCAGAGTGAACAGGCAACCTACAGAATGGGAGAAAATGTCTGCAATCTATCCATCTGACAAATGGCTAATATCCAGAATCTATAAGGAACTTAAACAAATTTACAAGAAAAAAACCAAACAACCCCATCAAAAAGTGGACAAAGGATATGAACAGACACTTCTCAAAAGAAGACTTTCACACAGGCAACAAACATATGAAAAAATGCTCATCATCGCTGGTCATTAGAGAAATGCAAATCAAAACCACAATGAGATACTATCTCATGCCAATTAGAATGGCAATCATCAAAAAGTCAGGAAACAACAGATGCTGGAGAGGATGTGGAGAAATAGGAATGCTTTTACACTGTTAGTGGGAGTGTAAATTAGTTTAACCATTGTGGAAGACAGTGTGACAATTCCTCAAGGATCTAGAACCTGAAATACCATTTGACATAGCAATCCCGTTACTAGGTATATGCCCAAAGGATTATAAATTATTCTACTATAAAGACACATGCACACATATGTTTATGGCAGCACTATTCACAATAGCAAAGACTTGGAACCAACCTAAATACCCATCAATGATAGACTGCATAAAGAAAACGTGGCACATATACACCATGGAATACTATGCAGCCATAAAAAAGGATGAGATCATGTCCTTTGCAGGGACATGGATGAAGCTGGAAACCACTATTCTCAGTAAACTAACAAAGGAACAGAAAACCAAACACCACATGTTCTCACTCATAAGTGAGAGTTGAACAATGAGAACACATGGACACAGGAAAGGAAACATCACACACTGGGGCCTGTCAGGGAATGGGGGGCTAGGGGAGGGATAGCATTAGGAGAAATACCTAATGTAGATTATGTGTTGATGGGTGCAGCAAACCACCATGGCACGTGTATACCTATGTAACAAACCTGCACGTTCTGCATATGTATCCCAAAACTTAAAGTATAATTTTAAAAAATTCAGTCTTCCTCAATGTATAAGTCATATGTGAGTATATTTGAATACATATGAATAGGAACATCCTGCACCACACTCATATACAACTCATGTATATGAATATATATGTAAACATGCAGACACACACATCTATATACTTATATCTACATAGATGACTTCTTGGCATCATGAAAATCTTCAATCTATCTGTGATGGAGAATTTAAACTCTAATAATGGAGGTCATTTAGCAGAGATCATTCAGAATCTAACTACCATTAACTGTCATACCTAAGGAACACTTTCTTTTACACTCAGTTTCTTCTGGTCAACAGGATCTCAGCTTTCCTATTTCAGAAGACGGTTGTTTCTGTGTATGTTTCACCTGCATTATATATACAACATGTCAGCTAGTTAAGGCACCCGCCACCACGCCTGGCTAATTCTTTGTATTTTTAGTAGAGACGGGGTTTCACCTTGTTAGCCAGGATGGTCTTGATGTCCTGACCTTGTGATCCACCCGCCTCGGCCTCCCAAAGTGCTGGGATTATAGGCGTGAGCCACCGTGCCCGGCAGAGTTTTAGTTTTCTTATCTGCAAAATGAGGATATTGTTGCATTCCTCACAGGATTGTTATGAAGGGACATGAAATAGCATCCGTAAAATATTTGGTGCAATGCCTAGCCCATAGATGTTATGTAGAAAATTGTATCAAAGTTTAAATAAAGAAGGAAATGTCAATTTTTTTTAATAGCCTATAAGATATTTTCATGATTTAGCTCCTGTTAACCTCCCTGGCTTCATCCTACACCACACTCCAATAAGTCAATTTACAATCATTATGCTCTAAACTTTATGACCTTCTATTTAAAAAAAAAAAATCTGTCCTGGCCTCAAAGCTATTGTGAATTTTCTTCTCTTTTTCTGGAAGATTCTTTCCTCAAAACGCTGCATTGTTAATTCTTTTCCATCATTCATACAATTTAATCTTATTGAGGAGGGCTTTTCATGATCAACTTCTTACCCAAAGGACTTCTGTTTCTCCAAATAATTATTTATCATTATAATCTTTCTAACAATTCTTTGTACTCAAAGTATCTTTATCATGGATTTGATTTACTTTGTAATTATATGGGTCTCCCACAAGATTGTGAGCTGTGTAGAAGCAGATAAAAGCTGTGACCTTCTCTGCCTTGTTCGAGGGCCCCAGAGAGTGCCAGGCCAATAGTAGGTGCTCAGTATATATTGGATGGATAGATGGGTAGATGGATGAATAAATACGTATGAATGTGTGTTTATGTGTGTTTAATGAGGGTAAAGTGAGGAATGATTTAAAAAGGAAACAACACATAAATTAGCATTTCTATGGGAGAGATGAGACTATGACATTTACCTACTGTCCCTTATTGAAGGGATGCAATAGAAAGAGACCTAGGTGATTTCTCTTTATTCACCGTAGGGCTCACACTGGAGACAAATTTACCCCATGCAGCAGTGAAATAATAAGCTACTTTTATCTTTTCCTTGATGCCCTTCACTCTTTCCCTTGGGCCCTGTGAATGCATGACCTAGGGATTATTTCTGTTTCTTTCACTTCTGTTCTCCTGGGTTTAACTCAGAGTATCTAACTGGATGCCTCTCTATGAAGAAAATTTGCCTCCCTTTTCCAGGAAATGTTTCAAAATCTCAAAAAACAAATGCATTGCACATGCAAATCAATCCTCCAAACACAAAACAATTCTAAAAATCATCCAAGCTTGCATAAAAATAAACGTTAAATTCCTTGGACTATTTTTTACTTTTCTGGCCTTTATAGTGGAGCTATTTGGCAAATGAAAATTCATCAGTGTATAAATGAATTTATGTGTTTGTGTAAGAAGTTCTAATTAGCACATACAGTGAAGTGTGGAGAGTTTTCTATGTAACATTCTCTGACTGAGGTTTAAAACCAAGGTCTGTCCTCTGAAATAAGTGGACAGCTGCTACGTGCTTAAAAAAATAAAATAAAAGGAAATAAAATAAGTTGTTAACTTGGGACTATGGAGTGGAACTTGACTGTATCTCCAGAACAGATGCTTCAGGTCTGGGACATTTTGCATGAAATCATTAGAGACTTCATATCCAAAGACTCCTAGGGAGCTGTCTGACTGTTCTGTTTAATTAATAGATCTCTTTGCAACTCTAGAAGCAGCGGAGCCAAGAGACTCTTACTGGCGTGCAGTGCCAATCACTTTTCCACCTTGAAAACTCTTATGGTCACCCCAGGTGGCCTTGGACTGCTCACCAGGCCTCCCTAGGCCTCAGTTTCCCCATCTTAATTGGAAAGAATATGAATATTTCCATGTTTCACAGAGATATGTCAGAGTACCTAAACTAATGAATTGTACAAAGTTTGCTTTCTCACAACCCTATTTTTAAAGTCCTAATTATTCTCTTTTTCTTTATAATCATCATGAATTTAGGCTATAATAATTCTGGGATTAAAGCCACATAATATAATATTCTCACAATAGTTTAATGGAACTAAATAGTTTGCTTTTCATCATTCATGTTCAATCATTCAACACTAAATTTAGTATTAAGCAATTTTGTAACAATTTCAAGAGAAAAAGGGTTAAGAGAGAGAACATTGCTCTTCTGTGCCCACAAGCTTCTCTCTCTTTTCTTCATAAGCCTGGACACTTGGAGAACTGAGGCAGGAACATGACCTACTCAATAGGGTGCTTTGTACAGCACCTAGAAAGGTGCCTTTCTTCTTATTCAGCTGATTTACAAAGTGATCGATGATAAGTAACATCCCTAAGCCCCATGCCTAGCTTCCCAAAGATCAACTTATCAGCCATTAAGGGATATTGTTTTAATATTGACAAGGAAATCAGAATGTTTTACTGAGTGGTGGTTGCATGTTTTCTTCCTGGTGGAATATGATTTCCTAGTGTCCTTGAAAGCACAACACTTCCCTCTCTCTACCCTCTTCATACTGGAAAATATTTCCACTCTCTTTGCATCCTCAAACAAAGAGACTTCCTATTCACTTAGTTTGGTTCCCTTGTGACCTGAAGTCATTTTACCTATAGAAGACAAATGACTTCAACCCTCCATCTTGAGCTTGAATTGCAATACAAACCAAATTAGATAAAATAAATCAATAATATCTTTGCAGGCCAAATTCACTTAAGTAACATTTACGGTACAATTGCCCACTTTGCCTATATACTTTAATCCATTAACACTCTACATCTGGCACCTGAATAAATATGTTACCCCAGCTGAATATAAACGAACTAGGAGTCCATCATTATTTTGTATTGAGTGAAAGGTTAGTAAGTTTTCATTCCTTTTTTTTTTTAAAGTGATTTTGAAATAAAGAAAAAGCTGGTATATCACAAAGCTTGATTTGTTTGGCTAGCTTTTGCAATGCACTCATAGCTCATTGATGGCTTAGAAGCTTATATTGCTGTAATTACATGGACCATTGCATTCATATCTCTTATGTTGTGAACCCCCATATATATAGCCCGATACATTTATATTTGGATTCTAACTTGGAAAGCAGATCTTAGATAAGGAATAGTAGACACACATGCTGAACTGAGGCACAGAAAGTTTCATAGTGGTTTCTGTGCTCATAAAATTAACTGGACACTTAAATATTACTGTGGCTAGCATAGGCATAACTCAAACATCTTGGTCAGTCCAATTTGCTAAAGTTTCATGTAAACTGCAACTGAATTAGTCCCTCCAGTTCCAAAATTACCAATGGACTATAGTATATTATACTGAACAAAGCTCTGTAGATAAGACTTTTATGTAATCATTGGTTTCAACTTGGGAGAAGGGCTCTCAAACAACTTCCTTCTACCAATATCAGAGCCCTAGTTGTGTCAAAACCTTGGTTACAACTGGAAAGAGGTGATATTGGAAACCTAGTCCCAGAGGTTTAGGAAATAGAATGAAAAGTAGTCAAGCATCTGCCTATACAGATGTCTGTAAGACCATCACTGCAAAAGCAGTGACAAGACAGCAACAACTTTCCCACTGGATGTATATTTCAGGGTTTGGGGCTACCTAACATTTTGGCTTTTTGTTTCTTATACAATGTCATCAAAGACTGCTCATGGGTATGTTGTATAATAATGTAGCACAGGGACTAAGGTAGAAGTTTCAGTGATAGGAAGCCTAGATTCAAATATTGGCACTGCTACTTTCTACTTTCTCTCTGATGGGAGAGTCACCAACTTTTGCAAAATGAGAATAAAAACAAAACCTAATTTGTAAAGGCCTATGATGAAACTAAATGACAGGGAAAGGAATCAAGGCACAAAGAGAAGGGGAGAGAATGAATGAACATTTAAACTGAAGGCATGTCTGCCGCCTGCCGTTGCCCTTAATTCAGGCAGACGTGGAGTGGGAGTGAGATGAAGGTCTTGAATTTCTTGTTTCCACAGGTTGTTCTAACACATATGCTGTTTAGATTTTTGGCCCCACTCCACATGCCAAGTGTAATTCTAATATTTGAGGATATACAGTTTTGCTCTAATGATGAGAATATGATCCAAGTATTTCATCTAGTGCACAATCAAAATCAGATAACCTTTTCCATTCTTAAAAGAAAAACTGACTGTGTTGTACCTGCAACAATAGTATGTTGGTACCCAGCGTTGCTTCCTAAGAGTTATTCAGTGGTTAATTTTTGAACACACCTAATTCTCATCATATGTGATGACTTCAAAATCTGGCCCAGAATAATGAAGAACTCTGCCTTCTGGGCCGGAGTGTACCACCGAGGTTCATGGATCAGACCGTACAATCTGGCACATGTTGGGGATTGAAGTTACTGAGCAACTACTAAATGGGTATAGTAAAGCCTTTGGAAATGACTCTTTCATTTAGCTTGGATCTAAAGTTCTCTCAAACTTGAGACTGAGTCCTTAATTCAGTAAAGCAAGCCCATATTTCAGAGATAATTCATAGGATTTATCCAGCAAATTGTGTGGATAAACAGGGGGAAAATTAGCGACAAAAAGAGAGAAAAAGCATTTGTACTACAGTCTAAATCACATGGAAAAACAATTTACAAAATGAGTATTTTAACAGACAAAGCAGAATGTTTTTACTAGTTAAAAAATGCTGCAAAATGTTGGCAACAATAGTTTGCATCCAAATAGTCAAACCTAATTGTTTGTGAATGCAACATAATTGAGTCCTCATTGTAAGAGCTTTAAGAAAACCAAATAATACAACATGGGCTTTTATGACATTAAAAACAAATAATTTGTACAGAGTTATTATGTTTGAAGAAACACATACCCATCAACTCATTTGATTTCATTAGCGATAGACAAATTGGTGGATGTTTTGTTTTGTTTTGTTTTGTTTCTGCTTTGAACTTCACAAAAGATAAACCTGATTTCTTTGGAACAATTTCTACTCTATTTCCTTAGAATTAAGCTTTCAAAGTCATGCTAAAATAAAGCCACATTTAAAGTAAAAATGACATTCATAATTACTAGTAGCTGTTAACTGTATTAATCAACTCTCAGTGGCATTTACAGCACTTTTGCAACATCTAAAATTGTAATAATACCCAAA
The DNA here is from genome assembly GCF_028858775.2 of Pan troglodytes. Taxonomy (NCBI): domain Eukaryota; kingdom Metazoa; phylum Chordata; class Mammalia; order Primates; family Hominidae; genus Pan; species Pan troglodytes. Next base: position 161,768,624 of record NC_072402.2, on the reverse strand, counting down.
AACTACTGAAAAATAAGACTCATTGACATAAGTGCAAACTTATACTATTAATGAAGAATTCCACTCAGTTAGGAAACCAAAAAAGGGATTCATAATAACCTAGGCTAGAGCAAACAGAAATAGACAACAAAGAAAAATAAAATAAATAAATGTAAGTGACTTTAAAGAACTTTAAAGTCATTCCCAGCTTCTGCCATTTTTGAGCCCTGTTGCATATATAACATTGAAGTGAGAAGGAATTAAGCAGAGAAGCAAGTTATGGATCACACACTCTGGTGTAATCAAACTCCAGCAGTCACAGCAAGAAGAAAATGTCAGCTCTAACTAACTACCTTATTGAATTCCCCAAATCTATGACCCACAAGACAGCCATATTAATCTGGTCATGCTCAGAGCCTGAGGGAAATCACTCAGGGAATAAAGGATATCCAATAGAGACAAAATTAAATGTGAGGCATGCTAGCTTTTCAAATACGCACAAAACCATTTGACCATGATCACCAACTTGTCCCAGTTTGCCTGGAACTTACCTGATTGTAGCCCTGAAAGTCCTGCATCCCAGAACATTCACAGCCCCAGACAAAGTAGAAGAGTTTGTCACCCTACCATTTAATCTGAGCTTCTCATCACTGCTGACTTACTCACCTGAACATACCTTTGACTAAACTATATATGGAGCAGTGGTTCTCAGACTTTACTGTGCATATGGATCACCTAAAAAGCTTGTTGAACACAGTGTCCTGGGCCCCATCCCACTTCCATAAGTTGAAGTGGAGCCAATGAATTTGCATTTCTAATAAGCTTACAGGTAAGACAAATGCTGCTGGTTTAAACAGCACATTGTGAATAACACTGCTGTAAACTTCAGATGCCTTTTCCATTTCTCAATTTTCCTTCCTACCTTCTGAGTTTAGTTTTCAAGAGTACCTATGCGGGAACAGATTGTGTCTTAGAAGTAGAAACAGTTCATCCTGGAATGAAGGATGACAATATAACTAATGGAAAGCTTATCCAATAAACTGGTTATTTATACAACACTAAAAGATGTAAATATTCTATTTATAGGAATTTCATCAGTTAATTAAATTGTAAAGCCTTTCTAAAATGCTAATTCATTTTAGGGAATTAATAGAAATAATAAGAAGCAGAGAGAACCTTTGGTCATAGCCAATGTGTTTACTGCAGTTGTAAAACTAGAATAACTCCAAATGATTTGAAGGAGCCCAGCAAGATTTTTGTAAGGATAAATACATGTAAACTATATTAGAAGTTCTCTAATTCTCTGACACCAACTGGGTTTCCAACAATTCAGTTCTGACACTAACTTCCCACAGTAGGGCACACCCCAGGGATTAAGAGCTCAGGCCTACAAGACTGCCTCCACATCACATGCCAGTCTCACTGGCTATAAATTTGGAGGTCCCCACAAACTCCTCCTCAGGTTCTATAATTGCTAGAATGATTTACAGAACTCAGGAAAATACTTTCCTTATTGCTGAGATTTTGGTTTGAAAGGATACAACTCAGGGACGGCTAAAAAGCAGCACTGCACAGGACAAGGTATGGGAGGGCCAGGAGCAGGGCTTCCACGTCCTCTCAGATGCGCTCTTCTCACAGCATCTCAATGTGTTCACCAACTCAGGAGCTCCTCAAACCCCTTCATTTAGAGGGTTTCATCGAGGTTTCTTTCCATAGGCCTGACTGATAACATTATTCATCATTTGTGCTTAAACCCCCTCTCCCCCACTTTCTCCTGAGATGGGGGACTGGGGAGGAGTTTTAACCCTCTAATTACTTGGTTAGTTTTTCAGAACCTTGGGACAAAAAAAAAAAAAAACCAAATATTTATTTTTGTATTATACCACAGCAGGAATTTACTTTTATTTATCTCCCTCAGGAAGTAAGATACAAGTTGTGGATGAAAAACGTGTATTTTATAAGGGATTAAGTTTCAAAAGTCACAGCTCTGTCTCCAAAACCTATAAACATAGATTGAACCAAGGATCATGAATGTCCACAAGAATGCCTCAAGGTTATTGTGCTCCATCTACTCCAGTTACTGTGGTAGGGAAGTCAGTGGAGATGTTTTACAGAGAATTTTCAATAGCAGAAGGTGAATCGGAAATAAATTCTCTGGGTACATTTATTTAACTAGAATATTATACTTCCTAAGCATTTCAATATACTGAATGTTGAATGTACTATTTGTTTAAAGATAATCTTGGCCTGGAGCAGTGGTGCACACCCATAGTCCTAGCATTTTGGGAGGCCAAGGCAGGAGGATTACTTGAGTCCAGGAGTTCAAGACCAGCCTAAGTAACATAAGGAGATCCTGCCTCTACAAACAAATTTAAAATTAGCTGGGCATGGTGGTATGCACCTGTAGCACTAGCTCCGAGGGCTGAGGCAGAAGGATCTCTTGAGCCCAGGAAGTGGAGGCTGCAGTGAGCTGTCACTGCACCATTGCATTCCAGCCTGGGTGACAGAGTGAGATCCTGTCTCAAAAAAAAAAAAAAAAGATAATCTTTACAAATTTCACATCTTTTGATAAATGCTAACATTTATAAAGAGCCTCCAACCTATTCATTTGCCATTTTTCATATAATAAATTAAAAAACTCACGCGGCAGCACTCATACTTACGTGCACTGCTTAATCTTTACAGGCAACACTTGGAAATAAACTCTTCATGTTTCCTTTATGCTAAAAATACTGCCCATTTTCTGTCTCTAGTTATAGTTTCTTTTTAATCCTCATTAACATAGCACTAAATTTCCAAAGTCATGTCTAAGTTAATGACAACAACAATATCTGCAAGAATTACATGTTATTTATCGAGTGTTCCCTATACGACTGACCCTGTTGTATGCAATTTATTTTCATTATTACCGTTCATCTTCACTCTAGAGCCAAGAGTAAGGTGAGATGATTAAAGCTCTCATCTTAGGTGGAAAATTTGAGGGCCTCTTAAAAACTTGGTAGTCAAGGTAAATAATTTTTAGTGAATTTTTTAAATAAAAATTATTAAATATTTGTGATGAACAAAATGTCAGAAATTGAAACAAAGAATAAATCAATACCAATTTTTCCTTTTGCCCCAGGTTCTAATATGGCTCAGCACAGCAATGTTACTGATTTTTCACAACTCCACAAAGTACATGATAGTATTATTCCCATTATATGAACAGAAATTTAGAGAATCTAAGTAACTTGTTCAAGGTCACAGAGTTGCTTAATGGGGAATAGGGCTGCAAGTTATTCAGCTATGATATTACAGTGCCTGTCATTCACACAGTGCTGATGATGAGTGTGATGGTGGGGGTACAGTGCACACCCTGAGGTCAATGCTTTACTAGAAGAACTCACAGAACTCACTGAATATTATGATTGCTATACTCATAGTTTTGTTTTATAAAAGTGAAAGGATATAGATTAAAGTCATGCAAAAGAAGAGATGTGTGGGACAGAGTCTGGAAGGGTTCCAAATGTGGAGCTTCCAGTTATGCTCTCCCAATGGAGCCCCCGACATTACCTCTACCAGCAATGATGTGTGACAATATGCACAAAGTATTACCTATTAGGGAAGCTCACCAGACCTTGGTATCCAGAGTTTTTATTGGAATTCAATCACATAGACAGAGTTGACTGCCTCTGTGCCGGACCTTTAGTCTACAGCCCCTCTAGAAGATGAATGGATACTACAGGGCCTGAAGCCTTATCACTAATCATGTGTTTGGGCTGTCCAGAGTGGCCCAACCTCCCAGGTAAACAAAGGTACTCTTATCAGGCAAGACATTTCCATGGCCTAGACATCACCTCCCAGGAGCCAAGGGCAAAGGCCAGCCCTCTCTTTTGGCTTAGATTAATTACTTACTATGCAACATGTCAGCACTGTGGGCAGGAGAGAAGCAGGGTATGAATAAGGAGATGGACACCTCTTTTTGGAGCAAATGGTGTAAGTATTAAGTTGATAAAGTAACATGACCCCACAAAAGTATACTTAAGTTTCAGCTACATTGTCTATATCTTTAGTAGAAAAAAACACATGCGGAAAAAAAATCTGAGCTGAAAAAAATAATGTTCCTTTCAGGTTCTAGACTGCTGATAGGGAAAAGAGCTGCTAGGCATTACATGCTGCCCAATTTACTAAACCTACCTCGCTGCTTTGGTGAAAGAAGATGCCTGTATTAGTCTGTTCTTACACTGCTATAAAGATACTACCCAAGACCGGGTAATTTATAAATAAAAGAGGTTTAATGAACTCACAGTTCTTCATGGCTAGGGTGGCCTCGGGAAACCTACAGTCATGGGAGAAAGTGAAGGGGAAGCAGGCACTTTCTTCACAAGACAGAGAAAGCAAAGAGGGAAGAGTCCCTTATAAAACCATTAGATCTCATGAGAACTCGCCATCATGAAAACAACATGGGGGAAACAGCCCCCATGATCCTATCACCTCCCTCCCTCAACACGTGGGAATTACAATTCAAGATGACACTTGGGTGGGGACACAGCCAAACTCTATCAATGCCTAACTCTAAAATCAATCAGTATTGAAGCCAAGAAATCAAAGGAGATGTACACACATCAATATATTATTTACTTTATAAATGATCTCTGTCAGAGATCATTCCACCGATCCTTAACGTATTTCTCCTGGAGCTCCTGAACATTATCTCTATTGCCTTAGCCCAATAATAGAAAAGGCCATCTAAGAGGTAGAAAGCTTGCTGCTGGTAGTATGTGACATGGTTTTAGGTGTTATATGAACAAATAGGTTTTATTTTATTAGCTATGTATTTGTGTAGTGTTATTAGTACCCTTTTTATAGAGGCATATTGGAAACACACTAAAGAAAGTAAGCTTTTTTAAAAATTATCAATTTAAAGAAAAATATTAAGTTTCTTTAAAAAATAACAAAAGAAGCCATATTTGGATATGGCAAAAGTTAGGAAGGAAAGAATATATTTAAGTTTAGGAAACCACGGATTAATAATACATAGATTTTATTCCATTATTTTAAATAAGAGGGTTTTAATTATATGGCTATCAGAAAACTGGCTTCTGAAATGGAAATCTAGCCATGTGTAATTTAGGATTTTATTTATTCAAAAAAATTTAAACTGAGGGTGTTCGTTTGTTTGTTTGTTTTTTGAGATGGAGTTTCACTCTTGTTGTCCAGGCTGGAATGTAATGGCGTGATCTCAGCTCACTGCAATCTCCACCTCCTGGGTTCAAGCGATTCTCCTGCCTCAATCTCCCAAGTAGCTGGGATTATGGGCACCCGCCACCAGGCCTGGCTAATTTTTGTATTTTTAGTAGAGACAGGGCTTCACCATTTTGCCCAGGCTGGTCTCAAACTCCTGACCTCAGGTGATCCTCCCACCTTGGCCTCCCAAAGTGCTGGGATTCCAAGTGTGAGCCGCCACAGCTGGCCTGAGGAATTTTCTTAAGCTTCCTTTTTTTTTTTCCCCCCCAGAGATCAGTTTTCAAGAGGGAGGTGGGGAAGAATTTCTAACTAAACACAGAAAATCAGATCATTCTGAAATATTTTTAGTCCTGAATCAGTTCGCTGATAAAAATTTTCTATTCAAAGTTTCCCCCAGTGATAACCATTATCATCAAATGCTAACAACCCATCATTCCTGTGCCTGATGATTGTATCTCTTTTCTAGAAAATCAATAGGACAGCTGAGGAGGAGGAAGGCAGCCCTGGTGGGAGGGGGGATCCAGGTCCCCAGGGCTCCACTCCCATCTCAGTATGACCTTTAGAAAGGGCTCCTCCTCCCTCCAGTACCTTACTCTCACCATTTGAGAGGAATGGGACAGTGACTTTATCATCACATGGAGGGATAAATGAGTTCCTGTCTGCAGGCACCCTGAAACACCTGAAATGCAAAGAGGCAGGAGGTGATGGAACGGGTTGCTGGCTGTGTCTGTGATCACAGGAATGAACAGAGCATGTGGCCAGGCGATGGGATGTGAGGGCCCATTCTGAATATGGAACAAGTTACTGGTTGTACTTGGAATCCCCACACTCCTTTGTTGTCATAGAGCACGATTAAAATGAATGAGCAAATGTTAAAGTCGGGGCTGAAATCATCTCCTGGATTGTTTCCTTTTTTCTTTTTTTTCTTTTTTCTGATTTACTTGTTTGTTTGTAATGGACTAGGAGAAAAGTAGTGTTGAAGAAGACTGGATTTTAAGATTCATAAGCTGCAAAGGTAAAATCACAGTGACTAACTATAGAGGCTTTAGAATGGATGGACCTGATTCTCAGTTCGTGGTTTCCTGTGTGACACTGAGGAACCAGCTTAACCTCTCAGTTTCCTCGACTGAAAAGTGGGTATAATAATAGTAGCGACCTCTTGTTGTATTTGAGATGATTAAATGAGATAATGAAGTGAAGCATACAATACTCAGCACAAAATTCTGCCTCTTAGTATTCATTTAAATGAATAATTTAACATAATTTAATTATTATGAACTTAACCTCTTTAAGTTGCATTTCCTCATCTGTGAAATGATAACAATAACTACTTTGTGTCTATTTCATTATGTTAATGTGAGAATCAAACGAAATCGTGGACATAAAGTATCTGTAACTTGATTCTTGGGAGCCTTTCTGTACTTCTGAGATTTAAGTGAAATGGTCCTGAATGCTCTAAATTTTAAAATTTGTGTGTTCCCACTGTTTACTAACACACAGAAACACACACACAAACACACACTCAGAGTTTCTACCAATTTCCCATCTTACTTTCTCATTGCCCCTATTTCCATGCCTGTTTTCATAGACATTCCCAGGAACCCACGTGTCAAATTCAGACCCAAGATTCTGTCCTCCTTCGATTCTTCTAAGGAACCTCATCACTTTGAGCATGCGTGAGCTTAGTAACTTTCCTGAAGATCATCAAACATAGTGTCTTGTTATGGTGCCCCCATCTTCTATTCCGTGCTATACCCCACTGCTGTCAGCGTTCCGAAAGCTTGTCCTGCCATATGCTGCCCACCTTGTCACACAGGGCTGGCTGGACGAGGTAGTTCTAATGCTTCTACTGCAGCTGCTTTTGGAATGACACTCCCCCCTTCCCATTCCAAATGTCTTCCTTTGTCAACTAAAAAGCATGCACTCTAAAGTATCAGATATGTAAATTATAAGAAGGCTGAAATTTTAATTTCAAGTCAATTCAGGATATATCTATTGATGCTCTTCCTTAGTCATAAATTGTGCTAGTTTCTCCAAATGCAATAATAGCTACACCATATTTCCTTCTCCAAAAAGCTGGCAGCCACATTCAAAAAGAGCAAGGATGGCAAATGGCTACAGGACACCATCATCAGTGAAGAGGGGACAAGGCAGTGCATCTCCCACCTCTGGAGAAGGTAAAAAAAAAAAAAAGGCACAACAGAATAATGAGATCTGTAGGAGAAAGACAAGATAAAGAAAAAGGAAAAAGAAGAGAAGGTTATTTCAGGTGGACAAAAAACTGTTGCAAACAAAAAGGAAGAAAAAACACTTAGAAGCATAGCATGCTGAGGGAACAAAAAACATTTTATTGTGTTTAGAGTCCAGGCTAGGCACTGAGATGGATCTCTACTCCAATGTGTAAATATTTCTAAAACCAAAACAAAATTGAAAAAGTCATATTTTAATACTATTTAGATAAAAATAATGATCAAATCCAGCTCAGAATTAATAATCTGGAATAAAAACAGGCTTTGAAACCTCAGGTTTCTTCTCATTACATATTTATATAGATAGATACCTATATATCAATAAATGATATATATATCATAATACATTGTAATAGGAGCAAGCAATAATAGATATTGTTATAATAATTACAATAGATAATTATGTAGCTTTAGGATACCTTGGTATCTGGAAAGATGACATGTAAGAGCCCCAAAATATAGGGTTTTCGAGGGCACATAGAAACGCACCCTTGGATGCTAAAATGAGAATCCCAACCAGAACTAAATAAGAGCATATCAATTTTTGCCCTTAGAGGCAAATTTTCCTATTCTCTATCATTAAAAGTTATTCATTGCAATGAAAATAGGTCTTTACAGCTGGGACTAAAATTCCTACTTAAAAGCTAGCGAAAAGATTATAGTTATCATAGATAGAAGAAAGGCAGCATGAAATTGGGGGTTGTCAAGGTAAAAGAAGAATCTAAACTTAAAACTGAACTCAGAGAAGACCCATGTAATAAGTAAGGTTATTCCACCTGAGAGAGATGAGAAATGTCCTATCTTTCTCCTATATAAATGGTTTTTAAAAATATATATATGTTTCAAATATAAATAGATCTTACCTTCTAAATTTGAGAATAAAATCTAAGCATGTTTGAATCTCAGGGTTTATCCAACCAAAATTCAAAGAATGACCTCCTGGTCTTTGTCCAATATGCCCAGCCCAACTCTTTTTATGCAAGCGTGGGTCCAATTTTCTTTACGACGCACAGTACCAACTGTGTAGTGAGAATTTGTGTAAAATAACTTTTGTCTAGAGTGTAGCAATAGTTGAATAACATCTGAAGTACCCTAATAAGGAATCTACATTCTAGGGTTTTCCTTAGCTCCTAAAGGTTCTCAATCAGTTATGTACACTCCAGAGGCAGCTATTGTTAGTGCGCTTCAAACGTTACTACATAAATTTGCCAGAGTTTATTAGTTACAATAAAGGATATTAGAAGTGAATTTTTGTTGTTAAAAAGTCACAAAAGTGACTTTTTGGGCACACTTTGTTGAAAAGTATTATTGAAAAGCTTGACACTTTAATGCCTCTGGGTTAGTACTCCAGATCTAGAAGGCTTGAGCATCTGTTCCCCCCAAAAATGGAATAGTTTGAGAGTCAGTGGGATTTTCAAAGGGTCTATAAGGATGGAAAGTAGAGTCTTTACCTATAAGGAATAGGCTGTATGACCGTTTATGCACCTAGTTGTTAACAATGTCTGTTTGTGTGCCAGGAGCTTGACAGGGGACTGGCTGTCATTGAGACCTAATGCTTCATAGTGTTGCTGGACTGTGTGAAGACATCTAGTTTCTACTTACCTCTAACTGTTGGAAGTAATCAATAATTACCAAAGGACTTTACTAATTGTGAAAGTCAAATGATGTTTACCTGGGTTCCTGAAATTCCAACCTCCATACATACACACACTCCTGAAAATAACCCTTATCAAAGTCATGCCACTTTAGCACTACGGTGATTTTGACTCCCAAGGGATGTTTGGCAATGTTTGGAGACATTTTTGTTGTCACAATTGGAGGTAGGGGTGCTACTAGCATCTGATAAATAGAGGCCAGGAATGCTGCTAAATGTCCCACGGGGAATAAGACAATCGCCCCTCCCAACAAAAGTTTATCTGGTTTCAAATGTCAGTAGTGCTGATGTTGAGAAATTCTGAGCAAAGGATATAGTTGGGGCCCCAGGCCTGAAAACTGATAAGACCTCATTCTCTAAGTCTTACTCAGGAGAAGCCACATCTTCACTTCCTTTCAGAATATCCTCTTGATTCCATCCCAAGATCCCCTTTATCTCTCTCAAATAAACATCAAGAATTGTATAAACTTGTTAATTCTTGGTCAAGCACAGGAGCTCATAAAGTTTTGCACAACTTCTATAATGCATAATACTTGGGCACAAATGAGGATTTTTATATTTCCAGTCTTCAGAAGGTGGAAAACACTAAGAACATTCCAAATATCAATGGCTCAATAAACCCTCATCTTGACTTTGAAGAAACCACACATTCAGTCCAATGGTTGTGAGGCATTGACATTACACCTTCCTTGTTCTAATTTTTTCTAGAAGATAGAAGGGGCAGGCAAGCATGGCAGTGCTATATAATAATGTCCATAATAATAATGGACATGATGATGATGCTAGTTATTTACTGCTATAAAAGTGATAGGGTCGGGCACTGTGGCTCATGCCTATAATTCTAGCACTTGGGGCAGCCGAAGCAGGTGGATTGCCTGAGCTCAGGAGTTTGAGACTAGCCTGGGCAATATGGTGAAACCCCATCTCTACAAAAAATACAAAAAGTAGCCTGGCATGGTGGCTCATGCCCGTAGTCTGAGCTACTCAGGGGGATGAGGCGGGAGGATCACTTGAGCCCAGGAGGTGGGGGTTGCAGTGAGCCAAGATGGCGCTGCCACTGCACTCCAGGGTGACACAGTAAGATCTTGTCTCAAAAAAAAAAAAATAGGATTCCATAGTACTAAGAATGTGCCTTATATTATTTACATATTTTACACCCACCTTATTAAGAAGGTGTTAAAATTCCCATTTTATAAATTAGGATACTAAGTAATAGGAGGTGATTTATGTTGCCCACATTCACACTGATACTTAATGAAAGAGGAGGGATTCAAACCCAGAATAGAAATGTCTCAAACCCAAACTCAATAACATTAATTCATTTCAAATTCATTAAGTATTTGTCACATACTAGGCACTTATTTGAGGAACTTGAGATAAATCAAAGAGCAACAGGGACTAATATCTCTTCACCAGTTAGTTATACCATCTATAATGTGAACATTTTCAGCTACAGTAAAGCAGTGAACTGCTTTCTTTGCTTGTCACTGGATTGGATTACGAGATTTTTTTCACTATACATGTTTTTCATCATCTTAGTTCCCATCCAAAGCAGATTTTCTTGTTAGGTGACTTTTACTTACTTTGTATGTCAGCCAAATCCAAGCATTAGACCAGAGCAAAATCTTTCTGATATTCCCAGCAAATCAAATTCTAAAACTTAAAGTATCATAAACTAGAGCCCAAGCTCTTAAAGCTTAGAGACTTGGAGAGAGAAGCATTTACTTGAAGCAAAGTTCTCTTTTGAGGTCTGCATGAAGAATCTTACTGAGATCCAAGACTCTTTAATCATCAAAGACTCAGTCTTAACTCTCTTCAGACCCAGTGTCACCACTCTCACCTGGGCAAAAATTCCCTTTGACTTTAGTAGTTGAGAGAGTAACTGGAGATTGGCCTGAAGAACGGATGCTGCACCTGAGCGGGTAGGGGGTTTGCAGGAACACTGGTTTTGTCTCTTAATAATGGGATTGCCGGCCATGGCACTGTAAACACTAAACTATGTATCAGGTTAGCAAATATGACAGTGTCACAGAATTGTCATACAACGGTGCTCAAGGGTGTCCATTTTGGAAAGAGATAAAAGAGGAGACATTCAGGGATCAAGGAAAAGAATACATAGTCCATCTAAGGATGTAACCAGCAACCTGCAACCAATTAGTTCTTGCCATTCAAATAATACGTTTGCAATCTGGAGAAACATAAACTACTAAGGAGGGGCAACCATAAACGCTTAAAAAGCTAAACTTGAGAATCAGAACAAGGCTCTGATCTCTGCTCCATTACCTACCAGCTGAATAACTTAAGGCAAGTTACCTCCTTAATGCTTTACACTTGTTTGTTTTACCCGTTAAAAAGACAATATTGATGGTACTTACCCTGAAGGATAAAAATGAAATAATATATATAAAACACGTAGAAAGTCTGGCACATTCTAACAATAAAAACTGGGTATTGTTACTATTAGTTAGCTAACTTGTTCATTCAGGTAAGTATTTTCAACCAATCTTTGGAAGCCTGAAATGAGAACTTTTTCTGTAGATAGTGTTCCCTGTAAAATATGAGAAAAGATGGCATATTTTCAATGGCCTTTCAGTGTAAGAAGCTAGAATTACCTCATCGGTAACATACGGATTACCTGGAGAAGTTTCAAATCCCAGTTTTACTACGGCAAAATCCCTAATGCCTTAATCATTAAACTAATCACTTACCTTTACTCTAACATAAATTTGTTTCTTGTTTAATTTTCTTCATAAATAATGATCATCTAAGTTTAAAGATAAAAATATCAATGTCCAGGAAAGAATTTCAAAACTAGGTAAATGAAAGGTATTGTTTAGTAAACATGTTGTATTCTGTAAGAAAACAAGGATACTTTGTCACTAGTTCTGTGGCCGTGAACTAGGGGGAAAAAAGTGGTTACTGAATAATGCTCCAGTGGATTGTGATATGGGACAGATCACAAAATTGAGATTTAAACTGAAAAAGACCAAAGGAAGTGATGAAAATTAACTTAGACGGTCAGAAAGTAAAATGGAAAAAGCAAGGAAATGAAACTTACAAGAGGAAATACAAAACCACAGTATGAGGGAATACTCCTTTGGATATTAGCATAGTGGTAACTGAGCTCCTAAGTGCTCTGTCGATAAGCATAGCTGTCATTAATCTTTTGTGACAAGACACTTTGGAGTAACCAAATTGTGATAGTCCCAGGCCCTTTATTATCCTCAGGATGGAAGATGAATTCTATATACAGTAATTGTTGTATCGTGTTTCTCCATTGTAGTATGTTTTAACAGAAATGGCTTTCAAAAGCTGTCTTAATAAAAGTGATTTAGAAAAAAAAAAGTACTGAATTCCACTTATTTCTTTTTCAGTGTTCACTTAGATATATTTGGATTTGAACATTTTTTTAGAAGGGCAGAGTTACTATGTCATTTAAAGCTGAAGTAAGAACTGAGAGGTTTGCATTTGGTCCAGGGTTTTCTAACAAAAGACACACCACCAATTGTGTAATTAGTGCTGTTTGCACATGTTCTGTAAATCTCAAATCTTATGACATTTAAGCATTTTGTGAGAGAGATTTTCAGAAAGAGGTTAAGATCAAAGTTAGACAAATCCAAATCTAAACTATTATCTCTTAGTGCAAAACCAGAAATTTACAGCAAACAGGTTTTCCTTAACAAAAAAGAGAGAAAGAGGGCCTTTTTATTTGCTACAATAATTATAGAAACTTGCAGAGAGATAAAAAATGGGAAAAAAATAACAAGACAGAAATCAGGCCCCCCACAATGTACCTCTCTCAGTAAAAGAAATTTATGGTTGGGCTGGGAGGGAAGGCTCTGCAGTTCCGTCAACTATATTTTATTTCTACTGGTTATTATATGACCATGAACAAATTTCTTAACTTCTCTGAGTCTCTGTTACGATATCTGTTGAGCATAGATGATAACAGTACCTATTACTTAGGGTTGTTTTGAAAACTAAATATTCTAAGTAGAAATGCTTAAAAACTAGTGCCTGCAACACAGTAAATCCTCACAGAGGGTGGGCACTTGTAGTGGGTTGAACAGTGGCCCCTAAAAGATATGACCATGTCCTGAAACCTGCAAATGTGACCCTCTTTGAATAAAAGAGTCTCTGAAAATGTAATTATGGATCTCAAGATAAGATTATCCTGAATTAAGCAAGTAAGCTATAAATTTTAAAAAAAAAGTGTCTTTACAAAGACCGAAGATAAGGCAGACAGAAAGGAAGACAATATGAAGGTAGAGATTGGAGTGATGCAGCCACAAGCCAAGGAAAGCCAGGAGCTACAAGAAGCTATGAAAAGGCAATGAAGGATTCTTCCCTAGAACCTCAGAGGGAGTGTAGCTCTGCCAGCATCTTAATTTCAGATGTCTAGTCTCCAGAACTTCAAAAGAATTAATTTACATTGTTTTAAGCCACCTAGTTTGTGGTAAATTGCTATAATACAGAAATTAATACAGAGCTATTTTTTAACAGCTTATTGAAATGTAATTCAATCCCTACACTTCTTCCATTTAAATTATACAATTCAATGATTTTGGTTATATTACATAATTAGGTTTCTTTATAATGTGGTGAAATACAAATTAAAAAGCTTGTCATGTTAACCATCTAAAAATATACAATTCAATGTCATTAATTATAGCACAATGTTGTACAACCATAACTCTCTGCTTATATTCCAAACTTTTCATCACCCAAACAGAAACTCCAAACCCATTAAATAATACTCTCCATTTCCCTCTCCTCCCAACCCTTAGTAATCTCTAATCTACCTTCTATAACACAGAGCTTTTTACTATTCCAAGTTCTACTACTTTTACCATACCAACAATATTTGGAGCTGTGATAGCGCTACCTCTGTTACTAGACAGGTGATTTTTACAAAATGTAATTTCTAGACAATGACCTAAAATTAAAACATTTGCCAATTCCCCAGTTGTGTGCTATAGGAGGTACCCATCCACCAAGCAACTGATTTGGACTTTGCAGCTGTGTAGCCCAATAAAGCCCACAGGGCTCTGAAAGTGATTGTAGAAGAAGGGCTACATTCCTATTCACCTCAAATTTCTAAATCCTGATATATTCTTGCTTTATCAGTGGATTGAAACCTTTTCTCCTCCTGGGTATACTTGGTGGGCAATTTGGGTCTGTGGAAGTTTTCTCTATAATCCATAGACTGCTATATTGACAGTGGCAGAATTTCTAGTTCACTCTCCTCTTGATATGATAACAATTGTCTGAATTTTTTCCATTATCCCATTTTTGATTTTTTTCCTATTTGAAATACAGTTCTCTGGGGGAGATATTTTATAGATTTGTTCTACTGTCTGTTCTTATTTATTTATTCATTCAACAAAAGTTAGAGGAAATGGCACACTATTCTAGGCACTATAAAGGAGGTAAGTATTTGCTTTTGCTTGGTCTATACTTGTATTTATCATCATCACTGCTGCTTACTAGGCTTTGAAGCATGTGCAAACTTTAGAAAGTTCTTTTTACTGGTTGTTTTAAAGATCATCATTCATAAGCCGGGTGCGGTGCCTCACACCTGTAATCCCAGCACTCTGGGAGGCCAAGGCGGGTGGATCACTTGAGGTCAGAAGTTCGAGACCAACCTGAAACCCTGCCTCTACTACAAATACAAAAATTAGCCAGGCATGCACCTGTAATCTCAGCTACTCAGGAGGCTGATGCACAAGAATTGCTTGAACCTGGGAGGCGGGGGTTGCACTGAGCCAAAATTGTGCCACTGCATTCCAACCTGGGTGACAGAGTGAGAATCCATCTCAAAAAAAAAAAAAAGAAGAAAAAGAAAAAGAAACAGGTAATCATTCATAATAATTGGGGATAGATCACAGGTCATCATATTTCAAACCATTTGCCAGAAATTTTTTCTGTTCCTTAGGTTAAAAAAAAAAAAAAGACCCTTTTTTGAGCCAAGTTTTTTTTTATGTTATAGTGATAATCATATCTGGATTTGGGTCCTAGTTCTGCTATTAATAGCAGATGGAGTTTAGGCAAGGTATTTAATCATGCTAGGTCAATTTTTTCTTATTCTTAATAAAGTATAATACTTGAGCCTACATCTTAGAGTTTTGAGAATTAAATGACATGAATTGTTTAAAACTACTAGCACAGTATCTTGCACATGAATGCTTAAGAAATGGTATCCCAAGTGATCAGGTTAAAAGGCCAGCAATCTAACACAAATATTAAGTAGTCTTTAGTTTCAGAAAGTTTCGTTTCTCTAGAAAATGTGTCCTATCATGTTTACAGGCATCTTCCTAGATATCTTTTTTTATTTTATATTTTAAAGATAAGATCTGTGGTTTGAGATTAGACCTAGATTGAATGCCTCTTCTCCTCAGCGAAATATCACCCTCCTCATTCAGTGATCCAACGAGCATTTATTAAACACTCACCATCTCCAGGGTGCTATGTTCTGTACTTTGTCCTAGAAATTCATGGCATAGTGGTATACAGACATGCAAGCCAATTATTTAAAAAAATAAAATAAAGGGTATAGTAGGAGGCTGTGCTGGGCCCTAGGGAAGTATTATGAAGCAGACAAAACTCCATCTTGCAAAGGCAGGAGAAGTGGCATTTAAGGTGAGTCTGGAATCATACATAAAAGGCAAGTAAAAATAAAAGAAAGATAAGATTCAAGGTGCAAGAAAGGGCACAGCATAAATGAAAACTTCTACGTTCACTTTATGTGGAAGAACGAGAAACCCAGGAGAGTGGGACAGGAGCTGAGATTGACAATAGCCAACTTAGAGCTAAGGACTTTGGCTCCTCTCTCAAAGATAATGGGGAGAAATTGTAAAGCTTCAAATAATTAGAAATCTTTATTTTATTTTTCATTTTTTTGAGATGGAGTTTCACTCTTGTTGCCCAGGCTGGAGTGCAATGGCGTGATCTCGGCTTACTGCAACCTCCACCTCCCACGTTCAAGCGATTCTCCTGCCTCAGCCTCCAGAGTAGCTAGGATTACAGGCACATGCCACACCACATCTGGCTAATTTTTGTATTTTTAATAGAGACGGGGTTTCACCATGTTGGCCAGGCTGGTCTCAAATTCTTGACCTCAGGTGATCCACCCGCCTCAGCCTCCCAAAGTGCTGGGATTACAGGCGTGAGCCACCGCGCCCAGCCATGATTAGAAATCTTAATCATATTTCCAACCTGCCTCCTCTTGTGTTTTCCACAACCACCTATTGAGCACCCATTTTGTGCAGCTGCTTTGCCAGAAGAAAAGCAGAGCCCAACCCTCAAGGCAATCACAGTCAAGGGAAGGGGCAGGCAGGTAAGTATGTGATCACACCTGGATACATTAAGTGCTGTTGCAGAGGGAAGTCGAAGGTATTTTGTGAGAACAGTAAAAAGGCATCTAAGCAAGTCTTGGCAAGGTCAGAGGAAGAGCTCCAGAAGAAGTGTTTTCTAAACTAAGCCTTGAAAGATCAACATAGTAAAATGCTAAGGAATTGTGGGTGGAAGAGTGCACTAGGCAGAGAAAGTGGCATATAGAAACCTATTGTACCAAGGCAGAGAGAACACATGTGGAATGCAGAACACCAAAAGGTGTTCAGTATGACAAGGACTTACAGTGGAAAGTGGGAAATAGTAAGATACTTGGCTGCAGAGAGAGAAAGAAAAAGAGAATCATTATGTGAAGGGCTCATTAAAACATGTTTTGGAGTTTAGACTTTATTTTGAAGGTAATGGGTATCTAAAAAGGGTCTGTGCAGAGAAGCAGCATAATCCTACTTGCATCTTAGGAAGATCACTCTAGCTACATATATATAGAGAGAGAAGTGCTTGAGGGGTAAAACAAAAGATAAAGAAATCAGTTCCACTTTGTAGAAGCCTGCTGCAATCATCCTGGTAAAGGTTGAGTATCTTAATTATGATAGTGATAGTGGGTATAGCTCGGAGAGATATTTAGGAAGTAGAAGGAACTGGACTTGGTAATGTGAGAAGTGAAGAATAAGGAGTTAAGGCTAATGCCAAGATTTTTGGTTTGGCAAGCCCAGTGGTTGACTATGTTTTCATTCGGTGATGAATTCAGAAGAAATAGCTCTGCTTTGGAAGAAAATGATGAATTCAGTTGTGAATGTGTTAAGCTGAAAGGAACGTTCCCACAGAATACTTTAACAGAGACAGATACTTATGAGAGAGTTGATATTCAATATAGACAGAAAATATAGATTTGGGATTTACTAAAAAGAGGTGGTCACAGAAGCCTCTGGAGTATTGGAAATTGCCCAAGATTGAGGAAATAGAATGAAAGGAAATAAGGAATGAAGATGGAGCTTGAATTCATCAATTTCAATTTCAGCATTTATGAAATTGGCAATCATAGGAACATATTAAAAGTCCCGGCAGGAGCAGGGAGGGAGGTAAGAAGATAAGTGAAATAAAGTATTATTACATGAACCAAGGAAGGAGTAATAGGAAGAGAAAGAAGTCAATCCTATCATGAGCTATAGAGAGTCAAAAATAAGGACTAAAACATTTCACTTTACATAGATAACTATAGACGTATATGACTGAGAGCCAAGAAAATATTGAGAATAAAGGTCAGAAATCAGTTATCAAACTGATGCACATGTCCAAGCAAGAGGTGATGAGACCCAGGCTGGTTCAAAAGAATGGGATATTGGCAGAAGACAGGTTTACACATGTTAGGGGATACAGATTACAAGGCTTTGCGATAAGAAGTGAGGGAAGAAACAGAGTCATGGAGAAGAGAGATGGTTAATTTAATCAGGGGTTCATTGAATTTGAGAACCATTGAGATTTCTAAGTAAAGCAATGTACAACTATTATGTATCAATTAAAACAAAAAAAGTATCTTCAGTTCATAACAGAAGTCAGGAAAAGAGAATCACCAGTTATCCCTGTGGGTGAGGAGTGATTGCAGACTGAGAAGGGGAGAGACTGGGAGAGGATCCTGAGAACATTGTCCTATAAGGGAAGAGAAGGAACACCTAGAGGGGCACTCACTAAGATGGAAGAAGAACTTTAAAAATTAAGTGAAATAAGAAAATATACAGTCTCCAGTGCTGCAGAAAGCTTCAGTTCCATAAATTAGGTCTCCTGGACTGACTCAGTTCTTATTCCACTAGTGTGATGTTACTAAGAATTAATGCCCCTGTAAATACTCAGGATGTAGAGTAACAAATTAATAGATCCTTTATTAAAAACGTGCATACAAATGTCAATATGGAAGAGAAACAAGTTAGTATCTCTGACAGAATTCAGGTTTTGGTTTTGATACAGTTCATCCTCAGAGAATGATTTTTTTAAATGACACATTGAATAAAATGTAAGAGTAGCCAATTGATAGACAAAGTGAATTGATGTACCTTGTAAGGTTGTATTAGTCATTTTGCATTTCTATAAAGAAATACCTGAGACTGGGTGATTTATAAAGAAAAGAGGTTTATTTGGCCCATGATTCTGCAGGCTGTACAAGCATAGTACCAACATTTCCTTGGGTTCTGGTGAGGCCTCAGGAAGCTTTTACTTATGACAGAGGTGAAGGGGAAACAGGTGGGTCACATGGCAAGAGAGTGAGCAAGACAGATGCCACGTTTGTAAAACTCCAGCTCTCACATGAACTAATAGAGTGAGAACTCATTCAATGCCATGGAGAGGGCACAAATCATTCAGGAGGGATCCTCCCCCATAACCCTAACGCCTCCTACCAGGCCCCACCTCCAGTAATGGCAATCACATTTCAACAAGAGATTTGGAGGGGACAAGTATCGAAACCATATCAAAGGTAAGAAAAACATTCTCTTAACAATTTGAAGGGAGTACAATATGAAATGTTATGTGACCAGTCTCTACTTCCCCATGGATTTTGTCTCAACTGTTTGTTGAAGCCACATTATAGTTAGACAAGATGTTGACATCTAGCATCCCTTAAGACTATTATATATGTATATATGCCCCAAAATACATATATTAAAAATACCACTTAATCTAGAAAAAAATATTTTAATGATAATCAGCAACATATTCCAGCTGAATGAAATTTCAAAATAGATACTCTGGAGGAAGTGAAAATGCTTAAACAACTATGAATGAGAAGGAAGAATTAGATACTGAAAACCATGTAAATAGAGCAGGAAAAAATCTCACAAACTTGTCCAAACTTACAGGCATTTTAACCCACATTAGGAAAATACTTTGGTAGAACCAAACTCTCTTAAATTGCAAAATGATTATATTAATGAATAAATACATTAACCATAATATAGGCCTATGTTCTTCCATGCACAAGTAGCTTTCCCTCATATGTTTGCTAATTTGAATGTTTTCATATATAATTAAATTGGTAGCTCTAATAAGATAAATGCTACATACTAAATGCTAGGTTGATCACTAAATACAAATTATCTTGATGTACAATGACTGCAGTGAGAATTATAAATATCTCAATGCACTAGATATAGCCCCTAGAATAATACCAGAGTAACACTACTCCCCCAAGCTGGCCCTCCCCACCCCAAACTTCTGTGCTGTTTTATACTGAAAAACTGAGGGGGGTTCGGTGTTCAGAAAGTCTTCACATTAAGAATTCACACATCCCGAAATTACTTGTTGTCCAGATCCAACAGTCTTGCTGCCTATAATAAGTCCACAAATGGAATTTACAGGCAACAGAAATAGTTATAGAACATCGTGTCCTTTTAAACTAAAGTTCTGAACCACTGGCTAGCTTAGTGGCCAGAAAAGTTATATTTTGGCTCCAGACCATTGACAAATGCCTCCTACGGATTCCATAATAAAAACAGAACCTCTAACCTTGAGAGTAAACTGCAGGGGTTCGTTTTGCCACATTCTGATCTAATAGAGTAGCCAAGACTTCATATCTATTAACATCCATATTATCATTTTAATACACTACTTTATCTTTCCAGGACAGTGCATAGAGTGCAGCAAAAACCATATTTTACAAGCCAATTTTAAATGCCTTTTAATGATGATTCACGGTGCTCTAATACAGATTTCTCATCAATATCACCATCCTGCAGGCATGCATTAAAGCTGCAAATCATTCCTTGGGTTCTGTTATTGTCAGACTCCAAATGTACTACAAATGTAACTCAGATGTCTGAATTAAGTATTTCCCTTGGATGCAATGGGCACATCCTGATTTCTGCAAAATGGAAGGAAGGCCCATTATGCCAGAGACAGATTTGAGTGTCCTTGACTGGAAGACATAACTGAGCCTCTCTCTACCCAAGAACGAAGAAGAACAGGCAGACACTTCTTCAGTACAGAGCACCACCCTCCTGCCCCACAAGATAACCATGAGTAGAACATCTGTCTAGGTTTCCACAATTTGCAAATTGTTTGATTATTTAAGTCTGTTTTTCCCTAGTAAGTATTAATCAGCATTCCTGCTGGTGGTTCTTAGGGTTGTTACCATGGAACTTATAAATGAATTTAAAGATGTTGCTGAGATAAAGAGGGACACCTGTGGATGAGTTCTTTCCATTGTCATTAGCATAAACCCTTACAGGCCAATTCCTGCAAAATCCTGATAAACTGCTGGAAATAGAAATGTATGATACAAAACATGGTGGGAAGGCTTAAATTGTTCAGGGTCTTTAGCATATTTTCACATTGGTATTAAGAATTTTAGAAATAATTTAGTCATTGCCTGATTATAGCAATGTTGGGAGTAATGAAATCCTTGCCTTATTACATATGGACTCATTCAGAGCCTCAATATTTATTTGGCAAGCATTAAGCATCAAATCAATTTAGTCAGATACTTGTAAATGGGAAATTCAAGATGAAAGTGAAAATGAAGATTAAGAGGTAAAATTAAAACTATTTATTTCTAGTAGGAATAGAGCAATTTTCCTTGCAAGAGACCCATCCCAAGAGAGTTTAAATAGGAAGAAGCGCAAATGGTAGAATCCATCCCGAAGAAGAGAATTTAAAATGAAGAACAGTCAGCAAAGTACCCCCTACTCACATTTGCCTGGAACAAATGACATCGGAAGACGAGGGTGATAACTTTGATTTGTAGCTGTGGAATATACATTGTGCTTTTATGCAACTGATTATTATTGGAATGGTTTCCATTTCCAGCTCAATAGAAATGGGAAGAAGGGAAGTACATGCTGATCACTTGGGAATTTGTAGTTTCAGTTTACATATGAAGATGTACTGACATTAATAGGATGCAATAAATGTATTGTGTGGTATTTTGGTTTTGAACTTAAAGTAGTGGTCACATGAATGGCTACATATTTTCACATTGCAATGTGTATGGAAAAATATCCATACTAAACTGAAGATGGAGATGATGTCATCATAAGCAGCTATTTGGCTGTTGCATGTCAGAACATTTTCTAATGCATTGATCCATAATAATTACTGGATTGGGATGCAGGAAGCCGATCAAGCTCATTGTGTAATGGGGAATAATTGGCAATAAAATCATAAGAAGGCCTTAAGGAGAAAATAACTTCTTCCTTTGGGACGTAGAGATAAGTGGAAGTAATGTCAGGTCTATTTTAGGGGAGTATTTGGATGTGTTACCCTGGCTCTGACACACCAGATAGCAATACCTATGACAGCATAGAGAACCAGAAGCAGATGGGAGAAGAAGTTGGACTTAATTCTAGTCTTTCAGGCTAAGGCAAGAAGATAAACATTTAGACTGAATGTTGGAAGCATTTTGTGTTTCTCACTAATCAGGGTATTAACTACAGGAAGCAAAATTCATGTTTATTACTGAAAGGGACACTGTTTAGCCCAGCAACAGGAAGAATATGTATTTTGTATTACGAAATTGGAGCAATAACGACAACAAAAAACCAAGACAATGGAAATTGACTATTCTTATTGCATCCGGCACTGGGTTAGAAGTTTTCCATATAATATTTCATATGAAGAAGATTCAAATTTAATAAAGAGAAAACAGATTTAGGCAGATTATGTCACTGCTTCAGGTCATAATGTTGGATATAATTGGCCTGGATTTAAAACCAGCTGCCTGATTCTAAAGCCTAGGCTTTTAAAAAATTGCAATCTTGGTTTACCCTGTGTAAACCATCAGGTAAAAACAACTCCCATTCTGGCTTTCTCTGGGATTCTGTCAGCCAGCTGGAGAGGCTGATGGAGAAGACCTGAGGTCAAACAGCTTCTGCGAAGTGACCCCAAATTCAATAAACAGTCATTTAATCTGCTGAAGTGGTGAAAGTGACTTTAGTTTCAGTCAGTAGTGGATCAATTCATCCCCATTGGAATTTATTTTCATGCTTAGATTTTACTAGTCAGCTCACTAGAGAGTCAAGAGGAGGGTTAAAGGAAGAAATCATTTTAAAAATCTACTTTATTTCACTTGGGCTTGCTTGAAGTTCTTTCACAAAAAGAGACAATGTTAATGCAAAGAGAGGGAATCTAATATGCCCCTTTGCTCTGATAATTACTGGGTAATTCCGCTACCTATTGCCAATCCCTGCACTATTTTCAGGCAAAGACCTGTTGATTTTTTAACAAATTCATTATTACTGAGTTGCATTATTTTCTCTATGTTAACAAGTTTTGCTCTGTTTACATCCTGACTAATATCATAAAGCTGCCAAAGTGTAATCAAACATATATTGTAGCTAATGTTTTGGAAATGCTCTTTGCCTCTTTGTAGGCACCAACTCCTATTCTAAAGGATCTTTGTGAGTAATTATTTCACTCTTGGAAAATTTACTGTTCCTTTAAAAAAATGTAACATTCATGTTTCATGAATTCACAATTGCCCATGTCATTAAGATTAAAATAGTTTTGCTACTCTGATAAAGGTTTGTTGTCCTTTGTGGTCATCATAACCAAGCCAATTAAAAAAAAAGCGGGGGGGTTCTTTACAAATAAGAGACATCTTATTGTTAATGTCACTGAGATCTTCTTAGCAAAAAAGGAAGCCGTGTTGCAGATATATTGGAGAAGAAAGACGGAATGTAGTGTCTCTCCAAATATTATATCAAGAGGAACACATACGACAAAAAACATTATAAAACACAGAGGTTAAAATGAAAGTCAAACACTTTAAGTCCAGGAAACCTTAAAGTAAAG
Source organism: Pan troglodytes (assembly GCF_028858775.2). Classification (NCBI taxonomy): domain Eukaryota; kingdom Metazoa; phylum Chordata; class Mammalia; order Primates; family Hominidae; genus Pan; species Pan troglodytes. The sequence continues at coordinate 161,745,389 of NC_072402.2, read as the reverse complement.
AGACTTTAAAAAGGCTCACCAATACCAGTTATAGATTCATATTTAGGTTTGTATTGTAAAAATTGGAAAGTGCTAGAAATTTTGCAATGTTTCAGTATTAATACTTATTAAGAACTGTTAAGGAATTAAATGCACGTGGAATCGATGTAGTGAGGAAGGAGAGGATGTGCTGACAGAAATAATTTTGACTAGTTAAATAAAGAGAAGACAATCAGGAGGAGGTTACACTGAGGTAGGCAAAAAGGGGATTACAAGCCTATAAATATTTGTGTAGAATGAGCTGCTACAGCAGAATGAGAGAACAAAGGAAACATACAGCGGATACTCTGTTGATCACCAAGAATTTGAGAAGAAATGAGAAGGTCTAACATTTTCATTCTTAAAATATGTTGCTTTCTTAGGGGAATGATTTATTTTCTCTTCATTTTGAAAGATTTTACTAAGTCATCTTGCTAACAAATGAAAACAGTTCATGCAGAACTAACTCTCATTTATTGAGGGGTGGAGGATCCATTTATGGGCAACGTGGTTACATTTTCTGCCATAGAAATGAATTCCATGTGGCTCACCGCCCCATTCCATCTACTCAGCTCTTAAGTGACACAACATGCTACAGCTGTAGAACAACCAGATAGGTAGATAGATAGATGGATAACCATCACATGTCTACACTTCTGGGTTACTCATACAATGGAGGGGAAACATAAGAATAACAAAATATTACTGATGATTTATGTCAATATACCATATCCACGTAAACAGTTGCAGCATTTTAGAAGACTGTGTCAACACCGACTTCAGAGTGTCGTGTCATTTGCATATTTATGCAACCTAGTAGGGGATGTATAAAACTAAGCCTTGGCACCTCCCTGGCTACATTCATTTGAAACTGAATAAATCTCATCAATGTAAAGCATGATACAGTTTCTCACATCCTAAAATATCTACTCTCTGGACTCCTCTAGCTACCATCGCATTTCTCTATTCTCCTTTGCAGAAAGCCTTCTTAAATTCTCTGGCTTCAATTCCTTTCTGGAATTCTTATTTTTCCACTTTATGATTATGAAATAAAATGCATATATATAAAAGTGCACAAATAATAAATTTAAAACTTAGCCAATTGTTGTAAACATGAAACATCCCTCTAAACATTCCCTGGGTTAGGAAAATATTCCCTGTAGCCCAGAATCCCTTATATACCCTTTGATTGTAATGATTTCCCTCCCACCTATAATGAATATCTTGATTTTGTGCTCTTTATCTCCTTGTCTTTTAGAAAGTAGTCTATATAATTATGTTTGCTTATACAATCTATTTTAACTTTTCCTGCTTTTGAATGTTAAAATATATTGACATTCAAAATATATAATGCTCAAAGTTATATTTTTAAGGTTTACACAATGCCTTTGCAGGTAGCTATAGTTCTTTCATTTCTGTTCATATTTTATTATTCAAGCATATCACAAGTTTTATAGTTGTTTACTATAGCTAAATCTTTGGGTTATGCACAGGGGTTGGCCATTACAAATGATAATACACCAAATTGTTTCCCAAAGTACCAATCGATTCTATTTCAAGCAGTATGTGAGTGTTCCTATTGTTCTACATTCTCATCACACTTGGTGCTGTCAGATTTCTTTTTCCTTTAACCAATCAGGCAGGCATGTGGTGGTATTATAATGATATTTTAATTTCCTGTCTGATTAATTTACTGATTAATAAGACAGCATCTTTCATATGTTTGTTGCCTATTTTGATATTTATGTTTGTGAAGGGTCTCTTAAATTTCTTCCAATTAAAAAAAAGGTTTATTTTTCTATCTTACTGTTTTCTAAAATTTCTTTCATTTATTATAAACATGAGTTATTTGTCAGTTAAATATGGTTTATTCTAATTTGGTTCAAGATTGGGCATCTGGTTAGGACCTCAGGCTATTCCCTTCCCTCATGATGGAAGGGGAGATGATGTGTGCAGAAGTCACATGGTGAAAGAGGAAGCAAGAGAAAGAGAGAAGGGGGGTGTCAGGCTCTTTCTAACAACCAGCTCTCAGGAAATAAAACAGTGAGAACTCACTCACCCCCCAACTCCCAGAGAGATCCTTAGTCTATTCCTGAGTGATCTGCCCCTTCCCCTTCCCTTTAGGCCCCACCTCCCAACTCCACCACACTGGGGATCAAATTTCCAATGTGAGAATTGGTTGGCTGAAACAAACCAAACGATAGCATGTGTATATGTATATGTGTACACGATCAGAAAACTTGAAAACTGATTTGAGGAATTATTTTTAATTATTGCTTGTCTTTGTCTAATAATGTAGTTGTTTGTGTATGTTTGTCATGTATATATACTTTGCATATTTTATATTTATACATACATGTACAGAGACACATATGCATATGTATGCTCTTCTATGAGTCAGAATCCAAATTAAGTCTACACATTATAATTAGTTGATTTATTTGAAATGTCTTTATTTTTAACATTTAATGTTTCATTTTTACAGCAAAGTTGCAAAGATATTACAGAATTTCCTGTTTTCTCATGCTGTTTACCCTATTATTAACAGCTTCATTACTATGGTACTTTTGTCAAAACTCATGAACAAATCTACAATTATCTAAAGTTTTTTTTTTTCAGATATCTTTACTTTTTACCCAAAAGCCTTTTTCTTCTCCAAAATCCCATCTAGAATACCAATTATTATTATTACTAATATTATTATTACTACCACATAATTCAAGCATCATGTCACCTTAGGATTCTCTAGAATTTCCCAGATGAAATTTTCTTTTTTGTGATGATCTTACCAGTTTTGATAAATACTGGTCAGGTATTTCATAGGGCAGTTCTTCCATTGAGGTTTCTCTAATGTTTTTCTCATGGTTAGACAGGAATATGGGTTTGGGAGCAGACTTACAGAGGTAAAGCTTCTTTCTCATCATATTATATCAAGGATACACGCTGTCAACATGACTTAACAATTTTGAGGTTAACCTTTATCAACTAGCTGAGTTAGTAATTGCCAGGTTTTTCAACTATAAAATTCTTCTTTTCTGGGCTTTCCATGCTATATTTCTTTGAAAAAAATTCACTGTGTGCATCTAGCACTTAAAAAGTAGGGACTTATATTCCATTTCCTCAAGGGCAGGTATCCATGTAAATTATTTGTCATTCTTCTGCATGGACTTCCCTACTCTCTCCCATTTACTTATTTATTCAATCACTCAGTTATGTCAATATTAACTCATGAACATTTATTTTACACTTAGGGTTATAACCTAATACTATATTATTTATTTAGATTCTGTTCAAATTATTCCAGTTTTGGCCATTAGGAGCTCTTCTAGTTGGTTCCTGTATCCCTTTGACATGGTTACATCATTTTGGTTTTGAAGCATTTCCTACTTTCTGGCTCCACAGCATGCACCATGTTTTATCTTGAATATCCACTCCCCTGGACCTAAAATCAACCATTTCTCCAAGGAGTGTTGGTCCCTTTCATTGAGGAATGGTTTTAGAAACTAAGATCTGGAAGTTGGTTGTGTTTATTAGAAACGGGATGCTGTTGCTTCTAGGCTCTCTCAATAGACAGAGTTAGAAAACAGATAGAATAGTGATAATCCATGCCATCACACACAGGAAATGCCATGAATATAACAACTACTAGAATTGTTCAGTCCTGCTAAGATATGTAATCAGGTTTTTGCAACGTTTAAAAAAATCCATCCATCCATCCATTCATCCATCCACCCACACATCCATCCATCCATCTATCCATCCATACTTTCAGATGTACTAAGGCACTAACCCTTAACCTTAAGGAACTAAGAATACGGCTGCAGTAGAAAGACAGAGAAGTAAACAGCTGCTTTCAGGTAAATGAGGTAAGTTTTTAATACTTCAATGGAACATAAGAGAGAGTTAAGAAACAGACCCACAAATAGATAACATACATTTCCAAGAAGTACTGCTAATGAATTGAATGGGGAAAGGATAATGTCTTTAACAAATTTTGCTAGAACAACTTTTGCTAGAACAACTGAATATTTATATATAAAACATTATTAATCTTTATTTAACGTCATATCCAAAAATTAACTCAAAATGGATTGTAGACCTAAATGTAATCTCTAATACTATAGAAAATATAGACCTTTATGACTTTGGTTTACAATTTAAGATTTTTAAAAGTATGATGAAAAAAATTGATAAGTGAGACTTCATCAAAATAAAAAAATTTGCTTTTCTAAACATGCTTTCAATAAATTGAAAAGGCAAGCCACATACTGAGAGGAAATATTTGCAAAAGATATATATCTTACACAGGATTGGACGTGGAAAAAATGTATATCTTTACTAAAGAACTTCTGTCTTGGCTATATAAAGAACTTTTACAACATAATTGTAAGGTAACAAACAATTTGATTTTAAAATTGGGAAAAAATCATTATACTTTTCTCCAAAAAAAGATGTAAAACACATAAGCATATGAAAAGGTACTCAACATCATTAGTTCAGGGAAATTCAAATTCAAGCCACAAGAATGTATAAATATTACTTCATACTGACTAGGAATGGCTAAAATTAATAACATTGACATTAGCGAGTGTTGGAGATGATGGAAAACAATGGGAACTCAAATATAATGCTGGCAGTGATGCAAAATGGTAAGCCATTTTATAAACAAGTAGTTTCTTGTAAAGTAAATCATATGCTTCCCATGTGATAACATGTCTGCCCAAAGATCTGTATTCACTCTCTTCAGCTGCTATGAATAGAACGGTTCATAGCAGCTCTATTCATGATACCCTTAAATTGGAAGCAGAACAAACGGTCTATCAATGGATGAATGTATAAACAAATTGTGACATATCCATACAATGAGAAACTATTGAGGAATGGAAGGAAACAAACTACTGGTATATATAAGAATATGAATAAACTCTTACGTGTAATATTAAGTAAAAGAATACAGGCACAAATGTATATGATAGATGATAGATAGTATCATTCCATTTGTATAAAATGGAATATAAATAAATAGAATTCATTATGTATTAAATATAGTTATATATTTTTATATAATATAATTGGTATGAAATTTTTAAAAGGTATAGTGATAGAAAAAAGGTACGTGGTTGCCAGGATGAGGATGGGAGCAGGGTATTTTATTGCAAAGGTGTAGACCTTCAGGATGATGGCAAGTTTGTATCTCATATTTGTGTTGTGGTTACATGACTGCATTCATTTGTCAAAATGCATCAGATTCGTCAATATTATTGTATGCAAATTATACTTTAATAAATTGTGCATCAATAAATATTTTTAATGAGTATTCCTTGGCCTATGCATAAGGGACTTTGTCTAATGTCATGGGTAGGCTGGTGAGCAAATAATTATAATACCATGTTATCAGTGCTATGTCAAAATATGTACATATACTATTCATTCAGCTGGCTGCTCTGAGACTGGGACTATACTAACCACTGCAATGAAAACTATTCTTACAGAATTTAAGGTCTGGGCAGGAAATAACTAATTCTATCTAAGATATAGGAAAAGATTTCATAGAGGTGATTTCAGAGTAGCGTCTTAATAAAGAAGGTCATGACAAAGAGAGAATATTATGTGCAAAAGTACTGGGACTATTACATTTTGTGGAAAGTCGTTAACATTGAAGTTAGCTTTGTGTGGCTTTTCCTAATCAGTGAAAGCATATTCTCTGTGAAATCCCAAAATGTTGAATTTATGTATGTTATCTATCTGATAATATGATACAATCTCAAAGTTTGTGTTTTCTGGTTTTGGACTCATCTGAATCCCTATTAAAATGCTAGGGAAAAATCGTCAAATTTAGGTCTTATAATGAAATAATAGATGCTTTCCAAAAGGTAAAATGTGCCAGTAGTAAGGTGCTTATAATTTATTTTCTAAGCATTATCATTCAGATAAGCTAAAAAGGCCCAATGGCCAGAGACTGCCATTAACTTCTATCAACACAAAGATCTTATCTGTTTTGATCACACTGTATACTGCTGTGTCTGAGATCTGGAAAATGTCCAATAGCTATTTTTGTTGTTGAATGAATATAAAATCATGTTCTGATAACTTACTTGACTCACTGACTGTCTCACCATAGCCAAGAATGGCATCTGTAGATTGTTGGCCCCAATCATTGTGGGTTTTTTTTTTCCTGGAAATTCCCACTTTAACCTTCTAGCCAATGAATTTGAATAAATACATTAATATCCTAATGGTGTATGAAACTCATGACCAAGCAGAGTTTAGATCATAGGTGAGAATCACAGAAATATTTATACATTTAAAACATCTGAATTTTCTTGCTGTCTAACTAAGCACTTCCTATAGTCTCTGGTTCCTCACGTATCTGGATGGTTATCATAAATCTGTATCTGTCTTGTAGCCTAGTTTGTGATATCCTCAGAGACGTGTTGAACTGAACTGGCAAACCATGGACACTTACCCTGCAACCTGCCTGCAAATGCTGTTAGAATAGTTAAATAACTTGAAATCCAACTGAATGACAGTAATGTTTATTTCAACACTTTCCAATTCAACAAAAAGGCAAACAAAGCAGACCTCCTAGCTTGTTTCATCACAAGAAAATGAAATGGGGTTCAACATAATTGCATGAGAAATGATGGGTTGGATTTGCTGGTAATTCAAGAGCTAGTGAATCAGTTCAGCTCATTTCTGGCATTTTGACACAGGCTTTTCTATCTGTGTTTATTCTTTTTTCCTCTCACATTATATGAGTGGAGAATCCCTTTCCTTTCCGAATTGAAAGAAACACAATTACAAATTATAAATCACCTTTACCTTACTTTCACTTGGTGTTGCTGACCAATAAATTACAATAGCAATACATTTATCTATTATTGTTAAGGGAGGGAGAAACCCAGACACCTAGATTTAACCATAGGTTTTCTGAAAAATGTCTTGTAAAGTCAGCTTAAGGAGAGTATGTTAGCTTTAAATTAGTTTTCAATTAGTTCAAAAGCAGGAACATGAATAACCAAAGTAAAACTTCCTTTGGAACTAGCAAAAGAAGATACTTATTTTATAATGTTAAAAAGTATCTTTGTGGGTAAAGCTTTGAACCACAAGCTAGGAGGTCTGCTCTGTTTGCCTTGCTAGGCCATTATTTCACCTTGAGAATTTGAATAAGACCCTTGAATAATGTGTATCTCATTTTCCTTATCCGTTGAATAGCAATAATACTTTACATACCACTACAAAGTTTTCTCTGAAAATCGTCTCACAATATATGAGAAAATACTTAAGAAAGTATTATGCAATGTACAAATATTTGTTATCACATAGACTCTTCTGTGTACACATAGTATTGTGTTAAATCCTATAGAGAATTTACTCAGGAAGACAGAATCATCAGGGCTAGTCATCCCTGATTGGTTTTTAAGTAACCACTTAAAAATTCTGTTATGACCTTTCAAAGAGCAAAGAAAGGCTCACATATTTTTGGCTTCTCTAGATGCTGAGTAATTCAGGGTCTGAAGAGAGGAAAAACTAGTTGAATTTGTTAAGTGCTTTCATTGAGATGAACAAGGTAAATAACACAAGGTATAAATATTGAATATTGACTATAATACTATCCCTTGCCCTCAGAGTTGAGAGTTTAGTTGACATAAGTGTAGACAAATTATAATTTGATCTTCCCCCAAAATATCCTCCAAATGCAAATTGTTAAATTCAAAATTCCCCAGTCTCCATGTCCTCCTATCCTCTGTGTTTCACTCTTCAACTATAGCAATTATTCATGTCCTTATTCTGACACCACTGAGCTCTACTGTGTCTTCAACCCCTTTACTTCTCCTTCTCTCTGACAACTTCACCCAACATCTTTATCTTTCTTCCCTATCCATCTGTTTTAGTCCATTGTGTGTTGCTATAAAGTAATACCCAAGACTGGGTAATTTATAAAAAAATATATATATATATATTTGGCTCATGTTTCTGCTAGCCATAATATTAGGCATCTGGTGAAATCCGCAAGCTCTTCCACTCATGGCAGAAGGTGAAGGACAGCTGGTGTGGACACAAATTACATAGTGAGAGAGGAAGAAAGTGAGCAAGAGAGAGAGAGAAGTGAGGCGGAGGGTGGGGTAGGGAGGGCAGCCTCTTTTTAACAAATAGAAGAGATAAGTATGTGTTTACTCTTTGTTACCTCTTTCCTCTTCCTGATTTCTCAAAAAAAAAAAAAAGTCACAATCACAGATTGATCAATTCCATTCAATAAACGTTGTTGGAATTTGAATCTGTCCAGTTATCTCAAGCCCCATTTCTACTTCTCTAATTCCATCAATCATTCATTAAAGAAAGTTCTTTTGAATACCCACTCCATGCCAGGCACTGTGCTATAAGCTCTGGAAAAACACTGATGATCAAGCTACATATCTGAGCTTTCATGGAACCTCTATAACCTTTCCTGAATTATTGCTATAGCCTCACAATTTGTCTCATTTTCTCCAAATATGTTGGCTTCCAAATTATTTTTTATATTGTAGTCAGAAATTTTTTTTTCTAAAATGAAATTTTAGCTATGATACTCCTCAGCCATGATACTCCTAAGTGGATCTTTATTGCTCTTAGGATAAAGCCTAGGCTTCTTAACATAGCCTACAAGACCCAACATGACATAGCCCCAACTTGTATTTCTGGACTTAGGCTTCCATTACTCCCCCTAAATTTTGTCTTCTATCTTGAACAGTATGATCCAGCCACATTTTCAATTTCTGTAAGCCACAATGCTATTTCCCACTTAGCACACTACTTTCTCTACATGAAACACTTACTCTCCTTTTAATCTGGTTGCTCACTTTTTCTAAGGAGCAAGGCAAACCCTATCCACTCACTAAATCTGTGCTCCATTCTCTTCTTCAATGCTCTTCATGGCATCTTCTAGGATGTTATGCTGATATTTAAAACGTAGTTTTGATTTAGTTTTTTTCCTTATACTAATATTATCAAATCATTCTAATATAAAACCCTTGTACATGGTGGCATTGTACATATCACTGTAAACAGATAGTATACCTACTTTTAGGGAAATAAGTCTCAACGAATGTTATGCAAGTTTACCTGTGAAAATTTTAAAAGTATAAATGCTTATACAAAGGCCTAACCCCGGATGTACAAAATCATAATTCTAGGGTATAACACAGTTATAAGTTTTTTTTAAGTCCTCAAGGTATTCTGATACTCAGTTATGTTAAGAAAAACTACACACACACACACACAGAGAGAGAAAGAGAGAGAGAGAGAAGGAGAAAGAGAGAGAGAAGATGGAAAAAAAGAAGATGAACACTGCACTGGATCAGTAATTTTTAAAGTGTGACGTGGTCCCTGGACCTCCAGAAACAGCATAAATTACATACTTGTAAAAAACACAATTCTTGGATCATGCCCGACATATACTGAATCAGAAACCCCCTAGGAGGTGGGGCCTATCAGTCTGTATTTTCAAGAGCCCTCAAGGTGTTTTTGATATAATGTTAGAAGACCACTGCCTTAGACCAGCCTTATGATTAGGATAATATATGCCACCCTAAACTATACATGCAGAGCATAATAGGGTAGTTGATTATAGCAGACTTTCCCTTTGAGACTAAGCATGGTTTCAGAATCCTTCTCAACATAGAGATCCAGGAAACCACTGACAATCAGAGTTATAACCTTAGTTGAAATCTACCTTTGATTTCTTTATTATCATTTCATAGAGGACTCATGTTGCTTCTTATTACACAGAAAATTGATTAAGACACAGGATTAAACAACGGGAAAGAAGGATTGAGCATGAAGACAAGAACTTTCTGATGTTCTTGAGGAAGGAAAGAACAAAAGGAATAATGTGAAGGAAAGTATCTCTAAATGCAGGGAACATTGGAGACAATAGTGGAGAGAAACTACATAAAGAGGAAATATAACAGGTCATTATAGGCAGAACGGACTAGAGTTGAGAATGCACAGAGTTTTTAGCTATCATATATTTTAAAGCCAATCAAATTAATTTATACTTGCACATAGTATTGAGTCCTGTAACTCAGAGCCTAATGCTTGAATTTGATATAGAGTATAATAATGGCAGGAATTTTCCTAACTGATCAGTCTCATTCAATGAGAAACAAGAGGTAAATAAATATTTTCAAATTGATTAAACGTACAGCAATATTTCCAAATAGGCTAAATTTTAAGAATGTAAGATAATTTTGAGAATTTCTGAGTTTCAAAAGATACTATAATGGGCTTAATACAATTAATGCCTAAGCCTTTCAGATTCATTTATTTTATTTTTATTAAGAAGTCATTTTATTTTACAAATGAAATTACCTCTGAGCTACTAAGGCTTCCCTTCTTTGAAAGGAACAGGAAATATTATAGGAATATCCACAGTTTTTATTTATCCAAACCATTAGAGGTTTGAAGCCTCAAAAGGTCCAGAATCATGTATAAATAGGAATAACCAGAGTGTTTGAAATGTATTTATAATGGCCCCATTTAATAATATCTCTCATACTTTCCATTATTTTACAATATTTTGAAAGCCTAAATAGTCTTATTTGAATGTATGTTTCCATGCTGAAATTTGTGTAACTTTGCTGTCACCAACAGGCTACTGTGTGAATTAAATGTTTTCATCTCACTATGTTTTCATTGTATCTAACAGTTAAAAATCGAGGAATATGCTACACTGTTATTTTTCTTAAACTTGAGATGTTCTGTAGAGCACAATTAAGCATTAACATATTACATCTGGGGAGGTGATTATTATTTTTTCATTTGCCTGAAGAGGCTAGTGTGGACATATATCAGCCAAAGAGCCATTTTTATTTTTTTCTCTAGCAGCAGATTTATTTCTCCATTAAACGTAGAAAGATCATCAATATCCACTACATGGCTTCAATTAACTGAACATTTTGTCAACCACTGCAATTCTCCAGCTGCCGGATATACCATATGAGAGAATAAAGAACCTGTCCTGATTTCTCATCTTCCTTCTCAATTTAACAAAAGAAAATAGAATGACAAGAGGATATTAAAACTAGGCCTGCCTTTTAGTTGACATCTGCACTTCCAGAGACAATTTGTGAAAAGTTACATAAAGAAAGGACCAGTGTAAAGACAGGAGCACAAAGGTATTGAAGATGTGTCTCTTCCCCTACCTCATTCCATTTCAACTACATTGGTTCTTGTGTTTCCCAGAAAATCTCAGCATCGAGACAAAAAAAAAATCATTCAGGCAGTATTTTTCTTCTGCCAAGAGAGAAATACCCAAGCAAGGTATTGGGTCAAGTATCAAATAACACAAATTGTTCATTAATGTTATTTCGTATTATGACACACACAAAAATTAGCCAGGTAATTTAGTAGAGATGGAGTTTCACCATGTTGGCCAGGCTGGTCTTGAACTCCTGACCTCAAGTAATCCTCCTGCCTTGGCCTCCCAAAGTGCTGGGATTACAGGTATGAGCCACCACGCCCAGTATGATGTTACATTCAAGTGTAGCCCATATGTACAGATTGATTTAGACTATCTGAAAGAGCTATTCTTTTTTCTTATGCTGATACTCATTTAGTCAAGTATCTACAATGTGCTTAGTAAAGTACTAGACGATTGCGATGCAAATCTCCACTTTAAGTACTGTCTAGTTGGGGTTACATGATGACCCAAACCAATACTTATATTACAGTGTGACAAGAGTAATAATGGATGCTTGCATGCACACACGTGTGTGTGAATATGGAACAGAAGAATGAGAACCTAAGGCACTAGGGATTGAATATGGAAGACTTTCTCAAGAAAAAGTTATGTGAGCTGAGTTTCCTTGATTTTAATTAGGACATTTCATGATAAAAGAACACCGTTGAGGAAGACATGAAGATATTGCCTTGTTTGTTGTCTTTACTCTAATAGAACAATGACAAGGTAGGCTTTGTACAACGTGCTTTAAAGGAGGTCACCTCCATTAATCCCCCCAATGAACCATGCATGTTACTATTATTATCTCTCTAAAGGGTAAACAGTAAACCCAGAGTCAAAGATGTTGGATTATAGTTCAGGGAATCTTATTCCAGAGCCCATCTGGTGCAATACTGGAGATGGGATGGCCCTTCTAGGAACATTCTATTTTCCTCCGTGACTAAGAATCTGTTGTATTTGGGGCAGGAGCTACAAGAGGTGACACAAATAAGAAATGAAAGTCTGAAAAAAGATGGTCTTTATATGTGATAATGCCAAGTGTGGATTTTTATTCTGTTGACTACATGGTGGTATTGTTGCATTTACAGAAAGGATAGACAAAATTATGTAGTAATTATGTATTAATTTTATAATGACTATGTATTAGTTTTATAAAAACCAGTAAAGTAGACAGAAGTAATGTTAGAGCTGGGAGATAACTTAAGAAACTATGACAATATTTTAAGCAGAAGATAAGAGCTTGAACTGAGTGAGTGGGAGTTGAGAAGTAGACAAAGTCAGGAGAAATGGACAGGGAGATTCTATAGGGCCTTTTGACATTGAAAATGTGGAGAGAGGTAGAAAAAAAAAGGAATCTGCGGTGACTTTCATGTTCACAGCCTGAGATACATTTGGATCTTAGTAACTCCTGCTGATAGAAAATATAGGAAGAAGACATATTTGGGAGTGGAATGAGGAAAATGATGAATTCTCTCTGGGGGATGATGTAGCTAACATACCTATAGAGAATATCATGGCAGTTGATTGGAATGATGTTGGGTGCAGAGACCAAGGCCAGAATGTGTATCTATGTGTAATTAATTTTTAGGCTGTTGAAGTTGTGCCAGTTGGCTAGATTGACTAGGAGAGTATGTACAAGTAGAAGATAAAGTGACCCAGATATGAAAAAAAAAAAAGGATCCCATGAGAAGGGCTGAGGGTGGAAAAAAAGCCAGTAAAGAGAGACAAAAGCAGAAAAAAAAATCTGGTAGAGAAAATTTTGGAATATAGGCAATATCATGAATGTTAAATAATGCAGAGAATGTAAGTTAGATAAGAACTTTAACATGTCTACTGAATGTGGCCCTAGAAGGGGCAATTTTGGTTGAGTTGTAGGGAAAAGGTTAGACTATGGTCAGATGAGAAAGAGGTTTGAGTGTCCAGGCAGTGGAGGTGCTGAAGTGATGCATCATGGGATCTGGAAGGGCTAGAGAAGTAATTAATGGTAGGTAGAGCCTAGGAACTAGAAGTTGTGATGAATTTAAAAGGTAGAAGTTGTCTCATCAAGGCACTAAGGAAATTGAAAGACTGAGAGGTTATAGGGAAACAATGTGTCACTACCTTTTAAGATTCCAGAGATCAGACATCTCTGAGCAATTATACTACCTAGGGATTTGGCCATTAATAGAGTCAAAGGGAATGGAAACGAAGGTCATTAGAGGAGAGAAGGTAAGAAATTTAAATAGGTGGCCATTCAAATGTTTGAAGCACCTGAGGCAGCTGACAGAGTAGGAGTAGAAAGGGAGACTGAGGCAGGAGCCAATTCGCAGAAGTACAAGGTTTGAGGAGCAGGGTAAGAAAAGAGACCAGTCCGTTAGCAGGAGTCTCATGCACAGATGGTTTTCTCAAGCAGGTGGATAAACAGTTTAACAGTGGACATGTTGAATTAAAGAATGTCAGCATCTCCTACCAACCACAAGATGTGCAGAATGTGGAAAACTGAGGTGTCTTCACTAAAGAGAGCAGCAAAGTAGAAATGAAATTCCTAGCATCTGGGTTCAAGCCAAGGCTTCCTTTACTGAAATTTGAACTTTTTACTACATAATATTCACTCTGCTTGTGATTATAATAGTGTATTTTTCATTATCATATTTAACTTCCATCAGAATTACTGAATTATTTCTATTGCTTCATTTCTCATTATGTTCATCGTTGTGCCTTCCATAGAATACATCTCAGAGCTATAGAAATAGTAACCTTCCAATAAGTACTGTGTAAAGGAAAGCATGGATGTGTGCTAATCAGAAATACTACTGTGTCTTTTCACATTGGATGACACAACAAAAAAACATAGATATGTCTATTCTCCAAGATATTAATTTATTTGCATTGTTATTTATACAGTCAGCAAACAAAACAGCTAGAGCTTTAAGGGTTTGTTCTGGCCTGAATGATCATCCAATGCAGCTATCTATTTTGGCCAAATTAATTGGGAATATGACAATAACCCTGCTTTAATTTATGTTGTGCATAAAGAGGCAGAGTGATGAATAAATTAAACCAATTAGCTATTAAAATCTAGGTACCGAAAACCACATTTTTGAAAAGAAAAAAATCAGGGATAATATTGCCAAAGATGCATTATGTATTAGTTTAGTTTTGACTTGAGCCTCCCAATTTAATTCCCTTTAATCTGTCTCACTTTTATATTTCCTAATGATGCTTCCTCTTGCAGTTTCAGAATCTGAAATTACAACACCGGAGACAGCATCAGAATTCTCAATGCTCAGAGTGACTGTTGTAACTAGCAAGACTACAGGTTCAGTCACTGTTTCAGTTAAAGGATCAATATTTGTATCTTGTCCAAAGTCTGCTGTCTCTCCTTGACAATAACTTCCACCACTCCCTTGAGGAATAACCTGTAAATGCCTGCAATTTTCTATCTAAGGTCCTCTTTTCTCACTCACTATCCATTGTCTTGGCAAAATACTTTTCTTTCTCACTGGTTCCAAGCCTGCCCTTGTTACTCCTTCATGCAATCTGGCATAAGCACTGTGATTAGACAGGCGACCCGCAATTGGTAGAAGCTAATCTCAAAGAGGTCAGATGGTAAAACTGTTTTTTGCTTGTTTGTTTGTTTGAGACGGAGTTTTGCTCTTGTTGCCCAGGCTGCAGTGCGGAAGTGTAATGGCGGGATCTCGGCTCACCACAACCTCCGCCTCTCGGGTTCAAGCAATTCTCCTGCCTCAGCCTCCCGAGTGGCTGGGATTACAGGCATGCACCACCATGCTTGGCTAATTTTGTATTTTTAGTAGAGATGGGATTTCACCACGTTGGCCACGCTGGTCTTGAATTCCCGACCTCAGGTGGTCCGCCCACCTCAGCCTCCCAAATTGTTGGGATTACAGGAGTGAGCCACTGCACCCGGCTGGTATTCAGATTCTTAAAAGTGTATTTCCCATAAACAGAATAAAAAATTTCAGCTCTAGAACCAGTTGCCAAGTGCCAAATGATGATACAGGAAAAATATTTGATTAGTATTCTTTAGGCGTGTCACTTTTAATGAAGCCAAATACAATAGTTGAAATAGCCCATCTTTCCCACCAATTAATATAAGTAGAGAGAGGGTTAAATTTCTTTGATAGTGTGAAGCTCATAAAAACAGCAGACACCTGCATTATACCCTATAAAGGCTTTTATAAAATGTGGTAGAAAGAAATCTAATGTATCTCTTTATATCAGGGATCTAAAATATTTTAATGGTATACACATTTACCTTGATCTTCATATGAAATGCTGAGGGCTTGCAAACATGTGAAAGTATTAAATGCAGAAGAAAGCACCTAGTAGCAGAAAGCAACTGGGATTAGGAAATGAGATCCTTGGATTCAAGTCCTACTTTTTCTCTAACTGCCTGTTTGAACTTGGGCAGGTTATTTGACTTATGCTTCTTTGTTCTTCATTTGTAAAATGATACATATAAATTACATCCTTCTAAATTTTCTCCCCATTCTATTATTCAAATGAAAATTTGCAAATAGTACTGTAGTGTTAGCTAGGTCTCATAGCAAATACTTCTCTACCTACCAGTATCTGTCTTTCAAATATTCTTCTCCAAAAGTTTTTCCAAGAGATAGTAATCTCTAAGCATTTTAAGAAATAAGCTATGGAAAGATGTTGAGGAATACATTTAAGCTTTCCCATACATTTTAGGATTGGTCATGTCACAGACACCTTGTCCAAAATATATGATGTTAAAACTCTTATTATATAATAGGAATTTTTTTTTTCAAATAACATCATCAAGTAGAAGACAACTGAAAGCTTCTACCATACGCTTAGTGCTCAGATTCAAGGGAAACATCACTCAAATACTCCATCTGTCAAGGTCAAAATTAGCAAACTGTTTTAAATAACATGCATGCTGTCATTGAGTTTTCAGGCATGTATCACAACATGAAACTAGCTATTCAAATCTGAATCTCCAGATTAGTGTGTTCTTAATTGTGTGGCACCACATTAATGTACCTACAGATATTTATATACTACACTTTGGGAAAAAATGAGTAATTGCATTAATTAAATTTTAAATTAACTTCACTATTCAACAGCACACTTAAAATTTTGTCTCTATGAGGGTAAGGGAGAAATAGAAATAAACAAATGAATGAAAAAGTGAGTGAATTAGCAGACACAAAACTATAAAACAGGACCATATTAAATATGTCCCATGTGTTCTTTCATTTGCTCTCCACAAAGCTCTCAAAGGTACCTATTATTAAGATCACTCCCAGATTGTAAATTAAAGGCGATTTAGAAATGGTAAGTAACTTGCTCAAAGTCACAGAGTAAGGAAGAAGAAAGCTGAACTATTTAAGCCCAAGTCCAGAGCCCGCACACTCAGTAAGCTGCCACGTTCACATCATGAGATATTTGTGGGCATTCAGTTACATCGTGTATGTGAAATGGGTAGCACAGTGTATGGCACATGTCTACATCATGATATTGAAGAGAATAGGCAATAGTGATGAGGGTGTGCTCAGGAATAAGAATTCAGGGTTCAAACCTTACCTTTGTCACCTGATAGCAGTAAGACCATGGGCAAATTACTTAATCTCTTTGAACCCTGGTATCCAAATATTTAAAATCATGGTAACAAAAGTATCCATTTTCATATGACGATTGTGAGGATTAAGTGGATCAATACTTGTAAAGAACGTTGATCAATGCCTAGCCTATATGAGGAACTATAATTATAAATTGTTATTATTGCAAATGCAAGGGACTATAGCACTCCTGAAATAACAAAGAATCTTTACTGAGAACATCTTCTTTGCTTCTCATTTTATTATTATCATTATTCCCATTTTGCCAATGAGAAATCTAGGAGTCAGAAATGTAATTTTGTAGTCACATGGTTAGGGAGTGCCTCAAACTCAGGCCCTCAGACTTTAAAGCCAGTTACTATATTGTATATCCTGTTGCTTTGGCCAGGAGTCAAAACAAGAGCACCCTCACGGGAGGTCAGCAGTATTCCACCAACTCTTGTATCTGAAGTCTTTTGGGAGGAAATATGGGTTGCAGCCTGATATCAATCAATCAGATAATCAATGTAGAGATAGAGTCAGAAATCTACTTTTCTCAAAATTAAAGAGTACTGTGGAGAGTAAAATAGGTGTAGGCAAATGAAGACCTGTGGGAAAAATCCAGCCAGTCACCTGGTTTTGTATACCCCAACAGTTGAAATGGTTTTGACATTTTAAATGGTTGAAAAACAATAAACAAAAACAAGACTATTTTGTGCTATGAAAAAATCATAAGAAATTTAAAATTCATTTATTCACACATTTTTATTGGAAGACAGCCATGACCATTAGTTTTCATATTGTCTACAACTGCTTTGCACTACAACAAAAGAGCTGAGTGTCTGAGATGGAGGCTGTATGACCCATAATGTCTGAAACTTTACCATCTGGTTCTTTACAGAAAAAAATCTGCTGCTTTCTTTGCCTCTGCAGCTTAGTGATGGAGGTACCAGACTGTTGAGAAGAAACTATTTTTTAAGAAAATGATGATGAACCCAATGTCCTCCCACCCCCTCATACACCTAAAAAATACCATATGTAATGATGGTCTATGTTATGTCTCTGAATAAGAGTATCTGGAATTATTGAAACACAATGTTAAAATGTTTACCTTTTGATTACAGATGTTTACACCCTGCCCTGTCATTAAGAAGTGTTCATATGAGAGGTTGCCAAAGCCAGCCCACAGTATCCTTTCACAGAGAAAACAGAGTGGAGGTAATGACTTCAATTCAGACCTAAGCTATGTCTACTTGAGCTGAAATGGAAAGTCCCCAGAATGCCAGCCTCTGAAGATGAACTCTGGGCATCATATCTTGAGACGGAAGAAAAGGCTGCTGTATCCTTGATAAAAGATGGCATGCTAACTCTAGACTCATGGGGTAGAAATTAGCTGTCATTCTGCTTGGGGGCTAAGGAGCCCAGATTATGACCCCATGTTGAGAACCCTGGGAATGATAAATGATTGGATTTGATATCGGCTCAGGCAATGGTGTTCTCTGGTTTCGCATTTCTAATGACCTTCTGAAACCATAAGCTTAACATTATTTCTTAATGAATTCCCTTTGTCCTATTTCAGGAGCCCTCAGCTCTCCTTGGTTACACTTGGGTGACTTATAATTAGTTTTGCAATACTAACATAGATTACAATTTTTAAAAAAGGTAGAGAGTAAAAACAAATATGCTTTCAATTACAACGGGGTGTGGGGGGAGGAATTGTAACAAAATGTGTTGGTGTTGCAAATTACCTGGTTTTATTACTTGTTCTATTATTTATTTATTTATTTATTTCAATTAAGATCCTAGGTCCTTTAACCCAGACTTGTTCTTTCAATGACATTCTATTTTCTAAGCTTTGAATAAGTGACTTTAAAAATATATTCTTTAATGTTTATAAGAGTTTGTTTAGATAAGCCACCCTGGCTATTAAATTGGTCTTCAAACAAAAAACCGTGATTAATGCATGGCATGTCTAGGAGTCATGGGATCTCAGGGCTGGAAGTATTCTTTGAGCATCATTGTAGAATCTGTATGAGGTTAAGATCAAGAAATCTGGGGTCTGACAAACCTCAGTTTGTAGCCTGTTCCTGCTACTCATTAACTGTAATTTTGAGCAATTTATTTCAACTTTCCAAGCCTCTATTTCAAAGGAACTGTCCTCATAGAGTTGTGGTTAGGATTAAACATAGTAATTCACGTAAAGTTCCCTGCACAGGAAGTGTTCATTAAATGTATTTATTATTACTCTATTATAATGTAGTCTGACAATCCCATACCCTACTGACCTAATACCCTATGCTAAATGAATGAGGGTTGTATATGGTGTTGCTGAGAGCCTTTGGTTGTGAAGTCTCTTCCTGAACTTACCATGTGCCCTCAAGGGTGCCCATTTTATTTCATACAGGTCAAATTACCAAAATTCTTCTTAGGTTGATCTTCAATCATTAAGTGCCTCTCTTGTCCAATCCTGTTTTGTAGAACTACACAAAATAAATCTTTACAATTGCCCTATAGGTATTTGAAGACATCCTATCCACAGATGGTTTCTCTTCTTCAAGCTAATTAAACCAATTTCTCCAGCATTTCTCATAATTTATTGGTGGATCTCAACCCTGGCTACACATGAAAATCCTCTGGGAAATTTTTAAAATCCTGAGGCCCAAGAAACTTACCAGAAAAATTAAATCAGAATCCCTGGAGGTGGGGCCAAAGCACTGGTATGTTTTAAAGCTCTGTAGGCAATTCTAAATGTGCAGCTAGGGTTGAGAACCACTGTTACATGATTTCAAGTTACTTCATTACGTCGATGACTTTATTCCTAAATAACCTGCTTCTAATAACACTGCCTAAATGGCTGCTCTCAGATACACACTGTACTTCAGATTTGGCCTGAGCAGGACCACTGCTCAGGAATGAATGTTTGTGTTTCCCCAAATTTCATATGTGAAAATCTTCACCTCTAAGGTGATGGTGTTGGTAGGTGGGGCGTTTGGGAGGTGATAAGGTTATGGGGGCAGAGAATGAAATTACTGCCCTTGTAAAAGAAGCCGCTTTCCCCTTCTGCTATCTGAAGATAGAGTGAGATTGACTGTCTGTGAGGAAGAAGGCCCTCATTAGACATCAAATCTACCAGCACCTTGATCTTGGACATCCCAAGCTCCAAAAGCAAAAGAAATAAATTTCCATTGTTTGTAAGGCACTCTGTCTATGGCATTTTGTTACAGCAGCCCAAAAGACTAAGACAGCCACCAACACCTCCCCTTGTCTTAGTGTAATAATATTGTCTGTGTGATTTTAGCAAACATAGTCCATTGTTTCTCAGACTTTACTGTGCATAAAAATAATTGGGGATCTCATTAAATTGGGGATCTCATCAAATTGCAGATCATGATTCAGAATCTCTAGGATAGCACCCAAGGTTCTGCACTTCCAGAAAGCTTCTAGGTAATGCTAGTGCTGTTTGTCCATGGAGCGCTTTGAGTAGCAGAGGTCTTCTTGCTGATAGAATCACATTAGAGTTACATACCAGTACAAAGAGAGAGAGAGAGACCAAATACAGTCTCGGTCTTATCGTAAGTCTTTCCATTGAATCTTTTATAATCTGTATGTATCTGGCAAGTTTGTAAGTGAGTTGGCAAGCCATCTATCTCAAATATTGGCTATTTTCTTAGATGTTCTGCTTGGTGCCTGGTTTGGAAACCAGAATCCATTTATCTTTGTGGCAGCTAGAAGGGTGAATTTAGCTAGTTGAAGGGATTCATAGAAATATGAATATTGTACTTTCAAGTTTCTAAAAAAGAAAACTTTCTAAAACATTCATATCATTTCAACAAATAAACACCCACTCTGAATACAAGGATTATGCCTCTGCTGACACTTCAACATGATGAAGATGCTAAATGAGTATTAATGTATTAACTAATTGATGAGACATACTCACTGGACAATAAAACATGCTTATGTTGATAGAATAACTAAAGAGGGAGAGAGTATGCCAAAATGACAAATTATATGGCATAAACAGTGAATATAATTTAGCTAATAAATGCAAAAATCAAAAAGGGTTGAAACAAGGTTTTGAAGGAGTGATAATTTGTGAAAAGGTAGAGAAAGAGGGCAAGAAAAAGACATTTCAACCTTTAATATGGGTAGTTTTATGGTCAGAGTCAACATCATGCTTGACTTGGGATATCTAATGAGACTGCAGACCTAAATGGTGTACTTGTAGGACCTTCTGTCACATAATGTCAGG
The DNA here is from genome assembly GCF_028858775.2 of Pan troglodytes. NCBI lineage: Eukaryota > Metazoa > Chordata > Mammalia > Primates > Hominidae > Pan > Pan troglodytes. The sequence continues at coordinate 161,724,334 of NC_072402.2, read as the reverse complement.
GATAATATATCATGCTGAGGAACATGTGAGTTATATTACAACTGCAAGGGAATAAAAATTAAAACCCCTTCATGTGGAAATAGACATAATCGTGCTACATTTCCCTGCAGAAGAGCATACAGTGGCAATTTTTCTTCATATAATATTATATTAGTTTTAATTCTTATTAATAAGATACAAGAGTCATTAACACTATTAAAAATCTAATTATGTTAGCAATTTTCCATCATGTCATATTTGAGCAGTTAAGTATTGGTATTTGTTTTTCCTAATGGGATTCAAAAGTCTAATTAATAGGCTTTCTTTTGTGGTTAAGTAGAATGAATCTCTGTGAGAAATAAGCCATTTTTAATATCTTCAGGCAGCTTATTTTCTCATATATTACCAAGTCATCTGGCCATCTGTGGTATAAATAACTAGGTAAGAATTATGAGATTATCATATGAAATTGAACAATGCCCTTCATTACATGTGATGTCACGGCTACAACAGTCTAAGAACTTTGATATTTACTGGACAAGTAGTATAGAAAGTGGTTATGCAGTCGATTATTACCTAAGGAAACTGAAGATAACGTATTGAATGGATCAGATGGTTTTTCTGCTTAAGCTGGTATTATTTGGGGTCAGTACATATCCAACTAATAGCCAAAAGTTGTGTTTCTTAACTCCAGTCTTGTTTAACTAACTTAAGGTTAATGTCTTAAAAAGAAACCTGTGTCTATTGACTGTGTTTCTTTATTCCTTGGTACCATGCTAGTGCGTCTACATATAGATTCAAATATGCAATGGCACTATGTAACATACATAGCATATATTGCATATATATGTAATACAACATACGTTACAACGTAATATTATATAGAGAGAGATATAGATGTAGATATACTAATATATTACCAAGGAATAAAGGATATTTTTATAGGCTGCTGTTTTTTCATTATTATTAAAAATACCCTTATGATATGTGAGTCATTGTTATTAATCAAATAGTCACAGGAATTAAATCATCATATTTATTTTTCACTCTGATGAAATGATATTACTCTATCATATATTATAAATATGTCTGTGCTTATTTTACTAGTCCTACTGAATTTTAAATTCTTTAAGATTATAGGTCATCTGTTAACTCATTTTTGAATTCAAAATTTCATTTTGAAAATCGTTTATTTCAAATGTATAAATTATATTCAACACAATGGAGTCCTTTAGAGATAGTAAAGAAAAGAGTGGGGGTTGTTAAGCTATAAACCTGTGAAAGGTGTAGGATATGCCTACACCTCATCCCCACAGACCAGCTCTACTTATATCTGTTTTATTGTTTAATCTTTTATACAACTGTACTTTTGAAGGGATTTCTTCCCTTAAAAAGAAGTTTCAAAACCAATATACAGATTTACAGATAAGATGGCAGATTGACTACACATTTTTATTTCTATTCCCTTCCCAAGACCCAGTAGAATGACAATAAATGAATTTCAAGGCCTACAACCGTAAAGATAACGATAATAGGAAAGGAGAAAGCAGACCTAACTCTAGGGATTAGAAGGCAGGTATATTATGAGTGGTAAGTGACACAGAGTTAATTACTAAGCTGTTATGGAGGAAATCTAAGAAGCAACCAAATTTTTACCTCACAACTGCAAAAACTCAGAAATTCATTGCTCCATATTTTTCTGAAAGTGGAAAGTGATACCAAAACCAGGACCCTGCTTATGAAGCATTTTACTGCTGAATTGTCCCTATTCCAGCAGAAGATGGGAGAGCTACTCTCTTCTGAGGGAAGAATTTTTTTTTTTTTTTTTTACAGAATACTAGGTACATGCAGTTGGGGTGGTGGTATAATACTAAAAAATGTGGAAGGAAGAAAAGTTAAGTAAATGTTAATACACAAAATGTTAGATGCACTAGCTTTCTTCTTACACACAATGTTTGGAATGCTTATGTTATAGGGAAGATTAGGAAGCGACTATTCTGAGCAATTTAACCAATAAAAAGAGGAAACATAACAATACTGACATTTTGTCTCCTCCAATACAACTGCCCAACCAGATCACTCTCAGTTAAATACTCATTTAACAAATCACAGTCAAAAACTCAGTTCCAAATTCATTTTCTGTTTTCTACTATTAAAATATGCAGAGTCAAGGATCACCAGCTATTAGGAAATTTCTGTGGTGAAATACAGAGAACCCAACAAGCAAGCAAACAATATGAAGGAAACAGAATTGTGCAGAGATTTTTTTTAATTAAAAACCATCATCGATATTTTTAGAAAGATAAGTGAATAGTCTGCTATAAAAGAGGAACGCTCTTTTTCAAAACTGCAAAACAATTATTTTAAAAAGATGAATATTCATAGAATAAGGGAGATATAAGTTACTATGACAACAGAAATATAAGATTCAAAAGAAGTGATAGTAGTAGAACAAAAAGCTAGAGATGGAAAATATAATAGAAAAGATAATAAAATAAGAAAGGTAGAATAAGAGGCCCAATATCTGTATACTTGGAATTCTACAAAGAAAGAGCAGAGAAAGGAAGGCATGACATCAAAACATTCAAGAACATTTCAGAACTAAAGGACTTTAGTTTTGACACTGAAAAGGTCATCTGAGTGACCAGCACAATGGATGATTTTGGACCCACATTAAAAACAGACATACACAATAATATCCTCATGAAATTTATGACACCAGGAACATAACAAAGGTGTTCCAAGCCTTCTTATGGAGAGAATAAGCAGACTTCACAAAAAAAAGAAGAGTCTGAATGGAATCTGAGTCTTCAACACCCATTTGAGAAGCTATAGAACAAAGACAGAATGCCTTCAAAATTCTGAAAGAAAAAAGATTCTGTAAGTGTAATTGTCAAACTAGCTGAACTAAAATTTAGTGTAAAGTTAGAAGAATGGTTTCTGCAGATATATGCATATGCTATATCAAAAGAAAAAGGAAAACAAAACTACTCCAAATGAGGTTATTCTCTTAAAGCAAGTAGAAAATACACTTCTCTTCCAATTCAAAAAGAGACGAAAAGGATCTGTCCCCAGGAAATCATGAATGAAGCACCCAGCAGCACAGCTGAGTAGATGCCTGGAGAACTACCAGCATGAACGTCCCAGGAGAAGTTGCTTTGATCATGGAACAGGTAGATTACCTGAAGCCTTTTTTCTTAGTAAGAGAAAACTTACTCAACTGATAGAAGAATTTGCAGTTGCATTTGTGATGAGTTCACAGATAATTAAACTAATAAATAGCAATAAAAATTAATTTCAGGGAAACAAAAATTTGCCAGAAAATAAAATTAATCAAGATACCTAGATCAGCTGAGAATCGTATTTGCATAGTCAAATAATGTAAATGCTTAATATTCATCTAAGGAAAATTATAACTTAACCGTATTGGGAGAACAAGAATATTGGAAGTCTGTGTGTGTGTGTGTGATGCACGCACATATGCAGATAGATGATGTGGTTTGGATGTTTGTTCCCTCCAACTTTCATGTTGGAATGCGACTCCCAGTGCTGGAGGTGGGGCCTGGTGGGAGGTGATTGAATTAGGTAGGCAGATCCCTCAGGAATGCTTTAGCACCATCCCTTTGGTGATGGGTAAGTTCTCGCTCAGTTAGTTCACCTGAAAGATAATTGTTTAAGTGTGTGGCACCTTGCCCCTTGCTCTCTTGTTCCTGCTCTCACCATGTGATGCGCCTGCTCTCCATTCACCTTTTGTCATGATTGGAAGCTTCCTGAGTCCTCACCAGGAGCAGATGCCAGCGTCATGCTTGTACAGCCTACAAAACCACAAGCCAATTAAACTTCTTTTCTGTATAAATTACCCAGCCTCAGGTATTTCTTTATAGTAATACAAGAACAACCTAACATGGTAGAGCAGGTTAGGGGAGATGAAATGGATAGAAAGAGAAATACTGATCTTTTTTGGAGGAACATCAATTCATAACGTTTAAAATTGAAAAATGAAAACATAAATATATACATACATTATTTAGAAATACGGAGTGAGCTAAACGGATTGAAAGTAGTTACCATGGCTGCGCACGGTGGCTCACGCCTGTAATCCCGGCACTTTGGGAGGCCGAGGCGGGCAGATCACCTGAGGTCAGGAGTTTGAGACCAGCCTGGCCAACATGATGAAACCCCGTGTCTTCTAAAAATACAAAAATTAGCAGGGTGTGGTGTCAGGCGCCTGTAATCCCAGCTACTTGGGAGATTGAGGCAGGAGAATCGCTTGAACCTGGGAGGTGGAGGTTGCAGTGACTCGAGATTGTGCCACTGCACTCCAGCTTGGGTGACAAAGTGAGACTTCATATCAAAAAAAAAAAAAAAAAAAAAAAGAGTTACCATGAAGAGTAGGAAATAATTGGGGGAATAGGATGGGGACAGTTACTTTTTATGAAATGTAGACCAATTACATGCATATACTTGATAAATTATATGGAGGCTTATTTAAAGCATATGCATATTCTTTGATAAAATTAAAACTAATTTTAAAACTCTGAAGCAAAAGTCAATAACAAAATTAGGTTCCTAAAGCCTAAAGTCTAAAATGTGTTCTGACTTAATAAATAATTTGATTTAAATACTCTAAGTCCATTTAACTAAAGATACTATACTAAAGCTTAATATATCACACAGGATGGCAAAATAATTTCCAAATTCATTCCATCCTTGACCAAATGTAGTTATTTAGAATAGTATGTTGAATAGGATTTTGAAAGTAAATTTAGGATCAGTGGGAAAAAGTCCCAGGCTTGACTAACCATGTCTGCCATGCATGGAATAGTGGAGGATGGTAGCACATAGGCAAAACATTTCACAACCTAACAGATGACTGAAAGGTCCTAGAAGTCCAGCTTTATGCATATCAGCATGTGGTTTTGTTCCAAGCAGCATCACAATACGTGGAATGATTATGCTATTTTTAAAGTAAAATGGAAGGAGGGAGCTATTAATAATTATGCTGGGATAACAAGTGTAAATGTAGACTATCCTAAGCAAACCAGGAAGGTCCTTATGTTTACCTGTTGTCCTAGCACTAAGTATAATATGTAATACTGAAGGGATATGTTTGGTGCTGAAGTTATGAGATAGGGTGATTTTTAAATTGATGCTAAGGAGTGATTGACAGGATATGGGAAGTCAAACAGACCTAGAAATGGCATAATACAAGAGCTTGCAGAGCACAGACATAAAATGGTGGTATTAAGGGCCATTTCTGTCTGGGGTGTGTGTGTGTATTTCAGTTTATTCATAAGCATAAAACAAAAAGTCTCAAAAAAGAATTAAAATTTAGCTTTGTAATTTGCAGATAGCAACAAAAGTGAAAATATTATAAAGGCTATGACATAAAATTATTATTTTCATCTTACAGCAGAGAAAAGTTCTGAGACAAAAAAGTGACTTTTTAAAACCTGTTTTATTGTCTTAACTATTTTATTACATGTTTTTATTTTACCTGCTTTACTAGATCTGTTCTTCGTATTTTAAAGCTATGGAAGTTTGAGTTGCTGTTCTTTGGCCCTTTCAATTTGAGAAAACATTTCTTTTCTAAAACAAAATAATTTGATTACTTTCACCTGCATTTGTGTTATTTCTCTATATCTTATTTTGCTTTCTCATTTGTTTTATTTTTGGCTTGGTTAACAGCTTTTCTATATTACAGTTTTTGACTAATTAATTTTGGCCTTTATGGTTATTGCTCCCTTTTTTTTCTTTCTCTGTATCTATTTTGTTTATTTCCTAAGTTAGTATTTTAACTTGAATTCATCTTAATTTTTTTCTTGTATTAGTGTGTCCTTGGGGCTGTGAGATTTCATCTGAGCATGGTTATGCTATTTCTCACGTGGAATCCTCATTACCATTATTTTCTAGATAATCATGTAATCTTCAGTTGCTTTTTTGACTCAAAAATTTATTGAGAGAGTTTTAATTTTCTTAATTTTCATCTGGTAGGTTTTTGTTCCTGGTTTGTTTTTAATTTTTAGTTTTATTACATTGAGATCAGAGAATGTGTACCATATTTTCTTTAAGGCTTAATATAAAATCAAATTTTATTATTTTTTAATTTGGACATTTGAAAATATAGTATATTCTTAGTTTTCAAGGCATAAAGTCTTACAAATAGCAATTACATAAATATTATTAAATCTTATGTTATTTAGATCTCTCATATTCTTCCTAATTTTTTTGCCCACTTCTTATGTCAAAAAGTATGGCAAGCAAATGAAAAAATGATATAATCTTAATGTGTTTTGAGCATTATTTGTATTTCTTGTAACTTTTGTTATATTAATGTTGATGCTTTGGTATTTTATGTGTACATCTTCACAAGCAACAAATCTTTACTTGGATTAAATCCCATTTCATAGAATGATGTCCTTCTTTGTCTATTTTCAGTGATTTTTTTCAGTGGGGGACTAGATCTTAAGTCAGCGTCTTTGATATTAATATCACAATGCTGCATTTTTTACATTCCTTGACCTGGTATATCTTTGGCAATTGTTTAAATTTCAATCTTTTGAGGCAATTGTTTTGAGATTTTATATTTACCCACATATATATTTATATATGTATAGTTTTATAGATTAAATTTGATCCAATTATAGTATTATTGGTAAGATATATATGTTAGAACATTTTGTTCTGCTTTGAGTTTTCATGGATACTTTTATCTTTTTCTTATGGTTTTCTTTCTGGTGCTTTTTAGTTTATATTAATATCTTTATACTAATGCTTACTTTTACAACAGCCTTGTATAATATTCTTAATATATTTTAAAGATAATATTTACTACTTTTACATATAAACAATAAATGATATACTATTTTTCCAAATTCTCTTCTACCCAATTTTAGTATATAAATTTTTTCTTTTTTACTTTTATGCCTTTAAATATGTGTGTATCTCCATATTTTAATTATTGAAGTTTAAAATGTGATTTTTGGCTACCATTTTCTTTATTGCCTCCTACATAAAAATTGAGAAAATCAGTATTCTGATCCCTATCTTCTCCACTATCCCCTCCCAAGGTAAACTTTTGTTAAGATAACTTTCTATCTTGTTAGAGTTTACAACATTTATATTCTATTTTATAGCCATAATATCCATACTTACTTACTCTTAATCTAGAAATAAATGGGTTTAATTCTCACCAGCAATTCTTTTGCTATAGTTTCTTCATTAATTTTGTCTTTGGCTTAAGTTTTTCATTGAGATTTTGTTTTACTAACTGCTCATGAAATATACAATCTCTGAGCTGGTGAATATTTAAGTACATTTTTAATAACCTTTATACTTGAGTGATATTTTAGGTAGACTAAAAAATATCAGGTCACACAAACTCTTGTGGGTTTTTAGATATTGCACTCCTGATTCCTGGAATTAAGACCTGCCACAAGGAGTATGAGGCATATCTGATCACTTACTACCCATCCCCCAATATGTTTTTTGCCTGGTTGACTAATGGATTTGCTCTTTTTCATTAAAATCCAATATACCTTAGTCTTTCTAGATACTTTGTAATACATATTTTACCTTTTCAAACTGTAAATTTAAGTCCTTTTATTTCTAGAAAGCTTTCAGTTAATATACATACTTATTTTCTGTCCCATTATTTTTACTCTCTTCTTCCAGAACGCCAATTACAGGAATCTTGGCATTTCTTTGTCCATGATCAGTATCTATAAATTTCTCTCTAATCGTAAAAAGAAACTATTTTTTTTCTATTCCATTTCATTTGTTTGCTTCCCTCAATTCTGGGCTCTTTGGACTTTAGAGTTTTGAATGGCATCTTTCTTTACACTGTATCCAATCTGCCTGCATTTTTGTGATTTTTTCCCCCTTTATTTCTTGGGGTCTGCTAGCTCACATTTCATCTTCTTTGATTGTCTGGACATATTTTGTTTTCATTCTTTAAACTTTACTTGGAATTTTTATTTTATACTATTAATTGATGCCATGATTTTCAAAATACAAATATTTTTCGTCACAATTTTTACATACCCCATTGCAAAATTTTTATAATGAGTATTCTTCAAATCATTCCTATTAATTTTCCTTTTGCTTTCTTCATATAGTTTTATGTTATCTGAATACAGACAACCTTTATTTATATTACAGGTCATTCTTATGGTTTCTTTTAGTGAAATGAATTCTTGGAGCATCTGCTTAAAGGGAATTTATGAGGAAAGAATACCAGAGCCATGTTACAGCTTAACAGAAGATCACGTGTCCTCATATTGTACTGTGAGCTGTTTTCATATTTACCTCTTCCTAGCCATCATATATTGGCAATGTACCACTTCGCACAATATAAGATTTCTCCCCTAATCCTTCGTTGATATACTACTCAATGATATTAATATACTACTTCCTGCAAAATGTATATCTTTGTGTTGTCATTGAAACTCAAATAGCATCTTGAAACTCTATGCCAGCAGAATGTACTGGCAGGATCTTGTATTCTTCTTGTTTCTTATGAGTTTTGTCCTTATGGAATGTGTTTCCTAATTCAGAGGGACTTTGCCTTTGTGTAAGTTCTGTATTCATTTTCATCTTCTTTCATCATGATTCCACAGCTATCTTTGATGCTTACTGCATTTGATAATGTTTCTTGAAATACTCCAATATTGTGCAACTTCTGGTTTCATTAATGATAAATTTATATATATATATATACATACATACATACATACACACACACATATACACACATATATTTCATTACAGATAAACCTAATATGTATATACACAAATACATAGATACATATATATATGAACATATATACACACACATATATATGAACATATATATACACACATATATATGAACATATATACACACATATATATGAACATATATATACACACATATATATGAACATATATATACACACATATATATGAACATATATATACACACATATATATGAACATATATATACACACATATATATGAACATATACATATACATATCTCAAATTTTTTTGTATAAGAAGTTGAAAACTGTCAGTTTTTGAATAAGTCAAAACCAGAAGCGAGAGTGCAAATGTTTGTCTTTTTTAAGTCTTAAGCAGAAAAAAATAGCTTCCTCTTGAGGAGATTAGGAATGTAGAATTAGCATGAGGCCTCAAGGGGTATGTGCTTATCTCATCTTTTGCCCTATTCAGTGGTATACACTGCTCAGATTAGAGAGAATTTTTAAAAGGTGAAGATTCTGCACAGAAACATTTACCTTTTTCTATCTGATTTTGTGGTTCAAGATAATAAGTATTTCAAAAGCATATGAAGAAAAAAAAGCACAAAAATCTTACTCTTAAAAATAAAGTATTTATGAAGCTCTGCCTGGACTTTTATGTAACTTTGCTACATTAATATTTTTAAAAATAAGCCAATTGAAATAAAATTCTTGAAGCATTTTCATGGAATGCTAATATCAATATCACTTACAAATATTCCTAAGTATTTCATTTCAAGATATAATTTTAATTTTACAACAAAATTACTAGGAATAATTTAAAGTAGCCCTACATTTTACCTATTTATTTTTTATTTATGTATTTTTGAGACAGAGTGTCGTTCTGTCGCCCAGGCTGGAGTGCAGTGGCATGAACTCGGCTCATTGCAACCTCTGCCTACCAGGTTCAAGCGATTCTCCTGCCTCAGCCTCCTGAGTAGCTGGGACCACAGGCGCACGCCACCATGCCCAGCTAATTTTTGTATTTTTAATAAAGACGGGGTTTCACCATGTTGGCCAGGCTGGTCTCAAACTCCTGACCTCAGGTGATCTGCTCACTTCAACCTCCCAAAGTGCTGGGATTACAGGCGTATGCCACTGCACCTGGCCCATTTTACCTATTTTTTAATAAACCATCCAATGTTATATTTGCAATATAATTTATAACATAATTTATAAAAGCATAAAAATGATTTATATAACATTTATATTTACTATACTATTTAAGCAATTATTACTATCATAGCATTTCTATTTTAATCATAAGTTCCTACAAGCACACAGAAAACAAATAATTTCATCTGACATAAGAGATTAAAAAGCAGAGGTGCTAAATATTGTTGCTACCATTTATATAGTAGCCACTAGCACTAAACCTTTACTTAATTGTTAGCACACTCTTGTGAGATACATAACTATTATCATTTCCACTTTACAAAGAAGAAACCAAGGCTCACAGAAATTATGTAACATGTCACAATCACAAAGCCAGTAAGGGACAAGGCCAGGATTTCAACCCAGATGGAATGACTCCCAGTTCATTCTCTTAACCTCTTGCCTAGAACAGAGGATTATGGAAATCATACCCACTGGATGCAATGTTCGGCTCTATTAGGCATGCTCAGCATCTGGTACTGTGTTTTTCACTTACTAATCCATGGGTCAATTCCTGTTAAATCAATGAATCAATCACATGGCCTGGCGTTTGAGGAAGGATCACATTTTACAGGAAGTACAACTAAGGTCCTCCCAATTCATCCAGTAATCCAACAATAAAGAAAAGACCAGGTTACATGTTCCTTGGATCAATCTCTCTGACCACAAAAGGGAATCCTGTGATTTTCATTTTTCTTTTACTTTCTTTTTTTTTTTTTTTTTGAGACAAGGACAAAACCAACCTTCATGCTCCTACAAAAACTCAGTTATTTGATATTGGAATAGATTGGTTCTCAACTGGTGGGTATTTCGCTCACATTCCTCTATCCCCCAGCCCAGTGGACATTTGGGAAACTCTGGGGACTTTTTTCGTAGTCACAGCTGGAAAAGGAGAGGAGGATGCTTTTGGTGTCTAGTGGGTAGAGGACAGTACCAAATATTCTACTCACACAGGGCGCCCCCAGTAATGAATTATCCAGTCCAAAATGCCAACAGTGCTGAGGTTGAGAAATCACGAAATACATACGCATAACTTTTAATTTTGATGAAACTCTGGTTTTATTAACAAAAAAGAGGAAAATAATTAGTAACTTGGAAAGTTTAATAACATCCTCTCCCCCTCCTCATTCCTGGCCCAAGCATTAAAAGACTAATGGGGAAAATGAAAAGAACGAAACTAAGAGCTCTATAGCACTGTCTTAGAACTTAGCGAACTTGAATGGATGAAAACTACTGAGAATGTGCCTGCTATTTATCTTGACTTTGGTTCCCAACTCTTCTATTCTTTCATTCTTTCTGAGAATATCTGAAGAAAAGCACTTATTCTAAAACCTGCCTTTCATGTTTTGCTTTTCCTTGCACCCCATGACTCTGAGAATTCCTTCTTCTCTATCACCATTTGACTGCGTTTGCTTACTGCCATCACCTGAAATCCCAACCAGCACCCAATATCCAATGTACAAAGGGAGACATCCTGAAGTACTCATTGCTGTGGTTCAGGGAGCTGTTTGTATTCCTAGTAGGTATTGCTACCCTTCCGATCATATTCATTGCTGATTAAGTAACATATTAGAGCTGCTGTGAGCTGTGGGAACAGAAATATTAATGCACGCTTCCTTGGCTATTTTCTTGAATTATTTTTATGAAAAAGTCTGAACTATTCCACTCCTACACCACCAATTCCATCATGACTATCAAGATCCTGCTTCAGATCTGGACTTTTATTTCTGCATGTTCCTCCATTAAATATATCTGCTTGGCATTTTATTTGTTAACTATTCATATACAGTTGATACATTAAGAGGAACTGGCTGACTTCCAATATTGGCAGGCTAGGCTATTGGGATCAACTATCATCTCTTGAAACAAATGCTAAAAAATGTTTGCTTTGATGTTGAGCAAGGCAGGATAAAATGAAAAAATATATATGGAGAGTAGTCTTTTAGAACTGTGGGCACACATGGGGTTTCATGGGAATTTGTAACCAAGATTACACATAGCCTGAATTATCAGGGAACCCCCAGCCCTCACGATTGTGGCTAGAGTAGGGCAAAGCCATTCTGGAAGTATGTGGATGCATCGTTAGCCTTGAGGGATACCACAGATAATTTTCCAAGCCAATTAATTACTATCAAGCAGTCGAAGATAATTAAGTCCAAAGAAAAAGGGAAACGTGGAACAAAAACCAGCAGAAACAATAAATATCACAAAAGACCAGGACATAATTTAGAAACTATAATTGTCAGATATAGATTTGAAACACAATGCCTACTATGTTTAACAATATTACAAATAAACAAATATTACTCATTACAGTAAATTTAAGTGAATAAATATTCAGTTATATGATAAATTGCAAAATAAGATTTAAAAGTCCAAATCAAACCTATTATTAAAATATAAGGCTACATAAATATAAATGTGATAGTTAATTTTATGTATCAGTGTAACTGGGCTAAGATATGCCTATGTGGTGGTAACATATTATTTCTGGGGGTGTCTATAAGGGTGTTTCTAAAACAGATTAGCATTTGAATCAGTAGACTGAATAAAGAAGATATGCCCTGACTATTTATCCTGATTAATAAAGTAGAAAAATAGTGGAAAATTAAAATAGTAGAAAAAAGAGTGACCATTTAAATACAAATTGGAAAAAATATGGGATAACTATACCAATATGAAAAAATATTAAAATAAAATGTAATTAGAAATGAACAGCTTTCCCACATAATTACAGAATTTCAATTAAGCTGAAAGATTTCAGATTTTACACTTATATGCACTTGACATCATAAACTGAAGAATTTATAAAGCAAAAATGAACAGACCTACAAATTTAAAAATTCACAATCACATTAAGATATTGTAATATTCCACACTCAGAAATTGATAGTCAGGAGAAAAAAATACCAGCAGAAATAGAGAAGATTTGATTACCACTGATACTTTCAATCTACAGACAAACTGTCCCAATAACTACAGAATATAAATAGTTTTCAAGCACACGTGCAATATTTTTATAAACTCATGCATGTTAAAATATAAAACAGCCCTCAAAACATTTCAAAGGAGTAATAAAGCAAGGCACCTACAGCCATCTGATCTTTGACAAAGCTGACAATAACAAGCAATGGGGAAAGGACTCCTTATTCAATAAATGGTGCTGGGATAACTGGCTAGCCATATGCAGGAAATTAAAACTGGACCCCTTCCTTAGACCATATACAAAAATCAACTCAAGATGGATCAAAGACTAAACTTAAACCTAAAACTAAAAAAATCCTAAAAGAAAACCTAGGAAGTACCATTCTGGGCATCAGACCTAGCAAAGGTTTCATAATGAAGACTTTAAAAGCAATTGCAACAAAAACAAAAATTGGCAAATGGGACCTAATTAAACTAAATGCTGTGCTTTCTTTTAAGAAAACTATCAACAGAGTAAGCAGACAATTTACAGAATGGTAAGGGGATATTTGCAAAATATGCATCCAACAAAGGTCTAATACACAGATTCTATAAGGAAGCTAAACAAACCAACAAGCAAAAAAACAACCCCATTAAATATGGACAAAGGACATGAACAGACATTTCTCAAGAGAAGACATACAATCAGCAAGCTTATGGAAAAATGCTCAATATTACTAATCATTAGAGAAATGTAAAGGAAAATCACAATGAGATGCCATCTTATACCAGTCAGAATGGCTATTACAAAAAAAATAACAGATGTGGTAAGGTTGCAGAGAGAACAGAACACTTACGCACTTCTGGTGGGAATGTAAATTAGGTCAGCCACTGTGGAAAGCAGTCCAGAGATTGCTGGAAGAACTTAAAATAGAACCACCATTCAAGCCAGCAATCCCCTTACTGGATATATGCCCAAAGTAATATAAGTTGTTCTACCATAAAGATACATTCACGTGTATGTTCATCACAGCACTGTTCACATTTGCAAAGACATGGAATCAACCTAGATTCCCATCAAGAGTAGGCTGGATAAAGAAAATATGTTGCATATACACCAGGAATACTACACAGTCATAAAAAGGGAACAAAATCATGTCCTTTGCAGGAACTGGATGGAACTGGACGCCATTATCCTTAGCAAACAATGACAGGAATAGAAAACCAAATACCGCATGTTATCTCTTATAAGTGGGAGCTAAATAATGAGAACACAGGGACACAGAAAAGGGAACAACAGACACTGTGGCCTACTTAAAGGTGGAGGGTGGGAAGAGGGCGAAGATTGAAAAACTGCCTGTTAGGTACTAAGCTAATTATATAGGTGACAAAATTATCTGTACACCAAACCCCTACGATGCACAATTTACCCTTGTAACAGACCTGCACGTGTACCCCTGAGTCTAAAACAAAAGTTGGAAGGAAAAAAAAAATTTTTCAAAGCATTAAAATTCTACAGAATATAATCTCAAATCACAATGAAATTCAGCTAGAAATAAAGTAGAAGATAACTGGAAATTTCCCATATGTTGGAAATTTAAAAATGAACTAAATAATCCACATCAAAGAAAAAACATAATGGAGATCAGAAAATATTTTGAACTCATACTGTTTATCAATACACATGACATACAGATAAAACTGTACTTTGAGGAAATTTAAAAACTTAAATACACATAGTAGAAAAGAAAGGCTGAGCATTAAGAAACCAAACATTATTTCAAGAAGAAAGAAAAGAGCAGCATAATAAATCCAAAAAAGGAATTTTTTTGAAGTATCAGAAGTTAGTGAGATAGAAAACAAACGTAAAATAGAAGGACTATAGAAAGCCCAAACTGACAATCAACCAGCAAGTTTATTCCACAAAAAAATCAGATCAAATAGATAAATTCAAAACGGGGAATAAAGTGGGTTAAAGCTGTGTTTCTCCTCTCAGGGATATATGAGTTTCAACAGAAACTGCCTTATAATCCAAAAAAATAAAATTATTGATATTCGTGCTGCCCATATCTCAAGATTATGAGGATCTGCCTTCTCCTGACTCTTTCAAATTGTGGAAATAAGACAATAATGATTGTCCTCTGAAATTTAAAAAACAAAATCAATATGAAATAGATCAGACTAGGTAGTAAACATTACCTTTAAGTGTTCTCAGTCCTGGAAAAGTTAAATTTAACTAGATTGATGATGGCAACATACCTCAAGGAAGACTCTGGAATGGAAGAGAGCTTGATCAGATACAGAAGTCTTAGAGAAGGATTTATCCAAAAGCAACCACTCAGAGCACACATGCAAACCTGTCTGGCTAAGAAGCATACCCTTGCCAGGCACAATGATCCTGTCTCCTTGGAGGATGCACCTTATGGTGGCAGTGCCATTCAACTTTTCTTACTACCTCCCTTTTCTTTAGTTCTATGCTTGTCAAGCAATCTTCCAAGAATAATTAGGTTTCACTTGCAGTTTGGTTATTGCATGAGTTCTTGACTTTGAGAATCAAAGAAAGCTTTGGCCCTCTCCACAACAAAAAACAAAGTTTGCATGCAGACACACACACACACACACACACACACACACACACACGTACACACAAGCAATTTTTCCATGCAATTTTTGGGGATGATTGTAAAGACCATCCTCACATCATCCCAAGGCTTAGAGAGAGAGAATGTGCTAAGTCAGAACGTAATCTGGACCTCCTGACAATCCTGTTTCTCTAGGCAAATTAATAAATTAACAATTCTAGTTTGACACTTCAGTCTCTTATGGCCCTTTCCAGGAAAAGCCAGGGCCTCCAAGTATGAGTAATTCTGGAAAACTGAAGACACCAGGGTTCTGCATGGCCAATGGCCAAATAGAGGTGGCTGGGCTTGGCATCTTGAGTCCAACATTTGAATTTATTCATCTTCAATGGAAGAATTTTAATCATCATAGTGACTTCAAAGAGTAAAAATATACCCTGCGTTACCTGCATCCCAGATAATTATCAATGGGCAGGACAAAGTTGAATGAATATTTAATCCTCAAAACAGTTTTTATCTTTAAACTTCAGTTTTGCTGAATCTAAAGTGAACAAAAAGACTCACTCATAAGAGTATGGTTATTTCCCCTACCCATTAGTCTACAAACACAGATATTAGATTTGTTACTAGACAGTTTAGAGTGCCAGTGAAACAAACAAACAAAATAATATGTGTGCTTGTTGAGTAATAATTTGTTGGGAAGTCTTTGAAGGAGACTGAAAAAAATGAGTGAATGATACTATGTATATGAAGCATATTAAACATAAGAATAAATGAACAGCTTCTCAGGCAAGTCTTTTGCACTTAATTAACTAATCAATTTTCCAGAGTTCTAATGAATATTAATAGCAAAAGTATAATGCCAATGCATAGTAAATAATCCTAAGCATCGCTGATGTGTACTTTGAAACAGCAAAGGCAACAAAAAGAAAAAAGTAGCGTAAGTCAGCAGATTGAAAGAAAAGTAAGTGTGAGGGACCTAATTAAAGCTTAGTTTTGTTTTTCCTCCCTATAGAAAAAGATGTCATAGGACTGCTTTTGCCCAAACATTTACCCAACCACATATAACTTAAAAATCACATAGGCTTCTAGCAAGAACAGAGAACACAGGAATGCTTTTCCTTTGTGTTTGCTTTGGCATTGGTGAGATCTGAATGACCAATTAGTATACCTCCAACTTCAAATGTTCAGCCTGTATTCAAAACAATCTAAGTGAAGTAATTGATTTCTCATTGCTCTCGTATTATTTTTACTCATTCACATGGAAGAGACTTAACACATTCTCATAAAGCCTTCTTTCTTCTCCCATTCATCTCTAATTGTTGATGTTCATCAAGATTTGGACCTAAGACCTCTTCTCTTTTCACTCTACCCACTCTAATTGCATGATCTCATTCAAATTTGTGATCCCCAATCTATGTCTACAATCAAGATCTCTGAGCCTCACATCCATAGATCCACATGTCTAATGAATTGTAAGCTTCTTTTAATGTCCTGCAGGCCCATAAAATGCAATTTAGCTGAAACTTTTTGGCTTCCCCCACAAACTGGCTGTAGGAGATGTGCTGAGTAAGGGGACCTTTGATGAGTTGTTGTAGCCGGAAATCTGGGTTAATGATGTCATGCATATTTCTCTAATATAATCCACAACATAAACATAGTTTCCACAGTAATCTTCCTAAAGTGTATATCATGATCCTACCTCCCTTAGGACCCATAACTAACTTTTCACTGCCCAAGGATGTGTATCTTTAGGCTTTTCCCCTTTATTTTCTCAGCTTAAAATATCTGTGTACCCCCATCAAAATCCTATACTTTAAGAAAGAGATGAAACATAGAAGTCCCTGGACAGAGCTTATTCTGCCTTCTCATATGGCCCTAAGACCCTTTGTTCAGTCCTCTATTCAGCCCTTCTTGTGCCTTCAGCTAATATCTGCCTCACAAGGAGGACTATAAGCTCTATAAGTGTAGGCACTCTGTCGCCTTTTTCCTTAATGTCTCAACATTTAACAAAATACCTGACGCACTCAATACACTGCTAATAAATGCCATAATTCAGCGGGAGCCTCCCAGTTCACATAATGGAAGCCTATCACACTAGCAGCAACTTAAAGGCAGAGTTGACCCCAAAGTAAACATGTGGGCTTCATTCTTGTTTCTCATTCATGAGCTCAGGTTATATCTATTTTTCTGGCCTTTTTGAAATACATATTTTTTATAGCAGCATGATTTATAGTCCTTTGGGTATATACCCAGTAATGAGATGGCTGGGTCAAATGGTATATCTAGTTCTAGATCCCTAACTGTTGTGGGGTGGGGGGAGGGGGGAGGGATAGCACTGGGAGATATACCTAATGCTAGAGGACGAGTTAGTGGGTGCAGCGCACCAGCATTGCACATGTATACATATGTAACTAACCTGCACATTGTGCACATGTACCCTAAAACTTAAAGTATAATAATAAAAAAAAAGAAATACATATTTTTTTCATTCTAGGAACTCTCATTCTCAAAGGAGCAATGATTTCATTGTAAGCTGATTTACAATGGCTTCTGGGAGGCAGGACTTACAGGCGAGTTTTAACGGCACTTTCTGCTCACTCGTACCACATGTATCATTCAGCCATGGCTCACAATGCTATAAAAATGTCTCCACTTGCGTGATGAAACACGTCTATCCCAAGGTATGCCAGAGATTTGAAAATAAAAAGTAAATCTCCTCCTTGGGTGGGATCCACATTATCATGCAATTTGTGAGCATGCCCACGTGAGCCCGTTTCAGGCACTTTTAGATCAGTGGAGCAGCTATTAAAGTGCCATCAAAGCATTTTTGACTCCATAGAATTAATCACGAAATCTGTTCCTGCCAGCTCACTTATCATATTCGAAATATTAATTTAGAGCAAAATTAAATCGGACACCCACCGACAGCAACATTTTGCCCTTCAGAACTCCCCTTCATATTGATTTATTAATGGCTGCCAGAACAGCCTACTAGAACAATTTATTACTTCTTTCTGGATGTTTCTTTATGCTTACAAATAGTCTTTGGGAAGGAGAGGTGTTATCTGACAGTCTTTTGACAGGGGTATTTTTCAATTTGCATAACATTTGGGGGATTTATTGGGATTTAAGGAAGAAGTATCATTTTAGTATCGGTGGCAATAGGTAATTTGCTTCAGGAAGCTTTAAAGCCGGGGGGTCACTTAACTGTGGTGCAAGTCGGAGATGATGTAAAAACTTCGTGCATCACTGAATCCACTCTTCACTGTGATGAAGTGCTATAAAAGCAAAATGGAAGCATAGGGTGTCTGTTTATGAACTATGTACATATTCTTTTTACTTTTGCTATTAAGGTCTCAAATACCCGCATCAGCACTTGAATAGCATGAAAGTTCAAATGCTCAACTGTGACAGTACAAATTCCAGGTAGTAAAAGCAAATAGTTCCCTAATCCTGAGACAAAAGGCTCCTTAACTCTCTGGACCTCAGAGAGAAATCACACTGAGCAGAACCACTGAACAACCCTGACAAGGCCCAAAGTCCCAGTCCCACTGGTGTATGCAGTGTTACCAACAGGGATACAGACAGGAGCCAACTTCGATTGAACCACAGGCCTTGTGCTCATTCATTCGGCCATTCCATACATTTTAATTGAGTGCCTACTACCAGGTGCTGTTACAAACACGGGGAATGCCAAGTTGAAGTCCCACATGAGGTCCAAGCTCACACAGAACTTACATCCTCATTGAGACAAGGGGGATGGTGACAGAAAATTTTTAAAAAAGAATCAAAGAGACAATTTCAAATAGTGTCAGGTGTTGTGAAGAACTTAATATAGGGTGACGGAACAGAAGGTGATTGTGGGGTGGCAGGGACTGTATTTTAGTTAAATAGTCAGGGAAGACCTCTATTAACAGTTGAGAGAAGAGCATTCAGAAAGCGGAAACAGTCGGCATCAGGTTTTTGCTGTAGGTATGAATTTGTGTGTACAAGAAACGGGAAAAAAAAAAAGTCAGTGACTGCAAGATAGTGAATGAAGGGCAGAGAAGTCATGGATGAGGTCAGCCAGGCAAGGCTCAGATCTTTGAGGGCTTTGTGTGCCTAGGTAAGTGGTATAATGTGATTATGTTTTAAAATACAGCTCTGGCTGCCCTGTGGGGAGGTACTTTATGTCTCTTATCTCATTGAATTTCAACCATCGCACTATGAGTTTAAATACTATCATCACTCCTATTTTAGAGAAGTTATATAGATTAGCCAAAGGCACAACTAGTTGGTGAAAGAGCTAACATCTCAACTATACCAGACACCAAACTCAGTTTGTAACTTTCAAGAGAAGCATAAACATTTTATAACTATTTAAAATTGCTTCTTCTAGATCCAAGGCAATCTGCTCATAGGTTAAAAGATTCCCTTTGAAAAGAATGTCATCCCACCCTCACCCTATGCACAGGGTCCTACATACGGAGGCAGATTTTACAGGTGAATTTTCCTGTTCACTGCCTTTTAGTTAGCTACTTGGGATGTGTCCTGTCCTCTCAGCTGTCTCCTTCCTGGGTGGCGCATCCATTCTGCAGTTCCTTGACGTATGATCACATTGTCCTCATCTGAACACAGCCATGATGTACCAGTGACAGGGCCTGTCCTCATTAGTCTCTGTAAATGCTGTCTGTGTCTTCATGGGTACAATCCAAAGGTTCCTCATTATTATATGTCCAGCATGAGTTCAACCATCTGGAGCATTCTCATTATGTGCAAAAAAATAATAATAATAAATAGTTTGACACATATGCTATTCTATTAAAGTTCTTTCTTTTTTTTATTTTTACTCTTCTTCTGAATCGTACATCAGAAATTAGACCAGAGAAAAACTATATGAGATATGAATAATAAGAATTGCCCCTAATTAATTACTGAATCCACCATTTGGTAGCAAAATGTAACCCTCGTTTAAATTGAGACATTTTGTATTGTATTTGGAAAATCTCTGAGAGTAGATTTTAAGTGTTCTTACCACAAAAAATAAGCATGTGAGATAATGCATATGATGACTGGCTCAAATGAACCATTCTACAATGTATACATATTTAAAAATATCATATTGTACATGATAAATTTATACAATTGTTTTTTGTCCATTTAAATATGAATTAAATAAATTGAGACATTTAACAGATAATGTTATGATTATGGTTAAGAACTATGTTTATTATCCCTCTACCCAATCCATCTTTATATCTCTATCTACCTATATATACACATTTACTCATATAAATTTAAAAGAACATAGAAAAAAAATGCCAGTGGAAGGTATCCTAGTTAAACTGTAATTACAACCAAAATTTAAATGATGACTTCTGCCAGAAACTATCAGATCTTGTGTTTAGACACTGTGATATGTGTAGCTGAGAACTATTTTCCTAAAACCAAATTAACACTACAGCATTTTTTTCTGCTTTAACATATGAATGAGAACAAACGAAGAAGTAAGAAAAAAGTGACAAATTTACATACTTAGATATTCTCAATTTCTTCTACAACTAAAGTAGCACCATCCTTGAAAGAGACAAGGAGATAAAGCAATAGAAAGAAAGAGAGAAGAAAATAATAAATCTCAGCCAAGAAATTACCTGAACTATGGTAAAAACACAGACCTAGAAACAGAAGACACTGTGTAAGCTCTGAAATTGCACATAAGACATTTGCCTCCTAGTGCCTTGTTCTCCTCATCAAATGGTGCTAGCAGAATTAGTACCTACTTGCCTCAGTTGATGTATAAAGTTTAGAAAACCTGCAAACTTTTAGGTGATAAATTCTCACTCTTGAATCTCTCGGCCTTTTTATTGTGCAGCTTGCTATTGGACACCTAGAATCTAAGATAAAAAGTGCCAAAAAACTGAAAAATCAAGATAAATGGGTGAATTCAACGTTTTTAAAATCAAAATTAATATAAAATCCATAATAATGAAAATATCAAAACTTTAGAGATCGGTTCAGTGTCACTGATTTTTCATTTGCTTCAAGCTCCATAGTGGAACTGTATTTTTTTTACATTGATTTAAACTTATTTAAGATATTGTATTTAAATATCATTTATCTTGATGACTGGGTTTTTGATGTTTGTTACGTGTTGTAACCTAAGCAAGTTCTTCCCTCACCTCAGCCTAGCCCCTGCCCTGTCTACCAACGAATCTCTAGGGATTCTGAACAAATCAGTGTCTGTGTTATTGATGCTTGGGGCTCATGCATCCAGCCTTGCAGAACTTCAGCTTCTCCCCCAAGACAGCTAGCTTATCACAAAAGTTTTCAAAAGAAGAAAGAAGGCTTTTCCTTAAGAAGAAATCTTTTACCAATTTTATTTTTCTCCATCCTGCTATCATATATATATATATGTGATAAAAGCATAAGATACATGATAAGGGTCAAAAAGAATTCCTTTATGAGCCTTTCTCCAATATGAAATTGATAATTTTCTCTCTTCTCATTCGCTTCATAATGGCGGCTAACAATTCTATCTAAGGTAAC
Source organism: Pan troglodytes (assembly GCF_028858775.2). Classification (NCBI taxonomy): domain Eukaryota; kingdom Metazoa; phylum Chordata; class Mammalia; order Primates; family Hominidae; genus Pan; species Pan troglodytes. The sequence continues at coordinate 161,702,412 of NC_072402.2, read as the reverse complement.
AGAAGTAGCTTTATCTCTTTCAAGTTACTTTCTTATTTTTAATGGTGACCTTTGCTCTGAATCCTTCATCCTTTCTTATAGCAAATAGTTAGGGGTTTTCTCTTGATCTGTAAGGGAAAGGAAATACAAGGAGCTAGACCATGGGAGGCTCCTGAGGTATATCTGTGCTATAGGGGAGGAAAGACTGGCCCCGGTATTGCTCTTATAATACTAGTGATTAACAATGAAACTAGAGGCCTCCTTTTTCCTATACCACACAGCGTGCTTCTGGGAGTGACACTAAAGCTCTGCTTCTTAATTCCCTGAAAGACACCTAAACTGCAGGCAACCAGAGATACACACCTCTCCCATGCACTGAATGATTTTTCTGAAGCTTCATGCTTTTGAATTTGCTGGAATGCCCTTCCCTTCTCTGCCTGCCATGGTCTGAATGTGTGTGTGTGTCCCCAAAATTTGTATGTTGAAACCTAAACCCCCAACACAATAATAATAAGAGGTGGGGCCTTTGGGAGATAATTAGGTCATGAGGGCTCCATGAATGGATTAGTGCCTTTATAAAAGAGGCTTTGGAGAGCCCGCTGTCACCTTCTGACACATGTGAATACAAGAAGAAGGCACCATCTTAGATGCAGAGAGCAAGTCTTCTGACACTAAATCAGCTAGCACCTTGTTCTTGAACTTTGCAACCTCCAGAATGGTGAGGAATAAATTTCTGTTGTTTACAAATTATCCAGTCTAAGGCATTTTGTTACAGGAGCCCCAGTGGACTAAGACTTTATCTCACAATGCTCTTCAATCCTGTGAATTGGCTCAAAAGTCTCCCTTTCGAAGAATGTGTATTGACTTCTTATTGCTGCTGCAACAAATTACCTTAATACTAGCTTATTATCTTACAACTCTGGAGGTAAGAAGTTCAAAAATGGATCTGGCAGGGCTGCATTCCTTCTGCAGGTTCTTGGGGAGAATCTGTTTCCTTACCTTCTCCATCTTCTTGAAACCGTATACAATCCTTGTTTCTTGGCTCCTTCCTTGTTAAACACCAGCAGTATAGCATTATAGCATCTTCTCCTTTCTCTCTCCCTCTCTCTCCCCACTATTATCACATTGCTTTCTCCTCTCTGATTGTATGCCTGCCTTTTATAAGGTGTTTCGTGATTATGTGAGACCTACCCCGATAATCCACAGTATTCTTCCCACCTCAGGACCCGTTTGTCACATCTGAAAAGTTTCTTTTGCCATGTAAGGTAATATATTCATGTGTTCTGGGGTAGGTGTTGGGAGTAACATTATTCTATCTTCAGCAGACCTTCACTGATTTTCTGCCATTGTAAAACTTTGCTGTCCTCTGGCCACCACAAAACCTTAACTCTGTGCCCCCTCAGAGCCAGGTACAGGCGGTTACCCAGGGCGTTATCTGTAAAAGATGTTAGAACAACACTGTAAATGTAGTAAGTTGGAGAAAATTGTATTTGCTAGAAAACCTCCAAAGACAGAAGTCTGTTTCGTTGAGGGAATACTTGGGTAAGCTATTTAGAGAAGACGGAGGAAGATGAGACTCTCAAGAGGCACCTCCCAGGAACAAAATGGCCATGACACTACCTTCTAAAGAGGATTCTTGTTTTGCAGAGAGGACCTGAGACGGCCAGGGCCATCTTTCTCCGCCTTTCCATCCATGAGCTCAAATTCCTTCCTAAACAAACAGTGAATACACATTTAGACAATATTAGTTGAAAGAGAAACCAAACCTCAGCCAGCACACAGGACCAATGTATCCCAGTTGGGCATCTATCTACATTTTAGCAGATATCACTTTGTTATAAATTTTCTCATCTGTAAAATGGGGAAAGGGTATTTCTACATAAGTTGTTGGGAAGATTAAATAAGTAAAATGTTTAGAACAGTGAAGTACACATAGTGAATGCTCAATAAGCCTTAACTATTCTATTGGATATGATTGTGCTTGTGTGAAGGCCATGGGGTTTGATAGACTGTGCAGCTTCCAAATCCCAGAGTTCATAATTTCTGAAGTGGCTAGAACTTTACTGTTCAATAAAGAAGCTAGTGGACACATTTGGCTATTTACATTTAAATGTAAATAAATTTAAATTACATAAAAACGTAAAATCCAGTTCCTCAATCACACTGGCCACATTTGAAGTGCTCAGTAACCATAAATGGCTAATGATTATCTTATTGGGCAGCATAAATATGGAAGGCTTTTATTATCACAGAAAACTCTTTTGCATAGCACGTTCAATAAACGCCCCAGTGTCAAGGAATATTGTAAGGTTTTTAGAGAGCTGGAGAAAGCTTAATATACTCGCAAAATCATACATACATGGCAGTCATAGCTCTTTCATGGTAAATTTAAAAACCATAATAGATTTGAAATCAAATAAGCATGGCATCATTAACTCTGTGCTGAATATATAGTTGGGCTTCCAGGTTTCTGATGTTGTGATGAAAACAATTTGTTTTGACCTTCACCTTCTGTGAACAGCCAATCCAAAATGATTATCCTTCTTGTGGTAATGACATCATTTTCTCATAATCTTAAAACCCTGGCTTAGATCAAGTAGGTAAGAAAAGAGGGCACTTATAATTCAGGTCATGTTCACGTTATCAGGGATGAACAATATGCTCTAATATCCTGAGTCTAACATATCACTTAACTTACTCTAACATTTTTCTTTCTGTTCTAACCTCATATTCTCCATTCTAGCCCCAGTGAAAGTGCAGAATTTATACTGAGGCCATCAGCACAAGGAGTTCAAAATGTAGGCTCAAGCAAGAATGACAAGCATGTCACCACTCCAATATTCCATACCCACAGCCGATATTGCTAATCAATCCATAACATTCTCTGCATTGTCTTGGATGCAGCCTCAGAATCCTTCTCAACACAAGACTCCAGGTAGCACCCATCAAACAATTAATATTTCCATTCGAATATGGACAATGACAAGTAGTTGTCATTTATGGGTCAAAGAATGTTTACTAGATAGAAAGAATCAAAGAAACAGGGGAAAGTCAGTTTTCCCATTGAAACAATGCTACTTTCCTTAAGGCACAATCAGGGTTTCGCTTCGCTTCCCTTTTTTAGTATAAGAGAAATGCTCTTTAACCAAGAATTCAGTGGAGCAACAGTGCCACCCAATGGCTGGTTAGATTAGTTTTGCATTTAACTGTTACCATCTTAAGAGAGAAACTGTCTTTCACTCATAAAAATGGGAGCTGGAATTGACTATTAACTGTTTAAGCTGCTATTCACCGTTTTCCTGAATGATAGTTACAGAAAAAGTAGGGAGAGTTCTGAGAAATGGGAATTGTCTTGAAACAAAAATCTCAGCACGTTTCTGTTATTAAACAGCTCAACAAGAAGAAAGGTTCCAAGTGAATTTACAAATGAACAGGACAGATTTTTCACTTCTCATATATAAAGGGGTAGAATGGGCAAGTTTCCCCACCCACCTCCTTGCCCCAGAGGTGAGCGTGGTTCTTTTTTCCCTATTTTCTAATAAATCACTGTGCTAAACGTCCCCTACTAGAAACAGTAGAGTAGGTATATGTATTGCAGCATTTTATATGCAAAAAAGAGTGTAGAGGCTATGACAAGTGTTACAAATAAAACTATTATTTAGTTTAAAGGGAAGCAGAATTTACATTTCCCAAATCGGAGACCACTCAAGCTTTGAGATTCAAGTAAGCAAAATAAATCTGAGCTTTTTGCACTGTGAAATCGAAGTTCTAACTCTATTAATAGAAGAGGTGAGTAATAGATTTTCCTGGTCTGATGGTGGTGGGATTTTATTACCCAGTCTTCGTGATCTGCATAGTTCATCAGCCACTTTTCCAATGTGAGGTGACAGGGAGTCCCCAGGCACTAAGGCTGCATGTTGTTAAGTGCTGGGTTTTTTTCTCCCTTGGAGGGACTTATTTGAAGTTCTGGAGACATCCTCACAGGACTTAAGCCCAAGGAAAGCAAAAAGCCTGCTCTTCCTTTTAACTTCCAATCAATCAAAATGTTCACAGAATATATTTAAAAAAAAAACACGTTGATATTCTTTAAAAAAAATTCCAGCAAACAGAATGAATTGGTGCTAGGTTGATCTGATCATTTTTAATGTATAAAGAAGTTACACACAAATATTTATTACTGTTTACTAGGGATTGCTATGATTAATGACTTTTGAAAAAAATCAAATTTCCAATCTGCTGTTAATTTATGGTCAAAGGGCTTTTGCCCAGAACTTTTTAACTCAACCTTTGTCCTCTGGTTATTTTGGTGAGATGAACTGTGTTTTGCTGATAAATATGATTGATTGAAAAAAGACTCTGGCCTTTAAAGAGAAACTTGCAGGCTGAACAGAGGCACACAGCAAATATTTTATGCAAAAGCCAAAAATACAGTGCTAGTGAATCTGAGAAGAATATTCAATTAACTTCAGGTTTCTTCATTGAGTCAGTAGGTAGGAAGTTCAATTATAAGAAGTTTCATGGGTTATTTTAGTATTTTTTAAATAATTGTAATTTATTCTTACAGTGATGAAATTGTATGAAGTAGTTCAATGAGAGGCAAGAAGATGTGAAGTGTACATGGGCAAAATCTTAGATCAGCGGACCTGTGAATGAATCCTAGTACAGCCAGAAATGATCCATGTGAATTTGTGTAAATTACTTAACATCTATGAGCTTCAATTCTCCAGCCTGTTAAATGGAAACACCAATAGCACAAACCCATAATATCATTATGAGGATTAATGAGCATGGTGTATGGTGAGAGAAGACAGAATATTCAGAGGGAATGTCTCAAGTCAGCAATGGAACTGGAGTAACAGGAGATGAAAGGAGAAAGGAAGATTTGCAATCCAATAATGATAATTATTTTGGAATACTGACACATCCTTAGGCTTAATGTAAGTGGCCAGAGACTATAAACTAATAGGTCCGTAGAGCCAGTGGTGGTCTTGCAGATATGTCTTGTTAGATGACAGTGTTTAATTTTGGAATGTGTTTACTTGGAAGAGGGTCCTATATTTGCCATTTTTCACCAGTGGTCCCATCATTTTCTACTGTGCTCAACCCATCTGGATTCTCTCATTTCTATCTCTCTGGTCTCTCCTGGCTTTGGACTTTTTGACCTGTGTTTAGCAAATAAAAGAAAATAACTGTTCGAAATGAGTCCTGAGATTTCAAATGATCAATTATGTGGCAGAATTCATGTTATACTCCCTAAATTGACTGGCAGAGAGGTTTCAGCTTACATGCCAGCTCTCTTGATTGGCGGCAACTGCCCCAAATGTGTGTTACGAAGCTTCTGAGGCTGCTGCCAAGTTCAGTGTTCTAGAGGGCAAGAAAGAGATAGCTGTCCTATGCCCTACTTCACTTGTCCTCAGAATGCAATCCACTGAGCATAAGCAACATATTATTTGATTTTTTCCTATGCCATTTAATATGGTAGTCACCAGCCACATGTGGCTACTAAGCATGAGAAATGTGACTAGTCCAAGTTGAAATATACTGTAAGTATAATATGCACACCAGCTTTCAAAGGGTTGCTACAAAACATAGAGTGTAAAAATCTCATTAATAATTTTTAATATTGACTATGTGGTAAAAAGGTAATATTTCTGATATATTGTGCTAAATACAATATAAAAATTTACCTTAAAAAACTTTTTAATGCAGCTGCTAGAAAAATTCGAACTTACATATGTGCCTCAAATTATATTTCTGTTGAATATTATTACATATTATATGTCTTAATATATAATATAATGATGTAGTAATAGTAAAAATAGTTACTGGCCCTCACTTATATTATTTGTGCAATTTTTATTGAACTACAGACCCCACCAAAGTATTATTTGGGTCCAAAAAATAAAAGGAGATAACTCTCAAAAGGAAAAATGATGAAAATTTCCAGTAGAGATCCTATTTATTTTTTTTAAATTCAATTTTCTCAGTGTTTTTATTGTTTGATATTTATTTTTCATTTGTATAAACTTATGGGGTACAAGTGTAATTTTGTGAGTTGCATAGATTGTAATATAGTGGTAAAGTCTTTTGACCTTTTTTCTCAATGAAATTCTCAAAGTGCCTTCTTCGCCACACACAAACATCAACTGAGAATCACTGCTCCAGAAAGGGTCAGCAAACTAAAGACGACGGAAAAACATCCACCAGCCACATATCTATGTTTCCACCATATTGTCTATGGTTCCTTTTGCATTATAATGGCTAGGTTGACTAATTGTGACAGAGAGGATCCCCAAGGGGTCCTCAAAGTCCAAATTATCTACTATCTGGCCCTTTACAGAAAATGTTTGCTGACCCCTGCTCTAGAACAATAATTTGAAATGGGTTTTCCTAAATTAATCCTCATAACAGACATTCAGGTCAGTTAACAGATGCAAAAAATTGCTTAGGAAGAAGTTTGGATCACCAGTGTTACAAACCACAGATGCGTTCAGAAATAAAACTTTATTTTCTAGCGTCTAAAAAAATCTTCAAATTGTTTTCTTCGAAACCATGCTTTGTAAAATGAGATCCTAAGGGCAGTGTTGAGAGACTGAGGGTTATTTGAGGCTGAAATGAACAAACATAAAGGGGATGACTTCTGGTCCTCTGCTCTGCTTAAGATTCCACACAACCTCATGTTTTACTGACACTTTCCCAACCTAAAAATGGACATCTGAATTAATGGTAAATTACTGAGAATTTCCTTACACAGATCATAAGCATCGTGAACTTTTAGTTGCTTAACAATAGATATTTTTGTAAGTTTTGATGAGAAATTAAGGCTATGATATTGCTACATTAGTCATAACAGGTTTTTTTTTCTTATGAGTTGAATATAAATCTTCTGGTTTTCTGAATCCATCAGAGGAATCTTCTGGTTTATGGTTTATGAGTCATCACATAAAAAGTACAGAGCTCCAAAATCTAAACTGGCATTATGTTTGGGAAAATAAACTCCAGAGGTTAATAAAGCATTGTTTCATCCTTCCAAGACCTAACTATCATATTAAAGGTTGCAGATGTTCATTTCCCAGTTTTATTAGTTTTCTTCACAATTGGTTAAAAACAGAAAGAAAAGAAATTACAATTCTAATTGTGACTCTACTTAACTAGTTCAAACTGATTTAAGTATGAACCTCTGAAAACTCAGCAACCATTTAAAAGTCTATTTGAGCAGTAGATCATAATTCCTAGGAGAAATGGAAAGGTGCTTTATAGTCTAATGCTTCCTTTTGAACTGTATATCACTTTTTTCTGTTTAGTATTCATTTGAATGCAGAAATTGAGCTAGGTTCCCTTCATTGGAGACACTCCAAATATTTTGACAGTTATTTGAATACCATATTGACAAGCCCATTATATTTACTGGTTCTAAAACAAATAATTTCCACATATCCTAAGCTTTAAAACTCTTTAGCAGAAATTATTAAAAGATTATAAACTGTTTGTCTGTGCATTTTTAAAGGGAGGGATTTGTGACTTCTTAAAATAGGAAAATATTTGAATAGCAGCTATAATTCTAGTATATTCACAAATCAGTCATTAAAATGCATAGAGCAGAGATGTTGCAGCTGTATACAGCTTTTATTATTCAGACTGCTAAATGGGTGAAACATATATTTTAATTTAATGTATAATGCACGACTCGGAATGAACCAGAATGATTCTTTCTCCCCCGTCTCTCCTAAGGAGAAGCCAGAGATCTTTCAACGAGTTGCCGATAATTTATCCTGGACAATAGCCAGTTGAGATTTATAGAATATGCCAGCATCTCTTCATAAAACATTGCAAGACCTGGCAGAAGCTTAGTAAAAACAAAAAAAAGCTCATAATATTTCTGCTTTTATTTATATATTTTCATCAGGGATTTAATTGCTAAGCATTCAGTTTTGGTTATCAGTTATGGCCCAGTGAGAACTTTAGCTCCTATAAAAAGTTAGCAAATACAAGAGTGCCTTCCCATTTTATTATTATTAGAATAGAAGGCCTAGGTGGGGAAGGAGCATTTAAAGACCTCACCAAAGAGACCTACAAAGAACCACCTCAATATTACTAATAAAGGGCAGGAAAAGGTCCAAAAAGGGATGTCCATTCTCATTTAGTAATCTTAGTAAGTCAGTGGAGTTATGTTTGAAAGCAGAAGTTACATGCATCCTTTATTCAGAGTGTGATAAGATTCTTCTGCTGTGAATAGGCCAGGTTCCTGTCTGAAGGACTATGGCTAGAGAGTACTACTGTTTGCATAATGGTCAAGCTTTCTCTTCAGCCCTCGGGATGTCATCTTGAGTCTCTTGCAAAATAAAACCTCTCTCCTTACAGTTTCAGAACAAACAAAAATGCATTTATGGCTTCTCATATCACTATAAACACTTGTAGTCTATTTTCTTTGCTGAAATATAAGGTTCTCTCCAATAACAATTGATTTTTTTCTTAAGGGCTCCAACAACCTCTCGTTGGAAAGCTAAACTTCTCTTCTACAAGACAAGTCTCAGTGTTAGGGCTTAACTTTTTTAGTGTGTTTAATCACAGACTCTGAAAAATAATTTTCTTGTGTCTTTTCATGTCTAGAGATTTATACCAGTGCTTAGTTTCTCAGAAAGGACAATGCAAAACTTCATGTCAGTTCTGTTGACTTTTGGATTTAGTCAATTCATGATGATATCAAGAGGGGATTTATCTTTTAGCATTATGGGTAATTTCATCAGAGAGAGGAACAAATTAGGGCTGAGGTTAAATGGTCTTCGAAGACTCTGAACTTGACTTAATCGAATTGCTAAAGCAAACCATGACATACAATAGCCCTCAGAGCTATGAGTGCCACGTAATTCTCTGTGCTCTCTCATGCTGCCTCAGCCCTTAGGCTGGTGCCTGCTGGAATCTAAAGACCTGTTAGTATTTTCAAGAAGCCCAGATTCAACATGAGATCGTATGGTCTCTCTTCTAGGGTTTGATCATTTTAGTCATCAGTGATATGGCCTCATATCTCCCATATTTAGACTGATTGTAAAATATTCTCAGTATTTATTCATGTTTTATCCACTACTTTATGAAAGGGATTTGCAAGTTCTTGTAATAAAGAAGATAAATCTCATAACCTTAATAAAATGTAAAATGAATTCAGGACCATGGAGAGGTAGAATAGGTAAATATGCTACCTCCTGGGGCTTACAGAGTTGAAATTGGACTTGACACGTGAGTTGGCGTTTCTGGTTGACAATACAAGAGGAACACAAGCTATGATCCACACCAATTGTTTACTTTCCCTCATTTCTTAAATATACGTGTTTGTATTATTCATATCTGTCTGATGTTGTAGCCCAAGTGCCTTATATGTTTAAAGTTCACAGTTTCTTCCTATTCATTCAGTCAAAAAAGAAGCAAGAAAAGAACAGAGGAGGTCAGTGAGATTATTCTTAGTAATACTGATTTGTCCTTCCTTTATTAATTAGAGAAAAAGCTCATTCAAATCCCTCCCAAGACCACCTCTGATACCTGTAACATTGGTCTCATTCTACTTCTCCTGGAACCTTCTTCATTATGTAGCTATTGTCTTTCTTGTGCATCCTGACACCCTGTCACCTCTTTCCTTCTGTTTATAAATATTATATGTCTCTCCTATAATAATAAAGAGGCTTCTTCCACCTGTCAGCCTCATTTTCAAGCCTAGTATCCCCATCTCTCTGCCTCTTTCGAAGACCAAACTTCTTAAATGAAGAGCACATTCTTACAGACTACTCATTCTTACTTCCTTAATCTTCTGGATGCTATTGCCACAAACTCTCCAACATTTACCAAGAAAACCTTGCCATTGGCTCCCTCTTTGCCAGACTCAAAACCTCTTCCTGCCTCCTCTCCAGTCTGGAGCTCCAGTTTGTACCTAAAATATCTCAACTGCTGACCCCAATCTCTCCTCTTGCCATTGCATTGTCTTTATTTCTATCAGAGTTAACTTTCCAAGCAAAAGTTGGATTATGTCACCTGGAAAGATTAAGACTTTCCCCAGCTTGAATTTGGCCTTATCTCTAGATACCTCCTACATGTACACAGGTATTTACTCCTAAGGCACACATTCGGAGCCTTACCCATTAAAAGCCCACTCTACAATGACATTGTTCTGCCTAGAATATCCTTCAGCAACATGTCTATTCAGCAAAGACCTGATCTTTAGTTCTCTCCAACTCCCTCTCTCTTGCCGTGAAGAATTAGTGCTGTGCATGGCCAGGGCACCTGATTAGATTGCTCATCAGTTGTTTGCTTATTATGCCTCTTTTCTGCTAAAATGTAAGCTCATTCAAGAAAGAGAGCTTGTCTTATTTCCCTTTGAATCTCTGTTAACTTAGTCGATGTCCAATAAATATTTAGTAAATTAATTATCATGTTAGTCTAATGTTATTATTTTACTATTGAACCTGACTATGGGGTGTATAGGCAAATTTATAATATATTCCTGCAGTATTGTCAACTGCCCTTGGCTGCCCAGAACTTATCATGGGCATATTGTTACCATCTATAGCCTAACATTGACATGCAGGCCAGAAATGACAATCAAAATATTTCAGTATACAGACGGAGTCTTGCTCTGTCACCCAGGCTGGAGTACAATGGCACGACCTCGGCTCACCGCAACCTCCACCTCCCGGGTTCAAGCGATTCTCCTGCCTCTGCCTCCCAAGTAGCTGGGATTACAGGCACCTGCCACCATGTCTGGCTAGTTTTTTGTATTTTTAGTAGAGCTGGGGTTTCACCATGTTGGTCAGGTTGGTCTCGAACTCCAGACCTCAGGTAATCTACCCACCTCTGCCTCCCAAAGTGCTGGGATTACAGGCGTGAGCCACAGTGCCTGGCCACCTCTTCAATCTTCACACACACTGTATGAATCTGCTCTTGCTCAGACTCCGAATCAAAGCCCTGAGACTAGGTTTGAGTTTTAAGTTTGCCTCTTTCTGACCCTGCTAATAAATTTAGTCTGTCTTTTGTACAGCATCTAGTTTGGTATCATGCTTAATTAAAGGTTTGTGCTAATTAATAATAAAGTAGGTAAATCGGAACCTTGAGATTTCAGTTCTCTATTCCATTGCCTCTCTCTCTCTCAGCCTGATTGAAACCTTGCTCATTATCTTCCTGCAATTAATTCCTTATTCCTGAGGCTTCTTCCTGTTATCCCAGGGGATGAAGCTCCTGGATGAAGAACCTCATCCAGATGATTAGGTCACACTGCATTTACCAATTAAACAATAGTTAGTTATTGATTTCTACTGAGAAATGAAAATGATTAGCAGACCCTTTACAGAGAGAGCTATCATTCTAAGAAGTTACCATTTCATAGTTCTATTTCTAGAGAATTACTTGGCATTTTCTTAAGGTCAGATGGGATACCATAGTACTAACTATTTAGGAAGATAAATCTGTACCTTATCACTATTAGAGAGTGCTTTCAGGGCCATTGTTAAAAGCTCATCATATAGACACAAATATTAAAATTTTTATGTGTGAATAATTCAATGTTATAAAGAAAAGTGCACCATTAACTCTTCATTATGTGCATTTCTTTATGGCCTCATTAAAGCTTTCTCTCTCTCTGTCTCTCTCTATCTACATATATGCACATATATATGTGTGTGATATGTACACACATGTGTATATGTGTTTGTATGTGTATACATATGTGTATGTGCATGTATATATGCGTTACATATACAAACTGTGTTTTATGGACACATATCGTATGTTCTTAGAACCAAAAGTGTCTTGTCATTCTACAGTAAAAATTATTTCTAAATAGATAAACCAGATAAACATAGGTTTGCCTCAGTAATCAATGGCTATAGTTAGCATAATATCCTTATCTTAGTGTGATTCATTTATTGCATGCCTCTCTTTTTCTCCCTCTCCATGTATACCCTCATTTGCATTTGGAAATAGATTGGTTTTGCTGGATTTGAACCTACAAGCAAAGAGCACAAAACTGCCAACAAATGTGGTATACATAATACCGACAGTGTGTGAGGGGTTTTGAGATGATACATTCTCAACTGTTTTTATAAGGTTACATGCTTATTTCATGTATCATAATAAAAATATTTGAAAATACATAAGATTAATGAGTTCATAGCTAAAATGCTTAATATAAAGCTAAGCAAAAATTGAATTGAATTTAAGAAAATATTATAGGTATGGAATAAATTGTGAAGAAAATATGAAAATAATAGGAGTAGATGTGGGGTAGAAAACAGATTAGGTTCAGGAAGAAAGAGGACAAATAATAGTTAATATGTATATGTCATTTATGTTACATATAATATTTTATAAACCCTACCACATCTTTTCAAATTTTAAAAACTAAGACTCAGTGACATTAAGATTTCCCAAGTCCACATAGCTAAAAAAAATTGAATTCCAAGCCTGTCTAGATCTAAATCCTTATTCTTCCCACTCAAAACATAATGTATTCCTTGTTTTAAAAGCTGCAAATATTTTAAAAGGTAAATATGTACAAGATAGGGGACTTGCTCATGAAAGTGAAAAACACCATTATTTTCCTGAGAATAACACCTAGATTTTGAGAACATTTCTCTGTGATATTAAACATCTGAGCAATTTTTTGCAGAGTGTGGTATCCTAGGAAGATTAAATATGCTTGTTCATTGAGTTATTAGTAAATAAACTGTTCTTACTCTTTGGAAGTCAAGATGTAGCTACCAAATTCAGCAGCAGAATGTAGACCATTGTGAATAGGTAGGCTTTTACGCTGTGGTTCACATTGGTCACTATACATATGGGCTATCCCAAAGAGGAGGAAAGGATGACCCTTGCTTTTGAGATGTTCATCAAATTATTGTGAATTTAAAAATAGAAATCAACTGCAAAAATATATACTTTTGCTGAGAGGAATAATTCAGACTATGTATGTGCTACTTTTTAGTGAGGAGAAAGCAATGTCAGTCAAAGTATTTGGGCAAACACTTTTAGAGAAGGCAACATTTTAGTCTGGAGGGGACATAGTATAATATTGACATCATGGACTTGGATATCATAATAATAACAATGACAATAATAATAATCAACCTGGGTGTGGATCCTGGCTGGCCTCCGTAGTGCACATCTGTGGTTACTGCCACCCTGGGTGAACTCTCCATTCTTCTGGTAACAGCTTCCCACTTTGCTTTGGAAATCAGCCCACCATTATACTGAGTCCTGTGTTTGGAGGGAGGGCCTTATCTGACCCCGTTCCAGGGTAGGTGAGTGACCCAAGCCTGACCGTCTCAGCATATTCTATCCTGTGAACATCAAGGATGGCTATGTGATTGTAATTGGTCCAATCAGAACCAGCCCCAGGACTTTTTGGAAAGTGCTAAGAATGGAGATTCTCACTTTCACTGAAGATGATGAGTAAAGCATCTAAGTCTGACTGCCAGCAGTCATCATACCACCACGAGGGAAACTGTTTGCCCGACAGTGGAGCCAACACATGGGGAAGCTGTGATGGGCAATGCAAAGGAATCAAGTACCAATGAGCCTACATTTATGTTCCTTGAATTGAGCCATATCTGAAGCCAGCAAGAGCCACTGAGTTTCTGATTATATGAGTCAGTAAATCACACCTCCCTATTTTTTCTTTCACCAGTTTAAGTTTGGTTTCTATTTCTCACAACCAAGAGTGCTGACTAAATATAGCTAATTACCACTGGCATGTCCTTGGATGAGTGATTTGCCTCTGAAGGTTTTTGTGAGGGTTTTAAAAATAAAATACTGCATATAAAAAAATTCAGCACAATGTTTTATTCGTTGACAGGGAAAGTATGTGCCGAAGAATAAATAATAAGCTGCACTGAGAGTTCAGAAGGCCTTATTTGGATGCCAAACAGAAGTGCAAGAGAAGAGGCCAGCGAGTGTGATAATGTTGCTCCCCAGCAGATCCTCTCAATTTTCAGGTCTAAAGAAACTGGTTTGGAGTTGAAAGTGACAAGGCTAAGAGCAGGGAGGAGAAATGGGTTAGGTCATGTCCATTTATGTCAATCACTTTCACATTCCAAGGTATAGTATTTCAAATGAAAAGCCTTAGACATATAAAGGAAACAAAATAGGTCACTTGGGCCACAGTGAGTCTTTCAGGAAAACCTGTTCTGGCACAATCAGGCTAAGCTAAATCGTGTTGTGTAAAACTATCATATGACTTGAGAATAACATCAATGGAAGTAATTGGGGCTTTTTGTTGTAGTTCTGTGGCCTATTTTTCACACTTCTCTATTGTAGAAAGAAATTAATAATGACACAAATTATTTTAATTATTTCCTTCTAGTGCATAGTTTGATAATCAACCATTTAAATAATGCACCTACATTAAAATATTGTTATATTTGAAGGAGTTTTTTTTTTTTTGAAGTTCTATAGAATTTAAAGTGTAGTCTTGGGTGTTTATTCTCAGTAAACAAGATCAAGCTCATCATATGTACCCAACAGCACAATCAGTGGGGGTATGATATAAGAAAGAAAATTCACTTACATGCTTTAGAATAAGGATTCAGCATGTACATTTAAAATAAAATTCAAAATCATTATAATCTGGCTATTAATAGTACTTTCCTTGTGATTTCTTTTTTAAAAAGTAGATATGGCCTCAATTTATATAAAGGTAATTCAACTAGGAAAAGTTAAAGCTTTATACCAACAAAAAAATGTTTCAGGGATTTCAAACACTAGACATTAGTCAAATACAATATGATGATTCTTGTCATTTACACTCAGAAATTCAATTTCAGAAGCATAATAGGACATTCAAATGGAGACATCACAAGGTACATTTTTAGGTTTGGCCATGCCACTTAAAAAAGAAATATGAGGACAAGAAACACGACGCAGGGATAGCAGGATTTTGTTACCTTTGCTTAATTAACTTGTAACAATAAGAGACCCAAACTGATGATGTTTTAGTTAAAGTCTCAAGTGTTTTACAAAAATGATTCTATTAAAATACTAATGTTGAGCAAGTGACATCTGTTGCTTATTAACAGGAGTATAACTTTGAACACTTCTGACCATTGTATTTTTACTTATTTATTTATTAATTTATTTGAGACACAGTGTCGCTCTTCTTGCCCGGGGTGGAGTGCAACGGCGCGATCTCGGCTCACTGCAACCTCTGCCTCCTGGTTTCAAGCGATTCTCCTACCTCAGCCTCCTGAGTACCTGGGATTACAGGTGCCTGTCACCACTCCTGGCTAATTTTTTTTTTTTGTATTATTAGTAGAGACGGGGGTTCACCATGTTTGCCAGGCTGGTCTGGAACTCCTGACCTCAGGTGATCCATCTGCCTTGGCCTCCCAAAGTGCTGGGATTACAGGCATGAGTCACTGTGCCTGGCCTGCATCTTGGTAGGGGAGTCACCAAGGAAAACACGGTGTAGCCAAGCACTGGACAGAATCACACTCTACTCACATAGAGAAGAGACAGAGCAATATCAACTGCACAAGTGGGCATATGGATTATTTCCTGAGTTGCCAAAGATAGATACTACTGGCATTCTTTTTAATCATACTTTAGAATTTCCTCTTGAATCATACATTAGATTTTAGTCTAACTCCCAAATGGTTCAAGCCTTGCAGTTAACCCCAATGATGATATATTTGTTTAAATTAATTAAGTAAATATAATAATTTCTAAGCAGCATTCTCCAATAGAAATATAATACAAGCTACATATACAATTAAAAATTTCTTAGTAACTAGATTTTTTAAGTCAAAAGACACAAGTGAGATTAATTTTAACAATATATTTTATATAGCACAATAGATTCAATGTTATAGTTTTAACTTTATTAATATACAATTTATAAATGAGATATTTCTTTTTTGTTTTTTGTCCTGACTTTGAAAATCCAGTCTGTATTATATACACTGACAGTAGGTCTCTGTTCGGGCCATCCACACTGTGTTACTGACTTCTTACTGAGCAGTGCAGTCCTAGAGGGATCAGAGGTTCTTGTTCTGACCACAATTTCCTTCTTTGAGAATTAGCACACAACAGCAAATGCAACATATTCACAGTGTTTCATCCTATTCTATTCAACAATACCTAAAGTGGAAAACCATTAAGAGAAAACAAAATCTCAAAATTCCAGAACACAATCTGAGAACAACTTGGGGAAACAATAAGACCCATCAAATGTGAATGAAATGAAGGAAAATAAAAATAGGGACTAGATGCACATCTAATAATCTCCCCCGTCCAGTGACTTGACACATCAGAAAATTGGATATTCTTGCATTTTCACTAAAACATGAAGCATACAAAATTGTGAAAGGAAAGTGCATTCATTAAATTCTACCGGGCTGAGAAATGCAGGCTTTAGCTGAGTCTGGTAGTATAATTTTTGAGTTTCTAATTATAAGGGTAGTAATTTCAGATAATATTTGCTACGAAATATTTCTCAACTTTTCTAATATATGTGTATGTGTGTGTATACACATATATTAGAAGCTTTTACAGACGCTTCTCTTTCTTTGGTTGGCAATAATGACACTGCATTGACACCCATAGTGCTCTGTCAAATTGCTCTGGAGAAAATCACTTGTAATTATAGAGACCCTTCCAACAAACCTCAATTATTCTTTCTCTAAAATTTTTCTTTGTACAGTCTTAATATATCCTTTAACTACTCTGCACTTATTTAAATTTCCTTTTTTTTTTTTCTCAAGGCTCTTTCACAGATGAACTCTTACTTCAACTCTGTATCTAATCACTCCTACTTCTCTATCTCCATAAAACACCCAGCTCAGTAGGTGAAGGGACTGTGGTATGATGAAAACCCATGGGTTGTAGACTAAAGCCAGCCTTGGTTCAGAGCCTGTCCCTGCCCTTAATAGTGAGAGACTTTGGTCAAGGTACTGAATCTCTCTGATTTGCTTCAAATCTATAAAATGGAGATGAGATCTAGTGAGTTCATAACATCCACCAACAATGCATGGCACATATGCTAATTTTAGCCATGTCAATTATTATTATTAAATATCAACATGAACCTAACAATCTCATGGTCTCAACATCCTTTTAAGAAAATTACTAAGGGTTGTTTAAAAAAAATTCAATATTCTCTAGATAGATAGATACTCTATCTCTCTCCCTCTCTTTCTCTCTCTCTCATTTCAAAGTCAGTCAGGAAATCAAATAGCTATCCGATACTTCCCCCTCCTATTTTATCCTAGGGCAGTGATTCTTAAAAATTGTTCTGTGAGATGTCAATAGTATTTTTTAAAGTTCTATTTTTTAAAAATTGAGAAAATAAATTTTATATAGTTTTTATTTTTCAGCAAACTTTTCAGAATATTTAATATGATTGAGGACTTGTAAATCTTCAGAAAGGAGATAGATAATTAGCATTTCCTAAATTTATGTGATCATTGAATCTTTTTCCTCAAAGTATTTCACAGGAATGGTGTTCCACAGATCATAGTTTGGGAAATGTACTAACATCTCATACTTTTGTTTTCACCAACTAAATTGTAAAACTGACTCAGCAGCTAACACTGCATATACTTTATAGTTATTGCACTTTTATTTGCCTTCTAAATCACAGAAACAAATTCTTTCCTTGCTTCAAACCTTTCTGAAATAGTTTTGTACCAGGTTTCATAATTTTGTTCGTCAACAGTTTCTTACATTCTATGTAAACAGAATTCTATGCAAAGAAATAGTAGAGGTACAAAGGGAAGAAAACCAAGTTCTTAAATAAAACATTCTCAGAGCTTCAAGTTTAAATAAAATTGAATATTCCAGTTTTGAATGGAGCAATTAAGTTGCTGACAGAACAATTAAATGAAGAATTTTTGCAGTCAAAACTTAAAATTTTAATGACAAAACTGAATACCCATTTACAATGAAGCCATATATAAAATAATCAGTTTATGAAATATGAAGATATAATTTGATTCCTCACTTAGTTGCTCAAAATCACAATTTTAAGTCACAAGTAAACTAGAGTATATGCTAACATATTGAAGATTAGTCAGATTACTTGAGAGGTATATTTTGGGAAACAACTTTAAGATGCTGCGCATTTGGAACAGATTGAATTTACTTTTTCATGAAAGATACTCAGATGGAATGAAAATAACAAAACATGTACCTTAGGATTGTAGCCTCGCTCTCAGGCTTTTTTAGTCTTTCTATAAATATCAAGGGCTTTCTATCTGAGTCATAACACATCAATCACTATGTGGATAAGATAATTACTGTTCATGCTTACTTTGGGAACTGTGGCAAAACACCCGAATTTTCCAAGCACATCTTTCCTTTCTTCTGTCTAGCAAGAATTACAATTCAGGAATTTTCAGCTTACAAATGGTAGCTGAAATTAAAATCAATAGGAGAGAGACAGGATCATAAAATGATTTGAAGGGGACTCTCCTCTCACTCAACCACATTTAAAAGTTGCAAGATGCAACTATAACTCTTGTTCTAGTATAATGCAAACATTAAGAATAGAACTATAACTTTCCATAATTTTAATAAATTTAGAGTGTTAACTACTTCCAATTCTGTATTGTCTGTTTCTATTATCTACATCCATTCAACATAATGGAGTACTAACTAAGCATGAAGAAGATAGCTAAATAGATAGATACCTCAAAACTTAATCTATTTTTCTATTAATTTTCACTATATTATTTAGAATAGAAATATGCATGGGGAAGGGCAGCAAGTTATTGGTCTCTAATTATGTCAAAACTTTCTCAGAAGACTTCAAACAGTTGTAATCTTTGCAAATTGTAGGCCCATTTTTCAAATGGCAAACTGAAGATAAAATACGTACATATACACCATGGAATACTATGCAGCCATAAAAAAGGATTAGTTCATGTCCTTTGCAGGGACATGAATGAAGCTGGAAACTATCATTCTCAGCAAACTAACACAAGAACAGAAAACCAAATACTGCGTGTTCTCACTCATAAATGAGAGTTGAACAATGAGAACACATGGACACAGGGAGGGGAACATCACACACCAGGGCCTGTCGGGGGGTGGGGGGGCTAGCTGAGGGACAGCATTAGGAGAAATGACTAATGTAGATTATGGGTTGATGGGTGCAGCAAACCACCATGGCATGTGTATACCTATGTAACAAACCTGCACATTCTGCACATAGATCCCAGATCTTAAAGTATAAATATATATAATATATATATATGTGTGTGTGTGTGTGTGTGCTTGTGTGTGTGTGTGTGTACTGCCAAAGCCAAAGCTCTATCTGAGATGCCACAAGTTTTATCGGTTATTTGTCCATCAAATACCTGCCAATCCAATGAATGTACTGATTTTTTTTCCCTTACTTACTCTAAATTATTGGCTCTTTAACCAATTTCTCTTATTTTCATATTCTATTTACTTGACATTAATATGCCTATATTTAATATTATAAGGAACACACATTTATTTGAAATTGAGTTTCTGTCCTAAGAGATAACTCAAATCCAGCCAAATACATACAAATGTGCTTTTCCTTTTTTCTCATTTTCTATTTATACATAATATTTGAAATATTTATGGAGTGCATGTGGTATTCTGTTACATGGATAGAATGTATAATGATTAAATTGAGGGTATTCTAATTTCTCTCTTCTAGCTACTTTGAAACATATAATACATTGTTGTTAACTATAGTGACCCTACTCTGCTATAGAGCATTAGAACCTATACCTTCTATCTAACTTTATATTTGTATCCATTGACCAACCTTTCTTCATCCCCCGCTTATACCCATACACCCTTCCTAGCCTCTGATATCTACTGTTCTATTCTCCACCTCCATGAGATAAATTTTTTAGCTCCCTCATATGACTGAAAATATACAAAATTTGCCTTTCTGTGTCTAGCTTATTTCATTTAACATAATGACCTCAAAGTCCATCCACATTGCTGCAAATGGCAAGATTTCATTTTTTAATAGCCAAATAGTATTTCATCGTGTATGTATACTACATTTTCCTTATCCATTCATTTGTTGATGGACACTTGGGTCGAGTTCATATCTTTCCTATTGTGGATAGTGCTGCAATAAACATGTGACTATTCATCCAACAAGGAATTAATATTATGAATATACAAGAAACTCAAAAAACTCAAAAGTAAAAAGATAAATAATCCCATTAAAAAATGGGCAAAGGACATGAATAGACACTTCTCAAGAGAAGACTTCTGTAGAAATGGCCGACAGGTATTATGAAAAAAATGCTCAATATCAGGGAAATGCAAATTAAAACCACAGTGAAATACCATCTTACCCCAGTTAGAATAGCTATTATTAAAAGGACAAAAATAACAAACGCTGTTGAGGATGTGGAGAAAGGGATACTATTAATCACTATTGGTGGGAATGTAAATTAGCACAGCCACTACGAAAAACAGTATGGAGATTTCACACAAAACTAAAAAGAAAACGACTATACAATCCAGAAACCTCAGTACTGTGTATTTATCCAAAGGAAAAGAAATCAGTATATCAAAGAAAATGCTTTTTAAAATATCTCAACGGTCAATAATACCAAAATCCTAGTTGTCACTAAATGGAGGCATAATTCAGATTTTATTGCTTAAAGTTAACAGCCTCAATCTAAGGATCTCTATAGAGCTTCAGGCCTCAGAAGCTTCTAGCTGCTTCTGGAGTTCAACTGGCACACAGTCACAGCATGCTGAGAGATAATTGCCCAAGGTCACTGGTGAGCAGCAGTAGGGAAAATCAAACCCAAGGGTTGCAGGATCTTATAAATGTTCTCATCTCAAGAGCACCGAGAAAAAAAATGGTTTGCAACCTGCCAGTCCTCAAGTGTATTTATTATTTCAATTTAATAATCATCGACCTAGTAAGAATCCAAGAGGCCAAATGAAAATAAATGATACTTATTAGTGAATAATGGTTTGTTCCAGTCTCTGAGTCTAAAATAAAGTAACCTCATCAAAAGATAAATATCAGCACTGGTCCTTAAAAGTCAACAGGTAATGATAAATAGGAATAAATGGAAAGAAATAATAAGGAAAATAGCTTAGAAAGTTGGGAGATTGATTTTCTTACATTAATAATGTGTTCCATTTTTTCCAATTCTTTGATGGGCTAGCAAAATTATATTAAATAGAAGAATTTCTTTTCCATATATTTTGGTCTATTTAAGTAATAGAGCCTAACACAGGAAGAAAAAAAGGAGAACATTTTTTAATAAGTACAGTAAGTTCTGGAAATGAAAAATGACATTTTCCATTTTTACAGATATTATATAATCTTAGACATAGCCTTAATTTGGCCACTTCATGTCCCTCTTGAAAAGTTTCTTACAGGTCATGGGTTGGTCTCAAACCAAACATGTCTTTAGAGAAACATTTATAAGAGATTTCTATTAGACATCCTGAGATCTTGTTCAAGATGCCGTGTCTAACTGTGATTATTGTTTTCTAGCTGAGGGAAAAGATGAACTTTGTTTATAGATAATAATTGTTTTATGGAAGCCAAAGTCAGGAAATAAACCTGATCTTTATACACACTTAGAACCAAGAGCCAGAAATTCAACATCAATCTGGCATATTTTCTCTTTCTTCCCTTACATATCCTGTATCTGCTTCTAGAAGTCACTGATTTTTTCTGTTACATGGGTCTTTCTCTATATATGCCTCCTCTTTAACAACCCACAAAATAAAACCTGGTCAAAAAGTTAGTGGTAATTCCAGAGGTTGTATCATTTCCTAAGTCTAGACTTATAACTACAGTAGATGTTAAACCCTCTTATTTAACCTTATTCTTATACAGTTAAGTGACCTGAAAAAGTCAGAGTAGCAAATTTAAATATATATGTAATATATAATATCAATTATACTTATGTAATATATATTTTGAACAAATAAAAATATGTACTATAAATATATGTATTTGTATGTACATTATATACATTTTATATATATATTCATTATATATTGTATATTATTACATGATCTTAATCACTTTAACTTTTTTTTGAGACAGGATCTTACTCTGTCACACACTCGAGCCTCTTGAGTAGCTGGGACTACACGTACGGGCCATCACACCTGCCTAATTTGTTATTTGTGTTTTTATTTTTATTTATTTATTATTTATGGTAGAGACAGGCTCTCACTATGTTGCCCAGACTGGTCTTGAACTTCTGGTCTAAGGTAATCGTCCTGCCTGAGCCTCCCAAAGTGCTAAGATTACAGGCATGAGCCACCCTACCTGGCCTGCTTTAACCTTGTAACTAAAAATGATTATCTGTAAGTCACATACCAAGTTTTGATAGAGCATCTTGAAGCATGGTTTGCTCCTCCCCCATGTAGGGGCTGGCTCACCTTTAGGGAATATTGAGGCAGAGCTAGGGATAAGGGCAGTATCTCATGTCCTCACTGAGCAAGAACACAGTCTGATTTTAAGCTAGTTGTTATTGTTTTTTTCTCTGGCTAGCTGGCTGGCAGTCTGTGAAGGATGTTGTGAATGTGTGGATTTGTGTAGTGTCCTCCCCTGCTACACAAATCTTTGGCATGGGAGCATCTGGTTTAATTCTTCTTTCTCTGTCAGTGCCCCAGCAAGGCAGCCCATCCCAGACTCGCTGCGAAGCCGTTCTCCTGTCAGGAGGATGCTTTTAGTGCAGTTTTGCAAAGTCACTCAAGGCTCACCATTATCCACATTGCTACTCATGCCAGAGAAGGCTCTCACGCCCTTGCTCAATAGGATGCAGTTAGAAATGACATTCCAGGTCTTTCAAGGATGGCTCATCAGAGACATTCAGCTTCTGCCCGAACCTCCTAGAATGCTTGTTCGGGGAGAAGCCAGTTGCCATGTGAGAAGTTCAGTTACTCTGAGATAGCCATGCTGTGAGGATGTCCAGGCTAGCCATCTAGAGAGGCCCTGAGAAGAAAGATGAGTTCCAGCCATTCCAGCCTCGTTAGGTGAGGGAAAAAGCCATCCTGGACATTCCAGACATAGTAGAGTTGGCATAGAAAAGAACTAAGAATCCAGCCAATGGCAAATGCTGAAACACTAAGCATATGGCCACAACTGAGCCACCCCAGCTGAAGCCCAAGTCATCATGGAACAGAGACAAGTCATCCCCACTGTGCCCTACCTGAACTACTGATCCACAAACTTGCAAGGATAGCAAATGTTTGTTTATACCATGAAGTTTTAGGGCTGTAGTTACACAGCCATAGATAACCTACTACTACTACTATATCACCACACATTCAAACATTTTTCAGCCTTTTTAAGATATTTACGTATATTTTTGTAGGTAGCTAAAGTTCCTCCAGTAGTAATTGCTATATAAGGTTATTTGTTTAAAAACAATTGTACTTCAGCTGAATTAGAATGGGTTTTGCTATCATACTGACGGCTACAAACTGTCTCTCTGATCTAGGGCAAGTAACATTAACTCCTCTGAACTTTATTTTATTTATTTTTTAAAGGGAATAATATAAACCATTTCATGGGACTCCATGGGAATTTAATAACATAAAATGCAAAACATGTTTTTTCACAGTTTCTAACACATCATAGGTACTTAACTAACAGTGGCCCTTTGGAATGATAATATTAATATATTTTCATTTTCATTACTGTCCTTCATAAAAGCCAGATGTGCACAAATACCTAAAGGAACTATTTCTGACACAGCAAAAAAGTAGTTTTCATTTAAAGGAGTAAAATCTGTTCAGATATTACATTATTTTATCTGTTTTCAGTCCATTTTGAATAAGCTTAAGAAGTCTTGTCAGTCATCCCAAGAATGCCTGCTTATCCTACCAGGAAGAGATCTTAACATTTGAAGTTACCCCATCCTTACTTGAAACATTTGTGAAAAAAGATCTTCACATATATGAGGAAAAAGTAAACAAATACAAATTATAGGAATTTAACCTGCCACGATGTAATAAAAAGAGAAAAATTGTGGGGGAAGGGGGGAAGAATCTCACAAATATTTCAATCAAATAGCATCTAACATAAGTTAGACAGGACTGAGAAGATAATTACCTGCCTAGAAAAGCAATTAAATGAAGGTTTTTGTCTTTTTGTCTTCTTCTTTCTTTTTTTTTTTCTTAAACAACATATGCTGCTGTTAGAAAGAAATGATGGAAGCACTTCTTCTGATAATATGATATTTTAAGAGTTACTTTTTTGGGAATATACCTCTAAATATAAAAACATGAATGCTTGGTGTGAAGGTAAAGTTATGCATAATCAAATACAGCTGGGCAGCCAAGTCCATCCTCACACAGGCAATTCATTTCACTAGACCTTGATTGGATATTATTATTTTACCTGTTCATAATAAAGTGGTTCTTTGAAGCAAGTATTATATTCCAACAGTTCCTTCTGTTTTATTGGAAAAGCAGGATCTGTGAATCCTTTCTTGATAACTGTAGGCTGTTCATCTCAACTGATTATTCATTTTACTGGAGTCCTTCTTCAAGAGGGTGTCAAGGACTTTTATTTTTGTCATAGAAACACTAATTTGCATTTGAAAGATGGGAAGTTGGGAATAAAGTCTTCAACTAATTATAATCAGTGACTACATCTCTATGCCAAAGCCTGTGCACGGTCACAAAGGATCGAAGAGGAGTAATGTACGTTTTACTCCTCTTTGTGTTTCCATCAAAATCATAGAGATTTTTTACTACTCTCTTCCACATTTCATTTTTCATCATTTCCTATCTTTGTATTATATGTGAAACATGCTTGGCCTTTCAAATAGTCAATATTCTAATTCTTTCTCTTATAATTAAGTGTTCTCTTCTTCCTCTCCTTCAACTTTCTTTGTTGTTTCAATTTTCTAATTGTGAGAAAAAGCACAGAAAAAAATATGAATGTGAGGAAAATAAGAAGTGAGTATATTTTCTAATTTATACTTCAACAAAAAGTGAGAAAGATATATTACTGAATATCTCTAAAGAAACAATAGTATAGGTAATTAGTATTTGAAGTCACAATTAGCTTTTATATGTATTATATCTTTGAAGGAAATCTGTATGTCATATGTAGTATTGCTAACAGATAAAGCAGTCTGTGAAATATCAAAATAAAATTACCAAAGCAAGTCACCTATAAACATGAAAAAAAAACTAAAAATAATGAAGAAAAATAACTCAACAATAAACAAAAGCCATGCAATCTCTAGTAGAACAAGAGAGTTGAGTGCATAGTGGTAATGAAAACTTATTATGAAAAAAGTGGTTGTAACAAAATAGGTTCAAATTTCAAAGGGAAAGGATAGGGAGAAAAAAATTATGACAGAGAAAGGAATGAATTCATATAAAGTAAGACTTGATGAAGCAGCTCATGTTTAAAAGGAAAAAATTTTTAATCACAAATATTTATTTAAATTTAATCACACCATCTTGAACTCAACCCAGAACCTCGATTTTATATATTAATAGCATATAGAGAAACATTCTGAGCCATGGAATAAATTTAAATTTTGACATTCTTAAAGAGCAAAGAATAGATGCAATGTGATCTTTTCATTAAATTACAAGATCAAAACAAAACAAAGTTTAAATGAATTTCCAAATGTGGAAATTGGTACCATTTTAGGGTTGATTTCACCTAACAGATTATCCATCAATGTATCCATGTATATTTTTATCAGAAATGTATTAAAAGAGACTTTGAATCCAATATTTGATAATGCTGGTAAAATACACTTTAGCTATGGTATCTGCTCTGTAAATATGCAAATACCATTCAACCAGCATTTTCAGGTCAGAGGTGCCTCTAACTGTGACTATACAATTATTATAAAATAAACTTGAGCCAATTCTAAGCTTGTATGTTTTACAGTCTAATTTTCATTAAATTAAATTTTAAAAGATTTTTGCCTCTCGATATTCTAGTTTCATAAAGAGTCACAGTAAACACCTATAAGCAAAATAACAAGTACAAAAAAAGAGACATATTCATGCATTGACTGATTTCTTATCTTCAGAATGAGATTGGCAAAGCCAAGAGCCAATGAATGAATGAGAGAACTATTGCTCTAATATATACTTCAACTATTACCCTTGGAAATGGCAATGAAACTAATAATAGCAAGCAATAACAATAATGAATCTTATTAGCTTTTCATGATGATGATGATGATGATGATGATGATGATTACCCTAGGTTGGAAATAAGATTACAAGAAAGAATATTGTACAAGATGTTCTCTAAAATTATACATAGAATATGTTCTCTTCTATATGTGCAACATTTCTTTCAGACAACGTACAAGATAGTAGCTATTCTTTGATGCATAATAACCAGAAAGATCATTCCAACAACTCCAATTAAATTGTGGTTATAGTTACAATGGCAGTGGGTACTGAAAGCAGCATATATACATTCCTTTCTCATATCTGCGATATTATTTATCATCTGTAAATCTGAGAAATCCTCTTGCCCCCAGCCCAGAGAGAGATTATCTAATGTCTGCAAATGAATTAAGCCATTGGCTTTTTCAGGGTAAAATCAAGTATGCTTAATTTTTATCCTACAAGTTGGGTTTATATCAAAAGCACCTAATTTTTAAATGCCCGGATGTGTAATAATATTGCTCATTTTATGCCATTAAATTTGTTTAAAAGTAGTAATCCTATATTTTTAATAAAACTAATGTCAACCATGCAGTTGCCTAATTGTGATAACTTCATAAAACAGCAGGTGGTTTTAGGTCATTGTTGTTCCAAGACACTGTTAGAAATATTGATAAAAGTTTATGTTTCAGTAGCATTAAGCTACTGTCTTCCAACAGAACCTGTACTGTGCATGATTATAGCAGTCATTAATATTATGAAACTGTAGTCCATCACACACACACACACACACACACACACACACACACACATCTTCTTTCAAAATAGAGAATGGATAATGAAGAAAGAAAGCTGACTTTAACAGTTTGGGTAATTAATGACTATTATGCCACCTAATTCTTGGTGAATATTTATCCTATAATTTAAAATCTCTTCTTGTTAAATGCAACCATTTAATGTAATTAATTATGGTTTTCCTCATAATCTTATATGAATCTCCTCCCGCCATCCATCCTCCACTACTGTAAACATCTTTCAAAATGGGATGTAATGGGGCTTGTCTGCCTTTTTCACACATCAGAGGAGGGCCATCCAGCTTAAAAAGAAATGCTGGACTTTGTTCGGGGTAAATAATGATTCCTTTGTCGAAAAAATGTCTCTAGGGTACCATTTATATGTCAGCCACTTAGTTTTGAGTGCTTATCTCTTCTAGAGCTCACCCCTAAAAGGACTTATAAACATTTGACACTTGGAGCAGACGAGTAATCAATGAGTAGCCTGAACAGGAGTGTGAGCCTCTTTAAGGTCGTAAATTGAAAGAGAAAAAAAGGAGTGATGCAAATGAGTTAGATGAGAAGTCAGTAAAAATGAATTCAAATCCTGCATTTTGTTTTCAGCTTCTGATCTCAGCACTTTGCTTAACCTATCTGCGTCTCAGTTTCCTCAGTTGTTAAATTAGTGAATGAGGAACATGGCCCCTCAACTTTGAAATTATACGACGCTTCCTTTTAATCACTCTTATGCCGTCTCGCCTATGATTCTAATTTAATCCTTTTTCAATTAACAGTGGTTAATATCACACATTTCCAACTAATCTACATTTTTTATTCTTTCCACTACACACCATCTTGCCTGTTGTCCTTTATTTCCTTCCCACAGCACTGTTTTCATCATGCCTATAGCAGTGGTTCTTAAAATTCTTGGATTAAAATTTCTCTGATGAAAACCAAAGATTTCCTCCCTAGAAAAATGCATGTGTCCCACAAAGACATACAATTTTTCTCATGATTTCAGAGTGGTGAGCATGTGCCCCATATAAGAAGGGCGGTTGTTACTTGGCTCTAGCCAATAGTTAGTAGGCAGAAATGTGGACACAGAAACTTTTAAAGTGTTGATCACTTTTAGAAAGGACTCAGAAATCAGGGTTTTTAAAATAGGAAATCTCCTAATTTTAAAATCCTATCAATCATTTTAAAGATGAATACCCCATGTGGATCAACAACGCATTTTTGAGACAAATCTACTCTCTGGAGTCAATAAGCAACTTTAAATCTCTGCTTTAAGGCTTCTAGTGTGTTTCAGTAGATGCCCAAGGAACAACTGTGTTCACTTTGCATTCTGTGATGTATCAGCATAAACAGCAGAAGGCTGCAACTACCTAACCACTTAGCAGATTGGCACTTAGCTCAACCCACTCACTTTACACGTAGGAAAGCTGAAATCTGAAGAATTTAAATACCTTTCCCAAGGTCAGATGGCAAATTGGTAACAAAACTGAAACAATAATCAAAGTTTTTCCCTTCCCAGTATAGTTTATTTTCCCCTGTACCTTATACCCTGCCTCATTTTTCCAGTATGTCCCTGATAGAAAAATTCTATGCCTTTCCCAGAATCATGCTGTACATTAATTTGCCTGTTCATTTATATAACATTTAATATATAATATTAAACTATACATAATTTATAATAAAAGTATATGCAATTTTAGATATAGATATACAGATATAGATATGCACACAATATGAGGCTTTTAACAACATGAGTTCTCTTCACACAATTTGGATTCTTAGTACACATGTGACAATACATCCATCATATTCCCTGTTGTTATGAACAACATCCTTCCCCTTCCTAAGTTCTTTGCCTAAAATATATGGTGACTCTCTCTTGGGCACTTTTCAAATCACAGTGCAAGAATGCTAATCTTGACAGCTCCAAAAAGAACACTTAGAACATCCATTCTGATCCATTCTTTTAGATGCCTTATCATTTTCTACCAGCGGTTTGAATTTGGCTTCTCAAATGCAGACCAGTATGAAAAACATAAGTAGCTAATGGCTGTCAAAAAAATGGAGAAAATAAAAATAGCATGGCAACAAGAAACACTCTTTTTTTTCCTTTTAAAAAGTACTGATGCATTCAGTATTTTTTAAGCCACAGTTATTGAAACACTACAGGAAAAAAATATCCACATGGGTCCTTTTTATAGTATTGCTCAACAAGAATGAAAATTAATGAATAGTAGAAATAAAAATGAATATATTTGTAAGCATTCAATGTAGTTGAATCATTTATAATCTTATTAAATCATATGAATGTTCTCAGACCTGGGGGATCCAGAAAGTGTATTCGAATTTTTCTCTTCTCCTCTTAGAAAGCACCAAATCAGAGGATTAAAACTAGAAGCCCCTGGGCCAGATCTGTTCTGAACACACACACACACACACACACACACACACACATTTGTGTGTGTGTGTGTATATATATATATATATATATATATATATATATATACAGTTTGTTATTTTTGTTGAGGCTGTTGAAATTGCTAAATTGTCTACTTTAAAAATCAGTAGATACTACATACCCAATGCATTCCGACCTCTCTTAAATAACTGGAAAATCTGGAAGCAGTTAACCAAACCTAAATCACTCCTCTTCCTTTATTATTATTATCATCATCATCATCATCATTATTATTATTATTTTGAGACAGAGTGTCACTCTGTTGCCCAGGCTATAGTGCAGTGGCATGATCTCGGCTCACTCCAACCTCCGCCTCTCGGGCTCAAGTGATTCTCTTGTCTCAGCCACCCAAGTAGCTGCGATTACAGGCATGGGCAACCACACTTGGCTAAGTTTTTGTATTTAGTTGAGATGGGGTTTCACCAGGTTGGCCAGACTGGTCTTGAACTCTTGGCTTCAAGTGATCCGGCTGCCTTGGCCTCCAAAGTGCTGGGATTACAGGCATGAGCCACTGTGCCAGCCATACTCCTCTCTCTTAAATGAAATGCACACTTCCTCTTCACCACATTCTGCAGCATTCTTGCTTGTGTCTCCAACACTGAACCCATTTAATAATTGCCTTATAGTTAAGCCTCATGGCTCATTTTATCTTACTGGTGGGGGATATTTTTAAAGATTTACAATTGCAAATCTTTGCTCTAATGAATGTAGTGTATGTTTTACTAAAAAGACAGAAATTGATAGCATCTATACAACTCCAAAGTAATCCATTATTTCAATGTAGAAAAATAAGATTTCACATCAAAATCAAGTGCTTCACGTAATACTTCTTATTTACACAAATTTCCCCATCAATTCAGTTTAAGTGGCAGTGTTGGGAGATAATTCTTCATGGAGCTCTTGTATCTCTGCACATCTATGAGCAAGAAACTGATTGCCCTTTCGTTTCAGATAATTGTCTCAAAGAAATTTGTATAGTAAACACCTTTGGAAGACAGAGAAAGTATTAATATCTCTCTCAAAGCAAAAAATAGACAGGTTTACTGTCCATTATAAAAAAACTTGGCGAAGGATATGAACAGACACTTCTCAAAAGAAGACATTTATGCAGCCAACAGACACATGCAAAAATGCTCATCATCACTGGCCATCAGAGAAATGCAAATCAAAACCACAATGAGATACCATCTCACACCAGTTAGAATGGCGATCATTACAAAGTCAAGAAACAACAGGTGCTGGAGAGGATGTGGAGAAATAGGAACACTTTTACACTGTTGGTGGGACTGTAAATTAGTTCAACCATTGTGGAAGACAGTGTGGCAATTCCTCAGGGATCTAGAACTAGAAATACCATTTGACCCAGCAATCCCATTACTGAGTATATACCCAAAGGATTATAAATCATGCTGCTATAAAGACACATGCACACGTATGTTTCTTGTGGCACTATTCACAATAGCAAAGTCTTGGAACCAACTCAAATGTCCATCAATGATAGACTGGATTAAGAAAATGTGACACATATACACCATGGAATACTATGCAGCCATAAAAAATGATGAGTTCATGTCCTTTATAGGGACATGGATGAAGCTGGAAACCATCATTCTCAGCAAACTATCACAAGGACAAAAAACCAAACACCGCATGCTCTCACTCATAGGTGGGAATTGAACAATGAGAACACTTGGACACAGAAAGGGGAACATCACACACTGGAACCTGTTGTGGGGTGGGGGGAGGGGGAGGGATAGCATTAGGAGATATACGTAATGTAAATGATGAGTTAATGGGTGCAGCACACCAATATGGCACATGTATACATATGCAACAAACCTGCACATTGTGCACATGTACCCTAGAACTTAAAGTATAATAAAAATAAATAAATAAAAAAAATAAAATCATAAACCACCATCAAAAATAAATATATAAATAAATAAGTAACTTGGATTCTCTCAGGACAGGGTTTCTTTCAGAAAGAAACCCACTTTGTGAGCAGATATCAAACTGGGCCCATCTATACTGCCCTTCCTGTCTTCTGCCAACAACCCCGAAACTGTTGCAGGCTAGCCTGTTACCTTGGACCAGGGTAAAATTTCAGACTCTTCACAGCTCCTGACAAGCTTTCCCAGTCACCAGTTTTTATGAATTGAATAACTTCGAGCTAACGCTAATCTAATCATATCATATGATTTCAAATGCACTAAATCCTTGACTCTTACATCCACATGAGAAAAAATATTTATGAACCTCCTATGCAGGTGTTTGGAATGTTGTGGATGAACTGTTTCTGAGCATGATACTGATACTATAGAGGTGGTGTGCTGTAGTGATTATGAACACAGCTTCCCAAGGAATCAGACCAGATTTTAAATCCTGGTTCCCTCTGCTTATTACCTGTGTGGACTTTGGATTGTTGCTTCACTTTCTTGAGTCTCAGTTTTCTCATCTGTGAAATGGGGTAATAATTCCAATAATATAATGCCATTGTAAGTATTACATTCAATGTTTGTGAAATTTATTAGCCATAAGTTTTCTTCAGAAATTAATGTAGTGGGACAACTTGTTGATAAGTTGTTTCTTGCTACCATAGATTTACTAAAAAGGAATGAAATCAAATGCTCAAATACCTTCTCTCTCTTTCTCTCTCTCTCTCCCTCTTCTGGCTCCCTTTCAACGTTCATGAGAATGTTCAGGCCTATAATTCCAAATGTTCACTGTTTTTATTATCCCTAGAGGGTATTTTTAAAAATTATTCTTGAAATGTCAAGAAGTCATACCCTAACAGGCTTTTAAACCCATGGCAACAGAATGTATACTTGAGAAAACAAAGACTTAAGTATTGAAGGATTGACTGCTGGATTTCCTGGGATTTCATACTGTGCATTG
Organism: Pan troglodytes; assembly: GCF_028858775.2. NCBI lineage: Eukaryota > Metazoa > Chordata > Mammalia > Primates > Hominidae > Pan > Pan troglodytes. The sequence continues at coordinate 161,670,186 of NC_072402.2, read as the reverse complement.
AGAATCACTGTAGCAGAATAAATGCCATATTCTTAAGATGGCAGAATGTTGGGTGAATATGTGTGTGGGTAACAAGGAAGACCAGGCTCTGTATTTCAGCATCTCAGTGCAGGCCCTCGGGTCTATTTGTCCTACAGGAAGTGGTGTACCAGTGGAGTAGCCTACCTTTCAATGACCAGCTGGGCCGGGGAAAAAAAGCAGTTGCCAAAGTGTCAAGTGTAGATTCAAATAAGACTCTTCTCATTCTGCATGTACTGCACAAGGGAGAAGAAAGGGGTCTGTTAGAAAACGGCTACTACTGGACTTCTGGCCAATTTTGGAAGTAGAGTCATCAACTCAGATTTATTTGGATTTGGAAAAAATATTAAATGTATTGTTTATTTTATGAAGATCATCATAGAGCAATTTAAATCTGTTTAGCTAAGTGGCTGGAAAATAATATGCACTCAATATATTGTAGCTTTTATTGGTATTATTATTCTAATCAAAATAGGCCATTCTTGTTTAAAAATCTCAATTCTGTGGCACATATCTCTTTTCTTCTTAGACAGTTGGAATTACAAATGTTCTAAGGGGTCATCAAGACTAACCTCTTAGCCAAGGTAACAACTATTTGTACAGCACCTCTAACAAATGGTTATGCATCCTCTGCTGGAATATGTTTGTTGACAAGGCTTTCACAATTTATTAAACATCCTTTCTGAAATTCCCATCCACCTGCTTTAAGATTTTTTTTTCTGGAATATATTTCGAAGGTGTTCTCACTTTAGAACACCATATTCCCAGATAAGAATAATTTTCATGAATGTATTTTGTCCTAAAGAGTGTTGAACAGTTGAATCTACAAAACAAGAAATATATAGAAACAATGACTATTAACTTACTCATTAAATTATGTGTACAATATATTGAATGCAATATGTGGGTGTATATCTATTCTTAATATTAAATATCCCTATTTGAGTTTTTACATATACAGAACTTCGGATTCTTTCTAAGTGTAACATTGACTGTAAGAATTAAGAAAGTTTAAAGAATTACACAATAGAGTAGAATATAATGTCATTGTGATCTCATGGATCATCTTAGAGGTAAACTAACGTGTATCTCCACAAGAATTGAGGATAAGTAGTAATACAACAGGGGAACAGGAAGAAAATATTCTCCTAAAAATTTTTTAAATTAGCTTCTCCAATGTGTTATCTGACTAGAATCTAATTCAAACTGAATTGGGCAGTCGACCTCGGATTAACACATAAGCATGCTGGAAATGAAGTGGTATGGACCACAAAAGATCACTTCACAAGGGTCCAGGTGACAGATCTTATATACCCTGTGTCCAAACTGTGAAAAGAGCCGTGTTTAAAACTGAGGGAAGCAGAATCATTTGCAATACACTAACTTCATTTGCACAGTATCTGCTGGAACCCTGGGAAGTCATTCTACTGGGGAAAAGCTTAAATTATAGGTAGGGTATTTTTTGTACAATGAACCTGAGTTATTAAAAGTGCTTAACTAATCTTATCAGCCACCTATTGTTAGACAAACTGTAGAATTCATTATAACATTTTCCCACAGATAATTTTCAAGCAATTCAGCCAATGAATTTATTTCAATTCACAAGTATTTATTGAGTCCCTATTTTTTCTCTTGCTGAAACATTACAGTGAATGCATAGCTGAATAAGAGCTACTCCCCCTCTTTTCACACCTTTAAGAAGTTTTCATCTAGTAGAGGAACTTTCAATAGGGGAACAAAATACCTAGAGTAGAAAGCATAATAGGAAAAGGGCCATTATCTAAGAAACTATGGGCTCCTTCAGGACAAAGATGGTCTTATACATCCATGTATGCTCTGCTTTAAGCATAGGTCCAACCCGTCTATTGAATGAATAATTTAAAAACAGGAGAAAACAAAGATGGATCAAAGGTGGGTATAAAATGAAAACATGGGTAAAAGGTCTGTAAGTGTGAAAGAGAAAGCAATAATACAGGAAAGTATTTTAGCTGGATTTTTGAAGAATGAAGATTTTGACAGGCAGTTATTGAGGGAAGGTATTTAAGAAACAGAATTCAGCATGAGCAAGCTGATAAATATGGGGAAGAACAAAGCTAAATTCAGTGAAGAACAGGGAGCACCTTTCAAACAAAAGTTTAAGAGCAGCTAGAAAGGTGCCTCTGAGAGGTATCATATAGGGAACTCACCAGGTAGAGGTCCCAGTAGAAAACATTTGCTTCATTTTGGTTTTATTTTTGTCTGACCAGCATTTATCTTATTCTGATGAGAATTCACTGATATGACTAGAAATAGTATTTCATCCCTACATTTATTTCAAATTATTTGAAGTATAATCCGTGTTCAGTATAGTGCCTGTCATAAGATAATAAATTTTTAGGCATATATAAATAGGTGGTTACGAACCAGACTAAGATATGTAGAGCCTCAGAAGACCCCCTACACCACTTGCCCATTAGTAATCCATCAAAGAAAATCCTTATTCTCACCTTTTTACCATATGTTACTTTTGTCATTTTTGAGTAACATATAAATGTAATTTTGTTTCTTCAACTCAGCATATGCTTATGATTTTCATTCATGTTTTGCAGGTAGCAGTAGTTCACTCTGATTTCCTTGCTCTGTGATATTCCATTGTATTAGGTTCGTGCAAATGTAAGCATGGTTTTTTGTCATTATTTTAAATGGCAAAAATCGTGCTTACTTTTGTACCAACCTAATACAAATATGCCACTGTAATATATCATGATATAAATATTTATTCACTCCATAGTGGGAGAATATTTTGGTTGTATTCAGTTTGGATAAATCAAGCTAAGTAGAGGTTTTTTTAGAAGTAAAATCTTCATATATAGGGCAACCATGTATCACAGTTTAAGTCCCAGCCTATACCTATTTTTCTGTCATAATTATCAATAGTGCCGCCTTCAGTTTACTTTTAAAAAACTATATAATTTGTATGATAAATTACATGGTAATCCTATATGTAAAAATCAAATGAAAGAGTTAACAAATGTAGTATTTTCTGAAATGAAAAATCAAGAACAGCTATCACCTACTATAACAGCAGTTGCCGAGATCTATAAAATATAATTAGAAGAGCCCCCAAGAATTTCATGCCCTGTGTAGTGATCTTAGGTGATTCATTCTTACTGTGGGTAATGGGCAGTGATTTATTTGAGAATAACGTTAGAATTTCATTATGTAGATTATTAAAATTAATTTCTAAAGATTTTAGGAGAATAATGGAACAAAAATAAAAATTACAGCTAGAGCTATGGAACAATTTCTTATCTAAAAACACCTTTTTGAAGATGTCTCTGGGAAGATCACATTGATATGGACAGGAGATAGGGAAATACTGGGTAGAAGAAGGCTGTTCCCTAGCAAAGGCCCCACCCTCAAGCTTGGAGATCCACAGTCCTAAATAGGGACAGGCATTTCTGTTCTTGCTCCCAAAAAGATGCCTTTTGGCCTGCCACTCCACCTTATCCTGTACTCATATAAACCCTGAACCCCAGGCTCCAGAAGCAGACAAGCAGATGAGGAGATGAGTAAACAGGCAGATGAACGGTGGAACAACGCAGCAGAGAGAGAGGAAGAGGAACGTCTCAATGCCAAGAGGAGTTCGACTGGGGGTGGTAGGAGAGGGGTTTGGCTGCTGGACGGCCAGGCTCCAGGGGAAGATCATCCTTCCACTCTACCCCACTTTCAGCTCCCCATCTATCCCACTGAGAGCCACCTCCACCACGCAATAAAACCCTGCATTAAAGTCAGTAAACAACAGGTGCTGGAGAGGATGTGGAGAAATAGGAACACTTTTACACTGTTGGTGGGACTGTAAACTAGTTCAACCATTGTGGAAGTCAGTGTGGCGATTCCTCAGGGATCTAGAACTAGAAATACCATTTGACCCAGCAATCCCATTACTGGGTATATACCCAAAGGACTATAAATCATGCTGCTATAAAGACACATGCACACGTATGTTTATTGCGGCACTATTCACAATAGCAAAGACTTGGAACCAACCTAAATGTCCAACAACGACAGACTGCATTAAGAAAATGTGGCACATATATACCATGGAATACTATGCAGCCATAAAAAATGAAGAGTTCATGTCCTTTGTAGGGACATGGATGAAACTGGAAACCATCATTCTCAGCAAACTATCGCAATGACAAAAAAGCAAACACTGCATATGCTCACTCATAGGTGGGAATTGAACAATGAGAACATATGGACACAGGAAGGGGAACATCACACTCTGGGGACTGTTGTGGGGAGGGGGGAGGGGGGAGGGATAGCATTAGGAGATATACCTAATGCTAAATGATGAGTTAATGGGTGCAGCACACCAGCATGGCACATGTATACATATGTAACAAACCTGCACATTATGCACATGTACCCTAAAACTTAAACTATAATAATAATAAAATAAAATAAATAAAAAATAAAAAACTAAAAAAAAAAACCCTGCATTCATCCTTCAAGCCCATGTGTGACCCGATACTTCCAGGACTCTGGGCAAGAGTTTGGTATACAGAAAGCTGTCACACCGGCCTTCTGCCCTTGCTAAAAGGTAGAGAGTCCATTGAGCTGGTTAACACTTAAGCAGTCTGTGGATGGTAAGGCTAAAAGAGCATTGTAACACTGGGGCCGCAGGTACCCACCCCTAGACACTCCCAAGGGGCCAGAGCCCAAAGCACTCACCCTGGCTTTTGCACCTGCCTGTCTGCATGCTCCCCCTCCTGTCAGGAGTTTGAGCAGCAGCAGGGGAGACTGAACAGGCGAGCCACACCCCTGTAGCATGTTCTGTGAGGAGGATCAGGGAATTCTCCTGTTTCAACATGTTTAATTTTATCTTTCTGTGGCCTATTCATTTCACACACAACACACACACTTCGACAGCAAAACAAAACAAAACAAAACAAAACAGAATCCACATCACAAAGATTCCCTGAAGTCATCAGCAACATCTACACATTTCCTTTTTTTCCCTTTATAAAACTTTACTTTGAGATATCTCATGACTGGACTTGATCTGGTCATTTTCCTTTTATTCAGTGCATTTATTATTGATGCTTTTTAAAATTATTTATGCTGCTATTTATTTTGTATTCCCAAGGCTTTTAAGTAAAAGGATTTTCCCCTAAGTAACTAAAATTTAACTCCATCTCCATCTCTCCTCTAAGTGCTAATTCAATCAATGATTTCCACATACATTATGCATTTCATTCATCACCAATGAACTGTACACTGAAATACCTGTTTTTAATTTATTTTTGAATATGTTATATATTTTGGACCCAAACTTAAGAGTTGGTGATTTTTACTGTTATACAGAAGTGTCATGGATGTAATTTGTTACCATTAAAATCATCTTACTAAGGATTACTTTTCAAATAGTTTGTGAAATCTAGCCAATACATACCAGAAGGCATGAAAAATTGGCAAATGGTAAAAGCTCGATGGTCTTATTTAACAAGGTGTTAGTGCTCATTCATAGCAAAAGTATTAAACGGATTTAGTGCCTCAAAGGAGTCCTTGAAAGAGGCCATAGATAAAAGCAAGAAAACTAGCTAGACAGAAAATTATGAATGATGTCTTCCTGTCTTCTGATGAAGGAAAAAAATAATTTGGAAATGTACCTTAAACCAGCAATAGAGAGACAAAGATACTTTTTTTAATCCTAATAACAGATTATTGCAAAAGTTGTTTCGTGAATTTATAGAAGTCTAACAAGAAAAGCGGTGGCAAGACTTGCAAAAATAACAACAAAAATTTCTACTCTTGCTTTGTTAGTGAGATCTTCTCTGAAAAGATGTAGCTTCTAAAGGAGAAATTTACCTTTAGCGTATTATGTCAAAATATAATATTTACAGATAAAAATAATATCCCATATTATTTGCTTATACATTTATTACAAAAAGTATTTTGAGATCCTTTTGAGTTATTTATTATTTTGTTGTTTCTGTTGCTCTTTTCTTTCTTGTGACAAAAAATTAACCGTCTTCCTAGAAGATCAAACTTGAAAGAATCCAAACACACAATTTGGTCATTGCCAGATTTCATTGCATCTAGTGATAAAGTTTTCTTTCCTTGTAGGATTTTACTAAATAAACAATGTGCCTCTGTTCTGCATTTTGAATTTTGTTAAATGTCATTTTGGCCAGCAGTCTTTTTTTTTTTTTTTTTTTTTTTGAGACACAGTCTCACTCTGTCACTCAGGCTGCAGTGCAGTGCAGTGCAGTGTCACAATCTCGACTCACAGCAGTTTCTGCCTCCCGGGTTCAAGCGATTCTCCCACCTCAGCCTCCCGAGTAGCTGGGATTACAGACATGCGCCACCACACCTGGCTAATTTTTGTATTTTTAGTAGAGACAGCGTTTCACCATGTTGGCCAGGCTGGTCTCAAACTCCTGACCTCAAGTGATCCACCCTCCTGAGCCTCGCAAAGTGCTGGGATTACAGGTGTGAGTCACCATGCCCAGCACACTCTTTTAAGTTAATCCAATTGGTTAAGCTTCCAACAAAGGATCTTGAAAATGAATTTTAGTCTTCATCTTAAGCCATTCTCTCCAGGAAATACTGCATACAATAATAATCCAAATGCTGAGATTTTATGGGACACATTTGAGGTCTTTCACCAAACGTATATTTGTAGGCCCCATCTCTGTTGAACGAATCAATAATATTTACAGACTTATTGATGGCTACTAAAAAAAAATACAAAATTTCAAAGTGTTTTTCATAGGGAATTCCCTGACGTAAGATAAACCAAACTCTAACTCTGTGGAAAGCATGAAAACACTATAGATGGTCTTCATCCATGAATTCTTGACCTCAAACATTCAAATATGTCTATGGGCATTTCACAGCCCTCTTCTCACGCCCTCTTTGGAAAAGATTCCAGTCATTTCTGATGTTCATTGACCTCATTAGTCAAAAATCTCCTGACCAACCTGTGATCAATTTGGATTTCCTCCAAGGAGAATGACTTTTCTTCCTTTAAGAATATCAGGAAATCTCCTCCAAACTTTATACAACATTGCTAGGAAAGCACGTATTTAATGTTAAACAACATTAAAACAATGACAAACGGAACCTCTACACTGCTGGCAGAAATGGCAAATGAGGCAGCCACTTTGGCAAACAGTCTGGTAGCTCCTCAAAAAGTTAAATATGGAGTTACCATAGGACACAGCAATTCCAACCCAGGTATATACCCAGGAGAAATAAAAGCATGCATTCCCACCAAAATCTTGTACATTAGTGTACCAGTAATTAAAATACCTAAAAATGTAGAAAAAAACCCAAATGTCCTAAAACTGATAGATGAATAAATAAAATGTGGCATATCCATACAATGAAATATTATGTGGCCATAAAAATAAATGAAGTACTGAATGTGCTACAACTGGAATAAACCTTGTAAATATAACGCTAAGTGAAAGAAGTCTGTCAGGGCAGATTACATATTGTATGATTCAATTTGTATGAAATATCAAAATAGGCAAATCTACAGAAACAGAAACTAAATTAGGTACTCTTTAATGGTGGTGGGGCAGGGATGACTAGAGAATGACTGCTAATCAATATGGAGTTTCTTTTTGGAGTGATGAAAATGTTCTAAAATTGACTGTAGGGATGGATGTACAAGTCTGTTAATACACTGAAAACCATTGAATTTTATACTTTAAAATGAGTGAATTGTATAGCCAATGACTTATATCTCAATTAAATTGTTATATTAAAAAAGACAATGTAATGTATCATGAGATAACCGAATATATATGTGTGTGTATCTGTACATATGTACATATATACACAATCATATATACACACACACACATATACACATACAGTTGAGCTTTGAACAATGCAGGGATTGGGGTGCTGACCCTCATGCAGCTGAAAATCCACATGTAACTTTTGAGTCCCCCCAAACTTAGCTACTAATAGCCTACTGTTGACTGGGAGCCTTCCCGATAACATAAGCAGTTGATTAACAAATATTTTGTGTGTTATGTGTATTTTATTCTGTATTCTCATTACAAAGTAAGCTAGAGAAAAGAAAATGTTATTAAGAAAATTATAAAGAAGAGAAAATATATTTACTATTCATTCATTGGAAGTGGATTAACATAAAGGTCTTCATCTTCATCATCTTCAGGTCGAGTAGGCTGAAGAGAAGGATGAGGAATTGGTCTTGCTCTCTCAGGGATGGCAGAGGCAGAAGAAAATCCATGAATAAATGGACCCGCACAATTCAAATCTGTTTTGTTCAAGGGTCAACTATATATATGTGTATATACACATATATATATATGGTCTATATGCCAACAATAACCAGAGTGATTATCCATTTATTTATTCAATAAATATTAGTTAAGCACCTAGGAAAGCAAAAGGAATATATTGAACACTAAAAATCAATACAAATAATAAGGACATCAATAAGAAAATAAGCTTTAGAAAATGGTAAAGAAGATAAAACCCAAGCAAATCTAACCAAAAAGAAAAAGATATAATGAACCTCAGGTCAATTCTTGGCTCTACTAGTTAATAGCTGAATAACATCAAAGTAGACATTTAGCCTTTCTGAACCAAAGACTATGCTGGCTCAGCTAATTCCCATCTGCATAGAAAAAAAGCTTCAATTGTTCCAACTCATCTTCTATTCTAGAACATTTAGATTGTTAATGATGTTTTTGACAATTGTAGCTTTTAAATTAAAAAAAATTGGAATAATTTTAGAAATGAAATTTAAGCCATTTCATTAAACTCTATGTCCTTTTCTGATCTTTTTCTCTCCAGTTTTATTGAGGTATAATTGATAGATGAATGGATAAAGAAAATGGGATATTTATTCATCTATATCCATATAAAAGACTATTATTCAGTCATACCATAGAAAAGAAGGAAATTCTGCCAGTTGTGACTACATAGGAGAACCTGGAAGACATAATGCTAAGAAAAAATAAGCCAGACACAGAAAGAAAAATACTATATGATCTCATTTATATGTGGAACTAAAAAAGTCTAACTCATAGAAGTAGAAAATAGAATGGTGGTTGCCAAGAGCTGGGGGATTGCACAAAATGGGGAAATATTGACCAAAGGGTATAATTTTCCAATTATGCAGGATGAATAAGTTCTGGAGATCTAATGTACAGCATGGTGACTACAGTTAATAATACTATATTGTATACCCGAAATTTTTTTACAGGATGGATTTTAATTACTATCACCACGAAAAAAGTATGTCCTTTTAAAGACAGAAAAAGAATATATATATATATATATATAATTACACTTCTCATACCTGTGCACGTTACAGTGAAAAAAATGAGTACCTATAGCAAAACAAGTTTCTGTGTCAAATTCACAAATTGCTTTTCTAATTTTTTGTCTGTTGTGTTAAGCACATTTTTTCTATCCTTATCGGTAATAAATAAAGTGAATTTGTTTTCCTAGAAGTCTGCTTGAATGTTATGGTTCTTATATTTTTTGTCATGCAACTTCGTTGTCAACTCATAGAGCAGTTCAGCAACAAAATCAATACTCCTTAATTTTCTGATCATTGAGTAGAGTCAAGAGAGCAGTGCTCTGCAGTTAGACAGACCTAGCCCAAAGCCTGGGTCAGCCTTTCATTTGCCATGTGATTCTGGGTTACTTTACCTGAGTTTGTCTAGGTTTTAATAGCAAATGCCTTCTCGATATCCATTCTCTGCTTTGGACTTAGATATAAACCTCAATCCATTTGGAACATTAATGTTCCCGATTAATATTCAACTTCCCATAGGTTAATTTTAGTCAGGGAGAAGGAAGAAGAAGCTCCTGAGTAGGGTTTCCAAGAAAGCTCACAGTAGGGGCAGAGTCACGTGGCTTTCCATTTTGGCCCTTTGCTCTTTCACCTTCTCCCTTTTATTCCTTGTCTAGAATGTAGACACAATGGCTGGAGGAGCATCAGTCATACTGGGTGTGACTAAGGATGTCAAAGTAGAAAGGTCAACAGATTTCTTATGACACCATGTAGCAAATGCATCAACTCTGGACACTATACCTGTAAACCCAATCTCAAGTGATTAAGCCTCTATTTCATAGGTTTTCTGTTGCTTGCAGAATGTGCAGGCAGAGCACAGTCCAGTAATGTTTCCTTTCTGATATTATCTGAAGACAGTGACTGCATTTATCCCTGTGTTTTTTGATTAGCATAAAGTGGGTTTAAATGTTAACAACTACTATTAGCAGGGATTATGTCATAAACCCTAACAAATAGACACCTCTGAGACACCTAGTTTCTGAGGCAAGACATGAATGGGGGACGAATATGTATATGTGAACCCAAATGTAGAGGTATACATACCTAAAGCTATTTAGTTTGATAAAATCTGATTGGTTTCTACTTACACCTTCATTCGCCTAGGGAAGGCTTCTATATTACACACTTAACCTTGAAGCTACTGCCATTTTCCCATGGTCTCAAAGAAGTCAATAAGTAATTGATAAAGTTTCTGTCACTGTGGGCAATTAATAGGAGTTACACAGCATCGGTTACATCAATTTTCCTGTGTCTGAGGAGCAAAAAAAAAAAAAAATTGATTTTGCAAACTTACTGGTGCATATTGATTCAATGCCTAACCCTAGGCCATTTCTATTTAACACTTTTGTGCAGTCATTGAGAAAAACCTCAGGACTGTCAAATAAAATATAATTATGTGGACTTTTTATCTATTACTCTGCAAGTATTTTTGGTATCAGTAATGCACTTTCAAGTTGGGAGATGTACTCTCTCTTAAAATGTTTATATATTAAGAAATAAGAATAGGAAACAGCTAAAATCATTATTCACTTAAGTCTGAAATCTCTGATGACACATTTGCAAAGGCACTATGTGTTTTTTTGAAAAAGAATAGTAATTGTGTGTTTTAAGTATCTCTCGTAGGTTTCAATAACTAGTTTGAGATGAAGGGATACAAATATGTTTCCAACACTTTATTTTTGGAGGTACTCTACCTGCTCATCTTCCTAGCAAGGCCTGAGGTAGGAAGTGGTAGCATTCAAAGAGAAGGAAGGCAACTGAATTTAGCAATAATAAACCTTAAAAGCGTATCTAAAATGCCTTTTTTTCAAATAATTCCCTATCAACAAATATGCAGGAACCATCAGTCCAGGTCAGGAACATTCTGGGTCCTGGGGATAACACAGTGAGCATGACAGACGAGACTCCTGCCCTCATTTAGATTATATTCTAGAGAACTACAGATTTATGGGAAGGGGGAAGATTGGAAAAATAATAAACAAATAAACAGTACAGTTTCAGATAGTGTTAATGCTGCAAGGAACAATCTAGCAATAGATGAGATAGTAGGTGCTGTGAGTTGGAATTTGCCATCTAAATAGGGTGGTCAAAAAGTCTTTTCAAATGAGGCAAAATTTGAGCTATAACCTGAATGACAAGGAGGAGGTTGTACAAAAACTGGGTAAAGAATAGTCTGAAAAGAGCATTTTTTCATGTGTCTTTTGGCTGCATAAATGTCTTCTTTTGAGAAGTGTCTATTCATATCCTTCACCCACTTGTTGATGGGGTTGTTTTTTTCTTGTAAATTTGTTGGAGTTCATTGTAGATTCTGGATATTAGCCCTTTGTCAGATGAGTAGGTTGCAAAAATTTTCTCCCATTCTGTAGGTTGCCTGTTCACTCTGATGGTAGTTTCTTTTGCTGTGCAGAAGCTCTTTAGTTTAATTAGATCCCATTTGTCAATTTTGGCTTTTGTTGCCATGCTTTTGGTGTTTCAGGCATGAAGTCCTTTCCCATGCCTATGTCCTGAATGGTATTGCCTAGGTTTTCTTCTAGGGTTTTTATGGTTTGAGGTCTAACATTTAAGTCTTTAATCCATCTTGAATTAATTTTTGTATAAGGTGTAAGGAAGTGATCCAGTTTCAGCTTTCTACATATGGCTAGCCAGTTTTCCCAGCACCATTTATTAAATAGGGAATCCTTTCCCCGTTGCTTGTTTTTGTCAGGTTTGTCAAAGATCAGATGGTTGTAGATACGCGGCATTATTTCTGAGGGCTCTGTTGTGTTCTGTTGTTCTATATCTCTGTTTTGGTACCAGTACCATGCTGTTTTGGTTACTGTAGCCTTGTAGTATAGTTTGAAGTCAGGTAGCGTGATGCCTCCAGCTTTGTTCTTTTGGCTTAGGATTGACTTGGCAATGCGGGCTCTTTTTTGGTTCCATATGAACTTTAAAGTAGTTTTTTCCAATTCTGTGAAGAAAGTCATTGGTAGCTTGATGGGGATGGCATTGAATCTATAAATGACCTTGGGCAGTATGGCCATTTTCATGATATTGATTCTTCCTACCCATGAGCATGGAATGTTCTTCCATTTGTTTGTATCCTTTTTTATTTCATTGAGGAGTGGTCACTGGCCATCAGAGAAATGCAAATCAAAACCACAATGAGATACCATCTCACACCAGTTAAAATGGTGATCATTAAAAACTCAGGAAACAACAGGTGCTGGAGAGGATGTGGAGAAATAGGAACACTTTTACACGGTTGGTGGGACTGTAAACTAGTTCAACCATTGTGGAAGTCAGTGTGGCAATTCCTCAGGGATCTAGAACTAGAAATACCATTTGACCCAGCAATCCCATTGCTGGGTATATACCCAAAGGATTATAAATCATGCTGCTATAAAGACATATGCACACATATGTTTACTGAGGCACTATTCACAATAGCAAAGACTTGGAACCAACCCAAATGTCCAACAATGATAGACTGGATTAAGAAAATATGGCACACATACACCATGGAATACTATGCAGCCATAAAAAATGATGAGTTCATGTCCTTTGTAGGGACATGGATGAAGCTGGAAACTATCATTCTCAGCAAACTATCACAAGGACAAAAAACCAAACACCGCATGTTCTCAGTCATAGGTGGGAATTGAACAATGAGAACACATGGACACAGGAAGGGGAACATCACACACCGGGGCCTGTTGTGGGGTGGGGAGAGCGGGGAGGGATAGCATTTGGAGATATACCTAATGTTAAATGACGAGTTAATGGGTGCAGCACACCAACATGGCACATGTATACATATGTAACTAACCTGCATGTTGTGCACACATACCCTAAAACTTAAAGTATAATAAAAAAAAAAAATCCCCAACATAAAAAAAAAGAATGGTCTGAGAAGAAAGAACAGCTTGTGCAAAGACCCTAAGGCAGGGAAAAGCTTGAGTTGTTCATGAACCAGATAGAAAAGATAGTGGCTGGAGTGAGCAAGGAGTGAATGGTGGAGGGTGAGGTGAGATCTGTCAACAGAAGCCAGATCATAAAAATATTTGTACTTAACAGATAACGCTGAAATGGCGTGGATTTTATTTTATGTGACATAAGTAGCCACTGCAGGGCTTTAGGCATGAGAGTTCCTGAACAAAGGTCACGTTTTGTTCCTTCGATCTCAATGTCTCTAATTAATCCTATGTTTGATAGGAATTAATTTAGTTATAAAAATATGAAGAACGTAATTGCTTGACATAATTCCTCAAAATTTAAATTTTTTGATACTTTTCTGTAAAATAGTGGTTCTCAGATGGGGGCAATTTTGCCTGCCCAGTGACATCTGGCAGTATCTGGAGACATTTTTGGTTAACCCAATTGCATGGTTCTACTGGCATCTAGTGGGTATAGACCAGGGATGCCTTCAAACAATGCACAGCTACCACCATAAAAATATCTTACTTAGCCCAACTTTTAATAGCACCAACGTTGAGAAATCCTGCTTATTATAAAGGAACTCACACAATAGAATTTGAAGGATGCTGACAAACTTTTTGTTTGATATATAAGAAATGATTTGTATTTCACTTGATGCTGGTCTTGTTATTTACTGAATGTTCCAATACCTCCCCTGTAAACAAATACATAAATATATAAATAGAAATAGAACAGAAGCCAAAGAATTCATTCCTGATGCTACAGACTAAAATGTCCTCCTAAAATTCATATGTTGAAGTCCTAACCCCCAATGTGACTATAGCTGGAGATAGCGTCTTTAGGAGGTAACTAAAGTTAAAAGAGGTCATAAGTATGGGACTCTGATCTGATAGGACCATAGCCATATAAGAAGAGGAAGAGAGAGAGAGAATGAAATCACTCTCTCTCTCTCCCCATCAAATGAGAATGCAGTGACAAAGTGGCCATCTGCAAGCCAGGAGGAGAGCCCTCAGCAGAAACTGAACCCCTCTGGGCTTTGATCTCAGACTTTCCAGCCTCCAGAGCTGTGAGAAAATAAAAATTCTAGTGGAAAACCACCAGGACTATGGTATTTTGTTAGGGCAGTCCAGGAAGAATAACACACTTGAATATGAGCTTTCCAGACAGTGATCAACGCAGAGGGAAAAGGGAGAACTTCAGGAATTAACACTAACCCCTGTGATTTATTTCAAAGTCATAGTGACTCTCAACGCAATGGTTATCAAAACTATTAAATTCAATTGGATGGACAATCAAGAAATGTATTTCCGAACTTTGCCCCAGGATAGAAAATCTACAGTGTTCCAACAGCCTTATTACCAACAGCACCCTCCTGAAATCAGTTATCCAGTAGATGACTACGGAAATACTCAAACATATGGTTGTATTAAATAAAGTAGCAGTTATGCTATGTATATTTCCACTTTAGAACAACCACATTTATAGTGTGAGATTTATTCTCTAATTGAAATTTATCATCATTTCATCCTGAGACGTTTTTCCTGAAGACGTAAAAGTATTTTATGTTTCAGCAATTGCAATTTTATTCTTCATAATTAATAACACAATTGCTGTGTATTTCTTATTTTATATGCATTACAAGAGTTTTGACAGTTGGAAGAATTTGCAAAATGTGTTATGTTGTGTTGCTTAATATCTTATTAGGGAAACTGACTTGTCTCCAAGGCAGTTCCGTTTGCTACATTACAATGAGACAGTAAGTTACTTTGACAGGGAAACAGGAAAAGGAAGGCTATACTTATAAATATAAATAAGAGCCCAGACAAAAGAGAATTTTAAATTATTCCATAACTTACATGATGATTGAGAATCCTGATCATCATAAACATAAAACTCAAACACAAGGCGATTTTCTTTTTCCTCTGATATCTTTATGAACGCAATCAAGAATTTGATACAGTCTTTGCTAGCCAATATTATAAACACTGATAATGTTTATGAATACATATGGCTCATTTCCATTTTTAGCATTTACATATCCCTAAAAACAAATGCCCTGCAATTCTGCTCAACTTACATATTTTTAACAGTCTACCAGAACCTGTTCTCTTCTGCAAGAATAAGAAAACAAGCTTATTTCATGATTATGTGTAATTATTCTTGTGTAAAATATTTATACAATTGATGTACTATGTGACTATCTTCTTCAACATGCAATCTAAGAACATAAGGAGGGTGAGGGCAGCAAGATGTTGCTCAAGATGGAGATTTGTTATTAAATTGAAAGATTAGAAAAGCAAATAATTTTCATGCCAAGAGAAACAAAACTTTCTACTTTCCTGATAAATTGTTACAGTTTTAAAGTTAATCAATTTTCTTTTGTGAGTGTCCCATGCAATATTTGTTTAACCATCTTTACCTTGAAAAAGTATCTTTCCTTTCTGCTTTTCCTCTTCTCTCAAAAAGAATAGAAAGAAAGAAAAAAAGAGAAAGAAAGAGAGTGAGTAGGGGAGAAGGAGGATGAGGAGGTGAAGGAAAAAAAGAAAAGCAGGAGAAAGTAGAGGAAAGAAAAGAAAGGGAAAAACCTGGAACATAGGAAGAGCTTGGGCAGTTTAGAACGCATTAAAACACACAAACCACACACACACACACACACACACACACGCACACACACACACACAGAACTAGGTTTCAGGTTTTTTCAAGAGCAAGGGAAAAAATAGGGAATCATAAAGTCAAACTGCAATAACGACCATTACACCATATTGTTTGTCAATTTTCACAGCCCCTTAAAACAAAGATTATATTAGTCATAATCAGACTTGTGCCCTTCTGGGCCAATCTGCTTGGGGAACTGATAAACCAGGCCTGAGCACTCGGCTTCAGGTAGTTTGGAAAGTATAGTAAGATCTGGGAGCACACCCATAGCTGCTTTTCAATGTCTTACACTGCTGCACAATATGTCATTTTTTTAAAGATAAAGAAATAATACCTTCCAGCAATCATCTTTCATCAGTCATTTGGGGCTCAGTAGAAATTAGGTTCAAGTTGCCAGGGCCTGGTGTGAATGTTCCTTTGTAAACATACCTGGGCTTCATGCTGCTTAGCTATGTGGCTACTTGCATGATTTATAGCCTCAACGCTTGGCCCAGGATCCTAGAAAATCTATGCCCAACTCTACATTTCATCCTTTCACTTGGCTGAACATTCACTTTAAAGAGATAATCTTAATGATTTTATGTTTCCACTTTCTTTAAATTGCTTTTTTGTTTAAACTAATATTTAGTGAAAAACAAATGACTTTATTCTCCTCTCTATATTTTGAACCTTACTCTTCTTTCCTTAATCCCCAAATCAGGCAAAAAGAAAAAAAAATCATTTCTTTATGTCACATGTTGCTTCTTTTAATCACAGCTTAATTTTTTATCTTCATAGTATGGCGTCCCTTAGCAAACAATGTGTGTCTTTGTATTGAAAATTATATTTCTCGTAACATCCCATGTAATCAAATAATTTGTTCTTTTTATAAGTAAAATACTAGAGGCCATTGCCAAACCATTAAGAATTAAAAGAGGAAGTTAGCCAGGTGCAGTGGCTCACACCTGCAATTTCAGCACTTTGGGAGCTGAGGTGGGCAAATCACTTGAGAACAGGAGTTCAAGACCAGCCCAGGCAACATGGCGAAGCCTCATCTCTACAAAAAAAAAAAAAAAAAAAAAAAAAGCCAGGTGTGGTGGCATTTGCCTGCAGTTCCAGCTACCTGGGAGGCTGAGGCCAGAGGATCGATTGAGCCCTGGAGGTCAAGTCTGAAGTGAGCTAAGAGGACACCAATGTACTCCAGCCTGGGCGACAGAGTGAGACTTTATCTCATAATAAAATAAAATAAAAATAAAGGAGGAAGTTGCAATTTTGTAGGACAAATACATCTAGAGATCTAAAGTACAACACAAGGAATATAGTTAATAATATTATACTGTATATTGAAAATTTTCTAAGAAAGTAGGTTTTAGGCGCACTTACTATATGCAAAAAAGATAACTCTGTGAGAAGACAATTACATGAATTGGCTTGATTACAGTAATCATTTCACTATGTATCTGCAAATAAAAACATCACGTTGCATCCCTTACATATAACAATAAAAAAGAACTAGAGGAGGAGCTCCAAAAATGTATCCATAAAGTAAAATATGTTTAAAATTTAGGTACTGCTAAAATGTACATATATATTATATACATCAAATACATATAACATGTAATTATGCATATTATTACATATAATAAACATATAATTATATATTAGATACATATAATATGTATTATATATTAATTGTATTATTGATTACCTTGATTATTATACAATTCCAAGTGTGGTGAGGAATACTGGCAAAATTATGACATATCATGACAGCTTTCACCTACCATCCAATTTGTAGTCAATGCCATTGCACGGCCTCTGCCCCTCTCACCTTAAAGGAAATGTTCTGGTGCTTATTATTGCTTTAATTGCATCTTAAGAAAACACCTGAGAAAATGTTGAATAAGTCAAATGAATGTACCTCTACTGGCAGAACTCCTGGTATTCCCAAGATGACAGTAAAAAAGATATAGTAATCAATAAGAACTCCACATCTTCTTAACTAAACTATATCATTTCAACATCCATTTACTCCATCAACAAATGTAATGCTGAATTGAGTTATCAAAAGATATTTATACATTATAGACTCTTGTTCTTTTACACTCTTAATGAGACAGGTAAAATAAATTACTATTATGCAGCTATCAATATAGAAACACCCATTTTGTAGGTTGCCTGTTCACTCTGACGGTAGTTTCTTTTGCTGTGCAGAAGCTCTTTACTTTAATTAGATCCCATTTGTCAATTTTGTCTTTTGTTGCCATTGCTTTTGGTGTTTTGGACATGAAGTCCTTGCCCATGTCTATGTCCTGAATGGTAATGCCTAGGTTTTCTTCTAGGGTTTTTATGGTTTTAGGTCTAACGTTTAAGTCTTTAATCCATCTTGAATTGATTTTTGTATAAGGTGTAAGGAAGGGATCCAGTTTCAGCTTTCTACATATGGCTAGCCAGTTTTCCGAGCACCATTTATTAAATAGGGAATCCTTTCCCCATTGCTTGTTTTTCTCAGGTTTGTCAATGTGCACATGTACCCTAAAACTTAAAGTATAAATATATATATATATATAAACACCCATGAGTAACTATGAATATGAATTGATAGAAGAAAATGAAGTCCATTATTCCTTTAATCTTAATTTTTTCTTAAGATATAAAAAGTTGCTAAACCACCTTAAAGATAAATATAATATGCAATAAGATACAAACTGTGACACTTTCTCTAGTTATCTGCCACCATGACACCCTTTATGAAGATAGAAGCAAAAATAGCAGCATTGGCAAAATCAAGTTCCCTAAAACACCATCCCTGAAAACAAAAACAAAAACAAAAAAGCTTTCTCATTATTCTTTTTCCAGGGAATAAAAATATCACCATTGTGGCATGTTTCTGCAGGACTGCAAGTAAGTGGCAAATCCAGTTCTAACAGCACAACTCCATTTCAAAACAACTGCTCATTTCGCATCCTTCTGAACAAAGAATGGCACATGATATGATTTCTTTCCACTTCACCTGCCTGTCCCTTTGAAGAGTTGCTCTTGACATTCTGTGACAAATCACCTTCCTTAAGGCTCTTAAGTCACATATCACCTATTGCAGACAAGATTTAAGTCCTGTGCAAGAGTTGTCACTCTACCAAGCCAAAAATGTGCTTTCCAGGAATCCTCACAGCCTTCCTGAAACCTGAGCCCTGTGCAGCTGGCTTCCTGGAAGGCCTTTAAAATAGACAGAAAATAACTTTGTTTCCCCATCTCACAAAAGAACTCACTACAGTCTGTAAACTAGATTCATAGGAATTTTCTCATGTGGGGAAAATACATATTAAAATATGGATTTACTATATGCTAATTGTTTTCCTTTGTAGAAAATGAATTAAGATTAGTTAAAATTATAGAATCCTAACACTATTTTTGGATAATCAATGTGAAATAAAAAAATCAAGGCAAATATATACTTTGAGAAAATAGAGATATATCAGACATCTTTTTTGCATACACATGCTGGTGGAAATGAAAGAAGTGCTAGAATCGAAACTTTTTTCTCTACTTGCAAATATGGAAGTAGAGAAAAACTAGCAAGTATACAAGCAGTCAGTGATATAAATATAGCCTTTCTATATGTATAGGTTTTTGTTGCTATATTTCTAAGGTTTTTGTTCTTATTTTTAACAACTTCCCTCATATTCTTCACAGTATGTGGGGCAACTGACCTGGTGCCTAAACAATTTCCATGAAAATATCCAATAATCAGTCTAGCGATTTCTCGGCAACATACCACAGATGGCTTACGCAATTTTGTGGGTTTAGAAAAATGAGCCAACTGAATATTTTAGGTACAAATAGATATTCACAAAGAAAGCCAACAAGGTCTTTAGAAACAACAAATAGAAGTTTCTGCCTAGAGTTCGTTGACCCCGCCCTCTAAGTAGGCAAGCCTAAGAAAACATTTGTGTGAACGAGAGTTCCTGGTTTCTGCACGCTTCTCACACATACTACCTGGCTTGATCATCTGTTATAACTTTCCCAAACTAATCTCTTTCTTATTTTTATGTGGAAAACAGGCAATCCCTAAGGAAATATACAAAAATGAGGTGTTATATGGGTGCAGTCAGCATGTAACGGATGACTTATGGCAACCATCTGAAATGAAGCAATTTTGCATTTTCTAAGTCCATTTACTATACCCCTGCTACACTCTGGAGACATAGCCAAGACCCTAAATGTTTAACTGTGTCTGGAAGACACTATGAGATGAACTTTTTATAAAGTAATAAGTTTCCCTGGGTGTATCTCTTGCTTCCAGGTAACCATAACTATGATGGTCATTAATATAGTTTGATGGAAATGCCCTGAATGTCTTGGTTGCAATTAAAATAAATAAGAGGGTGCCAGGGGTTACGTATAACCCTCCTTACCCCCTAGGGTAAACCAATATCAAGCTTTGCCTGAAGTACTTTTCATTATATGTACCTCAGTCTTTGGAAGGATAATTATGTAGAATAAAGATGGTTTTTAAAAAAGCAACTAGTATTGGCAAAATATCAAGATTTTACATATATTTAATAGTAGACAGACTTAGCTACATTAAAATAATAAAATGTTATTTTAATAATATCCTAGCTGGTTGTCTTACCTCTGAGAACTTCACTATATTATTATTAAATTAATCTTCCTAATGCTTAGGATATACCACCTCCTCCTTGAAATCCTTTAATGCATCCTTACTAGACACTAAATAGATTCCAATATTCTTTCCTAGAATTGGAGATGTGACAAGTCTACCCTACCGACCTGTCTAATTTTAACTCCCACTGCTACAAGGGATAAATCCTCTCAGTCAAATTCTTCTACATATTGCTGCAAGAACAAGATGTCAACATTCCCTTAGGAACTTTGCTCACACCATTCTTTCTGCCTGTTCACTCCTCTCTTCTGCACTGAGAAGGGTCACCCTTTCTTCAAGCCTTCCACAGATGGTGTCAGAATTTGGTGATGCTAATAATATCAGCTTTTCAATACACAGAGCTATTCTTCTTACTATCTACCAATTGTGCTTAGAATGCCTTGACTGTATCAGAATTTTCATTCTCATTATGAAGACATCAAATTCACAAAAATCATTTCATTCATTCAGTCCACATATATTTATCAAGTGCCTATAATGTGGAAACAGTGTTTAACAGAGGCTGACATGGGCCTTATCCTTATAAAGGATTTCTGGGGGATGGATGAGGGCAAAAACTAAACTATGAGGCATGTATTATAATGATTCAGTTTCAAAAACGGACAAAGCGAAGCTCAGGAAAGAGAAGTAACTTATCTAACTCTACACATTAAGCACATTTGAACGTCACTTTCCAATTTATTCATGTGCTCTTACTCCTTTGTCTAACTCGATTATCTAAATTTTTATGGTATGTATGCATGCAACTTTCATTCAACACTGACTATATTTTGATTTGCATTGAAATTTAAATTATATGTGCATACTTCCTTCCCAAATAAAGTATTAAAACAGATATATAGACCAATGGAACATAACAGAGGCCCCAGAAATAACACCACACATATACAACCATCTGATCTTTGACAAACCTGACAAAAACAAGAAATGGGGAATGGATTCCCTATTTAATAAATCTTGTTGGGAAAACTGGCGAGACATATGCAAAAAACTGAAACTGGACCCCTTCCTTACACCTTACACAAAAATTAACTCAAGATGGATTAAAGACTTACATGTTAGACCTAAAACCATAAAAACCCTAGAAGAAAACCTAGGCAATACCATTCAGGACATAGGCATGGGCAAAGAATTCATGACTAAAATACCAAAAGCAATGGCAGCAAAGGCCAAAATTAACAAATGGGATCTAATTAAAGTAAAGAGCTTCTGCACAGCAAAAGGAACTATCATCAGAGTGAACAGGCAACCTACAGAATGGGAGAAAATTTTTGCAATCTATCCATCTGACAAAGGGCTAATATCTAGAATCTACAAGGTACTTAAACAAATTTGCAAGAAAAAAACAAACAACCCCACCAAAAAATGGACAAAGGATATGAACAGACACTTCTCAAAAGAAGACATTTATGCAACCAACAGACACATGAAAAAATGCTCATCATCACTGGCCATCAGAGAAATGCAAATCAAAACCACAATGAGATATCACCTCACACCAGTTAGAATGGCAATCATTAAAAAGTAAGGCAACAACAGGTGCTGGAGAGGATGTGGAGAAATAGGAACACTTTTACACTGTTGGTGGGACTTTAAACTAGTTCAACCATTGTGGAAGACAGTGTGGCAATTCCTCAGGGATCTAGAACTAGAAATACCGTTTGACACAGCAATCCTATTACTGGGTATATACCCAAAGGACTATAAATCATGCTGCTATAAAGACACACACACACGTATGTTTACTGCAGCACTGTTCACAATAGCAAAGACTTGGAACCAATCCAAATGTCCATCAGTGATAGATTGGATAAAGAAAAGCCATCAGTGATAGACTGGATAAAGAAAAGCCATAAAAAAGGATGAGATCATGTCCTTTGTAGGGACATGGATGAAGCTGGAAACCATCATTCTCAGTAAACTAACACAAGAACAGAAAACCAAACACTGCATGTTCTCACAAATAAGTGGGAGCTGAACAATGAGAACACATGGACACAGGGAGGGGAACATCACACACTGGGGCCTGTTGGGGGGTGGGGGCTAGGGGAGGGATAGCATTAGGAGAAACACCCAATGTAGATGACTGGTTGATGGGTGTAGCAAACCACCATGGCACGTATATACCTATGTAACAAACCAGCACGTTCTGCACATGTATCCCAGAACGTAAAGTATAATAATAATTTTAAAAAATCTTGCCGGAATCAATTATCATCACAACAATGGACAAATGGTAATTTTCTAACTTTGTTTTATTTATTGCTCTATCTCTAGAATGGGGAACAAAGGAGGCAACCATCAAACATTTGCTGCAAAACTAGATGAATACTTTCCTTATCTGCCATAGTTTTTAAGTAGCAAACTAGCCCATTCTTGTATCAAAAAGGGGAATAGTATACCATGGAATTTAATCAGCCATGTGTGGTAACCTAGAGATAATCTTCTAGCAGGGAGCCATCAGTGATATGGAAATCGCTTTTTGTTTTAGAATATACATGTTATGTGGATTATCATCATCACCCTTGAAAAAAAGTATTTATTTCTCAGCATTCACCAAAGCAGTAGCAAAAGGTTTTAATGAGCTTGTAAAAGACAACCAAATTCAACGTAATTGTCAGATCTGTAAGAGTATTAACTTGTTGCTTAAAGTTTTTGCTTATTTAAAAAAATAGGTAATTTCTTAACTATACAAACAACGGTTTACACCAAATAGCTCCCAACTGAAAAGTTGTGAGGACTACATTTCTGAGTTAAAATGACCTAGCACACTTATTTCTAGCTAGCGCCCTGATCAAATTCACAAAGAACAGACACAATATGCCTAGACTCTAATTTCTTGTTGCTTATACTGACAACCATCTCCATTCTGCCACCTAAACTCACTTTATAGATAAAAGAAAAACATTTTTCTTTTTCATTTTCTTTCTCCTAGTTGCCCTTTTTCTCTCATTTTTTTATTTTTGAATTCTTTTAGGGAGTGGAGTTTTCTATATTCAATCTACGGTGCTCTATATTTTCATCAATTTTGGTTCAACGATACACAAATCTGTAAACTAATAACTGCAGCCTGTCAGAAGGTATTTCTATAATAAGGCAGAAACGCCTAGGGTTCATTTTTATGGGATGTATCGTAATGAATTTTTTAGCATATATATTTTCATTGCTAGCATCAAAGTCTATGATTTTCATAAGCATTTTTGGGGATGGCATATCTACAGGTGAAATTTTGATAACATTCTTTATTATGTTCTTAGCAATTGTAGAACTCAATTATTTCAAATCTGTTCAATTAATGTTTGATTGCTTTTTCACGCTGGTCAGCCAGTCTTTTAAGCTCTTCGCAGAAATAATAGGAGCTTAAACCACATAATGCTTGGTGTTTGAGGAGGGGGGATGCTTTGAAAGGCTCAATTCTCTAAGCAAAGTATTTCTGAAAACTGTTTTCATTTTCTTGATGATAATCCATCAATTTCTACAGTCTTTAAAATAATATAAAGCCATTAAGCCATGGGGTTTCAAGCCTTACTTACCACTGGAAGTGAGCTTAAGTCCTGTTTGGAAGACTGTAAAAACATTTTTACAAAGAAAAATTAATAACTTCAAGCATTTGGATAAGGGCAAAATAATCCACATGCTCTAATGTTTTGCTTTGCTTGGAAAGCCTTCAAAATGCCAAAAAAGGAAACAATAAGTATCCCAAAGATACATTGAAAGAAAAATTCTAGAAATAAAATATTTTCCCTTGATTAACTTATATATTCATTTACAGTAAAAATAATTTCCAAAGAATCAGATTCAGCATGGACTGTCTGAGCACAGGATTCCAGAGAAAACTTCTTGATTTGATAATTATAGGAGCAGAAGCTACAAAATATACACTATGATAATCTTATTAACATTAAGATATTTCAACTAAAGTTTGAGGGAAGTAATAATCACAAAGCTTCTAGAATAGAGGCAGAAGTCAGCAAACTACAGTCCTGGATCAAATTCAGCTGGAGGCCTGCTACGGAATGATGTATACATTTTTAAAGGGTTGAAAAAGGAAAGAGGGAGGAAAGGAAGGAAGGAAGGAGAAAGGAGGGAGAAAGAAAGGAGGGAGGGAGGAAGAGAAGAAGGAAGGGAGAGAAAGTAGGGGACATGGGCAACAGATCCTGTATGTAGCCAGCAAAACCTAAAATATCTTATTTGTATTTTACAGAAAAAAAATTGCTTGTCTATATTTTGAAGCATAGTCTGAAATTCAAACTTAGAATTTCTTTTTCCTTTATCAGGAAAAAAGCAAACTAGTACATAGAGAACTAGAACCAAAGTACTACAAATACCACAAAAAGTATCCAGGAATATGCATGAAATACAGTGATGTGTGGGAGCTGGCTTATATTAGCTTGCAAGAACCCATGATTAAATTTTCAGAAATTTTGTGAGTTAGTTGGTAAACCATTGATAGTTTGAAGTCAGTCATTTGCAGGAGTTTTGACACTATGGAAATTAGCAAGCACTACAAATAGGGCTTTAGGGATTTCATTTGTTTGACAGCATACCAGTAACTTCATGTATTCTTTACCTGAATTTTATAATCTTACTTTATAGTAATATTTCTGTGAAAAAATCTTGGCACTGAAGTTATCCTGCTCAACCCTCTATATATTCCCAATGAAGTGGCTGTTTGCCCCTTTGTGTATATTTCTTTTTACTGTGAACTTGATTTTTGCAAGGTAGCCCATTCAATGTGGGATTTGTGTAACAACCACCATGGACTTTTATTTGTATAGTATAGTTGACTGCAAGCCATCCTGCTACCAAATAAAAATCCTAGAAAAAATATAACAAACAGTCATTTAAAATCATACCCATATGTATTTATTTTGTGTATGCCTTTGGGTCTCCTAAGGAACAAAAACTAGAAGAAAACTGGAAACTAGAGGCCCTGGTTTAGGAACTGATTCTATAGAAGCTGTTTGGAGTATTATTGTTCTCATAACCAAAGGGCTTAGGAGTTAAAGGTCCTGAGATTACAGAAGAGAATACAGAAACTAAAAGTATAAAACTCCTAGAAGAAAATACAGAAAATATCTTCATAACCTTGAGGTATGCAAAGATTTCTTATAAAGAACACATAACACACCATAAAAATAATTGATAAATTGGACTTCACCAAAATAAAATCAAACCAACACACAAGTTTTTAGATGAAGGCAGGACATTTGAGTGATTATTAAATCAGTAAAAGGCTATTAAATGAGTAAACATCTAACAACTGGTACTAGGAGATGAGAAGAAAACTTAAGGTTGGACTATGATGGAAAAAAAAAAGTCGTTGCCATGAATTTATAGACCTGGGATTCAGGTTTAACCTACTTGCTCGATGTGGACACTCCTGAATTTTAAAAAATAACATTAAAAGGGCAGTGATAATCATTATAGGATTTGACAGAAGCAAGCGCAAACCTCCTTTGAATATAAATTATCACAGATAAAGGACTTCTAAAGAAAAGCCCACAAAACACAAAGCTGCAGAATACTCGAGGAAACAACAGACCGTGAAGAAAGCCAGCAGACCCAGCACACAGAATTTCAGACAATAAAGCTATCGGATGAAGCATGCTTGAAATGATTATATTAATATCAATGGAAGCTGAGGACTTCCAATAAAAAGGCCATATCAAAAAAATTATTAAAAGATTGAAAATTGAGAAATAACCAAGTAAAACATCTAGAAAGACAAAATCACTGAAGAGAGGTTTAGCAAACTGTATATGTGAAGAAATTATCCGCGAGTGAGCACGCATAAATAGATCGGACACTTGGAAGAGAAGCCAAAAGACAATGAGGATATAATGAGAAGGACTAAGGTATCTTTGATAGAAAACACTAAAGAAGAGAACCCAAAAATGGGGGGAGGTGATGTATTGAAGATTGCCGCAAGAGTCCTCAAACTCAGGAAACACAGAGAAAGAATCGGAAGACAAGTAAAATAAAACCCATACCTGGATATAGTGAATATAATGAGAAAGAATCGGTTTTTAAAGTAGCCAAGAAAATGAAACAGGTTACCTTAAAAAAAAAACAATTGTATCTTTAATATTTTTAAGTAGCAAAAATGGAGTCTACAATACCCTGGAATAAAATTAAGGCATTAAAAGTAATTATGGAATCACTACCTAACTAAGCTATTATTCCAGTGTGAGAAATAATATAAAAGAAATTTTAGTTAAGAATAAATGAGACAGAGAGAGGACATTTGTTATAAGAACTACCAACAGATATACTTCATGGAAGAAATTAATCTCAGAAGGAAGGAAGCAGTAACAGGAAGGAGCAGTGAGAAATGAAAGCAGTGTATGAATTGCTAAGTCTAAAGAAGCATTGAATATAGGTTTTAGTGTACCAGGGCTGCCATAACAAAATAGCACAGATTGGGTGGCTTAAACAACAGACATTTATTTCTCATACTTCTGGAGTCTGAAAGTCCAAGATCAAGGTGTCAGTAGGGCTGGTTTCTGATGAGGCCTCTCTCCTTGGCTTGCAGATGGAGGTCTTCTCCTTGTGACCTGACAGGGTCTTTTCCCTGTGCATGCACATCCCTGGTGTCTCTTTCTATTTATTTATTTATTGAGATGGAGTATCTCTCTTGTCGCCCAGGCTGGAGTGCAGTGGTGCGATCTCTGCTCACTGCAACCTCCACCTCCTGGGTTCAAGCAATTCTCCTGCCTCAGCCTCCTGAGTAGCTGGGATTACAGGCGTGCGCCACCACACCTGACTAATTTTTTTATTTTTAGTAGAGACGGGGTTTCACCATGTTGGTCAGGCTGATCTCGAACTCCTGACCTCATGATCCGCCCGCCTCAGCCTCCCAAAGTGCTGGGATTACAGGAGTGAGCCATCGTGCCTGGCCCTCTTCCTCTTATATAGATACCAGTCCCATGACGTTACAGCCCCACCCCATGACCTCATTTAACCTTAATTACCATAATTATGTAGCTCCAAATGGAGTCATATTGGGGGTTAGGGCTTCAACATATGAGTTTGTAGCAGGCATAATTTAGTACATAACACTATATAAGATAACGCTAGGAGTAGTTTTCAATGAGAAGAAAAAAATAAGGTAAAATTAGAATACTATAAAACAATTAACAGGTAAAGGTATTCATCTGTACATTCTTCAGAAGAAGGAAGAGAAGTAAATTAACTTTAGATTTATGGCAAATATACATGTTACATTTTTTAAATATATTGAATATGCAACATTCAAACAGGCGAGAGGAAGGAAAAGTAAAAAAGAAAACTTGCCCAATCTAAGAAAATAAAGATAAATAGAATCATAGCTAAAAGAATACATTTACATTTACCCTATACATTCTAGATGAAATATAAAAATATCTTTACTAATTATTTTTCAAGAAAGTAAGGAACATTCAGGGAAAAACTGAAAAAAAGTAGCTCAGACAGATAAGCAGAACACTAATGCTCATTTTTGCCCCGAAGGCCTTTGCTGAAAGAAGGGAAATTAAGCTTTGTCTTTTATGGCTTCCAGAGGCTCAGAGAACAGAAGAATACAAGCTACCTGGTTGGTACAAATGTAATTCCGGTTTCTGCCATGAATAGTAATGTAACCGCAATTACTTTTGCACCTCCCTAATAGTACGCATGTAAGGAATGAAATATGAAATCATAATTTTGCAGCTGTAATATAAATTGATTCAGATAAGGTTCATCAAGCTCACCAGGTGAAACATTGCCGGGGAACAGAATATTTCCATTTTGCCAAAGTATCATCCTACAGATAATCTGTTAATTAAAAAATAAAGTAAAACAAAATGGGCTTTAACAAATGTGAAATATAGTGGTCACTACTTTAACCAAATGACCAAAGCAAGCATCACCAATAGTGAGACAATCTAAGTGTCTTCTGATGAGGGCAACATGAGGTACATAATATCACCTGTGAAGTATTCTCCCCAAAAATTGTGGCCATGATCTAACTAAGCCTTCAGATTTATCTTCCAGTTTACTATTAAGACAGGTTGAAGAAAAACAAGTTCACACCACGGGAACACGGTGAGACAATACAGAATGGAGACTTGCATGACGGCTGCCCAGCTCTCTTCACAAGTCAGTATCATTTAAAAGAAGAAGAAAAGTATAGGAACCATTCCAGATTAAATGAAACTAAAGAGAAAATTTAAATATGGACTGTATCTCAATAATATTAGAGAATCACTGCTAGTTTTCTTAGATGTATGAGAATGTGTATATTTTTGGATTATGTATACTACAATATTTAGGGGCAAAATGGTTTGATGTCTGCAAACCACAGATAAATAAAACCACAGATAAATAAAAGCACAGATAAATAAAAGAGCAGATAAAGTAAATGTGGCAAAATGTTAACAATTGTTAGGAGTACAGGTGTTAGTGTCACACTCATCTGGTTTCAATTTCTAGTTTCACCCCTTTCTAGTCATATGATCTACAAATTTTTTAAAATTTCTGGGAGTATTTCATTTCTTCATATTTAAAATGAGGTATAGGATGATATCTGGTTCACAGAATTGTTGTAAGAATGAAATCAGAAAGTTCTTATTAAAGCACTTGAGATGGTACTAGCATGATAACTTTAGCTATAATTATCATTACTATCATCACTAATAAGAAACTAGCTTTTGTTATTCTACACACTGTCCTAAGTTCCACATTAGGTGTTAATTAAGTTATTTGGTCATATGTCAGCAATAGAATCAAAATGACTGTTTATAGAAAATCAGAAAGAAAAATAAACTTGCATACTTCAAATTCTATTATCCAACATGACATTGGAGTCTGGTCTTCTAATTTTAGTTATGGATTACCATACCTACTCTCTTAGATTATAACTTTTCAAAATTTTGTTAGAATATCATGCACTGAAGATTCAGAAGGCACTCAAAATCTTGCCATACATAGTATCATGGAAAGTAATATCATTATACCGCATTGCATAAATCATATAGATGGCATGCAGTTCTAGCAAACATATGTAGATGGAGTGAGACGGAAAGGGAAAGAAAAAAGAAGGAAGCCATAGAAATCATGAAGATAAAATCATTTATTCTGTCTGAAAACCGAGCAAAACTGAAGAAACCAATTTCAGACGATACTCAGACACACTACAAAGAAGCACAATAAAATTATACAAGCGAAACAAAGGTCAAGGGAGTGGAAAAATGTATAAGCAAGCACGCGGTTTATATTCACCAACTCAGAAAAGGAGAGGAAAATACTTGACCCGGGCTGTGATGTTCACATTATTAATAATAATTTTAAAAGTTATTTTATCTTGTACAGAAATGAGGAGATACCAGAAAGCATTGTTAAAGACATTAATTGCAGGCAATTTTATCAAGGAGAAACAAATAGCTAACTTACATAAACTCTAATTTATTGACACATATTTTGAATGTTTAAGTTACCAGTACTTAGCTAAGACCCGTGATAAAGTTGGATCTCCCAAAACCATGGAAATCAAGGAATATCTATTGAGCTTCTATTATATGCCAGCAACTGGGCACAAAGGATGTAACAGTGAACAAATTCAGGGAAAGTCCATTCCCTTGAAGAGCTCAAAGTTTAGTAGGGGAAGAGGGAAAATAAATTTTAAAATATTTTAAAATATATCATCTCTTTATCAGTACCTTGTACTATAAGGAAAAATAAAGCAAAATAGTTAGGCTAGACAGTGACAAGTGATGCCCTGTTTAAGAGAGGGTGGTCAGGGAAGGCCACTCAGATTAGGAAACTTTTGAGTTGAGCTGTGTGTATTACATTATGTAAAAGTAAAAACATAAATGTATATACATGTATGTGTATCCATGCAACAAAACAGTATTCAGTCATACTAAAGAATGAAGCAGTGATCCATGGTACAACAAGGATGGACACGGAAAACATGCTAAGTGGGAAAAGCTAGACAAAAGGTTACATATTATATAATTCCATTTATATTAAATATCCAAAATAGATAAATGTATATAGATAGAACACACATTGGTGGTTGCCAGGTGTTGAGCAAAAGGATACATGAGGAGAAACTAAAAAAAAAATTAAATGGGACTGGGCGCGGTGGCTCATGCCTGTAATCCCAGCACTTTGGGAGGCGGAGGTGGGCAGATCACTTGAGTTTGGGAGTTCGAGACCAGCCTGATTAACATAGAGAAACCCTGTCTCTACTAAAAATACAAAAAAATAGCCGGGTGTGGTGGTGCATGCTTGTAATCCCAGCTACTTGGGAGGCTGAGGCAGGAGAATTGCTTGAATCTAAGAGGCAGAGGTTGCAGTGAACTGAGATCGTGCCATTGCACTCCAGCCTGGGCAACAAGAGTGAAACTCTGTCCCCAAAAACAAAACAAACAAACAAACAAAAAATTAAATGGATGAATGAAAGAATTGCTAAGTTTGGTAACATAAGAAATATTGAAGCAAGAAAGATTAACAGGCTTTCTAATACCAAGCCGTTCATTCTGTATTCTAATTCCTCCTGAGAAAATATAGGTTTCCATGAAACACAGCACTTGGAAATAAGTTACCATCTGGTCTTTGTCACATCTATTATATATATATCCCTTTCTGTATATTTTTGCTAGCCTCACAACATCATAACTGAAATAAATAAACTTTGTTTTTCTTGTCTCCTGTCTCCATGTGTTGAAATCCCTCCTGAATACTATTATTTTGGAATATTAGGTACCTATTTTTATTTATCCTCCATGTAAAAAATAATTGGGGGTTACATTTGAATGGGATTTAAGAATAATATTTTGAGGTTTCCACAATCAATACCAGCATTTCACAGATGAAGAAACAGACTCAGGTTGTTAGGTCACTGGATCAAATTCTCAGAGCGAGTAAGTGGCAGAGGAGGAACTCAAATAAATGTTTGCTGGCTCCTGGAGCAATCATGTCTAGTGAGGAAATTCTACCCAGTTCAGTATGGCCCACTTCCTGGCTCTTCCAGAAAGTGCTGCCTTACTTCCTGCCTCAGTGCTTTTCCCCATGAGATGCCCCTTGCCTGGAGTACCTCTGGACCACCAGTGAACTCACCCATGGTCCAGATGCAGCCTCTCAGCCTTTCCCGAGCACCACCTGCATGGGTCTCTCTCTGTGCAATCTGCCCTGAGGCTTCCCCATTGGGAATGGGCTTTGACTATTCCCCCACATCCTTCTCTGGTTTGGTTTGAAGTGTTGATCTTTATGTGTGGCTGTGATGGAAAACATGACGAGGGACTCAGACAGGGTCTCAAACTCAGGAGACAGTCTCTTCTTTACATAAACTAGACCACGTTGGGGGGCTTTAGAGAAAAGAAACAGAAACAAGCTCAGCTATTAGGGCTAGCATTTCCCTTCTAGACCAATGGTTCAGAAGCTCAGGCAGGGCAAAGGTATTGGACAGGAGCCAGGAAGAGCCATGGCGCTCCCTCTCTTGCCCCCCAGGGCTGGCAGGGGCAAATCAGAAGCCTCCAGGAAGGTTTTTCACCACACCAATCATGGGGACCTCTCAAAAAACCTCTTTCTTCGATGGCTTTTACTTTTTTGAAATCATATTTGTCAGCAGCTGCTACATTTAGCCCTACAATGCCTTTGTTCCAGTGTCCGTAGATGGAGATGAGAAAACATTAGGTGTCATTTTGGCTTCAGCGGGGCTCAGTAAGAGTCCAGGACAAGCCCCAGAAACCCTGTACCCTCGGGAAAGCTGCAGGTCCCACCTGTGGTGCAGGAGCTGAGGGTATCTCTGAAGGAAATCTGTCAGGGCCCCAGTAAAGTCATGAAGATCACAGGGTAGGAGCTTCAATTAGGGAAAATGGAGACCTTCCATTTCTTCCAACAGGTGATTAGTTCTTTCCCCTCTTCATTCCATTTATTTCCCACTCAGTGTACTCACGTTTTTCCTCACACTGACTCAGTTTTCCCCAGGGCATTGTGTAGCTGCACTGTGTCTGTTCTCACCATGAAGGACTGGTGATCTCTGTTTTTGCAAAGAGGTCAAAGAGGTCGTCCAGCCGGGAACTGGACAGACTCCATGGGGAGGGCCTTTCCTTCCAGAAGGAATCCTTCCAGTGGAGTGACATCATTGTCAAGGTCATAGTTTGATTCTAGGTCAGCACTCCAGCTGTTAGGATCCTTAAACGACTACTCTGATCCTCAGCTTTACCCCATCCCAGCTTCTATCACACCAATACCCACAAAAATACGCCCTCCATGCAGAAAAGCTCACACAGCTTGTCACTGTGAAGTTACAGAACACCAAAACTAGCACTTTTAGGCAAATGTCCCCATCACTGAAACACCTCACAGAGGAGCTGCCTTGTGGTGAGAAAGAGGTGAGGAGACCTGACCTAAGCCTGGAATTAGTTTTCATGTTCCTACCTTTAAATTCACTTCCTATCCTGGGGCTGAAAGATACTTGAATACGTGAAGAAATATCCGGCCCAAGCCTGTAAATATGTCCTTCCCCTTCCAGTTTTGCTATAATCCTTCCTTTGAAACACTCATCCCTCTGGTATCCTTCCCATTGGAGAAAAGAAAAACAGAAAAAAGAAACTGTCTTAATTATTTCATGTCCCACTCTCAACCCACCTAGGTCCATCATGTTCAAGGTCACCACACACACAGGAGCAGTTATGTTCCACTCACACAGAGCTGTTTGCATCCTGTCTGGGCTTGAGATTAGGGAGGAGGGTTATATAAATGATGAGATAGGGAGGAGGGCTTGAGATAGGGAGGAGGGTTATATAAATGATGAACATTTTCATTTGAGGTACAGAAAGGAACACACACACACTCACATACACACACACACACATGCACACACACACACGCACACACACACGCACATGCTCATGCACCTATACAGACCTGGAAGTACTGTGTTACCTTCAATTCTCAAGCATGCATAAGGAGAGAAGGGGAAGGGGTGAGCTGCTGTCCATTTCATTAGGACTAAATGAAGAGGTGAGGGCAGTGTCTATCTCCCCAGCCTTCATCAGGAAGGGAAAAGTCTGGGTGAAGGTAATAGCTCTGACCAAGAGACTGAGGGACATAGATTTCTCCCCACCCTTCTAAACTCAGGGCCTAGCTACCACAGGCTTCAAATCTCAAATTAGTGATGTGTGAAGTTTCTTGTCTTTTATTCTACATGGGGGATTTCTGCCCTATTAGGCCCATGTAGCTTCATGGACCCTACAGCTGTATGGAATTCAGCAGGACGAGGGAGGAAGGAGAAAGACTGCTTGAGCCAGGAACAGAGCTTGGGACTTAAATGATTTTTCTTAGTTTCATGGGTCCTTGGAGATTTTATGGTAATTTTTAAATTATTTTTTTCAATGATAAAATCAAGAAAAAGCGTATTTTAAATATAGAATACATGAATCGATAAAAATGAAATAAGGTTGATGGTAGTGTATATGGAGTACCACTGTCAACTTCCCTCCATGAACAAGAACTCTTAAAGGCCAAAACAGGCACATACTAAGAGCTGCACTGACGCTACCCCATTATATAAGCACAAGCTACTGAGATACCCTGAATCTTGACCCCAAGAGCTGCAGGAGAGGATATCACATCCCCATGTATCTACACACACGTATATTTACTTAAAGAAAAAAATATTTGGAGTAGGAAAAAGTGAGATCATCCTCTTCAAAGAATATGTGACATGGAAATGCATAAAGGTGGACCTTAGGACTCCCTCAGGAGATGAACTCCACAATACAGAGCAGAGAGCAGTGGCTATGGCAGCCTGTGGGGCCTGATCCCATGGCACCTGCTGATAGGTCCTGATGAAAGACATGGGCTCACTGGGAAGGATGGAAGGAGGACACGTTGTACACAGTTGCTGGGAGCCTCACACTGGCCTTGTGGGTTTCAGGGATACTTGCAGACTTTTCCCTTTTCTCCTTGGAACAATACACTTTAACAAGCGGCTCATCCTCACTTGGCATTCACCTTTTATAGGAGCCTGTCCCTGCTGGGCAAGAACTGGGACATCAGGGTCTCCGTTGATCCCCTGCCTGGGCAGGGTGGGTCAACATCTCTTTGGCAAGAAAAGTCACTAACTCTACTTCTTCTTGGTGCTCTCCCGAGTGGCGCCACTCAGGGCCCTTTTTTTTTCTAAAATTGGGTTAAAGGCAGTGCCCCGGTTCTGATCCATGGGACCTGAGCCTTCAGGGCCCTTTGCTCCTTCCTTCCCAAGTCACTCGCTCCAGCCTCAAAGTAGACATAGTGACCCTGAGAAGGGGCTGTATCTCCTCTTCACACACTCTGGGCACATGCACTGGCCCTTGGAAGACAAATTTTCTGAGTCAGGAGCCCATCGGAGCTCTTCCTCCAACTGGAGCTGTGGCCCTCTACCAAGATGGTCTTTCAGACTTGAGCTTTTTAAATCTTGCTCTGCCAAAAGGTGCGGTGGTGTGTGTCATTCCTCAGTGCCTGGTGCCCCCAGAATGCTCAATTCTCCACTTACAATTGGGAACTTCCATGAACAGTGGCTCTCAGGGGGGTCTTGATATGGCTTGGGAGCAGTGGACTCTCCATGAACTGTTACACTGCTCTGATTTGTCCTCACTGTCCTGGAAGGTATGGGGGCTGGGGTGTCCTGCCCAATGCCGAGTAATGGTAAGTTGTTCACAGAATGCACCTCATAGCCCTGCTCGGTTGTTCTGGACATAATCCTTTCTCTTCTCCAACCACATCTGGGTATGCAGCCTCCTTATCGCTCAAATCCAGGTGCTCCTGATCAACAAGATGAAGGATAAACACATGTCTAACCACCACATGACAGGCTGCAGCTTAATCTCAGAGAGAGGCCAGCAAGTGATGAAAAGAAACACACTCTACACGGAGAACACAGTGTGAGAAGGAGGAGAGACAAACCCCTGCCCGATCCCTGCCTCCAGGAGAAGGCTGTGATGGGCAGACATGAGTCTTCCCAGCCTGCGAATATGGGGGCAGAAGAGGGCACCCACAGGAACTCTGGAGATGAGCTCCCTGGGACAGTTCCATAGAAAGGGAAGGGGCCAGGCTGAGTCAGCAGGAAGGTGGTTGGTTCCATGGGGGCAGTGGAGGGTCTGCTGGTGGAGGGTGATTCTGTGGATCTGAGGGTGATGAGTGATTCTGGGCGAGGGCATGGGGTCAGGTGAGGACATCTTTCCCTTGTCTGCCCTGGACCCTGAAGGACTCAGAGACTGAGACCCAGTTCTCATGCTCTTCTCCTTAGACAAACCTCAGCCCATCATTATTCTTGACTAATGCAACTTTCTACCCGAAACTCATGCAACTCTGTGTTTCCTGTTACTCTTTTCAAGAAAGTCAGAATCATTTATTTATTGTCCCTTTTTGGAAAACTCAAACAAGTGCTTCTTGTGCATGATCTTCTATTGAGATTCTGGTCAGTGTTCCTCTGCCGAGGACAGGTGCGGAATGTCTAGCCCACAGGCGTGTGCGTGCTTCACCAGGTAGGACTCTGTTCCCTGAAGACAGAGCTCAGATTTTAGCATCTCATCAGAGGCTTTCAGAAACTTGACTTTGCTCTTCCGATCAGCCCTGAAACAGGGGCTGGGCCCAGAGACACCCGACATATGACGGGATGATGAATAATTACTGTGCGACTCTGTGCCCCCAGACAAATCCTACACTCTCTTAATC
Source organism: Pan troglodytes (assembly GCF_028858775.2). NCBI lineage: Eukaryota > Metazoa > Chordata > Mammalia > Primates > Hominidae > Pan > Pan troglodytes. The sequence goes on along the minus strand of NC_072402.2, from coordinate 161,633,920 downwards.
CGTTCCAAGAACACAAAGTCACAGTGTTTGAAATTTTACCCTGGAGCCCTCTACCAACCCCAGATTAGTCTATGAGCTTGGACTGAAGGCTTCTGCTGCTCATCCTGTTTTCTTAAAGGAAAATGTTCTAATTTTTCCTGAGAGAGCTCATCTCAAAGGTCTGTGAAAAGAGAAGTGATTCAGGAAAGTGGGAGGAGGAACAGAGAACACAAGAGTCCCTCTGTGTGCTGGAATGGTTGGATCTGGCATCTCTTAACTGATTTCTGTCTCTTTCCCAAATGGATTCATCTGGAGGAAGTACAGAAAAAGAAGGAAGAGCTACGCAGCACACAGTAAGAATAAAACAAATAAAATGGCCTATGGAGGGTGAGCTCAAGCCACAGGAGGTCGAGATCCATCCCTGTCTTCCACGGCACACTCCAGCCTCAAGCAGCACTGGGCCCTGGACACTGAGCCTAGAAGGTCTGGTCCAGAGATCCCAGTAGCATCACTAATCCAGGGGACAGTTGTGAAGAACCCTCAGGATAGTGGAGGAGCAAGGAGGGGAAAGTGAACCTATTGCCCATCCCTTACCATCCAGGCTCACAGCACGGCCTGGGCTACAAAATCCCTTCACCCTACCCTGGCCTTGCTCTTTTCCAACCCTGAATTTACAATGTATCTGTAATTTCATAACCATTCCACATATCCAGACATGAACCGGGTCCAGCTTTATTTGAAATCTCTACTTCTACGCCCTGAATATTTGAAGTTTTCCGTTTTTTTGTTTGTTTGTTTGTTTTTGGTTTTGGTTTTTTTTTTTTTTTTTTTTTTGGCTCTTTTCCAGGGCTCTACACTTTCAGAATTTCCACTGTCTCGACTCCAGGTTGCCCATATTATCTAGCCTTGTCTTGTATCAAGTTAAACATACAGTTCAGCTCCCCTCTTTGAGTTTGCTTAAATGAATCCACTTTCACAGACACACACACAAAAAACATGAGTGAGTCATGGGGTCTCTATTAAGGATACTCTAAGGATGACAAAGTGGGAGAGAGATGCTAGCATGCCCCATGGTAAATAATTTAATAATGATAAAAATTTAATAACCTAAAATTAGTAATTTTGTCTACAAAACTCTCCCTATCCCCAAAATTTCTCCCTCTCATCCCAGGCTGTGCCTTATCTTGTTGGTCCATTTATTCAGGTCTCTCCAACCAATATAATTTCAGCCATAATTGGAGAGAGAGTAATTCAGTGCTCCCAAGTCCTGCCCCAACCTGCCAAACCAAATCCATCTGGCCGTGGGGCTCAGGCGAGGCCTTCTCTTTAAGAGCAGTGGGAGTTCTACAGTGCAACATATTTGCTTTTTAGTGTTAATACCTGTGATTACTTAGTCTGTGAAGGATTTACTGATTTTGACTTTCTACTTCCTAAGTTTCCACCCAAATTCCTATTTGCTTTTCAATAATATTTTTAAATACGAGATTTTTATATACACGTATTAAAGCAATATACCAGATTTATCTTTCCATTTCAGCAAGGGTATACCAGAGCTGTAATCCTGACTGCTTTATTATTTAGATCGTGAACTGTGGAAATCAAGTACTGTATCATTTTGTTACTTTGATATCCTTAATCTCTAATTCTAACGAGGAAGCCTTGGCTCAGGACACCCAGATCAATCCATATAGAAAAAAATATTTATGCAGCCATATGAAGAAGATACTTGAAAAATAAGGGTTAGGAGGGAAAACTAGCCCTTGCTAGAGAAAATGTAATAGAAAGCATAAATCTACATAAAGTATAAATATAAAGTATAAAGCTATACTTCAAGCATTTTGACAACAGTACAGGGGTAGACAGAAAAATAAATGAAATCGAGTCCAGAGATTAAAGTTTTGTCATGAGGTGTTTCAAATAGTTAGTGGAGATTTTTTCAGTTAATGATTTCTGTTGAGGCCAATTGGTAGCTGAGAAGAAATGATTTCTAGAATGATGGAAAATGGAGGCTGAGATCTTTGCTCAGAAACACCCGGGTGCTGACCTCACTTTTCTCCCCTAGGTGACAATATGGCCCTGTGGATATACAGCTTACACAGTGGAACAGGATGTTTCTGTATATTTTCACAAATAAAAATGCCTGGAAGTGTGTATGTGTGTGTGTTTCTTCTTCTGGAGAGATCATAAAAGCAGAAAGTAAAAAAGGGCTGTGGATTGATAATAACTAAGTATTCCTGATCTAGCTGATCCTACTGTTAAGAAAAGTAAATCACTCCCAGATGTTTGACATCATTCAAGATGTAAAGACTAAGGGAAGCTACTGTGAGAAGCACTATGTTACTTTCTGTCTTGGTGGCCAGCTCTTTTTGGAAAATATTGTGTGGGGATTTTATGTATGTGCTGTCTCTAGTCACTAATCTGTGCTCGTTCCTAAAAGCTGCAGAATCTATCTATAGATAAGTACTTTAGTTCTCAACTTCATTCCTTCCATAAAATAAATATGAGTAAAATCAAAGTTTTAAATATAAAGAAAGAAAATCTTTAAAATGTCAGAGACCTTTTCCTTAATATTGTCAGTGCTGGGAAGCTTTCATAAATATGGCTCATAAACCACTGAAAATACTGATTGAAAAACTCAAGTACATGAATGTGAACAGATTTGTGAAACTATTGATTACCCTGGGGATGAAAATATTCTCCTGAGAGCTATGGTGATAGTTTCCATTTAAATTGAGAATGGCAACTAGCCATTCTCAATTTAAAAACACTTCATTTGTATCTTTACTGGTAAATTAACTGAGTTAACACATGCATATTCAGTGACTGGAACTATCCCATCATTTAAATATTACTGTATAAATTACAGGTGGTTATTGGTAGACACTCAGAAATCAAATTATTGTTTGGTACAAGCTTTAAAGAAACATTTCACCTTATTTAGTAGCCAGCTTTTTATCAAAAACTGAGTGATCAATTCCCTGTTCCCTATTCCCTGTTCCCTATATAGTCCCTCTGCTGGAAAAGGAATCATAAATGAATAGTAGTTCAGTAAGTAAGGTAAACGAATGGGGTGTGGATTTATGTTTTTTTAATCTTCTTATATAAATTAAAATTTCTAACTGTATAAGTATATATTGCTTTTACTTTTTAATTGAAAGTATGCTAAAAGTGGCTTTTGGGCAAGGATATTATATAATCCTATAATACCTCCCATTTTTTTTAAGTTTATTTTTTTTGAGACAGGGTCTAGCTGTGTCATGTAGACTGGAGTAGAGTGGCACCATAACATCTCACTGCAGCCTTGATCTCCTGGACTCAATAAATCCTCCCACTTCAGCCTCCTAAGTAGCTGGAACTAGAGGTGTGCACCACCATATCCAGCTGATTTTTTAAATTTTTGTAGAGATGGAGTCGGACTATGTTGCCCAGGCTGGTCTTGAACTCCTGGGTTCATGTGATCCTTCCAACTAGGCCTCCAAAGGTGCTGGGATTATAGGCATGAGCCACTGTGTGCAGCCTAAGTTTTTTTTCCTTTAATTGTTAATTTTAGTTGTGATAAAAACACATAACATAAAATTTATTATCGTAATCATTTAAAAATATATATTTAATTTGTGGTATGTCCATATTGCTGCATAACAGATATCTGGAACTTTTTCATTTTGTAAACCTGAAACTCTATACCTACTGAGCAACTCCCAGTTTCCTCTTCTCTCTGGCAATCACCAGTCTACTTTTTATTTCTATGAGTTGGACTATTCCAGGCACCTCATAGAAGTGGACTCATACAGTATTTGTCTTTTAGTGACTGCCTTATTTTGCTTAGTATAGTGCCCTCAACATTCATTTATGTTGTAGCATGACAAGATTTCCTTCCTTTTTAAGTCTGAGTAATATTCCATTGTATGTGCATATTACATTTATTTAAACATTCATCTCCTAGGGAACACTTGGGTTGCTTCCACTTCTTGGCTAAGCTTCCACTTCTTGGCTAATTTGAATAATGCTGCAATGGACATGGTGTGCAAGTAGCTCTCTGAGAGCCTGTTTTCAGTTATTTTGTATACATACCCAGAAGTGGGATTACCAGATCAGATTCTATTTAAATATTTTAAGGAACCTCAGTACTGTTTTCATAGCAGCTATACAATTTTACATTCCCACCAGCAGTGGACAGGGGTTTTAATTTCCCCTCATCCTTGCTAACATTTGCTATTTTCTTTTTTTAAATAGTAGCTATCCTAAGGAATGTAAAGTGACATCCCATTGTAATTTTGATTTGCATTTCTCTAATGATTAGTGTCCAGTCAATTAAAAAATGTTCATTCCAACCGGGCACTGTGGCTCACATCCATAATCCCAGCACTTTAAGAGGCTTAGGTAAGTGGATCGCTTGAACCCAAGAGTTCAAGGCCAGCCTGGGCAACACAGGCAGGTCCTGTTCTTTTAAAAAAAAAAAAACAAAAAAATCTAGGCAGGCATGGTGGCACAAGCCTGTAGTCCCAGCTCCTTGGGAGGCTGTGGTGGGAGCATCCCTTGAGCCTGAAGAAGCTTCAGTAAGCTGTGACTGTGCCACTGCCCTCCAGCCTGGGTGACAGAGCAAGATGTCTCAAAACAATAACAATGATACAAAAACTGTACATTCCATTAACAAATAGGCAAAGGACTTGAATAGATATTTCTTCAAAGAAGATACACAAATGGCTAATAAGCACATAAAAAAATTCCCAACATCACTAATGAAAGGTAAACTTCATTATATTGTATGTGGAAATGCAGTTCTTCCATTATCGTTTGGTAAAGAGAGTTCCCTTTCTGTACTGTGTACTCTTGGAATCCATATCAAAGACCATTTCAGCAGATATGTGTGGATTTATTTCTTGACTTTCTAATGTTTTCTACTGGTCTATATGTCTGAATTTATGCCAGTACCACACTCTTTTGATTACTGTTGCTTTGTCATATGTTTTGAAATCAGAAATTATAATGCTTCCTACTTTGCTCTTCACTTTCAATATTGCTTGATGATTCAGAGTCCCTTGAGATGCCATATAAATTTTATTATGGTTTTTTCTATTTCTGCAAAAATGTCATTGAGATTTTGATAAAGATTACATTAAATCTATAAGTTTCTTTGAGCAGTATGGACATTTTAACAATGTTAAGCTTACAATCCATAACAAGCAATATCTTTCCATTTATCTGAGTTGTCTTTAATTTCTTTTAACAATGTTGGGTAGTTTCAGTGTACTAGCCTTTTGCTTTTGGGTTAAGTTTATTTCTAAGTATTTCATTCTTTTTGATGCTATTGTAAACAGGATTGTTTTCCTCATTTTCTTTAGAAGATAACTATTTTGTAAAAATATTTCAAAGTGGATTTTATGTGATCACTATCTATGTGAATTGTCAAAGACCCTGGCACAAGGGTTCAAGAACAAGTAGTTTATTTGGGAGATGATTCCAGAGGTACTGGTAGAGAAGCAGGAAAATGAAACAGAGAAGAGAAGTACATTGTTTTGCTAACTCACTGGGTTGATTGACACTTTCATGAAAAATTTCTTTGTAGCACGTGCTGTTTTTTGATAGCATTTTACCCACAGTAAAAATTCTTTCAAAATTAGAGTCAATCCTCTCAAAATCCACTTTTGCTTTTTCAACTAAGTTTGTGTAATATGCTAAACTCCTTGCTGTCCTTGTAACAATGTTCACAGCATCTTCATTAGAAGTAGAGTCCATCTCAAGAAACCACTTGCTTTTCTCATCTATAAGAAGCAACTCCTCATCTGTTAAAGTTTTATCATGAGGTTTCAGAAATCAGTCACATCCTCAGGTTCCACTTCTAATTTTAGATCTCTTGCTATTTCTACCACATCTGCAGTGACTTCCTCCACTGAAGTCTTGAACCCCTCAAAGCCATCCATGAAAGTTGGAATCAACTTCTTTGAAACTCCTGTTAATATTTTACTTCCTTCCATGAATCCTAAGTCTTCTTAATGTCATCTAGAATAGTGAATTCTTTCCAGAAGATTTTCAATTTACTTTGCCCACATCCATCAGAGGAATGAATATATATGGTACCTACAGCTTTATGAAATATATTTCTCAGATAATAAAACTTGAAAATAAAAATTATTCCTGATCCGTGGGCTGCAGAATGGATGTTGTGTTAACAGGCATGGAAACAACATTAATCTCCTTACATATCTCCATCAGAGCTCATGGGACCAGGTGCATTGTCAATGAGCAGTAATGTTGTGAAAGGAATCATTTTTCTAAGCAATAGGTCTTAACAGCGGGCTTAAAATAGTAAACCATGCACTATAAATAGATATGCTGTCATCCATGCTTTGTTGTTCCATTTATAGAGCACAGTCAGAGTAGATTTAGTATCATTTGTATCGACCCAAGAACTTTCCAAATGGTAAGTGAACACTGACTTCAACTTAAAGCCATCAGCTGCATTAGCCCCTAACAAGAGAGTCAGCTTATCCTCTGAAGCTCTGAAGCCACGCATTGACTTCTCCTCCCTAGCTCTGAAAGTCCTAGATGGCATCTTCCTTGAATAGAAGGCTGTTTCATCTACATTGGAAAATCTGTAGTTTATCGTAACCACCTTAATCAGTGATCTTAACTGGGTCTTCTGGACAACCTGCTGCAGCTTCTACGTTTAGCACTTGCTGCTTCACCTTACACTTTATGTTATGGAAATGGCTTCTTTCCTTAAATCTTACGAACCAACCTGTGCTTGCTTCACAATTTTCTTCTGCAGTTTGCTCACCTCCCTCAGTCTTCATAGAATTGAAGAGAATTAGGGCCTTGCTCTGGATTAAGCTTTGGCTGAAGGGAATGTTGTGGCTGGTTTGAAGTTCTATCCAGACCACTCAAACTTTCTCCACATCAGCAATCAGGCTGTTTTGCTTTCTTATCATTCCTGTGTTCACTGGAGTAATCCTTTAATTTCCTTTAAGCACGTTTTCTTTGCATTCACAACTTGGCTATTTGGCGCAAGAGGCCTACCTTTCAGCTTATCTCGACTTTTTTTTAAAATTAATTTTATGGGTACACAGTAAGTGTATATATTTACAAGGTACATGAGATATTTTAATACAGGCAAACAATATGTATTATAATAACTACATCAGGGTAAATGGGGTATCCATCACCCCAAGAATTTATCATTTCTTTGTGTTACAAACATTCCAATGATACGATTTTAGCTATTTTAAAATGTACAATAAATTATCGTTGACCACTATCTCAGCGTTTAACATGTTTTCCACACTAACTTGAATTATTTCTAGCTTTGGATTTAAAGTGAGAGACATGCGACTCTTGCTTTCACTTGAAAACTTAGAGGCCATTGTAGGGTTATTAATGTGCCTAATTTCAATATTGATGTGTCTGTATGGAATAAGGAAGACTCAAGGAGAGGAAGAGCAACAGCAAAATAGCTGATTTGTGGAGAAGTCAGAATACGCACAACATTCATCTATTAAGTTCACTGTCCTATACGGGCATGGCTTGTGGCACCTCAAAATAATTACAATAGTAGCATCAAAGATCACTGATCACAAGTCACCATAATAGATATAATAACGATGAAAAAGTTTGAAATATTGTGAGAATCACCAAAATGTGATACAGGAGATTTTGGAAAAATGATACTAATAGACTTGCTTGATGTACGGTTGCCACAAACTTTCAATTTATAAAAATGCAATATCTGTAAAGGGTAATAAAATGCAGTGCAATAAGATGAGGTATGTCTATAAATATTTCAGGCTTTGTAAACTAAGAGGCAAAATTGAGGACACTACTTAGGTAGTTATGTAACAACAGAAGAAAAAAACAATTTTTCACACATTCTTACTGAAAAAACTCAAAGGCTGGGAATGGTGGCTCATGCCTGTAATCTCGGCATTTTGGGAGGCTGAGGCGGGAGGATCACCTGAGGTCAGGAGTTCAAGACCAGCCTGGCCAACATGGTGAAACCCCGTCTCTACTAAAAATACAAAAATTAGCTGGGCGTGGTGGCAGGCACCTGCAATCCCAGCTACTCGGGAGGCTGAAGCAGGAGAACTGCTTGAACCTGGGAGGCAAAGGTTGCAGTGATCCAAGATCACACTACTACACTCTAGCCCGGGTGACAGAGTGAGACTCTGGCTCAAAAAAAGATAAAGAAAAAAGTCAAAAAATAATAGTGATTGAATATGTTTTCAGTAATAGATGTCTACTAATGAATTGAATTCTTTTTTTTTCTTTTTGGTGGGAGAATAACATTTCACTTAAATAAAGTTCAAAGTTGGTATTCCCTATAATCAAAACCAGCTATAAATGTTCATCTGTTAATGCTGATATGTAATGAGATTTTACCGCTTTCATCTTTAAAAACGTCTTTTTCCCATAGAAAAGTATTGCCAAGTACTGATGCTAATTCATCAGCATATAATTTTAATTGAGTATATTCATTATTGGGAAGGCATTTGTAGATTCTATTAGATTCTTTTCTTTGATATTTGCCCTTCAGCATGTCACTACAAAGTAGATTAATTACTTCCAATTCAAGGATAGGTAGAAGCACCTCAGTTGTACAGTTAAATGTATTTTGAAATATGAAAATCCCCTTTGAGGTCTGAAAAATGCAGCTAAAACTATAATCCACATTTAAAAAAATGTATCTGCTAAAATTAGTGTGGTGAAGATCTTTCTTGATTTAACTATTTATTTATTTATTGTGAGACAGACAGGATCTCTATCACCCAGACCAGAGTGCAGTGGCGCAATCAGGACTCACTGCAGCCCTGATTGCACAACTCCCAGGCTTAAGGGATTCTCCCACCTTAGTCCCTGGAGTAGCTGCAACTACAAGCACACACCTCTATGACCAGCTAATTTTGTTTTTAATTTTTGGTAGAGACAGGATCTTTTTATGTTGTCCACCCTGGTGTTTAACAACTGGGCTCAAGTGATTCTCATGCTTTGGCCTCCCAAAGTGTTGGGATTAGAGGCATGAGCTACTGCGCCTGGCTAACCATTTAAGTTTTAGCAGAAGACGTGTATAAAGCAGCTTGACATTACTATTAAATAGTAATGTTATAATTAAATAACATTAATATTTTCATTTTAACAATAATAGTAATAAAAATATCTTTGCTGCATTATAAATTTCACATATAAGCACTGTTTCGGTTTGTAATTTTTGGTTTAGTTCATTATACAATATTATCAAGTCTTCAGCAAAAGAAAATTAATTTTCTTTCTTTTTTTTTTTAAGTTCTGGGATACATGTGCAGAACGTGCAGATTTGTTACACAGGTATACATGTGCCATAGTGGTTTGCTGCACCCATCAACCTGTCATCTAGGTTTTAAGCCCCGCATGCATTAAGTATTTGGCCTAATGCTCTCCCTCCCCTTGGCCCTGACCCCCGAGAGACCCCAATGTGTGTTGTTCCCCTCCCTGTGTCCGTGTGTTCTCACTGTTCAACTCCCACTAATGAGTGAGAACATGCAGTGTTTGGTTTTCTGTTCCTGTGTTAGTTTGCTGAGGATGATGGCTTCCAGCTTCATCCATCTTCCAGCAAAGGATATGATCTCATTATTTCTTATGGCTGCATAGTATTCCATGGTGTAGATGTACAACATTTTCTTTATACAGTCTATCATTGATGGACATTTGGGTTGGTTCCATATGCTTGCTACTGTAAATAGTGCTGCAACAAACATATGTGTGCATGTGTCTTTATAGTAGAATGATTTATATTCCTTTGGGTAAACACCCAGTAATGGGATTGCTGGGTCAAATGGTATTTCTGGTTCTAGATCCTTGAGGAATCACCACATTGTCTTCCACGATGGTCAAACTAATTTACACTCCCATCAACAGTGTAAAAGCATTCCTATTTCTCCACAGCCTCGCCAGCATCTATTGTTTCTTGGTTTTTTAATAATCGGCATTCTGACTGGCATGAGATGGTATCTCACTGTGGTTTGGATTTGCATTTCTCTAATGATCAGTGATGTTGAGCTTTTCTGCATATGTTTGTTGGCTACATAAATGTCTTCTTTTGAGAAGCGTCTGTTCATATCCTTTGCCCACTTTTCTGGTTCCACGTGAAATTTAAGGTAGTTTTGTTCTAATTCTGTGAAAAATGTAAATGGTAGTTTGATGGAAATAGCATTGAATCTATAAATTACTTTGGGCAGTATGGCCATTTTCATGATATTGATACTTCCTATCTATGAGGATGGAATATTTTTCCATTTGTTTGAGTCCTCTCTTGTTTCCTTGAGCAGTGGTTTGTAGTTCTCCTTGAAGAGGTCCTTCACATCCCTTGTAAGCTGTATTTCTACATATTTTATTCTCTTTGTAGCAATTGTAAATGGGAGTTCATTCATGATTTGGTTCTTTGCTCATCTATTGTTGCTGTACAGGAATGCTTGTGATTTTCGCACATTGATTTTGTATCCTGAGACTTTTCTGAAGTTGCTTATCAGCTTAAGGAGTTTTAGGGCTGAGACAATGGGGTTTTCTAAATATAGATGCCATCTGCAAACAGAGACAATTTGATTTCCTCTCTTCCTATCGGAGTACCCTTTATTTCTTTCCCTTGCCTGATTGCCCTGCCCAGAACTTCCAATACTATGTTGAATAGGACTGGTGAGAGAGGGCATCCTTGTCTTGTGATGGTTTTCAAAGATAATGCTTCCAGCTTTTGCCTATTCAGTATGATATTGGCTATGGGTTTGTCACAAATATCTCTTCTTATTTTGAGATATGTTCCATCAATACCTAGTTTGTTGAAAGTTTTTAACGTGAAGTGATGTTGAATTTTATCGAAGGTCATTTCTCCATCTATTGAGATAGTCATGTGGTTTTTGTCATTAGTTCTGTTTATGTGATTATGTTTATTGATTTGCATATGTTGAATCAGCCTTGCACCCCAGGGATGAAGTGGACTTGATCATGGTGGATAAGCTTTTTGATGTGCTACTGGATTTGGTTTGCCAGTGTTTTATTGAGGATTTTCGCATGGATGTTCATCAGGGATATTGGCCTGAAGTTTTCTTTTATTGTTGTGTCTCTGCCAGGTTTTGGTATCAGGATAATGCTGGCCTCATAAAATGAGTTAGGGAGGAGTCCCTCGTTTTCAATTTTTTGGAATAGTTTCAGAAGGAATGGTACCAGCTCCTCTTTGTACCTCTGGTAGAATTCAGCTGTGAATCTGTCTGGTCCTGGGCTTTATTTGGTTCGTAGGCTATTAATTACTGCCTCAATTTCAGAACTTGTTATCAGTCTATTCAGGGATTTGACTTCTTCCTGGTTTAGTCTTGGGAGGATGTATGTGTCCAGGAATTTATCCATTTCTTCTAGATTTTCTAGTTTATTTGCATAGAGGTGTTCATAGAATTCTCTGATGGTAGTTTGTAATTCTGTGGTGTCAGTGGTGATATCCCCTTTATCATTTTTATTGTGTCTATTTGATTCTTCTCTCTTTTCTTCTAGATAGGTAGCAGTCTATCTATTTTGTTATTTTTTTCAAAAAACGAGCTCCTGGATTCATTGATTTTTCGAAGGGTTTTTCACGTCTCTATCTCCTTCAGTGCTGCTCTGATCTCAGTTATTTCTTGTCTCCTGCTAGCTTTTGGATTTGTTTGCTCTTGCTTATCTAGTTATTTTAATTGTGATGTTAGGGTGTCGATTTGAGAACTTTCCAGCTTCCTGATGTGGGCATTTAGTACTATAAATTTCCCTCTTAACACTGCTTTAGCTGAGTCCCAGAGATTCTGGTACATTGTCTCTTTGTTCTCATTGGTTTCAAAGACCTTCTTGATGTCTGCCTTAATTTCATTATTTACCCAAGAGTCAATCAGGAGCAGGTTATTCAATTTCCATGTAGTTTGTGATTTTGAGAGAGTTTCTTAATCCTGAGTCCTAATTTGATTGCACTGTGGTCTGAGAGACTGTTTGTTATGATTTCTTTTATTTTGCATTTGCTGAGGAGTATTTTACTTCCAATTATGCAGTCAATTTTAGAATAAGTGCCATGTGGCACTGAGATGAGTGTATATTCTGTTGATTTGGGATGGAGAGTTCTGAAGATGTCTATTAGGTCCACTTGGTCCAGAGAGGAGCTCAGATCCTGAACGTCCTTGTTAATTTTGTGTCTCATTGATTTGTCTAATATTGACAGCAGGATGTTAAAGTCTCCCAATATTATTGTGTTGGAGTCTAAGTCTCTTTGTAGGTCTCTAAGAACTTATTTTATGAATCTGGGTGCTCCTGTATTGGGTGCATATATATTTAAGATAGTTAGCTCTTCTTGTTGCACTGATCCCTTTATCATTATGTAATGCTCTTCTTTATCTTTTTTTTAATCTTTGTCAGTTTAAAGTCTATTTCATCAAAGACTAGGATTGCAAATCCTGCTTTTTTGTTTGTTTTGTTTGTTTGTTTTTTGCTTTCCATTTGCTTGGGAAATTTTCCTCCATCCCTTTATTTTGAGCCTTGTGTGTCTTTGCACATGAGATGGGTCTCCTAAATACAGCATACTGACAGGTCTTGACTCTATCCAATTTGCTGGTCTGTGTCTTTTAATTGGGACACTTAGCCCATTTACATTTAAGGTTAATATTCTTATGTGTGAATTTGATCCTGTCATCATGATGCTAGCTGGTTATTTTGCACACTAGTTGATGCAGTTTCTTTATAGTGTCATTGGTGTTTATACTTTGGTGGGTTTTTGCAGTGGCTGATGCCAGTTTTTCCTTTCCATATTTAGTGCTTCCTTCAGGAGCTCTTGCAAGGCAAGCCTGGTGGTGATGAAATCCCTTAGTATCTGCTTGTCTGGAAAGGTCTTTATTTCTCCTTTGTGTATGAAGCTTAGTTTGGCTGGATATGAAATTCTGGGTTGAAAATTCTTTTCTTTAAGAATGTTGAATACTGGCCCCCACTCTCTTTTGGCTTGTAGGGTTTCTGCTGAGAGATCTCCTGTTACCTACAAATGGGTTTCCCCTCGTAGGTAATCTGACCTTTCTCTCTGGCTTCTCTTAACATTTTTTCCTTCATTTCGACCTTGGAGAATCTGATGATTATGTGTCTTGGGGTTGATCTTCTCATGGAGTATCTTAGTGGTGTTCTCTGTATTACCTAAATTTGAGTGTTGGTCTGTCTTGCTAGGTTGGGGAAGTTCTCCAGGATAACATCCTGAAGTGTGTTTTTCAACTTGGTCCATTCCCCCCGTCTCTTTCAGGTATTCCAGTCAATCATAGGTTTGGTCTTTTTACATAGTCCCATATTTCTTGGAGGTTTTCTTTGTTCCTTTTCATTCTTTTTTCTCTAATCTTGTTTTCATGCCTTATTTCAACAAGATGGTCTTTAAACTCTGATATCCTTTCTTCCACTTGATTGATTTGGTTGTTGATACTTGTGTATGCTTCACGAAGTTCTTGTGTTGTGTTTTTCAACTCCATCAGGTAATTTATGCTCCTCTCTAAACTGCTTATTCTAGTTTGCTGTTCCTGTCACCTTTTATCAAGGTTCTTAGCTTCCTTGCATTGGGTTAGAACATGTTCCTTTAGCTCAGCGAAGTTTGTTATTACCCACCTTCTGAAGTCTACTTCTGTGAATTCGTCCATCTCATTCTCCATCCTGTTTTGCACCCTTGCTGGAGAGGTGTTGCAATCATTTGGAGAAGACTTTTGGAATTTTTAGCATTTTTGCACTGATTTTGGAATTTTTAGTGTTATTGCACTGCTTTTTCCTCATCTTCGTGGATTTTCCTACCTTTGATCCTTGAGGCTGATGACCTTCGCATTGGGTTTTATGGGAGGCCTTTTTTCTTGATGTTGTTGTTGTTGTTGTTGTTGTTGCTTTCTGTTTGTTGATTTTCCTTCTAATAGTCAGGCCCCTCTTCTGCAGGTCTGCTGCAGTTTGCTGGAGGTCCACTCCAGGCCCTGTTCACCTTGGTATCACCAGTGGAGGCTGCAGATCAACAGAGATTGCTGCCTGCTCCTCTCTCAGGAAGCTTTGTCCCAGAGGGGCACTGGCCTGATAACCAACCGGAGCTCCCCTGTGTGAGGTGTCTGTCAACCCCTGTTGGGAGGTCTCTCCCAGTCAGGAGGCATGGGGATCAGGTACCTGCCTGAGGAGGCAGTCTGTCCCTTAGCAGAGCTGGTGCGTTGTGCTGGGAGAATCCACCTTGTCAGGATCAGCTGCTCTCTTCAGAGCTGGCAGAAAAGATGAAGTCTGCTGAACCTTGGACCACAGCTGCCCCTCCCCTCAGGTGCTCCGACCCAGGGAGATGAGAGTTTTGTCTATAAGCCCCTGACTGGAGTTGCTATTTCATTTCCTGCACAGATGTCCTGCCCAGGGAGGAGGAATCAAGAGAAGCAGTCTGGCCACAGCCAATTTGCTGCACTGTGTTGAATTCCACCCAGTCCAAACCTCTCAGTCTCCTTAGCACTGTCAGAGGAAAACTGCCTACTTAAGCCACAGTAATGGTGGTGGTCACCCCTCCCCGCACCAAACTCAATCGTCCCAGTCCAACTCCAGACTGCTGTCCTGGCAGTGAGAATTTCAAGCCAGTGGTTCTTAGCTTGCTGGGATCTGTGGGAATGAGACCCACTGAGCAAGACCTCTTGGCTCCCTGGCTTCAGCCCCCTTTCCAGAGAGTGTAAGGTTCTCCTGTCTTACTGGAGTTACAGGCACTGCTGGAGTTTGAAAAAACTCCTGCAGCTCAGTGCCTGACCAAATAGCCGCCCAATTTTGTGCTTGAAACCCAGAGCCCTGGTGGTATAGGCTCAGATTGCAAAAATCCACGGGAAAAGCACAGTACGCTGGGTGGGTAGCACAGTCCCTCACCGCTTCCCCTGGCTGGGGTACTTCCCAGATGAAGCAGCTCCGCGTACTTCCCAGATGAAGCAACACCCTACCCTGCTTCTGCTCACTCTCCATGGGTTGTATCCACTGCCTAACCAATCCCAGTGAGATGAACTGGGTACCTCAGTTGGAAATGCAGAGATCACCCACCTTCTGCATTTGTCTTGCTGGGAGCTGCAGACTGGAGCTGTTTCTATTTGGCCATTAGCCCCTCTGCAAATCAATTTTCAAAGCATGCAGTGTTGCACAATGACAGTTTAAAATGATTCTTTTTGTTCATAAAACTTTCGATAGTAATAAAGTTACTATTACTTTAATAGTAATAAAGTTATTAAATAAAGTAATAGCAAGAAAACTATTACTGTTAGTTGTCAGACTGCTGTGGTAGGACAAGTCAGGGTATTCAGTATCTATTCACAAAGTTGACAGTGATTAAGTTCACTAGAGTGACATTCACCATTGATAGTATAAATTCAGTAAGACACGATAAATCAAAATATTTTCTGCAAAATACCTGCCAATTAATAATACAATGAACAAATATAGCTTTAAATATCTCACATTTTCAGAAGCTTTGTAAATTTGTCTAATTAAATCTATTTCTTCTTCATGTATTATTTTTGCTGCCTTCATTTATATAATAACACATCTTAGCAGATTCCACTTCAGCTTGTACTGAGTTAGTATTTTCTTAAATTATTTGAAAAATTATTTTCCTTTAAATGTTTCACGCAAACTATTTCTTCAGTCTCCTAAAACTTGGTATTGACTTTTCAGATAAATAGCTGAACAGGATGGTAACATCTGTCAACTTGCTAATAACCAAAGAAATGTGTTCAATATTGTTCGTCTTGTTTTTTAATTAAATAGCGATATTGTTCCAAATGTCTTCAACTCTTTTAGGCAGCTGTTCTCACCAAAAGAGAGAAACTTTTGACTAGTTTATGACTCTAAACTATAAACTTACTAATAGTGATAAGCAAATTTATTTTCCCCAAACACAATTTAATTAACTTACCATCAGTAAGTGACTTTTCTTGCTAAGTTTACAAATGACTAATAAAAATTTTATTTTACTTGCAACTTCATTTTGTTTTCATTGTTGTGAAAATTTCTGTTCAGATGAGATTTTTTTTTTTTTAGTTTTTTAAAAATTCTTCTTGACCATTGCTTTCCTGTGCATTGGGAATATCATGATGAGCATTTGTTCTGGTAGTGCTATTATTCATTATAGTCTTTTAGTAAATCTGTATTGTCATTGAATAATAAACACAATGTTTGGCCTCTAATTCAATAATAAAATCATTCACACTCCACTGTGCTTCAAAACTGTGGAATTCTGTGTTAGTTTCCTATGGCTGCTATAATGAATTACCACAAACTTAGTGGATTAAAACAACACAAATATATTTTTTCCTACAGTTCTTGAGTCAGAAGTCAGAAATGAGTCTCAGGGGCTAAAATCAAGATGTCAGCAGGGTTAGTTTCTTTTGGAGTCTCCAGGGTAAATCTGTTCTTTATGTCTTCCCACTTCTAGAGGCTGCTCGAATACCTTGGTCTGTGTCTGGCATCACTACCCTCTCTGCTTTCATCATCATATTGCCTTCTCTTTCTGTCTGACTTTCCTATGTCCCTCTTATAACAACCCTTGTAATTATATCAGATATACGCAGATAACTCAGAATATCCTCCCCATCTCAAAATCCTGAATTTGATCATAGCTGCAAAGTCCCTTTTATATAAAGTATATATATAAAGTAATATACAGGTTCTATAAATAAGGACATGGACACCTTTCAGATATCCAGCCTACCACACACTTGAAGTTCACTTTTCTTTTCTCATTTTAACATAATAGGTATGTGCTGATAATGAAACGTAAATATAGATGACATTGAATAATATGCATTTTGAAATGCTGTCAAGTTATAGCTACATCATGGCAACTTGTAGTACAGGGAGCATGATGAGAAGAGAGCCTTTCTTGCAACTAGTTAGCTCGGGACTTGTAGCATGAAAGCAGCTACAGATAATATGTAAATGAATAAATATGATTGTGTCTCACATTGAAATTTAAATTTCACATAATTTTTACATCATGAAATATTAATCTTCTTTTGATTCTTTTAAATCATTGATAAAGTATAAAAACCATTCCAATCAGGCAGGCTGTAAAAAAATAGATGACAGGCTGCTTTGGCCATAGACTCCTGCCTCCTGGCATTAAACCAACAGGTAGCACAACAACCAGACAATCCACAGACGTATTTAGACCACCAAGTGGTTAAAAATAATAATTTGATACTTATAAATCAGAAAAGACACATGAAAACCTGTCTTTCTGTCTCCTTTTGTAAAATCTGAATATCTGGCAACCCTAGGCCCACATGACAGTATTCCCACAATGCAAAAAATTTACCACTTTTGTTTGAACATAAACTTTCCATCTGACCTACTTCGATCTTATATGACTTTGAGTTTGTGACACAAATTTCTTATCTTCCTAAGTTTTTTTGTTGAATTCTTCAAAGAATTTCCTTCTGGGCCATAATTTCTCAATCCTCTGTCAATGCAACCCCTTTCCTCTGTGCTGGTTTCATTCTCTAGATAAAGAATTAAGTATGGTCTGTGCTAAGTAAATAAAGAATTGCATTTTGTATTGGGTGCTGTATTAGTCTATTTTCACACTGCTATAAAGAACTGCTATAAAGATCTGGGTTTAATTGACTCACAGTTCTGTATGGATGAGGAGGCCTTAGGAAACTAACAATCATGGTGAAACGCAAAGGGGAGAAAACTTATACAATCATGGCGAAAGGCAAAGGGGAAGCAAGGCACCTTCTTCACAAGACAGCAAGGAGGAGAACGAATGCAGGAGGAACTACCAAACACTTATAAAACAATCAGATCTCATGAGAACTCACTCACTGTCACAAGAACAGCATAGGGGAAATGCCCCCATGATTTAATTACTGCCACCTGGTCTTTCCCTTGACACGTGGGGATTACTGGGATTACGGGGATTACAATTCAAGATGTGATTTTTGGTGGGGACACAGTCAAACCATATCAGGTGCCTTTTCATTTGGAACCCAATGTAAAATGCAATTCTTTATTTACTCAGTACAGACCCTAAAGAAGTGGTTGTTAACTCTAGCTGTATATTAAAATTGCTTGGGAACACTTTGGGGAGCAGTTGCAGCACTTGAGTCTTCTAAACTAGTTAGGGGATTTGGTCCTAGAGTCAATATTTAATGTACCCCAGGTGATTTTTAATGTAAAACCAGTTTTGAGAACCACTGAATTAGAGCAATAACACTACATCATCATCTCTTACTCTGGGCTTCGTACATTCAAACCAGTTTTGAACGTTTAAACTGAAAAGCAAATATCCAATAAACTTTTATGCTTCTAGAATAGCTAAAAATTATGAAACATTTCAGTTAAATTTTTGTCATTTTATTTATTTTTATTCAACGAGAACATGTTAAGTATCTACTATTTTCCATGCACCAGGCTTGAATAGATAGTTGCCCTGAGAATGGTTTAGTTAATTCTCATTTCAATTTGCTAACCTGTACTGAATTTATACTGCCTTAGTTGCAGCCTTCTATTGGACATTTACCTGTGTGGCAGACTTTGTGCCAAGCATGCTTCATGAATTTCTCAGTTTGTTCTTATACATAGCAACATACGTGTGTGTGTGTGTATGTGTGTCTGTGTGTGTGTTCTTATCCTCTTATCCTCTCCAGAATACAAATGATGATCCTGAGGCTTGATGGGGTTAACAACTTCTCCCTGGTTTCACAGCTAATAATTTATAAAAGCTGGAATTTGAACCAAGATTCCAGAGCCAAACTCTCTACCACTCTGCTAACCTGCTTTATCATGTATTAAAATCTAAATCATACTAAATCTAATGTGACATTTTTAATTATATAACATATCTTAGGGTCAAACAGTGCCTTAGGCTCACTTCTGAACCACAATAATTATTCATTGAGAAACCATACATTCTGGTTGGTCTGGGACACAACTGGTTTATGCCTATTGGGATACAACTGGTTTATGCACAACATATCAATAGACATGCTTTCACCCTCTAAAGTGTCCTGGTTTAGACAATAAATTATACAGTCATCTACTTTTACAAGAGGATAGTCAAGTACAGTGCCAGTAGACTGCAGGCACTCAAACTTTGTTTTGTTGTTTAACGAGTAAAGGAATGATGGTGAAGGTAAGAATTTATGCTCTGCCTATGGCTAGGTAAGCTGTTTATGTTTAAGAAAAGTTGCCCACAGTAGTGTGTTTCTTCATCATGAGCTCTTCTCAAAACCTCAGTGTAAAAAACACCTAAATATTTGAATACTCAGAATGGTAACGTTTCACAATTAATGGGGAAAAGTTGCTTTAGTTATGACTGCCTCTTTTCATCAATGAAATAAAAGTTATTCACTAGCATTAAATTTTAAACATGGCTAATTTTATAAGCTTTTTGCCCCCTGACTATACTTATGCTGTTCTTAGAATTTCCCATGTGAGACAAGGGATTTAAATACATGACTTCTTCCTGTACAGTGGTCAAAGAGACAACTCAGTAGAGATGGAAGTGTTTTCATTCACCTGTGGCCTTCTGTCCTGGACGATGTTCAACACTTTCATTATAGTGTGAGAAGTCATATGGTTTGGGTCTGTGTCCCCACCCAAATCTCATTTTAAATCATAATCCTCCATGTTGGGGGTGGGGCCTGGTAGGAGATGATTGGATCCTCTGGGCAGATTTCCCCCTTGGTGCTGTTCTTGTGATAGTGAGTTCTCATGAGATCTGGTCACTTAAAAGTGTGTGGTACCTTCCCCCTTCTCTCTTCATCTTGCTCTGGCCATGTGAAATGCTGGCTCTCTCTTCGCCTTCCACCATGATTGTAAGTTTCCTGAGGCCTCCCCAGAAGCCAAGCAGATCCAGCAGCATACTTCCTGTACAACCTGAAGACCAATGAGCCTATTAAAGCTGTTTTCTCTATAAGTTACCCAGTCTCGGGTATTTCTTTAAGGCAGTGCAAGAATAGACTAGTACAGTAGAGATGGAAGTTTTTCATTCACCTGTAGCCTTCTGCCCTGGACCATGTTGAACACTTCCACTGTAGCGTGAGATGTGGCCAGGTCTCAGGATGTAAGCTTACCACCACTAAACAACAGCAAACTAAAGAGGTTTGCTGTTGATTGTTCCAATCATTCCTCATAACTCATCTTACAAGTTATTAGACCATTTATAAAAGGATCATGCAAAAGCACAATCAGGGTATTTTTAAAAATTATATAGGCTAGATTGAAGGTGAACTTGTGGCTGTATTTATTCATGTTACAGGTGTTACAACAAAATGATGCACTTTTCCACAGTTTTAACAGTGTCAATGATGCAAATATTTTTCCCCACATCACACTTCCTTCTCCAAAATTATCTACATTCTTATTTGACTTACATTTTCTACCCTGTGACTACAGTTACATATATATTAAAAAGTAATAAAAAATTGTTCCCAATTGAAAAAATAATACAGAAAGATACGTTTCTCTCGTCGCTTCTGATTAGCTCTAATCTGGTTCTCCAGAAGGAAAGGACATGACATTGAACATTGAATCTCTCTATTCAAAAAGCTGATCCTTAATAGTGCTGAGGAAAAAAAGTGATTCTTTTGATCTTGTATTTTAATCTTAAATTTTAATTTGCACCATAAAATTTTAATGACTGTCCTCTAGCTTTCAAAGTGACTAGAATTAAGTATTTTGCACATGCTGCATATTACATATGTAACATCAAATCCTTTTGTATCTGCAAAAGCTTTGAAGACTGCTTATTAAATTAGTAATAACCACCAGTCAAGGGCTGTCAACCTTTTTGTACATTCATGAGACTTGGTCACGCATCAAAAATGGACGTTGAACTTCTTTTGTTCACAAGCAGCGTATAATGATATGACCATGGTTAATAAACTCCATGTTTCACATGGAAATGTAAATCACCATATCTCTTGCTTTTCCAGGCTCTGTGAATTACAAATGAATAAAGATGCTGATCAATTGCTTATATTTTCCAGAAGGTTGTTAACCAAGTTCTAACACCACAAAAATAGGGCTAGTTCTGAGCAACATGGCCCTATCCCTATTATCCTAAACTAAAGCAAAACTAATATTTGCTTTTTCATTTTATGTGAAGACTAGGATTTAAAATTAAAGAATACAGCTTTAAGAAATTAGACCCCCCATATCCCTTGAGTGCATGTGAGAGAAGATGAGTCTGAGTATGTTTATTTACAACTCAATTTGGAAGCAAACACTAAAAGATATTGATGTTCAAAACAATTGGCAAACTTTTTTTTCAAAAAAGTCTGCTGTTGTTTATTGGTTCACAAGGAAAATACACGGAGCACTTTCTATATGTTATGCACTGCACTAGGAGCTGAGGACACATAAAATGTTACAAAACAAGGAGTTTTACCCAGTAATCCATGGTTTACTAGAGAACAGACACATGGAATCAAATAGCCACATGAAAGTATGATGTGTGAAAGCATGGAGGAAAGGCAATAGGCTAGAAGAAAGGTGCAGGGGCTCTTCCTCAAGGAGGTAGGATGCTCCAGTAAGGACCTGAAACATAAGGAGGAGCTCACCAGGCAGATGGTGGGGCCAAGGCATTCCAAGCAGACCTCCAGCAAATAAAAAAACTTACAGAGCATGGAATGTAAGGATCGTTAAGGGATTTGAGTTATTCAGTACTGATAGAGGACAAGTGGTAGAAATAGAAGATGATGCTGGAGATGAATTCAAGATTCTACTGTGGGGGTGTGTGTGTGTGTGTGTACATGCACACACACATGAATATGGATAAGTTAGATATTAGTTCCTGAGAATTAAAATGGCTACCTTAACTATTTTGTGTATACTGAAAACATAATCATGGAAGGAAAAAGGGAATACAAAATTGCTGTTATATCCTCTTCCCACACTCAATGCCTCGACACTCTTTCTTCCCAAGACAAATAGAAGCAAACATGTTCTTGACCCAAATAAGGCATTCAACAATCAAAATCCACTAGTGATCTGGCAAAATACAAATTATAATAGACTGAACTCTTTACTATCATGATGATTAAGATTAATTATTGATTCAAGAAATTGCCTGAAATACTTTGTTTATTGGGTTATAATTTATACATAGTAAAATTGGATCTTTTTAGTGTAAAGTTCTATGAGTTAGAAAAACACATATAGTTGTACAACTTCCAACACAATCAAACTATAGTACAGTCCCACCTCTCCCCTCAATTTTTTGTGTCCCTTTATAATCACTCCCTTCCCTACCTTTCCCTAGCCTCTAGCCAATGACAACAACTGGTTCGTTTTCTGTCTTCTAGGCTTGCATTTCCAGAATGTAATATAAATGCAATCACAGTTTGTCATCTTTTGAGTCTGTTTTCTTCCATTTAGCTTAATGCATGTGAGATTTATCGATATTGTGCATGTATCAATACCTCATTGATTTTCATTGCTGAGTAGTATTCTATTGCATTGATGCATCACACAATTTATCAATTCACCAGTTTAAAGGCATGGCGTTATTACTAGATTTAGTTAATCATTAATAAAGCCACTATAAACATTACACAAAAGTTTGAAGGTGAACATAAGTTTTCATTTCTCTTATATAAGAATTTTGGAGGGAGATTTCTGGGCCATACAGTATGTTTTTAACTGTATAAGTAACTGACAAACTATTTTCCAAAGTGGCTATACCATTTTTCATTCTACCAGCAATATGTGAGAATTCCAATTCTTCTGCATCCTCACCATTACTGGGTTTTATCAAATTTGATTAAGCAGTTTTAGCAACCACTTATCATGTTGTAGTCTTAATTTGTATTTCCCTAATGACTAATGATGTTGAACATCTTTTTAGATCCTGTTTTCTATCTATATGTCTTTTTTGGTGAAGTGTCTGTTAAAAACTTCTGCCCATATATTTAAATGGGCTGTTTTATATTATTGCACTTTGGAAGTCCTTTACATACTTCTAATACAAATCCATTATCAGATTTGTGTTTTGCAATGATTTATCTCAGCCCAAAGATTTTTGTTTTCTTAGTGTCTTTCACAGAGAGTTTTTAATCTTGATGAAGTCCAATTTATCATTTTTCTTTTATTAATTATTGTTTTGATGTCATACCTAAGAAATATTTGCCTAAGCCAAGATCACAAAGATTTTCTTCTATTTTTCTTTATAAAAGTTTTATGGTTTTAGGTTTTAAGTTTATGTCTAGGAACGATTTTGAGTTATTTGCATGTAAGATGCAAGGTGTGAGTCAGGCTTTTTTTTTTCTCTTAGCACATAGATATCCTATTATTCTAGCACCATATTTTGAAAAGATACTTATTTCTCCATTGATCTTTAGCACCTTTGTCTAAAATTAATTGGCTATATAGATAGGACTGTTTTGGTACTCCTTGATATACTTTTTTTAAAAATGAGACAAAGAAAATGATAGAACTCACTAGTACTTAAAATCTATGAAGCAAGCTACCTAAAATGTACATGGAGAACAAGAAGCCCAAATAGATACTGGAGGAGATAGACAGAAAGACATTTGACAGAACACTGAGGTCTCTGAAATTATCAGATGCCTGAGATGATAACACAGAGCCATTTTTCTTTGCGAAGCTGGTATTTCCAAGTATCTGGGCCACTCCTCTTTATTAGAAATATCAGGTTAGATTCTTTTTCTATGGCTTCCCTGACTTAAATTGAAGCTGACACATTACCCAGAAAATCAGTGGACAGTAGGATTTGACCCACTGTGGCCAGATCTATTAGCAGCCGGCATGCACCTGAGTACCATAGGATGAATAAGGAATAAAGACGTGCACATCTCCATGCACAGATCTTGCAAGATGTTTTTTTTTTCCTCTCTCCTAACTCATTTTACACACACCTGTAGCACAGCCTCTCAAAGGGTGCTCAACTGAAAGGAAATTTTCAGATTTAAAGCCTCTGTTCTTAAGCAACCGTTTTTGATAGTTTAACTGCCCATATCCAAATCCCCAGCAAACTTCTAACTGCACGCCATATTATTTTGTGTGGTCAAGGACATAATTCATATAAAAGTCATCTCTCTCTTTCACAGGCTGTAATTCTCCTTTAATTAGATTGTAATTAAAACCAAATAAGGAAACATGCAGATGAATAACTTCACAAGTTTTTCTTTCTCCTGGAAAATAGTTATTTTTTCTTTATTAATCAAGCCTAAAATAGATTCAGAAAATGATTTTGTGCATTTTGATAGTAAACTGCTACCATGTGTATGTATGTGTGTCTTTTCCCCTAAAAGACTCTCGCACAGAAAGCATTTTAATTTTCCATGGGATTGCTATTTTGACCTCTGAGACCTTGCAAAGTAAAGTATTTATGATCTTGGGCTTTTTTATGGTATTGTTCCAATATTTTTGTAACATTTGTATTTCTTGCTGATGTTTTTGGCATTAAAAATCACTCAAGCTGTGCTGAAATATAATGGTATTCACTGAACCATACCATGGAAGGATAATTCAGCTCAGTTAGGTTATTCTAGCTCATCATGTACACAAAGGATTGAAAGAAATTGTAGAAGACTCTCAGTTCTCTTCATAGGCAGCATTGAGTCTTTTTTTTTCCCTCTCTAATAACTTGACATAGGAAAACCTTCACTTGAATACAGAAATACCTGGTTTCGAGTCTTTGGAGCAAACCAAAATAACAACACAATGGCCCAAGGTATGAGGAAGCAAAGTACTGGTGAACAGTTACTCTAGATCACAAATTTCCTTTACCTGTGACCAGACAAAAATTATACCTCAACAAATAATGAGCTTTCATTATCAATTTCAACACATCCCTATGCAAGTGATATAGTGCTAAACTTCATTAGACTAGGGAAATATGCTATTACAGATACAAACCAGAGATGATTTCGTTCCAGATATTTAAGTTGTCCCTGACTATGGATATCCTAATACCTGAGTGTGATTGCTATGCTTGGCCATTTTCTCTTTTTTTTTTTTGAAATGTATGTATCAAGACTAGATCAATGCAGAGCCTTTCCATTTCTTGTAATACTCAGCCTGAGATGTAAATTATAATAGCATTCAATATTATTTAAGCTTTTGTATATTTTGTCTTTTGGTTCACTGACCATTCATGTTTGGCCTTGATTATACCACATAAACACCTAAGGGATGAAGTACAAAAGCAGACTGGTCAAATAACTAATATTTACATGTTTAATGCATTTGTGTGTATATATATCCAGTACACATATATGTTTTCAATTATACAGACCAAATATGTTTTGAACTGTAAATGATTGAGACCTTAAATTTAGTGTACCCATCTGATAAAAGTCATAAGCACCTACTAAAAATGAAAAACGGATCTTTCAACTTTACTCCCTATAGATAAGTAAAAGTAAATATTATTGCGATATTTAAATGTGTAGAACTCTTAAAAATGCATGAGCTCTGGAATCAGACAAACCTATATTAAAAGGAGCCACTTCTGCCTAGCTGCTGGGTGACTTTGGACATGTTTCTTAGTCTCTATAAAGCTCAATTTTATCATCTGCAAAATGGGTATAGTAATCATTCCGATTCCAGTTGAGCTGCTATAGCATAGACTATAAAATAACATTGACTAAAACAAAATAGAAGTTTATTTCTCAAATAACACTTTGAGTACAATACTCTAATATAACAGCTCTATGGTACCAGAGTGTTGCTCTGCCATTTTCAACATATAATTTCTATATTTTAGTCAAAAACTGCTGTCATTATTATGTACATATACCAACTAGTGGGAAAATTAATAATGGAAGAGAAGATAAGGTACATTATAAAAATGATCACCATTCATCATTCTTCCTTGTATCTATGGCCCTTCACAGTGTGACTTTACAGCAACTCCCATAAATAGTTTACTTTCCCAGCCCTTGCCATATGATTACTTCAGTTAAGAGAATGCAGCACAAGTGAGGAGCTCTGAATCTAGGCCTCCAGAGCCTTTGTACCCCTTCCCTTGCCCTCTTGGTATCTTGACAGCCACTGTGTAAACAAGACCAGGTTAGTTCTCTCAATTAAGTAACAAACCCTCATTGTCCCAGCCAATGGTCACTTCCCAGCCAATCTTACAGCTGATCACAGATGCATACGTGTATTAGTCTGTTCTCACACTGCTAATAAAGACATACCTGAAACTGGGTAATTTATAAAGGAAATAGGTTTAAGTGACTCAGAGTTCAGCATGGCTGGGGTGGCCTCAGGAAACTTACAATCATGAAAAAGGGGAAGCAAACATGTTCTTCTTCACATGGAGGCAGCAAGGAGAAGTGCAGAGTGAAGAGTGGGGAAAGCCCCTTATAAAACCATCAGATCTTGTGAGAACTCACTCAGTATCATGAGAATAGCAAGGAGGTAACCAACCCCATGATTCAATTACCAACCATGGGCTCCCTCCCATGACATGTGGGGATTTGGGGAACTATCATTCAAGATGAGATTTGGGTGAAGACACAGCCAAACCATATCATTCTGCCTCTGGCCCCTCCCAGGTCTCATGTCCTCACATTTCAAAACATAGTCATGTCTTCCCAACAGTCCCCCAAAGTCTTAACTCATTCCAGCATTAATTCAAAAGTCCAAGTCCAAAGTCTCATCTGAGACAAGGCAAGTTCCTTTCACCTGTGAGCCTGTAAAATCAAAAGCAAGTTAGTTACTTCCTAGATACAAAGTGGGTACAGATATTGGGTAAATACACCCATTCCAAATGGGAGAAATTGGCCAAAATTAAAGGGCTATAGTCCCCATGTAAGTCTGAAATCCACTGGGGCAGTCAAATCTTAAAGCTCCAAAATGATCTCCTGTGGCTCCATGTCTCATATCTACGCTAATACATAAGGCAGGTTTCCACAGGCATGGCCAGCTCCACCCCTGTGGCTTTGTAGGGTACAGCTCCTCTCCTGGCTGCTTTCAAGGGTTGGCACTGAGTGTCTGCGACTTTTCCAGGAAGATGGTGTAAGCTGTCAGTGGATCTGCCATTTGGGGTCTGGAGGACAGTGACTGTCTTTTCACAGTCCCACTAGGCAGTGTGCCAGTGGGGATTCTGTGTGTGGGTTCTGACCCCACATTTCCCTTCCATACTACCCTAGCAGAGCTTCTCCATGAGGGCTCTGCCCCTGCAGCAAACTTCTGCCTGGACATCCAGGCATTTCTATACTTCCTCTGAAATCTAGGCAGAGGTTCCCAAACCTCAATGCCTGACTTCTGTGCACCCACAGGCTTAACACCAAGTGGGAGCTGCCAAGGCTTGAGGCTTGCACCCCTTGAAGCCACAGCCCAAGCTATACCTTGGTTCCTTCTAGCCATGTCTGGAGTGGCTGGGATGCAGGGCACAAAGGAGGGGGTCCTGGACCTGGCCCAGGTAACCATTTTTCCCTTATAGGCCTATGGGTCTTTGATGGGAGAGTCTGCCACAGAGGTCTCTAACATGCCCTGGAGACATTTTCCCTGTAGTCCTGGCAATTAGCTTTTGGCTTCTTGTTACTTATGCAAATTTCTGCTGCCAGCTCGAATTTCTGCCCTGAAAAAGAGTTTTTCTTTTCTATTGCATCACCAGGCTGCAAATTTTCCAAACTTTTATGGTCTGCTTCCTCTTGAATGCTTAACCACTTAGAAATTTCTTCTGCCAGATACCCTAAATCATCTCTCTCAAGTTCAAAGTTCCACAGATCTCTAGGACAGGAGCAAAATGCTGCCAGTCTCTTTGCATAGCAAGAGTGATCTTTACTCCAGTTCCCAACAAGTCCCTCATCTTCATCTGAGACCACCTCAGCCTGGACTTTATTGTTTATATCACTATCAGCATTTGGTCAAAGCCATTCAACAAGTCTCTAGGAATTTCCAAACTTTCCCACATCTTGCTGTCTTCTGAGCCCTCCAAGTCTCTAGGAAGTTCCAAACTTTTCCACATTTTCCTATCTTCTTCTGAGCCTTCCAAACTGTTCCCGCCTCTGCCTGTTACTCCGTTCCAAAGTCAATTCCACATTTCGGCGTATCTTTACAGCAGCTCCCCACTACGTGGTACTAATTTACTGTATTAGTTTGTGCTTATGCTGCTAATAAAGATATACCTGAGACTCAATAATTCATAAATGAAAGACGTTTAATTGTCTCGCAGTTCCACAGGGCTGGGGAGGCCTCCCCAGGAAACTTACAATCATGGCAGAAGGGGAAGCAAACACATCCTTCTTCACATGGTGGCAGCAAGGAGAAGTTCAGAGTGAAGAGGGGTAAAAGCCCCTTATGAAACCATCAGATCTCATGAGAACTTATTCACTATCACAGGAATAGTATGGGGGTAATCACCCCCATGATTTATTACCTGCTACTCGCACCCTCCCAGGACATGTGGGCATTACAGGAACTACAATTCAAGATGACATTTGAGTGCGGACACAGTCAAACCATATCAATACATTTAGCTATTGCCAAAACAATCCATCAGTAGATCCCAGCCCAAGTTGCCAACATGCATAATTATGAGTGAAAAATACATTGTTGTTATAAACCACTACATTTTGGGGTGTTTTGTTAGGCTGAAAGTGATTAAAGGAGAAGGATCATATTCCTTCTAAGGCTATAACCCAGAATCTGCACAGATCCCTTCTCTCGTGCCATTGGTGAGAATTTAGTCATATGTCTATATTAGCTGAAAGGAACGTGGGGAAAGGTAGTCTATTGCTGGTTGTTGACATGTCCAGCTATAACTAGACACATCTCTCTATTAAAGGAAAAAGAGAGGAATCTATATGTGGGGGCAACTGGTGGTCTCTGCCACTTCTACCTATTTTGCTGGTTGTGAATATTAAATGTGAAATAAATGTAATGGTTTTGGCCCAATGACTGTAACCCAGAAAGGTCTCAGTAAATGTTTGCCATCGTTGATATTTAGAATTGGAAATTAATGACATTCGTTTAAAGGGTCACAAAGAATACTCAGAAGTATCAAGTTCTCCATACCTAGTTTTGGTTTGCCCTGATCTTCCAGCAGCCCCTCCCATCTCCCAAACTCAAGTCAGGAACCATATTAGAAGATCCACAGAGGGAACATCAACAGTGACATTGAAACACTGTGTCTACTGATCTGATTCAGACAAAGCCTGGATGTCTATTAGAAAAGATTAGATACATGGCATAAAGCCAGGGGACAGGACTCAAGCAAGTCCTTTCAATTCTATCCTCCATCACTGTATAATAAATAGAGAATGTCACTGAGAAACTGGCAAAAACCAGAGTTGGAAGGGTTTATCTTTCTTTCTCCTTATATTGCTACTAGGAGTTTTGTTAAATAAATATAAAAAGGTAGAGTGTAATAAACTATCTTGGCCTTGAGGAGAGAGGGAATAAAACAGGTGTCCATTTTCTGCAGCCAATTTTTGTCCCTTTCCAATTTTAAAGCAAAAGAAATGAAATACAAGAGCAGAATGAGAGATGGGCTGTGGGAAACTGATAGAAAGGAAACCTAAAGGAAGGCTTATGAAAACAACTTGATAGATGTAAATAACCCCCCCATAAAATGATCATCACTTACCTACCAGTTAGATGATCACCTGACAGTAACCATTGCATTAGTAAGCAGTCATTAAACAAGCATTAGTCATGCACACATTTGCCTGTATTCTGAAATTTGGTGTTTTGAGTTATATCCCCCAGACTACTGGATGGCCTCATACCTGGTAAACAGTTATTACTGTTATAATCTGTGTGAATCATCTCTCTCTCCTTCCAGAGTTGCTGTCAACTCAGAATTTGCCATTACAAGTCAAATCCTGAAACGACCTGAAAAAGTATATCTAAGGTACCCTGGATGGAAGAAAGATCAAATAATCAATAAGTAAAGTGACACATGCACAAAAGAATGAGACAGCAGTGAGATGCAGGGCAAGTGGGGGCCACCCTGTGAGTGGCAGTATTTACAGAATACGTCCACTTGAGATGCAAGAAAGGGTTCGAGGTCAACAACAACAAGAAAAACAGAAAGTCCTGAGAAAGAAGGTTTTGTCAGGAGCCATATTCGTGTATGGCCTCAAAGCTGAGAGTGAAGTGTGCAAAGATGAGCCAGAGAGTACAAACGACTTTCCAAAGGACTTCAGAAATGGGAGAAGCATCGTAGACCGGGACAATGGCACAGAGGAGGGAAGAAAGACAGATGGCCCCCAAACAGCACCTTTAAAAACACTTTTTAAATTCAAAGTGATTAAGAAATGAACACCCATATTACCCATAGTGGTTATCTTTAAAAATGGGACACTGTTAAGATAATCCTATCAAAGGATTAAGAAATAGCAATATAGAGATAGGAGGAATCCAATCAAAGATTAAAGTGTGATGTCCAAGAGATATGTCAGCATTTCCAGGGGGTATACAATGGTGTACTAGTTTCTTCTGAGGGTAATAGATACTACACAAAAACAAAAAATATGAAAAGGGGTAAGTTAAATGTTGTTGAACAGATTTCTTCACTGTCAAGAGTATTCAGAGGAAATGTGCATTGTGAAACTCCAAAAGGGAGGTGTGTGATACATGCATGTCTGTTCCTCCCTCATCACCCCTACTTTTCCTTTTGGGAGCAAAATGCTGCTTGCACTGGGATTTTTTTTTTATCAGAGCGTTCAGTTCATACCACCCTTTTCTAAACTAGTAGATATGGCTGCTCCCTCAGGGTAGTATGTAGATGAGTTTTATAGGGCCTTTCTATGGGAAAGAAAGGGTTTCAGCAGGACATGTATAGGCGGGGCTTCTCTGGTGCTTGCATGGTGGCCTTGCATGTTTCTTCATACATCTCATGTAACATAATGAAATTTTAAATCCCCATCCTTGGGTATGATCTTTAGTATTAAAATGAGGGAGGGGTAACTTTAAGTTGAACTGCGCAGACGGGACCCTGGAGCAGTCCCTAACCCGCTAAACCAGGGACTTGAGGTTAATGGCTTCTTGGGTCTTTTGTTGCTGATTGGCTGGAAGTTGGGTAAGCTACAGCTTGGGTAAGAGGCTTGTTCTTTCTCCTCTAAACCACAGCGAAACAGGAAACCAGACAGCCTGCCTGTCTCAAAATGACCCAGTCTAGGCAAATCGGGTTCTCCCTCTGAGGAATGTGCCACTTTTAGCAGATGGACACAGAGGTAAAAATTAGGGCCATGAAGCATCACTACTTTATTCCTGCTAAGGGGTTCCCCTTCCTTCCCAGGGCCTAGAGGTTCAGGCTTCCTTCAGTGCTCTGAGCTGCCACATATCCTTCCACAGAATTCCACTCAGGCTTGGTAGCCAGAGATCCTTTGTTTGTAATCAAATCACTCTGAGGACAGCAACTTGCAACACTTCACAAATACACTTGAGTAAGGATTTGTTTTGTTTTTTTGGCAAAATAACCCTCTGAATGGGTTATCTGCAGAACACACGCTGCTCTAGGTAATAATAGAGGTCTTTTGTAACATACTAAGGGGACATAAACTGTCCTGGATGCTTATATTTGCTCACTGAAAATCACCAACTAAGGAACAATAATGCATCCCTCTCTATGTGTTTATGCCATAGAGAGGGTTGATATGGCCTTGCTAGTGATGGTGAAGCCACCACACAAAGTCACTGTATTGGCACTAAAACCATCGAGGGTCACAGGACTCCTACTCTGGGGAGAAATGTAATGTCCTTAGTGAAGCACAGAATTTACCAGGGTGTCATATTTCAAACTGACTGCAAAAGGGAACCTTGAGCTTACCACAAGGCTAGAGCTTCCTGGAGAGCAATTAGGCTGGTTTACAGAGCAATCTCCCTCACTCTAGAAGTGATACCAGACGGGGGGCAGGGAAGTGCTGGGTAGAGAAGGGTGGGGTCCCTGGTGAGGGCTCCACCCTCAGGTCTGTGCCCACGGACCTAAATGAGGACAGGCATTTCTGTTTCTGTGCCCAAAATGTTGCCTTTTGGCCCACCACACCCACTATCCTGTGCCCATAAAAACCCTGGACCGTAGCAGGCACACACACAGGCGGCTGGACATTGAGAGGAGCAGAAGAACACACCAGCAGACACCGGCAGGCCAGTGATGACCGAACAACGTGGATGCCAAGGGGAATTCAGCCAGGGGCATTTGGAGGAGAGTTTGGCCACTGGGCAGGATCGACTCCAGGGGAAGACCACCTTCCCACTCCATCCCCCTTCTGGCTCCCCATCCATCTCACTGGGAGCTACCTTCACCACTCAATAAAATCTTGCACTCATTCTCCAAGCCCCCGTGTGATCTGATTTTTCCAGTACACAAGGGAAAGAAACCAGGATACAGAAAGCCCTCTGTCCTTGTGGTAAGGAAGAGGGTCTAATTGAGCTGATTAACACAAGCTACCTGCAGATGGCAAGGCTGAAAGAGCACACTGTAACACACGCCCACTGGGGCTTCAGGAGCTGTGAACACTCAACCCTAGATGTTGCCATGGGGTCGGAGTCCAAAAACACTCCCCACCATCTGCTCATCTGCAAGTTGCCCCTAGGGCTTTGAGCACCAGGGCACTGAAGAAACCGGCCACACCCCTGCCACTGCACGCCCTGTGAGGGAGATAAGGGAACTCTCCTGTTTCAGCAGGGTGTGGAGGGATGGGGGAAGGAGCCCTCATAAGTCTCCTCCCAAAGCCTAGCAATGGAGTGGGATGTTGGTATGTATATTTTTAGAGAAAAAAACAGCTTTTAAATTATATTCATTTAAGAAAAGTAAAATACTCTAATGTAGAGGCAAAACAAAGAAATATCCTTTTACAGGAAATGGGGGCTGGGGGACAAGTGAAAAGAAGGAATAGAAAGATGCTAAAAGCACATACCTAAATCATGTTAACTCTATCTTTGTGTTTCTACACAATTTCTGGAATGACAGGTACAGGAATAGCAATAGCAGTAATATTCACAATAGTAATAGCAAATATTAATACTATGATTTGGGTCGTATTCTATTTACATTACAAACCATTATCCCCAACTACACAGATGACAAAACTGAGGCATGAAAGTAGATTAACTGTCCATAAGCCTGCCTCTTTAACAAATTAACTTCCCCATAGCTAATTATCTTACCCTAAACTAATTGTCTTCTTCTCTACCATACAAAAACATGCAAACATGATATAACTTAGAGTGATCATAGTGATAAAAGAAAGTTGTATATAGGCATATATATGTATGTATACGTATATATACATACATATATATACATATCCACACATATCCAAAAGGCTGCATGAAGAAGAAGGAATAATACAATGAATAATAAATGGACTGAGGCCCTAAAGGGACGAGAAATGAGAGATAAAGACAGACTTACAGAACGCTTGGGAATACATCTTTCTCTTAGCCTGGAGGACAGTAAGAAGAGAGAAAATAAATGTTTTGTGGTAGATATTGGCAATTCATGCCTAAAAGCTTTTCTCGGAGAGACATAATGCAAGGCAATGTGGAAAAAAACAAAAAGGATGTTTTTAATCTGTTTATTTTTTTTAGTCTATTGGCCTGGATTAGCACTTTTTTTTCTAAAAACCCATCCATTATCTCTGTAGGATATGGATATTTATCCATGGTAGAAGTTAAATTGATGTTTATGGAGCAAATCAATTGTGTGTGTTTGCACTCTAACTAACAGCTCTTTCCAGCTTTCGCAGGAATATTTTTACAAACTTTACAGTTTCATTATGAACATTCTGTTTATTCAGACTGTGTGAAGATTTCCAATGCATTTGTTCTACTTGTATTCCAAAGTCCTGAAGACTGTTTCAAAATTACAAATCATTTGGGTCCCAAACTCAGATGACGCCAGAGTCTGGGCAAATAGCATAAGTGAATGAAGCAATCTGCATGTAAAAAAAAAAGATATGGCTAGTTTGTTGTGCCTCTTGTGGCCGCTTTTCATAAAGGCATGGGTACAGAATATAATTTAAGGAAAGTTACAGCAAAAGTGCCCTGATAATGACAAACCATCATTGGTCCTAGTCTCAGAGAAATAATAAGGAGGGGGTAGGTATTATCACAAATTGGCAAATTTATGATCATCTAAAGCTGGTAGCTGCTACCCAGACTTACCCATTGTTGCCACATATGAAATGTGATAAAATGTGGTAGATGACAAAAATGACCCTCCCCACTCTTTCTGTATCTAAGCAATGTAATTATGCAGTAACTTCATACTTACTTTTGCATGAAAAAAAGCTAATCCAGGCCAGTAGACTCAATAAGCAGATTATAGAAGGTTGTTTGTTACCCACTGTTAGCATGGTAATAGATAACTGATACAGAAATTCAGATAAGAACCTAAGAAAGTGAAATCTAATTTTTAAAAATTAGCAGCTAATTTTTTTTAATGACATAGCTCAAATACAACCATTTCTATGGATCTGATCCAGACCACAGGCCACTATTTTGCATTCTCCATTCTAATCCCTTCATTTTACAATTAAGAAAAGACATTCAAAGAGATAAGATATATTTTCCAAAGCCAAGTAATTGGACCTCAGCAGTGTTGATTCACATAATATGGTCACTTTTTAAAAAACAACTTAGTGACCTCATTTGAGTGCATGGATATTTCCAAATCACTGGGGCCTTCCCTCTCCATTCTTTCTATTACTTTGTTTTTGTCCAGGGGCTAGATCCACGTGAAGAAAATGTTGCATTCTTCTCTATCAGCCTCATCTGAGCCCTGTCAGCTGCCATTTTTTGAGGAAGACATCTGAATTCTCCTTTCCCAGCAAAGGTAATAGTTCTAAAAATGTGCTTGAGGCTACAAACTTGGTATATAATTTTGGCATTAAACTCATACCTCCCCCCTCCACAAAATACATGAATAAATGATGCTTCTACTTTAAAGTGGAATAACTTTTATACCATGCTGACTAAGGAAAAAATCCCACGAAATGTGAATAATGTTGGTCTTGGCCAAATAAAAACAGTAACAATCTAGGATAAAAGCAGACAGGCAAATTCTAATAGGGCATATGTCCATTCATTTAGAAAAACATAGCTTCTCTTTCACAGAGCTACTGAAGGAGAACCCATATTGAAAGATGTGATTATTGTTTTAGCTGAGATTCATAAAGAGACTGAACAGCTGCACACTTTATTAGATCTAATCTAAATACCTGCTACTTGTATTTTGTGCTGGGAGATATTTATGTTATCAATTCAAGTTTATACTAACCATCAGGAAGAATACTCCCTGTAGCTCTGCTGACTCAAAATAATGACTTGTAAGGGCGCTCTAATGACAGAACAAGGGGCAATTATAGACACAGCGTGAGCCTTGGAAAAACTGTGTGATGTATTTTGTGCACTTGATTGACCTCATGTTCAAGTTCATTTGTGCCTCACTGCTGTAGATAAGGCCTATGCCTCAGGGTATATGCCTTGTTAATTTCAATATAAGAAGACAGAATGGATTAGATCAGATGGCTCAAACAAAAAAACAAAGCTGCACCAGCGCTTGATGGAAAAGTGATGACACATTGGGGTCTACCAGAAGGAACCATCAAATATCTTTCAGGGAAGAATGAGAAGTTAGAATAATCAATATGGAGTGTTAATTCATTTCAACTCTTGAGATAACTAAAACAATGTACATCTCCTTATGTCTTTATGTGATTATGGTGACTTCTTGGGGAGGACTTGGAATTCATCATAAAATAAGAGAGGGATAGGAAAACGAAAAGAAAACAAGAAATTACTATAAAATAAAGCTACTGTGAGCTATCCATAGATTACATTGCTTTAGAGTAAAACTATTCGGCAGTCTCTGTGCATGTCACTTTGAAATACATACCTGCTGTGCTGTAATTCACTGAATGAGGAAAGGGGAGAAAGATTTTCTGATGGGCTGTTTATAATCCTAATTCTATACATGTTTACTTAAAGATGGGGGGGTGGATAAAACAAGGGGAGTGTAGGAGTGAAATTATTGTTTATTTATTTTCACCAATGTTAGTGTTTACCAAAAAGGAACAAATTCTCGTTTTGTTGTGTACAAAATTACAGAGGGAGTTCAAGCACGTAACAATATTGCAGACTGCCTTGAAAATAACGTGGAATAACTGGTACTTATGCAATTCCTCAGAAATATAGCTTTGATTCTAAATTGGCTGCAAAGAGGTGTTCCAAAATAGTAATTTCATCAGTCTTGGCTGTTTGCTAATAGTACCATCTAGTCAACTCTGCCTGCATTTCCAAATTGGTTGTTAGAAAAACCTACAACCGTCTTGGTAAAAACTTGCAATCAATGTTTTCCAAATGATACTGGAAACCACATCTTTGGTCTCCTATTGTTATCCAGGCAATCTTTGAGAAAGGGCATAATTAATGTGTAATATTGAATGAAGAAACTTCTTACCCAAAATATACAAATGAAGTGCCAACCTAGCAAAGTATGGAGGCAAACAATGCCAAGTGATTAAAAATTGGAATATGGGAATCTATTCTGTGTTTATCTGGCCTGAAAAATTTAGGCTGGAAACGGGTCATAACTGAAGCTGTATGAATGTAAGAGCTATTATAGGAACAGACAAGATTCTGATGTTTTCTACACCTATTTTTGCTTCAGATATTAGGGTAAGAGTAGGATATATATGCTCAAACACTCATTGCCTTTTAAAAAATTGATTTGCAATAATCTGAATTTTAAAAAAATTTAATCAAGATGTCAGACAAAATACACTGATTTTAAGCAGTATGTACAAAATAATTATATATGGATTTTCAGATTTCTATGAGAAAATAGATATCTGATGGAAAGTTCTTGCTTTAGGGAAGATGTTTCCTGTCCACTAAAGCAATATGCTTGGTGTAAAAAAAAAAAAAAAAAAAAAAAAAAAAAAAAAAAGTCTATGATTTGGACTTTTTTTTTTTTTTTTTTAAGTAGAGATGGGGTTTCACCATGTTGGCCAGGCTGGTGTCAAACTCCTGACCTCAGGTTATCCGCCCACCTTGGCCCCCCAAAGTACTGTGATTACAGGTGTGAGCCACCAGGACCGGCTTCAATTTGGACATATTTTGGCTAGAAAGTATCTATTCATCTTTTGTCCAGTAAAGTAATTTTCCTCTGGAAAACACCTACCAACTTTCATTTCATGCATTTAGGGAGGCTCATGATTCAATCCCTGGCATATGATGTAGGTTTGGCTAATCAGACCTTCTCATTTTTCCTGGCTATAGTAATTTCAAACAGAGCATCTGATACAGTTAAGAGCCATGGGAGAGTGCCACCCTGAAAATTTTCTGCAATTACTGAGAAAAGCACTGGGTTTGAACCTGGAAGTATTTGGCCTAGAGCTATTGGCAGCCATTCTAACATTAAATGGGGGCCTGAGAATGACTCCATCAAAATAAAAGATAGCTCCACAAGATAAAGTGAAAATAAATTCTGATGCATTTATTTAGTTATTAAATCATTCATTCGACAAATGTTTATTAAACATTTACTAGGGACCAGGACATGTGTAGTGGGGACAATGGTAACAAATTTTTAAATAATTTCAGAGTGATATGAGAATGTAAAACTAATAAGGCAAAACATACTAAGAAGGACTAGGTAGGTGTTCTATATAGTCAAAAGCATGGGGCAGCAAACTACATCAGATGGACTAAATGTAGTTTGTACATTTTGAAAGCATTGTTACAAGGGAGAGAGGAGGCAGACTATGCCACAGCCACCGTATGTGGCTATCAATGCCGAAAATCCTTACTATCTATCCCTTTATAGAAAAAAATTTACCGGTCTACCAAATAGTTGTCAAGAATTTTTTCTGTTCCTCTACAAGCATGTCACTTATCTCATCAAAAAGTAGAGTTTATTTCACCACTGATTGGATCTTGGCTGAGCTTGTAAGCATTTTTGGCCAACAGAATAATGTAGAAGTAACATTCCGAGATTGCTAAGCCTAGATATTAAGAGGCATTGTAGTTTTTACTTTTACTCTTGCAAACCAGACCCCGTGCAAGGAAGTCTAGTCTATTATTCTAGAGAGAGAGTGTGAAAGATGTGAGACCATGTGGAAAGAAAAGCCGCATGAAAGAAAAGCATCATAGGCAGTACTAAGGCCCTAGACTCATGAATGGAGCTGTATTTGGTCCTCTAGCCTCAGTCAAGGCTCTTCTGCCAATAGTTCCCATGTGAAGCAGAGATAAACCGTCCCTACTAAACCCCACCAAGAATTCCTGACTCACAGAATAATAAGCAATAAAATGATGGCTGCCTTAAGCCACTACATTTGGGTGTGCTTTGTTTTGCAGTAATAGGGAAGTAAAACAGAAGTTGGTACCGGAATTAGAGTTGGCTGTGACAGAAACCTGAATGACAAAGCATCATCTTTGGGTTTGCGTGGCAGGCACAGGCTTGATGGAAGGTGAGGAACCTTTAAGGGAAGTTTGGAAAGCATTGAACAAAATCCTATAAAAGACTGGAGAAAGGATGATTTGTGTTACACAGTGGTGGTACATTTAACAACATTTGTGAATCTGGATAAGATTTTTAAGCATAAGATTAAAAGTGTCAATTGATTTCTTACAGTTATGTATGATCAGTTACAGAAGGGAAAGAGAGACTAAAGAAAAAGTGTTTCTTTTTCAAGCATAATTTAGAGAAAATATAGAGGACCCAGGATAATTTTGCCAGTGAGAAAAATGTTCTGAAAGTAAGAAATG
The DNA here is from genome assembly GCF_028858775.2 of Pan troglodytes. Taxonomy (NCBI): domain Eukaryota; kingdom Metazoa; phylum Chordata; class Mammalia; order Primates; family Hominidae; genus Pan; species Pan troglodytes. The sequence continues at coordinate 161,595,262 of NC_072402.2, read as the reverse complement.
GCCTCCAAGTAAAGATCAAATCAAGAATATGTCCACAACACTCTTGGTTATGAATTCAGAGGATTTAAAGTGATGTGTATTATACCTCTGGCTGAGTTAAGACACATCTAAGAATCTTAAGACAATGCCTCACAGCAGTCTGACATTCCCAAAGTAGAGAGAGCTCTGTCTCAATATTTACATATATCTGAAAATATTCAGATAACTGAAAAGTTCCAGATATCTGAAAATCTCATAAATATTTTAAGAGAGCAACAGTGACAGAAGCACTGCCAACTTGGATTAAATGAAACTGAGACAGTGGAATATAAAAAGAGGCCTCTGAGCCCCAGGTTTCTGTGAGTAGGAAGCAGGGACAGGAAGCGGCTAAACTGCAAACTCAGGAATTTTCAGTGCATGCAACCCTGGGTGAGGGAAAATAGTGGACTAGTGGACCCCTGTCAAGGAGTAGAAGAATCAGGCCCTAATGAAGAAACATTGTATTGAATAGGGGAAGTGGGTGATATGTCGAGAAGGATTTTAGAATTGCTACAGACCAAGAACTACTATGGGCCTTCCTTCTCCCATTGCTGACTGAGAGTGTCTATTGCAGTTAGCCTGTCCGTGTCTCATCACTGTATGTTGGTGTGGGAAAAGGATAACCAGACTTTTAATTCTCAAATCTCAAGACCCAGAGGAACTAAATTCAAATAGGCTTATCCTCTCCAGAGCAGACATAGATCACAAAACCCTGAATTTTAAACCTGATGCTATATCTGACAAAGGTCTAATATCCAGCATCTGTAAGAAACTTACATTTACAAGAAAAAAACAACCTTGTTAGAAAGTAGGCAAAGGACATGAACAGACACTCTTCAGAAGAAGAAGACATTTTTCATATGCAGCCAAGAAGCATATGAAAAAAAGCCTCACATTACTGATCATTAAGGAAATGCAAATCAAAACCACAATGAGATACCATCTCATGCCAGTCAGAATGGCTATTACTAAAATGTCAAAAAATTACAGATCTGCTGAGGTTGTGGAGAAAAAGGAACACTTATACACTGTTGGTGGGAATGTAAAGTAGTTCAACCATTGTGGAAAGCAATGTGGTGATTCCTCAAAAAGCTAAAAACAGAACTACCATCTGATTCAGCAATCCCATTACTGGGTGTATACCCAAAGAAATATAACTCGTTCTATCATAAAGACACGTGAGCGTGTACATTCACTGCAGCACTATTCACCATAGCAAAGACATGGAATCAAACTAAATGCCTATCAGAAGTAGGCCAGAAAAAAATAATGTGGTACATATACACCATGGAATATTATGCAGTCATAAGAAAACACAAAATCATGTCCTTTGCAGGAACCAGATGGAATTGGAGGGCATTATCCTTAGCAAACTAATGCAGGAATGAAAAACTATATATGGCATGTTCTCACTTATAAGTGGAAGGTAAATGGTGAGAATACATGAACCCGTAGAGGGGGAAAATAGACACTGGGGCCTACCTGAGGTTGGAAGGTAGGAGGAAGAAGAGGATAAGGAAAAATAACTAATGGATACCAGCCCTAATACCTGGGTGACAAAATAATCTGTACAATAAAACCCCATGATGCAAGTTTACCAACCTAACAAACCTGTACATGTACTCCTGAATTTAAAATAAAAGTCTAAAAAATACCCTGATGCTATAATTGGACAAGATTTGAGGGTCTTCAGGGAGTGAATATATTTTGCACATGGGAACAAATGTGAAAGGACATAGCCAGAAGGTGGACTGCAGTAGATTATCTGCAAAAATGGCCACCAACAATCATTCAACACACATATCACAACTCCTACCGAGAGGGAGTCTATTTTCCCACCACTTGAATCTATGGTGGTCTTGTGACTTGTTTTGAACAACAGAATAAGGTAGAAATGATGATGTGGTTTGGCTGTGACCCCACCCAAATCTCATCTTGAATTGAAGCTCCCATAATTCCCACATGTCATGGGCGGCACCTGGTGGGAGGTAATTGAATCACAGCAGCAGGTCTTTCCCACGCTGTTCTAGTGATAGTGAATAAGTCTCACATGATCTGATGATTTTATAAAGGGGAGTTCCCCTACACAAACACTCTTGCCTACCGCCATGTAAGACATGCCTTTGCTTATCCTTTGCCTTCTGCTATGATTGTGAGGCCTCCCCAGCCATGCTGAACTGTGAGTCCACTAACCCTCTTTCCTTTATAAATTACCCAGTCTCAGGTATGTTTTTATTAGCAGTGTGAGAACAGACTAATACAAATGCCATTCTGAGATTTCCAAACCTAGGCCTTTACGGCCTAGAGCTTTAGCTTTTGCTCTTAGAAGGCAGCTACTATACAGAAAAGTCCAGACTATCCTGCTGGAGAGAGAGTCTGCAGGGAAAGAGAAGATCCACAGGATGAGAGATTGTGTGAGGAGAGAAGCCAAGTGGAGAAGAACTGAAGTGCCACACTGAAAGGTCAACACCAAAGCGTATTGGGGCCTCCAGCACTAGTTGGTCCACTCAGCCAACACCACATAGAGTAGAGGCAAGCAGCCCACTGAATCTTTACTGAATTCCTGACACACAGAATCATAAACAATACGTCACCATTTTAAGCGACTAAGCTTTTGGTGGTTTGTTATAAAGCAAGAGATAAAAGACAGGTGTCTATTTTATATAGAGTAGCCAAAGAAGCTCTGTCATAGTCAATGCAGGCTGCTATAACAAAACACAAGGGACTGGGTGGCTTAAAGAGCAAACATTTATATCTCATGTTTCTGGAGGCTGGGAAATCCAAGAACAAGGTGCCAACAGGTTCAGCTCCTGGTGGAAGGTTCACTTCCTGATTCACAGCTGGCAGTCTTCTCGCTGGGTGCTCACACGGCCTTTCCTTGATGCATGTATGTGGAAAAAGAAAGATCTCTCTCTCTCTTTATCTCTTATAAGGGCACTAATGTAATTATAAAGATCCCCCCTTAAGATATAATCTAAATTTAATAACCTCCCAAAAGCTTTACCTCCAAATATCATCACTTTGGGGGCTTTAGCATGTGAATTTTGGGGGAACACAAGCATTGAACTCATAACAAGTACTCTCTAAGGAAGTGGCATCTGAACAGAGATTATAATGCTATGGATGAGGAAACTATGTTCAAACTGAGCACTCCAGGCAAACAAACATAGCTGTGAGGATTAATTGACTTAATGTATTCTAGAAACTTTGAGAAGTTTGCTGAAGCTGAACTGGCATGGATCAGATGAGGAATGGAAAGACATGAGGTCAGTGAATACAAAGAAATCAGGTACTGTAGGAACTTTTAGTATAAAGAAAAGGAATTTTAATTTTATTCTAAGAATGTGTTCCTGAATCAAGCTCACTACTTTAGAAAATTTAAGTTTTATAAAACAATAAATTCTTTTCGTTTGTCTCTCTTGTTTGCATCTGAAAAATCCCTATCTAACTAAACATGAGATTCACTAAGATAATTAATTGAAAAGTAATAATATTTTAACACCTTACCTTGAATTTTTAGAATAATATTACTTTAAATATAAGGGTAAAGGTCAAGATAATATTTATCCAAATATCTAAGTCCTGCACAAAAATGGGATCCCCTGAAAGGTAGAATACACTAGTGGTTTCCAGTGTATTTAGTTTTGGTAGATTATCTACACACAAACAAACACACACTACATATAAATTATGTATGTATACAATATGTATACATAATATATATACATGTACACATATGTATACAATATGTATATGATATATACACATATATATCTATATATGTAGTATGTGTGTATTATATATAATACATATATACATATATACACATATACATATATATAGCGTGTGTGTATGATTTCACAGTTTATTTTAATTAAATATTTAAGAAGTATTTATATTATATTAGTTTCCTATTTCTGCTGTAACAAATTGCCACACAGTTGGTGGCTTGAAACAAAAAATTTATTCTCTCATAGCTCTGGAAGCCAAAAGTCCAAAATCACAGTGTCAACTAGGCAGTGTGCTCCCTCCAAAGATTTCAGCAAGACAAATTTTCTTGTCTCTTCCAGATTCTGGTGGCCCCAGGCATTCCTTGTGGCTTTTATTACTCCAATCTCTTCCCCCATCCAAATTGCTTTCCCTTATTTTATGACCCTTATATGAATATTTGTCATTGGATTTAGGACCCAACCAATTAATACATGATGATTTCATCTCAAGATCCTTAACTTAATTACATCCAAAATAACCTTTTCCCAAACAAGGTCACATTCACAGGTTATCAGGGATTAGAACTTGGACATATTTTTTAGCTGGGTGGAGGCAGGTTAGCATTCAACCCCCTACAATACTAAAAACACATTTTTAATTCAAAGGAAAGAAGTAAAACATTGTGAAATGGCTGAAGCACCATTTCAAGGAACCAAGTTTGAAAGTCAATACATTAATTTCAAAAGCATACGTTACTTTATTTTATTTTTATTGTTCTGATTTCACATAATAATAAACATTGAGTTTAAAAAGGACAAATATATAGAAGAAATCAGATAATACTTTTATGTATTGCATATCCGCAGCACTAGCCTATTTAAGACATTTGAAACCATTGAAAAACTGATTTTGAGAGTCCCAATACTTCATATAGCAACCTCCATCTCCACACATAAAAAAATTCTTATTTTCATCTTGCTTTCACTAGAGCCATCCTTACTCCATTTACAATGTGAATTACAATTTAGATTGCTGCCCTACGTGTCTGAAGGTGACTCAGTAGAGAATAGAAGAGGGGATCACTGTGATAGAGATGAGCTTGGTGATATGTGTCAAACAAAAAAAAGAACATCCTGTGAATCTTTTTCATGATTAAGTTACACATCTAAATTAAAAATAATGATAGAAAAAGCAGAGGTTAAAAATAACACTGACAAGTAGTATCATATGATTATGCGATTTAAATCTATATTTAATGGCAATTTTCATTTCTGACTATAAGTGTAAGTAATGAGTCTATACTCTGAAAGTGTATTTACACTCTTCAAGTGTAAATAATGGATCTAAACCCTGAAAACCTGTTTACACATCCCTTATATTGGAAAATTTTTAATTCTCATGTCTAAGAATATCTTTTTGGTCAGAATGATTTTTGTTTCAAGTGATGGAAAATGCGACTCAAATTGGATTTAGAAAAACAGGAATAACTCCAAATGCTATGCCTCCCCTCTCCCCGCACCCCACAACAGGCCCCGGTGTGTGATGTTCCCCTTCCTGTGTCCATGTGTTCTCATTGTTCAATTCCCACCTGTGAGTGAGAACATGCGGTGTTTGGTTTTTTGTCCTTGCGATAGTTTGCTGAGAATGATGGTTTCCAGCTTCATCCATGTCCCTACAAAGGGCATGAACTCATCATTTTTTATGGCTGCATAGTATTCCATGGTGTATATGTGCCATATTTTCTTAATCCAGTTTATCATTGTTGGACATTTGGGTTGGTTCCAAGTCTTTGCTATTGTGAATAGTGCCACAATAAACATACATGTGCATAGCATTTGGAGATATACCTAATGTTAAATGACTGGATTTAACTGGTGTATATGACATGAGAAAAGAGTATAATTTCATTTTTCTGCATGTAGATACCCAGTTTTGCCAGCACCATTTCTCAAAGAGACTATCTTTTTCACATTGTGTGGTCTTGGCATGCTTGGCAAAGATCTTGTAAACTTACATGTGTTGGTTTATTTCTGGGCTTTCTGTTCTGTTCGGTTGGTCTATATGTTTGTTTTTATTCTGGTGCCATGCCATTTTGATTACCATAGCTTTGTAATATATTTAAAATCAGATAGCATGAAACTAACTTTGTTTTTCTTTTTCAAAATTGTTTTGGTGATTCAGAGTGCCTTGAGAGTCCACATGAATTTTAGGATAGTGTTTTTTTCTATTTCTGTTTAAAATGTGATTGGCATTTTGATAGGAATTGCATTTAATCTATAGATTTCTTTGCATACAATGAATATTTGAACAATATTAAATTCCACAATCCATGAACATAGGATATCTTCCCATTTATTTGTATCTTCTTCAATTTTTTTAAATAATGATGTTGTAGTTGCCAGTGTATGGATCTCTCACCTTTTTGGTTAAATTTATTCCTAAGTATATATTTTTTTCTATTCTATTGTAAATGGCATTGTTTTCTTGATTTCTTTTTTGTAGAGTTCGATATTAATTTTTGTATGATAATTTTGTACTCTACTACTTTACTGAATTAGTTGAATATGCCTATTTCTGATAGAAGAGTGCTGAGGTCTCCAAGTGTAATTGTGGATTTATTTATTTATTTCTTCTTCTTGCAGATCTGTCAGTTTTTGCCTCACATACTTTGACACTCTGTTTTTACACACATACCTGTTAAGAATTGTTATACAGTTTTGGAGAAGTGTTTCCTTATTATTTTGTAATGCCCCTCTTTGTTAGCCTGGATAATTTTCCTTGTTGGCTCTTTTCTTGCTCTGAAGTTTGCTCTTTCAGAAATTAACATAGCTATTTCTGCTTTCTTTTGGTTATTGTTAGCAAGGCATCTCTTTCTCCATCCATTTACTCTTAATCTGTATGATTCTTTTTTTTTTTTTTTTTTTTCTCTTGTTGCCCAGGCTGGAGTGCAATGGCGTGATCTCAGCTCACTGCAACCTCTGCCTCCTGGGTTCAAGTGATTCTCCTGCCTCAGCCTTCCTGAGTAGCTGGGATTACAGGCATGCGCCACCACGCCCAGCTAATTTTGTATTTTTAGTAGAGACGGGGTTTCTCCATGTTAGTCAGTCTGGTCTTGAACTTCTGACCTCAGATGATCTGCCCACCTCGGCCTCCCAAAGTGCTGGGATTACAGACATGAGCCACCGCGCCTGGCCTATCTATATGATTCTTTATATTTCAAATGAGTTTCTGGTAGACAATTCATAGTTAGGTCTTGTTTTTTTATCCATTCTGATGATTCTGACTTTTAATTGGTGTATTTGGGCCAAGGACATTTAAAGTAACTGTTAATATAGTTGGATTAACACCTACCATTCTTGTTACTTTTTTTATTCATTGCCCTTGTTCTTTCTTCCTATTTTTGTTTTTTACTCTCTCCCTACCTTTTGTGGTTTTAATTGAGCATTGTACATATTTTTATTCTCTCCCTTTTCTTAGCATATTATACTTCTTTGTTTAATACATTTTTTGTCGTTGGCCTAGGGTGTGCAGTATTACAAAATTCATTAGCAACAAATCGAAGTTCAATTTCAAATAACACTATGCCATTTCAAGGGTAGTATGAGTACCTTAAAATTACAAAATAATTATTTCCTTTCATCTCGTATCACTGCTGTAATGCATTTCACTTACATGTCAACACATGTAAATATGAAGAATGTGTGTGTATAATCAAATACATTGTTACTATATTATTTTGAATGAACAATTATCTCTTACATCACTTAAGAATAATAAAAATAAGTTTATTTTACCTTCACTATTCCTTTCTTGATTTTCTTCCATTCTATAAGTAAATCCTAGTTTCTACATATATTACTTTCCTTCTCCCTAATAAACTTCTATTAATAATTCTCACAAGGCAGATTTATGGGCAAGAAGCTCCCTCAATTTTTATTCATCTGATAAAGTCCTTATTTCATTTTCACTTCTGAAAATAATTTTTCAGGGTACAGATTTCAGGATGGTGGATTTTTTCTTTCAACATTTAAAATATTGCCCTCCACTCTCTTCTTGCTTGCACGGTTTCTAAGGAGAAATCAGATGTAATTCTTATCTTTGCTCCTCTATAGGTAAGGTGTCCCTGACCACCAAACTCCGGCTTCCTTCAACAGTTTTTCTTTCTCTTTGATATTTTCAGTTTGAATATTATAGGCCTTAGTATCTTTTTTTGGCAATTCTGTTCAGTGTTGTCTGAGTTTTCTGGATTGATGACAAATATTAATTTAGGGGAATTTTCAGTCATTATTGTTGTATATATTTCTTGTTTCTTTGTCTCTTTCTTCTCCTTATGATATTCCCCTTATGCATTTGTTACACCTTTTGTAGTTCTCCTACAGTGTTTGGGATATTCTATTATTTTTGTCTGTTTGTTTGTTTGCTTGCTCGCTTCGTTAGTTTTAGAAATTGGTATTGAAATATCCTCAGGCTCTGCAACTCTGTTTTGTTTTGTTTTGTTTTAAGGCAGAGTTTTGTTCTCATCACCTAGGCTGGAGTATAATGGAGCAATCTCAGCTCACTGCAACTTCCGCCTCCTGGGTTCAACCAATTCTCTTGCCTCAGCCTCCCGAAGTAGCTGGGATTACAGGCGCCCACCACTACATCAAGATATATTTTTGGTATTTTTATTTGAGATGGGGTGTCACCACGTCGGCCAGGCTGGTCTTGAACTCCTGACCTCAGGAGATCCACCCACCTCGGCCTTCCAAAGTGCTGGGATTACAAGCGTGAGCCACCATGCCCGGCCAGGCTCTGCAATTCTTTCTTCAGTCACGTCCAGTCTAATAATAAGTTCAACAAAGGCATTTTTCATTTATCTTACAGTGAAGCATTTCTTATTCTTTCTTAGAGTTTTTACTTTTCTGTTTATATTCCCCATCTGTTCTTACCTACTCTCTATATGTTAGAGCCCTTAGCATATTAAATCACAGCTATTTTAAATTTCCAGACAGTAAACTCCAACATCCCTGCTATACCTGAGTCTGGTTGTAATTCAGTCTCTTCAAACTGTGTCTTTTGTCTTTCGGTATGTCTTGTGATTTTTTCTTGCTAGTCAAACATGATGCACTGGGTAAACTCAATTGCAGTAAAGTAGGCCTTTAGTAATGTGAATGTAATCTTTTTATTATTGGAGTGACTTGCCTCAATGTTTATGGCTGCTGACTGATCAGGGTGGTGGTTGCTGAATTTTGTGGTGGCTGTGGCAATTTCTTGAATTAAGGCAACAATGAAGTTTGTGATATTGATCGACTCTTTTTCACAGAAAAAAATTCTCTGTAGTATGTGCTCTTATTTGATAGCATTTTACTCTCAGTAGAACTTTTTTCAAAACCGTAGTCAATCCTCTCAAACTGTGCTGCTGTTTTATCAACTAAGTTTGTATAACCGTATAAATTCTTTGTTGTCATTTTAACAATGTTCACGGCATCTTCACCAGGAGTATTTTCTATCTCAAAAAAATCGCTTGCTTTCCTCATTCATAAGAAGCAACTCCTCATCTGTTTTACCATGAGATTGCAGCAATCAGTCACATCTTTGGGCTCCACTTCTAATTCTCTAGTTCTCGTGCTCTTTCCATCACAGCTGCAGTGACTTCCTCTATTGAAGTCTTGAACCCCTCAAAGCCATCCATGGAGATTGGAATCAGCTTCTTCCAAACTCCTATTAATGTTGATATTTTGACCTCCTCCCATGAATCATGAATGTTCTTAATGGCATTTAGAATGGGAAATTCTTTCCAGAAGGTTTTCAATTTACTTTGCCCAGATCTATCAGAAGAATCACTATCACAGCTATAGTCCTATTAAATGTATTTCTTTAATAGGACTTGAAAATCAGAATTACTCTTTTATCCCTGGGCTATAAAACAGATTGTGTTAGCAGCATAAAAACAACATTAAACTCTTTGTATATCTTCATCAGAGCTCTTAGGTAACTGGGTGCATTGTCAATGAACAGTAGTATTTTGAAAGGAATCTTTTTTTCTGAAAAAGCAGCTGTCAACTGTGGGTTTAAATTATTCAGCAAACCATGCTATAAACAGATGCACTATCATCCAGGCTTTGTTGTAGAGCACAGGCAGAGTAGATTTAGCATAATTCCTAAGGACCCTAGGATTTTCAGCATGGTAAATGAGTACTGGCCTCAACTTAAAGTCACCAGCTCCATTAGCCCCAAACAAGACTTAATCTGTCCTTTTAAGCTTTGAAGCCAAGTATTAACTTTTCTTCTTTAACTACAGAAGTTCCAGATGGCATCTTCTTCCAACATAAGGTTGTTTCATGACACTGAAAATCTATTGTTTAGTGTAGCCACCTTCATCAATGATCTTAGCTAGGTCTTCTGGATAACTCGCTGCAGCTTCTCCAACAGCCCTTGTAGCCACATCTTGCACTTTTAGGTTATGAAGAACTTCCTCATCTCTCTCGGCTTCATAGAATTGAAGAGTTATCTTCTCTGAATTAGGCTTTGACTTAAGGGAATATTGTGGCAGATTTAATCTTTTATCCAGACCATAAAATTTTCTCTATCAGCTATCAGGCTGTTTTGCTTTCTTATTGTTCATGTGTACACTAGAGTACAACTTTTAACTTCCTTTAATAACTTTTCCTTTGGTTTCACAGTTTGGCTGTTTGGTGCAAGAGACCTAGCTTCCAGCCTATCTCAGCTTTCAACATGCCTTCTTCACCAAGCTTAATCATTTCTAGCTTTTGATTTACATGAAAGATGTGAAACTCTTCCTTTTATTTGAACACTTAGAAGCCATTGTATGGCTATTAATTGACCTAATTTTTATATTCTGTGTCTCAGAGAATAGAGAGCCCTGAGGAGAGGGAGAGAGCTGATGAACAGCTGATCTATAGAGCAGTCAGAACACACACAACATTTATCAATTAAGTTCGCTGTCATATGAATGCAGTTTGTTGCACCCCAAAACAATCACAATGGTAACATCAAAGGTCACTGATCACAGATAATCATAGCACATATAAAATAAGTTTGAAATATTGCAATAATCATCAAAATGTGACACTGAGACACCAAAATGAGCACATCCTGTTGGAATAATGGTGCTGAACAACTTGCTCACTGCAGCGTTGTCACAATCCCTCAGTTTTTTAAAAATGCAATGTCTGCAAAGTTCATTAGATTGAAGTGCAGTAAAATGAGATATGACCGTAACAGAAAATTAAGGCAAACATTTGGATTATATTATGTATGCATACACAAATTAGTAAACCTTTTAGCTAGGTTTGTGCCTGTGGCAACATGGACAATAATGGCAGTGCTTGTTCTGCTACTTTCTTTATCATGGATGTGCCTTTGCATATGACAGCATTTTCTCATTTCTTCTACCGGTAATGTTTGTGTTGTTGCAGGTCCAGGATTCGCTGGTATGCTGTAAACTTATGACCTATCTTTGATGATAATCTAGTCTCTTACCCATTGGGAGAAACTTTAAGAGTTGCCAACCCTTTATATGTCCTCTTCATCTGGGCAGAGCCTATTCAATCTCGGCTACAGATTACAGAAAGCCCAAATCAAATGATTTTATGCCAGAAAGGAATTTATTAGCTCTTCTGAATCGAAGGATCAGAGCAGTAGAGCTCACTTCAGATACAGATTGATGTTACAATGACACTCTTCTGACCCTGGCTCTGCTCTCTTCTGTGTGCTAGCTTTGTTCTTAGACAGCTCTTCTTTTGTGTTTCTATGATAAGTGAATCCAATCCAGATCTTCTCTTCTAAACTATAAGTCCACAGGAAAGAATGAGAGATGCTTTCCAGAATTTTCAGAAAGGTTTCGTTGTATCACTAGTTCTAAATGATTCTAATTAGGTCATGGACTCACCTCTGATTTAATCACTGTGCATAGCTAAGGCTCGGGCCATATGATTCACTAGTGAATAAAGAATGAAGTTGACTCTCCTAGAAACCCTCGGAAGAGAGCTGGTGATGGTGGGTGGCTCAGAGGAGAATTGAGACAGTTAGTAGAAGGTGGTTGAATAGACACCAGGCAGCCAAATCAACATGCTGTGTACTCTGGAAAACTGGAGCTAATTTGTGGTTATCTACATCATCTGGTCTTTGATGAACAACTCAAATGTACATTTAATTAGTTTGTAATTGTTTTCTTTTTCATCAGATCATATTTACATAATTAGAGTATCAGAATTTTAGTACTTATTCTGTACTTCATTTACTTTGGATGATTTTTCACCTTTAGTCAAAATGCTGTACTCATAGTATCACAATTAATTTAGTTACTGTAGAGGAGACTTTGATACCATGAGCTGAAGATTATAACTACAGGCGAAAAGTGAATTGTAGAAACAAAAAAGAAAGAGAAAGGAAGAGAAAAGACTCTGTCTTCATGAAAATGCCCCACCCGTGTACCCTTTGTAATGACTGGTATTTTAAAAGTAAATGTTTAACATGGCTTGTGATTTATTGGTACCTTTGTAATGACTGATATTTTAAAAGTAAGTGTTAAATGTGGCTTGTGATTTATTGGTACCATTGTTTTTAAACACACACACACACACACACTTACTTTTCTTCATTTTCCCCTAGTATATGTACTGGACATTATAATAATTAATAATATTGTATAAATGATTAATTGCCATGAATTTCACTTGTATTACTATTATTTTGAATACAAGTTAATAAATATGAAGTCAGTCTATATGTGCACAATTGCCTGTATTAAATAGATTACAAGATAGGTGAAATCAGAAGTAAATTTGACAGGACATGTAGTTCATAAGAAATAACTATTGTATAATAGGTGGTATTCACAGGCAAGAAATACAGACATATTGTAAAAGTCAATAATTCTGATGGAACAGGTAGGGAAAAATAATATAAATCAAAAGTCTTCTCATATTTGATGTCACTTGCATAGTTATACATTACAAGAATGATGGAGTATAATAGAATGAAGCAAGAAAAAACACATCTGACAAACGAAGTTTTGCATAGGGCTTATTAGTGTTAAATAAATATTCGATATTCACTTCCTACACATGAATCTTAAAGGCTCTGGAGGCCTGACTCTCACAGAAGTGTAATTTCGCATTACCAGGATATATAGAGCTCAGTGAAAGTATTTTAGTTCTCAGTCCCTGGGGCCAGATGAGGAAAAGAGGGAGATATACAGAGATGTCTGCAAGTATTGTTTCTCTTCTCATTCTAACCCAAGGAAAAAAAAGTAAAAATTGCCACGCATCTTGCTATAATCTGAATGTTTATGTCCTTTCCTTGCCGAATGTATATGTTGAAATCTTCACCACCAAGGTGTTAGGAGGTAGGGCCCTCGGGAAGTGATTGGCTCATGGGGCACAGCCCTCATAAATGGGATTAGTGTCTTTATCAAAGAGGCCCAAGAGAAACCACTTGTCTGACTTCTACCATATGAGTTTAGAATAAGATGATGGCTGCCTATGAGGAAGCAGGCCCTCAACAGATACTTAATCTGCTGGCACCGGATCTTGGACTTTACAGCCCTCAGAGCTATAACACATTTCCATGGTTTACAAGGCCCCAGTCTATGGTATTCTTTTATAGCAGTTGAACAAAGACACATTCTCTGTAAGCCAATATACTATGTGCATTTTACACATTTGCGAGTTTCTAATAAATGTTAGGTACAATTTCCAATGTGACTTAATGTTTGAGTCCACAGTACACTGTAATCTCCACTAAGATCTCAGAATGATTATCTCGAATAACTCTTATTAATAAAACATTAGGTTGACCAAAGACAAAGAAAGAAAGGAAGAGGTGGCTTTAACTCTTGGGAGAAGTCTTCTTTACATAACAAGAACAACAGTATGGTGTTATTTATTACCCATAAATAGGGTAATCATTTCAACTTTACAGGTTTGCTTACAGCAAATACTAAATCTAAACTTTGGGGAGAATTCTTTATCTACCTGAAATTGTGTGAAAAAAATATTTATGTGTGTGTGTATTTGTATTATTTTATGTGAATACCATCATTACTCATATTGTTACACTATTGCCTAACAGTGTAATAAACTAGCATATCAAATCTTGTATATCTTTAGATTTGTGATATTTTAATGTATTTTATGTATATATGCAGTAATTCACCATGTAACCCTCTATTTCCAGCTCAGAAACAAAAATTCATCATTTTACTTAACTATAGTAGTTCCTCATTATCTGTGGTTTTGCTTTCCATGGTGTCAGTTACCCAGTCAACTGCAGTCCAAAAATGAAAAATGTCAGAAAGAAACAATTCATAAGTTATAAATTCTATGTCATTCTGCATAGCATGTTAAAACCTTACACCATCCCACTTCAACTTCCCCAGGATGTGAATCATCCCTTTGTCCAGCAAATCTATGCTGTAGATTCTCTCTGACTCCATTAGTCACTTAGTAGTCCTCTTGTTCATCAGGTTGACTGTAACAGTATCACAGTGCTTATGTTAAAGTAACCCTTATTTTCCTCAGTAATAGCCCCCAAGTGCAAGAGTAGTAATGCTGGCATGTTGTTATAGTTGTTTTATTTCATTATGAGTTATTGCTGTTAATCTCCTATTGTGCCAAATGTATAAACTTTATCATAGGTAAGTTTGTATAGGAAAAAAAACACACTATATACAGGGTTTGGTACTATCTATAGTTTCAGGAATTCACTGGGTGTCTTGGAATATATCTCCTGCTGATATGCAGGAGATACTGTATGCTTTCAAAAAATTTCCCAAATCTCTGACTTTCTGAGTATCAGTTACAGAATTGGAGCAGAGGATTTCCAGGAAGCATTTTGCTTTACCTCAACACCCAAGATACTATTTTCACTATGCCTAAAATATCTTATCCTGTTAGAAGGAGAAGGAAAAAAAGAAAACTTTTCCATTTAATTGCTTGTTTGATTTGTATCAAACAAGCAATTTGATCTGCTTTAGTTTTGTTGCTGATGCCAAGCATAGTTAGAAGAGACGGAAGGTGACAGATAACAGAATAGTTGCTTCTGTGTGGCTTACACATGCAAAGCAAAGCATCGTTATTGATATCCTTTTTAAAGAGTTCACTGAGGTGCAGCTCACAGTTGTGGAATGGAAAACAGAAATCCCTTTGAAAATAAGAGATAGAATTCAAGGTCAGTCTCCCATAAGCCAGTAGTCCCTATACTCTTACCTTTTTTGGAAATGGTAAATCATTTATCTGGGTTTGTTCACTGGATGCTGATGGTATCACACCTTATCACTCTCTAAAGAAAAACTTGGGTAGCATAGTTAAAACAACAATTTATCTTCTCTTTTCCCATAAGCTCATTTGAACCCCAAAATATCTCACTGGGAAAAAACATTTACAAGTTGCAATGCTTTTAATAGAAATTAAAACTTTCTTATATCTGTCATTCAAAGTTAAGTTATACTGGGCATATTATATCTTAGATGAGCTCACTGTGCCTACTGCATTATAAATTTTAGAAAATATTCACAGCATTCAGGACAAGAGGAGAATTATTGTATTGTTTCTACATGGGTGGCAACATGTTCTTCTTGGTCATCTTTTCTCTATGTCATACTGGATTTCTCTAGAGACAAAACACTTATGATGAATTGCTGAGTCCATCATGTTACCATTGCACAAGATGCTTAAGTCAGAAGCGCTCAAATTTCATCTCCACCCAAGTTTCTGATTCAGTAGTGTTGACAAAAAGAGTCAAACTTGGTAAAATATTTGAAGAGATTTTTTTGAGCCAAATATGAGTGACCAATGGTCTGTGACACAGCCCTCAAGAGACCTGGAGAACAGATGCCTAAGGCAGTCAGGCCACAACCTGTTTTTATACATTTTACAGAAACATAAGATATCAATCAGTATATGCAAGATGTACATTGGTTAAGTCTGAAAAGGCAGGACAATTGGAAAGGGAAGGGGCCTTCTAGGTCATAGACAGATTCAAAGATTTTCTGATTGGCAATTGGTTGAAAGAGTTATCAATAGAAGAAATTTTGGGTTACAATAAGGGGCTGTGGAGACCAATGTTTTCTCATGCAGATGAAGCCTTCAGGTAGCAGGCTTCAGAGAGAATGGATTGTAAATGTTTCTTATCAGACTTAAAGAGTCTGCCCTATCATGAATTTCAAAAGGGAAAAGGGTATATTTAGGCATGTCTGACTCCCGCTTTCCAACATGGCCTGAACTAGTTTTTCAGGCTAATGTTGGAAAGCCCTTGGTCAGAAGAAGGGGTCCATTGAGATGGTTGAGGGGGTTAGAATTTTTTTTTTTTTTTTTTTTTGGTTTAAAGGCGGTTTGGTATGAGGGATGAGAAATTTTACTTTTAACAATGTTTTATGTGATGCTAATATTGCTGTTCTGGGAACCACACTATGAGAATCATTAACCTAATCTAAAGTTAATCTATTAGCCATAGAAAATTCATCATCATAATAATCTATTATTTCATATATAATATATTATCACAGATATCATAGATAATATATTAGAATTAGAAATTCATAAACCATAGATAAATTGATTAGTCATCAGCATTAGGGTCTTAAATTATTGCTTCATTAGAAGTATAAGGGAGATATAAAAACACCTGAAATGTAAATATGCAGAATAGAATAAAATAGATCAAAATCTCTATCATATCTGTAACAAAATCATTTCAGTGAAAATGATATTTTGAGACTATTAAAACATGGGTGTGCTCCAAAAATGTAAGATTAAGTTTTCTTCCAGTAGGTACTTAAGATAGAAGCTGTGTTCAATTATGGAAAGATATGTTTTCTTGCACACCTAAGTATTATGGCCAAAAAAAAATTATAAGTGTTTTATTCATTTATAGTGGCAAGCATTTACTGGTGCTTTCCTACTGACAGCTAATGCAGTGATTTTCAATTGCTGTGCCAAGTTTAATTGATGTGTAAATTTCATCTTTGCTTCATCAAATCTTGATACAGGTGTAAATTTTACATTTCTTACAACTGAATAGTCATATTGTCAGATAATTTTGAATGTTCCTATGACATGAGAAACCAAAGTACATTTTTTCAAAGAATAAATAATAAAGTGTAACTTTAAGTCAGAGACAAATAAATAAACAATAACAACAAAAAGAGCTCATGTTTACAGAAATACAGGAGGGCTTTGTTTCATTATTAGGCATGAAAGACTATGCGGCAATAAACAGTTCTCCTCTAAAGTAAAACAACAAATAACAACAAAGAAAAGAGGATTTAAACATTCCTAAGGATGTTTAAATTAAGGGTAAGACAAAAGGAAGTGGTGAATATATCATCCACAGTTACAATTTAATGTTCTGCATCTTTCAATCCCTTCAAGCATGCCTCCCCACAGAAGCTAGTATTATTTAAAAGTGCCCTAAGAGTACAGAGAGGATGAAAACTATAGATTTCGAGTTGAATTGCATGATTTATTTAAACCAAAAAAAACAAGAAGGATAAGGCAGCCATCTCTTCATGTTAATGTGTATTGCTTATGAAAACTAAAGGTATTTAGACTTTACTTCCAAAGAATTGAATCTATTAATTTGGAAGTAACCTCAGGAATCTATATTTATAAACGATTACAGTAAGGACCAATTTGAAAAACTCCGGAAGAGAGGGTAACCCTTAGTAGGTTCTTTTCTATCTCGTCTTTTTTACTCTACTGCAATAACTTTACCATGCAGGATTACCCATACGGACTCACTGCAAATCATTAGCCTTATATTTAGCTATATTATTGAAAAGAAATGTAACACTCCGTAAGATACTCCCTTTGTACATTCTGGCAAAGGAAGTGAGTATACATCAACTTCTTATGAAATAGTCTCCTTAAAAATAAGAAATTTAAAGACTTAAATAGATCCCGGTGAAGTGGCTCACACCTGTAATCCCAGCACTTTGGGAGGCCAAGTTGGGCAGATCACCTGAGGTCAGGAGTTTGAGACCAGTCTAGCCAACATGGAGAAATTCCATCTCTACTAAAAGTACAAAAATTAGCCAGACTTGGTGGTGCATGCCTGAAATCCCAGCTATGTGGGAGGCTGTGACAGGAGAATCGTTTGAACCCAGGAGGTGGAAGTTGCCGTGAGTGGAGATCCTGCCACAGTACTCCAGCCTGGGATGACAGAGCCAGACTCTGTCTCAAACAAAAAAGACTTAAATAGTTAAAAATGGATCTTTCTTTGCAAAATGCAAAGGTTTGCATAAAAATTTTATAGTTTTAAGACTAAAAATCACATGGTCCATGAAACTCCTTTGTCCTGGGGAAACCATGGCAGTTGGTAACCCTACCAGTAGTTCTGTGATTTTCATGTTTTATTCCCAGCTACCTATGAAAACAAACGTGCCAACAAACAAAAAAACATCAATTTACAGTTTTTTCTTCTTTTTCAATTGCACTCTTGTTCTTATTCTGCTGATGCCCTTCACATATTTTCAGAAAAAAAAAAAAAAAGAAAAAAGAAACATCAAATAACCATCCAATCCATCAGTGACTTGAGGGCAAACTTAGCATTGTATTTATCTATTCATCCCCAGTGTCTAGCCCAGTGTCTGACACTGTGAGAGGTATTCAGTAAGGAAAGAGGTGGGAGGACATTAAAATACTGCTTTCCATATGTATCAAATAAGTCATTTCCTTCTGTGAATATGCTCTGAGGTGGTTCTCCTCACCCCTACCTACCCACAAATATGTTTTCATCAATCTTAAACTATGTTTCAGTTATATGCTCCCCCTTGCAAATTAGGTTTGCTCTTCCAAATGCATTTCATAAAACAGAAGCTGTCAAATTTATCTGTCAGAAGAATTGTTGAAGTGCTAGAGAAGAGGTCCATTATCTGTTGTGAAGTTTGCTTTAGGGAAATAAAGAAATGCAGATATTTGTATAACCAAAGACTAGGACATTATTCCCAGCCCTTTTGATGTCTAGCAACAAGGATGCCAGTAAAGTCAGATTAAGTTCAAGCACATTTCTCCTGATTTCTAGTGACATAGGCCAGCCATTCCAATGGTGGAAAAGTTTCTTTCCATGAGGGTGAAAACTATAGTAACAAATACCATGTTCAGACACCAAAGTGAACACCCTCCCTCAAGCATTCTGGAGATTTTTCAATGAAGAGGCTTAAGGAAGAAACTCCGCCCCTTGTTTGAAACACGTATCACAGAAACATGAACAATAATTAGGAGTTCAATAATCAGTAAATTCATTATCATCACTCCTTACCAATTCAAGTTATGAAGACCCCCAAATATCCAGGGTTGTGTGTATGTGTGTTTGTGTGAGCATGTGTGTACATATATACCTGGGCTGGTGTGTTTTGGGCTATTAGAGAGTATAACAGAACTTCGAAGGAGTTACAGATTTCAGTCCTATACAAAGAACAAGTGACTTGGCAGCTGGCATTTCACACTGGTGTAGTTGATTTGAAAATTCTACATGTAAATGATTCTTCTCCCCAATTCTTAATCTTTGCCCTTTTACTAACCACACAAACTCCCTTACACATTTCAGTCACCCATTAATGATGACCAGATGTCTCTAAAAAGCATTCTCTGAACAGCAGCCTTTCAACACAGTCTTTGAATATTTCATCACTCCTGACTTCTCCACTCATATTTTCTCCTCATTTCTGCATGCAACATCCAATTCAAGGCCTTTTATCTCCCTCCTACCCACATCTCATCATTTTGAAGCCTTTTCTTCAGCACCCTAGCTCCTCTCACTTTAACAAACAGATTGATGAAAGACAAGAACATGTGGCTTCTACAAAGTTTTTTCACTTAGGCAGTATAGGATGACACAGTCCAGTCAAATTCTTCCAAAGCTCAATAGGCACTGAGAATATTTCTTTTATTTGCTCCATCTCATATCCCATCTCTATACCAACAGCTGGCTTTGACAGTATGTTCCATTTTGATGTCAATATCATATAATAGGGCAAAGCTTTAACGTGAGTGATTCAATTGGGATGAGGAGGAAACACATTGGTAATAAAATGCTGGGTGCATTTACTTGATTCCAGCTGACACAATTATTTTAATGGTACTACTTCGTACCATTAAAAGCTTTGTATTTGTTTTGGATTTGGGGGTAGGAGGAAGATTTTGTTTGTTTGTTTTGCTTTGCTTTTTGCCTTAACACTTCTCATCCAAAAGGCCACCAAGATGGCTAAATAGTAGAAACGAGAGCTCTGTTGGCAATATCAGTTTGCAAATTAGAAAAGAGAAAGTCTCCCATGAGGACCAAAGGTGCCCTCCCTTCCAAGGAAGGCCAGGTTGGGTTTTATGCCTCATAGAGCTGGTATCATGCATATTAAGCAGGTTTGGGGGAAATCCATACATATTTGTGAGGGGAGCTGAGTGCATGGGGATTGGGTGAACATGTATGTAACAGACATTCCATGTTCACTTTGGGGCAGGGTTTTAGCATTAAAATGAGGTGGATTTTTTCTTATATGAAAAGGTGAACTGTAGGACACAAAGATGGTTTGTGGGCAGCCTCTGTAAGCTGGCTGACACTAGTTTAAGGTCTGCAATCGCTCACTAGAAAAGAATGTTTGCAACGCCAGTTCTCCGTCCAATCATAGTAATCGTCTGGAATGTACATCAGCGTTGATAGCTCCTATTGTTAGAGAGTTTAGCCATAAGAATTTAGAAATGTGCCATGCCAGCCAGACCCTGAACCCTTGACCTGTAGGTCATTTGGTTTCCTTAACCTTTGAGTTCATCTTAGTTGATAAAGGGGTGTCTATTTTGGTCTCTCAGATCACACACTCACTAATAAGTTTTGTAATTTCCTTGGAGACCAGAGCAACCCATCTGAATTGCTTCATGGAATATCGTTAAAGTGTATCTTGCAAAATACGCCATTTGACTCTTAGGCACTTCCAAGGCCAATAACAGTTTTGGTAAAAAAATAATAATAATAATAAAGTTTATATACACTCTGCAAAAGACACTGTAATAGCACATACTAGATATTTAGGGATAAGTCAATGATTTTTTATTGTTGGCAATATAAAATCACCACAGAGAAAGAAACATAATTAGTTGCAACACATTTTATATAGACTATAGACTTGTGTGAGTCATCAATTTTTATAGATTTATGCATGAAAGTTTTATGGTTTCATGAAGTCTGTTTTAAGAAAACAGAAAATGGTAGGTCATGTGAGGAAATGACTGCCATGGACACAAGGAGACATAGAATTTGGGGGTCTGTTTTCCACTCGTCACCATTCACCCTTTGAGCCAGCTCACAATAAAGTTTACACACTCTTCGATTGAGACAGTAAGACACTCAAAAGATCCTTTAGGAAGCAGCGATTATTTTATTAACTTAGTGCTACATTAAACTAAGTTTATTCATCTTGGCAAAAAATATGGTGATCTCCCTGGGTATATTTTTGTCATCCAAGGAGGAAACTGTGGTCTATGAAGAAAAACTGACCTGGAAAAGGAGGGCAACATATCCCTGCAACAGGTGTCTGCAGAGGAAATGCTAGAACAACAAAAGGCAGAACAGGGGACCTAGTTGGAGGCAGAAGAGATGGAAGTTCAGGATCTCAAGCATTGAGAAGTCTCTCTTGCCCAAGCAGATGTTCTCGGTGATCATTAAGACTTGTTTTATTTTGCAGAAATGATGCTGCTTTGAAGAGCGAGGGCTTTTATTGAAATTCGAGTGACGTCTCTGTCACCATCTTGTTAGACTGGAGACTGTCGAGTTTTGAAATGCTTTTTTAATTTATTTATTCTCTTTCAAGCATAAACAATGGCAGAATTATGAAGGTTGGAAAGGGTGGAGATTGAAAGGCTTAGAGAGTAAGGTTATGGATTTGGGGGAGGGTTTTTGCCTTTTAAAAAAAACAACGAAGTCACTTAAGAAAGCAGTGGACCATCTCACTATCAAATTCACAGCTTCTTTGTCACATTGTTTTCCTTGCCTCAAATTAGATTTATAGAAGAATTCTTCATTTAGTTTCAAATAATATTTAGATTTCAAAAGTGAGATGATATTCCTGAACGGGAGTCTACTCTTGTGGATGGGTAAAACTAACATAGCATTCAATCCTTGATTGTTGCATCGTTACATTGTCTGTCCCTATTTTGAGTTGCTAATGATATGTTAAGGGAATATTTACCTTGTACATACTTTGGAAGTTCATTTTTCCTCCATTGCTCCATAAGCAAGAAGAATTTTTGGTTAAGTTTCAGTAACTTATCCGTACCACAGCCAATATTCAGAGACAAGATTACGTACATTCACCACAGTTGTCCTAGCATGAACTTCTGGCAGATATAATATTTTCCCATTTCAGCTGTTTGATCATATCTAACATTAATTTCATTGGGTGTTCTGGGTCATTTTAGAGATGAAGAAATGAAGGAAGACAAATATTAGGAGTTTTTTTAGACTGCAAAATTCGTTATAGGACAACTATTTGTTTATGTATATACAGGCATGGCCTATTCAAAGTCATATGAAACATGTGTGAATAAAACGTATTATAGGCCAGGCACGGTGGCTCACATCTGTAATCCCAGCACTTTGGGAGGCCGAGGCAGGTGGATCGTGAGGTCAAGAGATAGAGACCATCCTGGCCAACATGGTGAAACCCCATCTCTACTCAAAATACAAAAATTAGCTGGGGGTGGTGGTGCAGGCCTGTAGTCCCAGCTACTCAGGAGGCTGAGGCAGGAGAATCGCTTGAACATAGGAGGCGGAGGTTGCAGTGAGCTGAGATCACCCCACTGCACTCCAGCCTGGAGACAGAGCGAGACTCCGTCTCAAAAAAAGGAAAAAAACAAGGTATTATAGAAATATTTTATATTACAAAAACAATGTTACATATTATAATTTTTAAATCGCCTTTTTGTAGAATTTTTAAAAGGCATTTATTTTATAATTCTCCTGTAATCTCTCTTTTATTAGGGAAAATTAAACAAGAAGTCATGGGCCGTGATCTGGAGTTGAGCAGACCAAAGATTTACATGTAAATCAACTGAAGAACAATAAAATCAAGTTCAAGTTTCTGTGTTAAAGAGTACAGAAGTATGTACAATCCTATTTCATAATGACCCTCCACCTTGTCAAAGACATCATAGAAAATGATTTGGCTTGCCAGTCCAAGTAAGAGATACAGTACAGGCAAAGTACCCACAGGAGAGGGTACAAGCACGGTGTGCACATTTTAATGTATCATCTACAGAGGAGCAGAAGGCCTGGGGGAAGGAGCAGGAAGAAAGTAAGTTCAGAAGGAAAGAGACATGATGACTATGTCTACACGTCAAACTAAAAATTAAGATAAAACCTTTTTATAAATTTCTACTCAACTTAGAAGCATGGGTATCAGTTTGTAATTTTGTTTGTAGATTTTATATTTTTGCATAGAATTTACCATTTTCAATTGTGACTCTTTTCAATGTCTTCATTTAACTGAATCTACCCTGGGTATCCCCCAAGCAAAAAGTATGGCATATGCTTTTTACTTTGCTCTAATTGTTTCAGTGACAGGTAAAATGATGCTCTAATTTCTAAGAAATTGAAAGAGTGAAGTTGTCCACTCTTGCTCTGATTCCGTAGTCAAAAGCAGCTGGAGTTTAACGAGGTCCAGACAGTTCAGACCCAATCAAGGCAGGTTATTTTCCTTTTCCACTTCTGACTGTGAAAGACCTTGTGTCAGGTTATCATTTCCAGAAAACATCTATGCCAGCAAAACCTGCAGATACAGACTTTTTTCCCTTTCTGAATTGTTAGTTGGTCTCCTAGCACATTTGGAATGTAACCTTTTTAATCCCTGCATTTGCAATTAGAGATTAAAATTCCATTCCAAGAGCCATTCGGCAGATGGCATAGCATGAAGAAACTGGAGGTATTTTAAAATTGTATTTATACAGAACACCAGATGAATTTCCCGGTCTGTTTCTTCCTGAGCTTATACATTCTCTTGCGAAAATTGATTGTTTAAGATGTAGATTTCATTTGCTGGGATTTAGCATTTTTATAGGATTTTAAAGCATCAATTAATCCATCTCTTTTGTTCAGCACAGTTGATTTAAATATAGAAGTAAAATCTGTATTTAAAGAAACTGCTTCTTAAGAAGATTAAGTCACCTCTGCAAGGGTCACCAAGGTAGGGTCAGAAAGGCTATATGATAATGGAACAGGGAGGCCACTGAACCAACGCATCTATTAAATGGAAACCTCATCATATCTTATGCAATTTAGAAAGTTTGATTCTTAATTAAGCTTTCTCCTTTAGCTTTCTCCAAAAGACTTTTAAAATTCTTACAGCTTTTAGATTTTTATTGATATATGATAAATACAAAAAGCACATAAATCGTACATGTATAGGTTGAGGAATGTTTTTAAAATGACCACATAACCCCCTCCCAGACTGAAAAATAAAAAAGTTGCTGTTACCCCAGAAGCTCCCTTATGCTCCTTCCCATTTCCTCCCGCAAGTGAACCACTATTCCAAATCTAGCACCAAAGATTATTATACATCTTACTGAAATGTACGTAAGTAGACTCACATAGTATTTACTCTTTTGTGACTGCTTTATTCACACAACATTATGTTTGATATCATCTATACTGCTGCATGTAGAGGTATTTTATTCATTGTCATTGTGATGCATAAGTACATTTGATAAGTATGTCACAAGTTATTTCACTGTTGATGAACACTTGGGATCTTTGTCATTTGGGACGGGGTCCTCAGCCCCTGGGCCATGGACTGGTACCTGGACACACAGCAGGTGAGTGACAGGCAAGCGAGCATTACCACCTGTGCTCTGCCTCCTGTAGTGGCAACAGACTCTCATAGGCATGCAAACCTTATTGTGAACTGGGCATGAGAGGGATCTAGGTTGTGCGCTCCTTATGAGAATCTAACTAACGCATGATGATCTGAGGTGGAACAGTTTCATCCCGAAACTATCTTCCCAGCCCCCACTTCCCACCTCACCCCATCCATGGAAAAATTGTCTTCCATAAAACTGGTCCCTGGTGCCAAAAAGGTTGTAGACCACTAGTTTAGGAGATTACCAAGGATGCTTTTATGATCATTTTTACATATGTCTTGGTAAACATGCATATGCATTTCTCATAGGATTAAACCAAGTTGTGGAATTGCTAGATGAGTTTTCCAAAATGGTTATACCAATTTACATACTTTCCAGCAATATATGAGGGTTCGAATTGCTTCTCACTCTCTGCAGCACTGGGCAGTTTTAGCAATCTAGTGGGTATAAAGTGGTTTTGTGTTGTAATTATAATTTCCTACTTCCCTGGTGACTAATAAAGTTAAATGCACTTTCATATTTATTGGCCACTGGTGACATAGCCATTGAAGTCATTTGGCCATTATTAAATTTATTCATCTTCTTGGTTTTTTTTTTTAATTTAAAGAGCTCTCTTTACATAGCAGATGTAAGTCTTCTGTGAGATATGCATATCGCAAATTATTTATAGCCTGTGGTTTGCTTTTTCACTCTCTTGAGTCCTTAAGCAGCTCCTAATAATTTTAAAGAAATTCAGTTCATCAATAATTCCTTATTTTTCTGCATGGTTAGTGTGTTCTATGTTTTCTTTACAAATTTTTTTCTTCTCTGAAGTTCACAAAGTGAACTATGCTATTTTCTAAAATCTTTATTATTTTGCCTTTCAAACTGGGTCCACCATCCAAATTTATTTTTATATGGTGCCAATGAGGAATTAGAATTACTATTTTCCAGTTAGACTTCCTATTGATCCAGCACTGCTTATTGAAAAGAACACTCATCCTCAGTGCACTGCAGTGACATCTTTTT
This sequence comes from Pan troglodytes, assembly GCF_028858775.2. Taxonomy (NCBI): domain Eukaryota; kingdom Metazoa; phylum Chordata; class Mammalia; order Primates; family Hominidae; genus Pan; species Pan troglodytes. Next base: position 161,569,682 of record NC_072402.2, on the reverse strand, counting down.
AATAACTCAATCGATCCTTTATGCATGGATCTATTACTAGACTCTATTCTATTTGTCTATCCTTGTGTCAATAACACATGCCTTAATTACTGTAGTTTCACAAGTCTTAATATCTGATGGAATAAGCCCTCGAATTTTGTTCTTTGTATTCGATAACTCTTTGGCTATTTTAGTCTTTTGCATTTCCATATATACCTAAGAATCACTTATCAATTTCCACAAGAAAATATAACTTATGGATATTTTCACTGAAATTGCATTGCACTCCTAAATTATTTTGATGGAAATTGACATTTTTGCAATACTGTCTTTTATTCCATCAATATGGTATAACCCTCCATTTATTGAAGTCTTTAATTTCCCACTACATTTTGTTTTCTGTGTAACACACATCATTTGTTGTTTCTCTAGTTTTGCTATTAAATTGGATAATAAAATCATTGCCTTTTTAGGTCTTTTTCTTTTTTAATATACACATTTTAAGGCAATACATTTCCCTGTAATTATGACTGTAGCCACACCCCACATGTTTGAGTAAATGGTATTTTTATGATTTAGTTTAAATGTTCTCCAAATTTTGCTTTTATTTCTTCTTTGACCCATGAATTATTTAGAAGTGTAAGCTATATTATCAAAGATAGCTTTTTGTTATTGATCTCCCACTAATTTCACTCTGGAGGAGAGCACACTGCGTATGACTCCAATGTTTGGAACTTAAAGATTTGCTTTAGGATCCAACATATGGTCTATTTTATGTGCATTTGAAATACAGATGTTGATACAGTGTTCTACATGTGTCAATTAGGTCATGTGAGTTGCTAAAATTTTCTATGTGTCTGCTAATTTTTTGTCTATTATATCAGGTAAGAAAGGCTCATTAAAATCTTCAAATACAACTTATAAAGTTAACTATTTTTTAATATTAGGTTCATTAGGTTTGCTTTATTTACTTATGTTATTTTATATAAATAGAATTGTTACATTTTCATAGTAAATTTATCCATTTATCCTTATGAAATGCCTGTGCACAGCCAGCCATATTCTTTTTCTCATGATCTACTTTCCTGATGTTTGCATAACTATGCAAGTATTGTCAGATATAGTATTTACCTCTTCTATCTGATTTTTAATCCTTTCAGTATTTCTCTGTTATTATTTTTATGCTATATCCCTTATAAAAAGTATATATTCAGGTTGTTGTTTTTTTTTTACATCTAGACTAAGAATACTTGTTTTACTCGGGTTTTTTAGTTCATTTACATTTAATGTGACTATTAATATATTTCGGTTTATCTACTACCTTGTTTTTTGTTTTCTAAAGGCCCCATCTGTTTTTTTATTCATTTTGCCTCCTCTCTTGCCTTTTGAAGTAACCAACAATATTTAGTTTTATTTTCACTCATGATTTCCTTGTTAGTTATACCTTATTTTATTATTTGTAAATGTTACCCTAAAGATAATACTACCATAGTTGACTCTTAAGTTCTACTATAAATGAGTACTTTTGCAATTACCAGGACAATGCAAGGGTTTTAGAACACTGTAAATATATTAACTCCTCTCCAAAATTTTGTATAATTCTAATTTATTTTAATTCATTATATTTATTATTTTTAAGTGAATATACATTTAGGTTTACCCACATATTTACTTTCATTGTTCTTCATTACTTTCTAAATTTTATATTTTTATTAGGAATTATTTTCCTTCTGCCTGAAGAACACCCCTAAATTTTTCTTCTACTGTGAATCTCCCGACAATGAGTTCCTTTTTCAGTCCTGATATTGTTATTTTCTTCACATTGAGTTTTTGAGGTTGTACATTATTTCTTGCCATCAATTTAGAGACATATGTTAATGTCTTCTGGCTTACTTCATTTGTGCTGACTATCCATTCATCACTCTTGTTGTTATACTTCTGAAAGTAATGTGTATATTTTTCTTAGCTATTTTGTAAATATTCTCTTTATCTTTGGTTAGACAGACCATTACGAACATAGATCCCCAGCTAGGGACTCTGGGAAACGTGGGAAGCTTTGCTAAAATGTATTGCGTCTGGTCTTGCTGTCTCTCAGCATCCACCTGACTAATTAACTCGCTATCACAATCTAACCTACAGAGTGCGCTTGTGTAAGTCCGAGTCTCCTCCCAGATTCTGTAACCTCATAGGCTGTTGTGCACACATAACCATATAATGCATTTAAAGTGCTTAGCAGGGTATCTGTTACAGAATAAAGCCCTAAGTAAACTCTTGTTAGGACTATGATGAAGGTGATAGTGTTGATTATGAAATGAGCAGATACACAGATGCTGACAGCATTCTATTTTGGTGGATTATCAATAAGACAGCAGCAGGGGGATGCTTCCTTTACTCTTCTAAAATATACCACTGGCTTGAAAGAATAGGGATTTTAATCTGTCGTGGAGCATCTTACTTCTCCTCATTTTGTGAGATTTTAAAGTAAGGTCATTAAAGACAACACGGTGGTCCAAGATTACATCAAGAAACACTTTTTTTCCTCTATCTTTAAAATATAAATGGAAGGATAGTGATAAATATTAAATTGGAGCCCCTGAACATCTGACATTCCAAATGTAGTCATTTTTTGTGATTCAGAGGAATTCTGTGTTGTCAATGTTTTTAAATACAGTAGTTCACTCACTTAATAGATAACCCCGCAAGATCATCTGCAAGACTTAGATTCAAGATCTAAAAGCCCTTCAGAGTGAAAGTAACATAAAGGAATGAATTACTGCAGGCTTCTGCCTGTGTCTCCTCTTACATGAAAGCCCTGCCACTACTAGCATTATGGCCTCAGGCCAATTACTTAACCTAACTCTTATTACCCTGACTTGTGAGATGGAGAAAATAGAAAATGCTTCAAATGTTTGTGGGAATTATTACCATCAGTTCACCATTACAAGCATTATAAAAATGTCTTAATCAAAAAGAGAGGAAGAAAAGGAAGCCTAGATTATTCAGAAGACACGACATAATACCCATCTTCTTTTCCAGCTTTATCTAAATACATCAAAATATTCATTGTTCCTTAATTACACTCTCATTCATTCATTCCCAACCATTTGTAAAGTATCTACTATTTTCCAGACATTGAAATACAACCTTACACCTTGGACCCTTCCTTAACAAGTTTATGATCTGGTAAAAGATCATTATTATTCCATTATTTACACTGCCCCCCTTAATCTGAACGTAATCACTTACTACCAACTCCACTCAGAAAATATTTTTTACTCCCTCCAAGCAGCCTGGATTGATCTGCTCTCCTCTTCAAGGTTTTATTTTTACCTTGAATATATAACTTAAAACACTGGGTCATATGGAACAGTTAGTCATATATATGGTAAGTTCCATTATGGAAAGGATGGTATTTTTAAATTTAGCATCTTATTTCTGTCTCCAAGAGCACTTGTAGCTGCATCTATAAGCAGACACTACACGTACATAAACACACATGGACAAAATAATAATACCTGTTTTCCTGTGGAATTACATATTTTTTAAAACATGTTCTCACATAACTTTTCTTTTAACCTCACAGTAATTTTTAAAATGTATTAATGTGAAAGAAAAAAAGATTACTTAAATGAGTTGCCAAAAGTCATCAAAAGATAAAGCTGGGAAACATACCAAAAAAAAAAAAAAAAAAGACTTTTACCTGCTGGTTCAATGATTTTTCTGCCACAATCTTATTGCCTTCTAAGAGCCATCCTACAATTTGTCACTTTCACACAGACTTTGATGGAAAATTTAGGCAGAAGATTGGAATTTAGAAATGAGAAAGATCAGGAGAGCGAAAGATTTACTACCTCCTTGAAAAGGATGAAAAAGCTATTCTTAACAAAGCACAAGGCTACCTTCTAAATGCAATTCTAGTCAATAAGTTCTGACACTATTTACCCACTAAAATATACCCTAAGTCAAAACATGTTTACCTGTATGAACTGCCAATGTGTTCAACTTCATATTCATATCAGTAAGGTTCAAGGCTATGCTCATCACTCAATAAACCCTATGATATTGGTTATTATGCTAATAAAATACATGATTGATTTCTCCAAATATGTATATAAATCAATACATATATATGAATTATGCATATGTATATATATACATACACACACACACATATATATATAATTACTTGTCATTGTAAAGATGTAGCACTAGACAAGCTCCCAGTTCAGACAGCTCTCTCATTAAATATTCTACGATCCCAATTGGAGAAAGGAGACAGCTGGACAGAATCCAGTGATCTGAGGCTGGAATTCATGAACTATCTTCTTTTGATCCATTAGATTCTTCAATCATTTAATCTTTCCTTTTTTTGAAAAATTGGACCTGACTTAAAGTTATTTTTCAACATGCATGGTTTTCTGGCTAATAGTGGTACTAGAAATGAGCTATGCTTAAAAAGGCATTTGGATCCGTCAAGGGGGATATAACTGTCTAAAACAAACTAGGTCAAAGTGGTCATGTTTCCTACATTGCCAGTGACTAACAGACATGAGCCTTTGCTGAATCTCTTTTACCTGACCAGTTCTCCCACAGTCACTTGAACAAGTTTATCCAGGGAATCAAGAATTTTCCAAAGATGCTGATGTCATCACTTTTTCCTATGCCTTGGGGTGACAGAAGGAATAATATTTTGATATCTGTATTGTCTTCCCCCAAAAAATGGCTTTGTAGCTGAGGAATAAAAAGGGAGAAACAAAGGCATGGATTTTATTTTATTTTTTAGCAAGCAAGTAACTTGGTGTCATAGGTTACTTTGCATAGTGCCTCTTGGTACCAAGGGAACATATAGAAATCATTCCCATTAGTAAAGCACCTGAAGTGGGGATTGAGAAAAGTCAGATACAAAGGAGTTTTTGTTTGTGCTACCATAAAGTCATCAACTATAAAAACGTAAAAACACTCCTCTCTTCCCTTACATACTTAAAATAGCAAAAATGTTTTCTTAGAACAATTTAAATCAAGAAGGTGTCTCTATCTTTTGAAAATTTGGGAGGGTCTAATTGTAGTTTATGTACACTAAATGTTTCTCTTTATTTTACCTTCTACCAATTCACATATACACCTTTTAAAAGGATTTTAGTCTTCAGGTGTTTTCTTCAAACTCTCCCAACTTTTCATTCTCAACTCACGTGACGGGGCTACAAGCAAGTGCAGAACCTGATTTATTGCTGTGGGGATAAGGCTCTCTGTATAATATACCAGCCCTGTTGGCCAACTGGCAGCCCTCTGGTTTGCATACTCTTGCCATTACTTCCAGGCCATTAAGCTCATCTTGAGTAGATATTTTACTGTCATTAATAAAAGAGGTATAATGACATTCAGTGATTTCATGACTACAGCAATAAATGGGGGGGGGGGTGATGACAAAAAGGAGACTTATAGGCATTGGATTTTAACTAAATTGTGTGAGAAAAAGAAATGTTAAGAAAGCCAGAATTTTAAAGCACTGATTATCAATATATTTGTTTCATTCAACAAAAATAGACTGAGGGCCTACAATGAGTCAGACACTGTTTTGGGTGCTAAAGGATAGAGCTTTCAACATGACAGCCAAGGCCCCTAAATTCACATATTTTATTGTTCAGTGGGGCAAAAAAACAAAGGGGGCAGATATACCAGAAACTATTAGTTAGTTGTTAAGTGCTACGAAGAAAATAAAACTAGAGAAAAGATGGAAAATGGCCAGACACCTAATATGGCACTTCCTGAGGTGTCCCATTTAAACTTATACCTGAGTAATAAAAAGCATCCAGTCCTTCCAAAATCAAGTAAAAATTGGGACAGCTGAGGCAAACACTGTGAGAATTTAAAAGAGGAAAAAACGTCACATGTTTTAGGAAGAATGACAACAAAAAAGGTCAATGCAGCCACAGAATATTGACCTAGAGAAAAGGGTTGGCAAAGTCCACAGGGTCTAGATCATGAAAGGCCTGACAAAAGCCCAAATAACTGTACTAAGTATTTATTAAAAACATATTCTGTGTCAGGCACTGCTCTAAATCCTGGGGATTAGAACAGTGGGAGGAAAAAAAAAAGAGCAGATTTTTCTGACTTCAGGGAGCTCGCTTTCTAGTTGTTAGATATAAACAAATTTTTAAGAATATATGGGCTGTAATAAAAAGGTGATGTAAGGGAAACAATTGGTGCGTAGTCGGGGGAGGCATATGATATTATGTAGAATAGTGTGGTAAATGAAGGATGATGGCAAACTCTTCGACACTCCTTACATTGACAGGTTGAATCTGATTCCCTTCCCCTTGAATCTGGCTGCTCCTGGTGAGTTTTAAGTTGACCGATAGGATGCAGTGAAAGTGATGTTCTGAGACTTCTGAAGCTAGAACATAAGAATTCTTGCAACTTCTGCTAAAGGAAGTTCTCCTGGAATACTCTCCCCGGGACCCCTGAGGGCACCAAGCTGGAGATGTCACGTGTAGACAGACACATTGGTTGTGATAGGCAGCATCTAAAATGGCTCCCAATGACCCGCACTCTCTGATATTCATATACTGTGTAGCCTCTTCTGCTTGAGTATGGGCTGGACCTAGTGATTTTATTCTAACGCAGAGAATACCATCTATGTATTGGAATATCACTTCCAAGCATATGTTACAAAAAAACTGTATTTTCTGTCTTGCTTGGCCTCTCTCTGTCCCTCTCTCTCTCTTTCTCTTTCCTTCTCCCTAAGATCCCTTACTCTGGGGAATGCAAGATGCCATGTTGTGGGTAAACCTATCAAGAGGCCCATGTGACAAGAAACTAATGTCTCCAGCCAACAACCACCAAGGACATAAGACCTGCTGACGGCAACATGAGTAAGTTTGGAAGTTGGTCCTTTCCAAGCCAAGACTTGAGATGACTGCAACCTCAGCAAACACCTTGACTGCAGCCTTGTGAGAGCTGCTGAGCCAGAGGATCTAGATGAGAGACCTGGATTCTTGACCAACAGAAACTGTGAGATAATAATTTTTGTCATACTAAGCTACTCATTTGGGGCAGTAGTTTGCAACAGACAATAAATACACTGTAAGACAATCAAAGCTGAGGCCAGCCTTCCGTTCATCCCTGCTATGGTGCCAGGCATGGGAGTGGTGCTTCCCTTGGAGCTCATCCACCAACTGAATAACACTAAGTACCTGCTGCCTGATGCCTTGCAATAGAAGATTCGCCTAGGTCGGTCAAGGTGGCTCATGCCTGTAATCCCAGCAGTTTGGGAGGACAAGATGGGCAGATCACCTGAGGTCAGGAATTTGAGACCAGCCTGGCCAACATGGTGAAATACAAAAAAATATATATATATACAAAAATTAGCCAGGCATGGTGGCATGTGCTTGTAATCCCAGCTACTCGGGAGGCTGAGACAGGAGAGTCACTAAAACCCCTGAGGTGGAGGCTGCAGTGAGCAGAGATCACGCCACTGCACTCCAGCCTGGGTGACTCAGCAAGACTCCATCTCAAAAAAAAAAATTCACCTAGCAAAGCCCTAACCCAAATTGTGATCTAAAATAAAAATGGTTGTTATTTTAAGCTACTGTGTTTGGGAAAAGTTTCATATACAGAAATAGATAAGTGGAACAGGTGGTTAGAAGTACTTCTTTGACAAGGTGACATCTGAGCAAACATCTGAAATAAATAAGGGAGTGAGCCATGCCAATATCAGGCAAAGGGAACAGTAAGTAAAGCACCCAGGTGAAAACATGCTAGGCATGTTCAAGGAACATCAAGTGGTCCTGTAGCTAAAATGGCCTAAGTAAAGAATGGATTGTCAGCCAGACATGGTTGCTCATGCCTGTAATCCTGTAATCCTAGGATTTTGGCAGGCTGAGGCAGGAGGACTGCTTGAGGACACCAGCCTGGACAACATAGGGAGACCTGGTCTCTGCAGAAAAATTAAAAAATTAGCCTGGCATGATGCTGTATGCCTGTAGTCCCAGCTACTCAGAAGGCTGATGCAGGAGGATTGCATGAGCTCAGGAGTTCAAAGCTGCAGTGAGATATGATCATGCCACTGCACTTCAGCCTGGGTGACAGAGCAAGACCCTGTCTCAAAAAAATAAAAATAAAATAAAAATAATAGAGTGCTGAAACCCTGTCTCTACTAAAAATACAAAAAAAAAAAAAAGATTATCTGGGCAGTAGTGACTCATGCCTGTAATCCCAGCAACTCAAGAGGCTGAGGAGGAGAATCGCTTGAGCCTGAGAGGCGGAGGTTGTGGTGAGCCAAGATCATGCCACTGCACTCCAGTCTGGGTAACAGAGTGAGACCCTGCCTCAATCAATCAATCAATCAACCAGTAAAAGAATGTATAGCTCAGATGATAGCTGATGATGAAGTCCATTTGCAAGGACTGGTATTTACATTGCGTGAGTTGCAGAATGTTAAGCAGTGGCTCAAAATTTTGAGTAGAATATTATGTCATAAAATTTTGTCTCTTAGTCCCACTCCCTTCAGCTATAATTGCTATATCCAAATGGTGAGAGCCACAAGACTACAGTGGACACCCTCATAGCATCCAACAGTCACCACCAACAACCCATCTGTTGCAAACTCCCCCTAAGAGAATGTCCCAGGGACTCTGGAGTCTGTGTGTAGCCTGTGCCTTCACCTTTTCCCATTCCTCTTCTTTGCCTGGCCATATTTGCAGTTCAGCAGTGGTGCTTTCATTTTTGGAGTGTTTACATTAACTTGAAGTTGTTAACCTAGTTGTGTTGCAGAATGTTTCAGACAGTGCCAGAGGCTATAAATAAATAACAGTTATTTCAGGTCTGCCTGGCAAACAAGTGCCTGGATTCTGCAGAGACCCCAGGGACTATGGCTGCTACAGTGCTGAAAACCTCAAAAAAGGCTAAAAGCAGCTATTCCCAAGGAATACTAAGCAGACACACTCCCTGTGACACAGTTATATTGCCCATCGACATGCATCTTCTGATTGTCACAGACCAATAAACAGACCTCTCTGTCATACCAACTTGGAATAAACCACAGCTAACTTGAGACCAATTTTTCCATATTATCCACCAGATTTACTATCTCCTCAAACATTAGCAGCTGACAATTGACCAAAACAAAGTCTCCTAGGGATTTTTCTTTTTTTCACTAATGCTGTCCTCTAGAGAAATGGGTCCCAAATTTTTCAAGTAGGAAGAAATTTCTTCTTTTGAGTGTCGAATTTTTTTTTATTATTATTATACTTTAAGTTCTAGGGTACATGTGCACAACGTGTGGGTTTGATACATAGGTATACATGTGCCATGTTGGTTTGCTGCACCCATCAACCCATCATTTACATTAGGTATTTCTCCTAATGCTATCCCTCCCCCAGACCCCCATCCCCTGACAGGCCCCAGTGTCTGATGTTCCCTGCCCTGTGTCCAAGTGATCTCATTGTTCAATTCCCACCTATGAGTGAGAACACAAGGTGTTTGGTTTTTTGTCCTTGCAATAGTTTGCTGAGAATGATGGTTTCCAGCTTCATCCATGTCCTTGCAAAGGACATGAACTCATCCTTTTTTATGGCTGCATAGTATTCCATGGTGTATATGTGCCACATTTTCTTAATCCAGTCTATCATTGATGGATATTTAGGTTGGTTTCAAGTCTTTGCTATTGTTAATAGTGCCACAATAAACACACATGTGCATATGTCTTTATAGTAGCATGACTTATAATCCTTTGGGTGTATACCCAGTAAAGGGATTGCTGGGTCAAATGTATTTCTAGTACTAGATCCTTGAGGGATCGCCACACTGACTTCCACAATGGTTGAACTAATTTATACTCCCACCAACCGTGTAAAAGTGTTCCTATTTCTCCACATCCTCTCCAGCACCTGTTGTTTCCTGACTTTTTAATGATCGCCATTCTAACTGGCATGAGATGGTATCTCATTGTGGCTGTGATTTGCATTTCTCTGATGGCCAGTGATGATGAGCATTTTTTCATGTGTCTGTTGGCTGCATAGATGTCTTCTTTTGAGAACTGTCTGTTCATATCCTTCACCCACTTTTTGATGGGGTTGTTTTTTTCTTGTAAATGTGTTTGAGTTCTTTGTAGATTCTGGATATTAGCCCTTTGTCAGATGGGTAGATTGCAAAAATTTTCTCCCATTCTGTAGGTTGCCTGTTCACTCTGATGATAGTTTCATTTGCTGTGCAGAAGCTCTTTAGTTTAATTAGATCCCATTTGTCTATTTTGGCTTTTGTTGCCATTGCTTTTGGTGTTTTAGTCATGAAGTCCTTGCCCATGCCTATGTCCTGAATGGTATTGCCTAGGTTTTCTTCCAGGGTTTTTATGGTTTTAGGTCTAACATTTAAGTCTTTAATCCATCTTGAGTTAATTTTTGTATAAGGTGTAAGGAAGGGATCCAGTTTCAGCTTCTATATATGGCTAGCCAGTTTTCCCAGCACCATTTATTAAATAAGGAATCCTTTCCCCATTTCTTGTTTTTGCCAGATTTGTCAAAGATCAGATGGTTGCAAATGCGTGGTATTACTTCTGAGGCCTCTGTTCTGTTCCATTGGTCTATATATCTGTTTTGGTACCAGTACCATGCTGTTTTGGTTACTGTAGCCTTGTAGTATAGTGTGAAGTCAGGTAGCGTGATGCCTCCAGCTTTGTTCTTTTGCCTTAGGATTGTCTTGGCAATGTGGGCTCTTTTTTGGTTCCATATGAACTTTAAAGTGGTTTTTTCCAATTCTGTAAAGAAAGTCATTGGTAGCTTGATGGGGACGGCATCAAATCTATAAATTACCTTGGGCCATATGGCCATTTTCATGATATTGATTAGCACGAAGAAATTTTTTAACATCTCCTTAATTACCAATACCTGTCTATATGAACTTGGACTAGATAATTCATTTCTCTATCTCATTTTCTCTAATTGTAAAATGGAAGTGAAACTACCTATGCCATAATGTCAATGAGAATTTAAATGAGAAAACACAAGTATTTAGAAAAGTATCTAATGTGTAATTAACAGTCACTAAACATTAGTTTATCATCAATTTAAAATACTACTGCCTGTTCTTCTCACTACGTTATAGTAATTTACTTTTAACTAGGTATTCTAAAAAAAAAAAAGAAAATGCCATGACCACATGTAGCACTTACAAATGAATATATAATTCATTATCCATTAGAGAAGTGCATATACTTGAAACGTGGGATATATTTCAGAAAGACAAACTTTATTGAATCAGCCATGCCTCCGGAATGTGTGGCTGCCACAGAGTTTGGGAATTTCTGGTCCAGGACTCAGAGCACATTTACCTCCTTCCTCTTCATTATTTATTTACATCTCTAGCATTATACAATGAAAATTATTGTTCAGAATTATGATTCATTGCCCCAGGAGTCTCACAAAAGAATGTAATTAAAATTTACATTTGATGTGAGACTCTAGCAACAAAATTGAAAACAACAACAACAACAAAGAAAAGTCCATCTGACTCAATTTCAGTGAAGTATAATAGTCAACCACTCAAAATTTCTCTTTCTTGTCTAGATGGTTAGAGTTTCATAACAATATCATTTCATCGGAGCACCTCAGTGTACAAACTGGTAGCCCATGGCTTCATGTATCTATTTTCTCATTTCATGCAACTTCATCTTTTGACAAAATGATACCTAACATGTACAGACTAAGTCATGAGAAATGGTTAAGGGTAGTCAATTTTCTCCTCTGATAGATTTCTGATCTCCTTATAGGTAAGTAAATAATTTATGGAAAAAAATAGCATTCGTTTCATCATATTGAGTTGTTAGTCTATAAATTAATTTCAAATAAGAATTGAAGTAAATAATATCTTGCAATTTACATAAACATTTACTAGGCTGTCATGTAGGAGGGAAAGTAAAGGACAGAAATAACTGAAAATGTCACCCAATCCATATTCACAAGTTTAGCAATGAAATGATACTATATACTATACATTTCAATTAAGGCAAAGTCTTAATTAGTTACTGGCTAGCAGTTGCTTTTATCTAGTTTAACTTCATTAATATTCTTTTGGACTTAACTTTATATGTGGTAATAGAAATACTCTGCAAGGAATTGTTACAGAAAAAGGTTGCAAAGGAGCAAAGTAAAATATTTTATGAAAAGGGAAAGGAGACTAAATTCATGCATTAGTGTGGCAACTATTTATAGTATAATTAATGAATCTACTCATTTTTAACAATTGTTCCTTTATAACCATTTTTACATTTGCCTTTCTTCAAAACGTACAAAATTCCTTACAGACAAGCCAAAGTGTAAAATTAAATGATATCATGACATCTAATTACTAAGAATAATTCTGACTTAAGAATAAGAGAATATATTACAGCCAGTGTTCAGCACTGAATCTAGACGGAAGTGTTGATGTTCTTTTCTTCCCAAAATTAGCTGGCCACACCCATTTAAAGTCCCTGCCTTTGTTCTCTTGCTTGTCTTGGAATTCACATGTCCCTAGCTGCTATTTGCAGGCTGAGATTGGACTAGGAATGCTTCGCTCAGGTTTTTACTCTGAGAAACTCTTGATAGCATGGGTTAATTATCTTTCATTTCACCTCGCATTATCACTCACTCAATTAAATACAAATTTAAATGGAAAAAGCAGTTTCTCCCCCATACAAATGTTTGTTTTTAGCCTAATGTGCTTTCTAAATAACTGGTTGCCATAGTGGCAGGCACTTTGGAAAAAGTGTGTCAGAGTGAATAAAGATCATTAAAAATGACTAATTAGCCATCAGATAAGAAGATGCTATTTGCATGCTCATGTGAGAACCAGAATTCTTGCAAATTTCATGTACCTGCACATAAAATGAGAGAGAGGTAAAGGTGAAGAAAACAGTGTTTTCTTTTATCCTTCTTTCTCCCCAATCAGAACTCTATTTCAAAAACATATTATAGGCTACAAAAATTGCTTGATCCTCTTGGTTACCTGAGTACCAATTACTGCTGCCTTTTTAGACTATCCATCCAGTATCTGTCCTTTCATGGGTCAGTTGTTTGTGATATATATGAAAAGAGTGTAGACATTGGTACTTTAGCCATGATTAGACTCTGCTACTTCCCTCACCAATTCAAACCTCACGATTTTATTTCCAGAGAAATGTTTCTATGCACAAAGTCACAGAGACACTACCAATTTCAGTTTAACCTGTCTCTTCAATTGACTACTTAAACTGACAACTCTAACTGTCCACTAGTGGACACATTTGTGCATTAAAATGTCTGGTTACATTGTTCTAAACCAAAGGATAATCTGACTTCAATAATCAGGTCTGAATTTAGAGGCTAATTGCATTGCATCCTTTAACCTTTAAAATGAGCTGCCCTTATAATTTAGCAAAATCCTCCATACATTTGTCTAAAGCCGAGGATTCCAGAGAAATTTAAATGAAAAGAGCAGATTATTCTACGTGACTGAAAAGTGACAAAGCAATGACCCCCCCAAGTCTCCAATTTCAAAAGGTTCATAAAATCTATGTTCGTACTGTATACTTGTTGGATTTATAATTCATTCATTGCCCCCCTGCTCTCATTTGCATGAAAAAAGGAGGGAAAGGTCAATATGTCCCTTTTAAAGTATCTGAACTTCAGTCCCAGGAAGCACTGTTTAATGGATGCCGTCTCTCTTTTCCTCCCGCTCTTTCTCTTCCTTTCTCTCTACGTCTCTATCTCCATCTCCTTCCAAAAGACACAACCCCTAAGTGTAGATTTGTTTTGGTTTCAGAAAAACTTGAGTCTTGATCCTAATTTTACCCTAAGAAATGAAATAACTCAGCAAGCATCATCTCTCTTTCAATGTTGTTGTTTCTTCAGCGTAAAGATTATTTTTACCTACTCATTTACTAGCAGTACCTTGAATATGTTTAACAAATCATCATTCCGTATTTGTTTGTTGCTGTGTCATTTGTAACATTTGTAAAAGGCTGAACAGAAATGAAGTGAATTATGTGTAGCTGATATGAACCATAGACGTTGTCCTCAAAGGGATTATAACCATTCATCTACTCAGTGTAAAGAAGCAATGAAAATATGACCTCAGTAAAAGATGAAGCTATATGTAAATATCAGATGCTATTATGTGTTAAACTTTTTCTCTATCACTTGTCTACTCTGCTATGTAATAGAAAAAAAAACTTACAACTCACGTGTTTCTCTTCTAATTCCTAAATTTTACATTCTGTCATTTATTCTGATTTATTCCACATAAAACACAACTTTCAATTGGATAATACTGGTGAAAAAGCAATAAATCCAAGGAAAGTACAAACATGCCTATTTATGCCTAAGACCATTGAATTGAAAGGACAATTTGCATTTGTGACATTGTGCCTATTGAATGACTAGAATTCCTCTTTTTCAATTAGAAATGCTCCACCAAATCAAAGAAAGTCTAGAAGGGCAAATGGAAAGTTGCTGTTCAATAGGTATAGTTTTGGTCATGCAAAATAAAAAAGTTCCTGAAATCTACTATACAGCATTGTGCTTATAGTTAACAATACTGTACTATATACTTAAAACATTGTTAAGAGGGTAGATGTCATATATGTGTTTTTCAACCACAATACAAAATAAAAGTCCAGGAAAGTCTCTATTCTGTGGATGATTAAGAAACCATTGGGATTTGAATAAAGCATTAAATAATCATCTATTTAGTCACTAATAGATTTAATGATAATCTGTTGACCTCCATAAGTGAAGATACTTTTATTTTTTAATCTCCCACAGTGAGCAGACTATACTTGGTTTGCTTGTACCATGTGCGGTTTCTAGGACTCCTGGAGGATCTAATTCAGTAGGTCAGCTTCATGGTCCCCAAGTTTGCCTTTTAAACAGAACTTCATGGATGGATTCATAAGCAGAGGTCCACAGACCACACTTTGAGAAGTCTGGGGTGGTATGCCCTCTCTACCGCAAATGCTAAGGATCAATGATCAATTGAATAAATTCATTTGTAGTACCTTTTGTGGTTTCTGTGAAACACGCACATAGAAAGCATTGGTCTGAGTGTACTTCAAAGCCTAAAATAGTGTAATATTAAGGGGTCAATTCT
The DNA here is from genome assembly GCF_028858775.2 of Pan troglodytes. Lineage (NCBI taxonomy): Eukaryota > Metazoa > Chordata > Mammalia > Primates > Hominidae > Pan > Pan troglodytes. Next base: position 161,554,601 of record NC_072402.2, on the reverse strand, counting down.
GGGTATAAAATCTATGATTCTGGCACTATTAATACCAATAACTGGTTACCACGGTGACAGGAATTCTGATCAAAGTGTCTCATACGACGAATAAATTTCATTAAAATGACTAAATGACTAATATACCAATAATGGGAAATTTACTCAATTAATAAATAGCCATAATTCATGGGCAAGTTAAATTAGTAGAGGAAAAAATAAAGAGGAAAGAAACTACCCTTGAATCTGCTAGATCTCAGAACCTGTATTTTTTTAAGCTTCCTGTAAACACAGTGAGACATCCAAATGGTGACGCTGCAAGTTTAGCCTTTTGTTTGGCTACTTTTTGCGTGGCACCACTGACTCTGATAAGAATATTAAAATTACAGGAGTTATAACAATTTAGAAAAACATTTTAAGGAAGGCTAATGATAACAAAGACACAGATAAAACATATCACCAGGCCACAGGACAGTTCAAGATTACAATTCTTTTACTGGAATGAAAACCTTTTTTAGTTCAAAAATCTTTAAATCACTTTCATGACACCTCGGTATCCCTGGAATAGTCTTCTCTTTCATATAAGGTCAAGTGATCATAAATAAAAATCATTAAATAGAATCACACTCACAGACAATAATTTCCTGGATAAATAACCTTGTATATTTTAAGATGTCTTGGAATATGTAAAAAAATCATTCTCCCCTAATCAGACCTGCTGCAGCTAACGTCTAGGAAAGTTTTTCTTACCATGCCTGAGTAAGATGCCATTGGAATGTGAAGAATTTCAATAACACAATCTCTATAATGCTGAAAAATTGTCAAATCATTCGCAGATCACTTGCATTTGTACTCTTTTTTTTTGCTATATATGAGCAACATTAACAAAATCAAATTATCAATTTTTTAAAAATTGTCTCAAGCAAAATTTAGATCTAGATCTAGATACACAAGATTGATTAATTCCTAGCTCTCACGCTTTAAAAAAGTTTTTCACAGTTTTCTCCTGTCAAAAACACAATGCCATCATCAAAAGAGAAGTTGCCAACCAAAGTAGTGTAGGTGAAGTCCAAACCCATGTTCCATCTTCACAACCCAAGGGAATGATTTGACACTAAGGACAACAATTTGAATAAGTTAAAGATTTTGTTGCATTAATGCAAGACACTGACTGAATGATTACGATGTTACACCATATGTTAGGCAATGGAGGCAAAACTAATCAGGCGAAGGTCCTTCCTGCGCTCTCAAAAGTCTGCATTGCAGCACACCTTACCACCACAGGGACAGTTTTAGCCAAAGTGGTAAGAATCACAATCCAGGTATGCAAACTATGTGTGGGAGCATAAATGAACATGGGAGGGACCCTTTAGGTCTAACAGAGTCACTGTTAAGTGAAATACTTATTTCAAAAATCCCACTCTGCCTCATGAGCAGGAGTAGGTTCCAGACAGGTAGAAAATAATCTAACATAGAGGGGCATTTGTGTTGGAGGAAAAACATCTGTCAAGACATAAAAGTGCACGGGCTGCTTTGCAGGGTTGAAGTCTGGAGTAAATGGTGGGTACTATCAGGAGAAGGGAATGCAAAAGTCTTTCCAATCAAAATCTTTCAAACAAATTTGTGTTTTTCTTCAGTTCACTAGCCTTTTTTGAGGACCAGCCATTCTCCTTTCAAAGTGTCTCACACTGTAACAGTCATGCGTTGAAGTACAATTCCCTCCTAGGACTAAAAGAAGCAAACTGAAACACGCCTAGCACCCCTGGAACTCATTCCCAGCCCACTGATGAGACGCTGCAAATCAAAGAAGAGCATGTCCTGATTACTAATCAGAGGTTTCAGAATTAAACTCTGGAGTCAAACCTTGATTCACTAGCTGCCTGAACTTGGAGAAATTTCTTAACCTAACTAAGCTTCTCTTTCTATATCTGTAAAATGGAGATGATAATACTTACTTAACCATGTTGTGAAAACTAAATAGATAACGTAAGTGTGTAATAAAATTTATGTTAACAACTCACCAAATGATAGTCACTAATACTATCATTATCAGTCACCATGGGGAATAGAGAAGAAATCATAATAAAAATATCTACTATGCCCTTCTAAGAGACAGGAGCTGCTTCATCTTTATAACATTCCATGACATCAGCATGATTATAATTCTCCTTTCTACAGACGAAGAAACTGTAGCACAGAGAAGTTAAGTAATTGCATAAGGTTGCACAGCCAATAAACGATAGTCGTCTGAAACATGTTTGGAAAATTGTCATTCTAGGAAGTCCTTTTAGCCCATAGAAGAAACTTGTTCTCTTCTTTAACAAACAAAAAATAAGAGTGTATTCTCAGCTTCTCTTAAGAGGCATTATGCTATTTCTAAACCTATCTAAAATCTCTTTATGTTCATTTATGTTTTCTGCTTCACCCATCTGCTAGTGATTCTGTCGTGTTTTCCTTTCATTTTTTCCTTTACTTACTTTGCTCAAATCACACATAAGATCTCCTTGCGGTGACTGATATTACCAGATTTGGACAAAAAGTCGACTTTCCCTTTAGACTAATGTTTCTAACTCTAACTTCCTATAGTAACTCCTTGTCCTCAATCCTTCACTAGATCTGTTTTTTAATTGGCATTATGTCTTTTTGTGGTGTGACTGCTGGAATTACACCTGGTATTCAGGATAATTGGGAAAGTTGTACTGAGTCTGGTTTGCAGCATTTTTTAAAAAAACAATCCTTGCTCTCAAGAATCTTAGAATACAGTTGATAAAAGAAGCTAAGATACTGACAACGTGTGATGAATAACGTGGTTGTATTTGGTTATTCCCCTACTCACAATGCCCTTCACCTTTCCCTACTTACTCAAATGTAATGCACCTTTCCATGGAAGCAGAATGCAATTTTTGTAGGATGATTGGCATTTTAAAAGAAAGTGGTGAAAAAAAATTTAGTGAACATTACAGACAAAGGAATAGCATAAAACAATGTTCCCAGAACCAGTTTCCTGCTCATCATTATTTTGCAGGCCGTTAATAAGTGCACTACAGAGCACAAGTGTTCTGTCTCAAACAAGCTGGGGAAAGTCTGGTTTAAATTGAGTAAAAGACTTTTTTATTTTGCTTCCTTTTTTAACACAGTAGGAATTTTCAGAGCCTTCAGCATGCTATTGCATATTGTGAATCTCCTAGAGAGGAATATGATACAGTATTTCTCAAATATATTTGACCATGGAATTCTAGCCAACACATTATGGAACTAACATACAATGAAACACAGTTTAGGAAGCACATTTTAAAAACCGTAAAGATAAAACAAGCATTATTTAGGGGATGTAAGAAAAATAAACTTAATCAGCACATCCATCATTGGGATCAGTGGAATCTCATGGGTTGAGGATGGAGAGCAAGACCCAATGAAGGGATTCAGCCTTGATGCCACATAAAATAGGAGTTCATTTCCACGGTGTATACCATCGTAGGATTCAGTCACGTAAGGATATATGAGTTTGGCTAGAGAGCAGCATTCACATTCAAGATGCGTCTTTGCTTAGCAAAACAGGAGCTCCTGGCATGTCACTATTGTTTTTCATAGAGCAAACATAATAAAGGTAAAGGATTTGCCCTTCTGACATCATTAATTTTCTACTTGGCACAAATAATTTCTATAAATTAAATTGACACCTAGAAAAGATTGGTTGTCTGTTCAACGGTAAAACTATATTACATCTCTATTCAAAAAGGCTGAGGTATAAATTAATTTTTCAGATCACCCAAGGAAAGCTAGTTATCATTTTCTAAAAATAGGCCAAATAGATGTGCATGATAGAAAACTTTCCAAATTGCCATCTTTGGTATAGCTATGCCATTCAACAAAGAAATATGCAGGGTGATCTTGTTATTTAAAGACATGGAGGTAAATCTCAGATAAAACAGCTAGAATACTTTAAAATAGTTTTTCTGGAGAATGATGTGGGGGCAGAAGGCCAGTGAAGGAAGGAGCAGGGGACAGCTGTTTCAACTATGTCATTTAGTCTTATTTGATATTTAATCACTTGTGTAAGATACTTTGTTGAAAAAAAGTAATTTTTCAAAAGGGATCATACCTTTACCATTTAATGCTCATGGCTAAACTACACAAGTGCAGAAATGAATAGTTAACCTTGGAATAATATGGCTTTGACTTATGGCTAACACACACTGTGATACGGGGTCTATTTAAAGTTTGATTACTAAGTTATATATTATATATATGTTATATTTTATAAATATATATATATATTACTCTCTTTCAGGCAAGGAAGACAGTTTAAAATATAACAAGAAAGTATATTTGTTTAATCAGGAAAAATTTTTAAATTTGAATAATTTCAAATGGGGTTCTAAAAAATAAAAATCTCCCCTTCAATTTGAAATTATAATTTATTTTCTTCTTCTCCATAACATTTATTATCTGCATTAATTATTAGAGAATCCCTTACAACTAGTCCACAAACTAATGACAGGTCCATATTGTCCTCAATTTTTTGCCCTATAATCATTTTACATTATAGATGCAAGACAAAAGAGGAGAGAAAGGAGGGAAGGAGACAGAGAGAGATTAGAAAAAACAACTGGGGAAATTTTTATCCAGGTTTTTTACAAACAAAAGTGTTTTAAAGCCATCTCGAACTCCGGCAGTGTTGCTTTTCTGTTCTTTGGGTGTTTTTATTTAATTATACAAGAATAATCTCAGAAGCTGGTGGTGGTTTCAATTTGTCTGATAGAGAAAGCTAGAGAATTACCCTTCATAATACTTAATTAAACATTTCTATCAATTACACTGAATAAATATGCAGTCACAACGGCTGCTGGTTGATTTGACGTTTAAAAAGATGGCATATATTAAAGCCCCAGTTTGGCTATGCAACACATTAGATTCAGTTAGCAAACATAGTGATTGTTTTTCCTAAGAAAATTGTTCTTTTTAATTAAAGCATTTGCTCTTCTCTTAGCACTTTACAATGTGTGATGCAAAATAAACATAAAATAGTTACTGCATATTTTTCCTCAGCTTTCTCAGTCCAGATACCAAATAATTTGATTCAGAATAATTTCTGAAGGGTTTATTTACTTGGATTGGGAAAAAAAATACTACTGGCAAGTTTGGTAATCAGAAAATCTACTTGATCAGTAAATCTTGCTACTTAGAAAACTCCTATGGAAGACATGATGAGATGATGTGGGATCTTATGCCTCCTTTTCACTCATGACTAACAAATGAAATCTTCGGTTAAATGCATTGACATATAGGTTGAAAAAACTGAGTCATATGGGAAAATTATTGTTTCAAATACTAAAGATAGATAAAAAATAAAGAATATGGGTTTTCAGCCCAAGGTAATGATCCGAGCTAGATGTGCTTTCTCTGAAATACTGCAATTAGATAAAAAGGGTAAACTCTGTTTGAATTCATTTTAATTTTTTAAACTAATGTCTGATCATACTATACATTGACCTATCCATCAATTACAATTCAGGAATGTTTCCATTCTTTTGTTCCCCCCGTCCTTTACGCCCTGGATTTACTTATTAAAGTGAGTATTAGATGAAATTGTGTTTATCTAGTATACCTGAACCGTCAAAAAAAAAAGTGTGATTTTGATGGATTTTCTCTTTGCATCAATGTTGGCAGAGATTTTAGGTACTCTGGAATCAGTTCTTCCTGTAGAACCACTTTCAATGGAAACTAAGCATAGAATTGCCAGAGTCTATATACACATCAGTGTCACTGAAATTTTTAAAGAAAATTCTAAAGAAAAAATTAAAGAAACCATTTTATGGTCTTATGTGGTGCCAAATATAGGTTTCACTTTTTAATTAGATAGTCCTAATTCACTGATTTTTTAAAGCTACAGTTGAAAGAAATGAAAGACCCCTCTCCCAGAAAAATAAAGTGTGTGTGTGTGAGTGTGTGTGTGTGTGTGTGAGAGAGAGAAAGTTATTAGAGGAGGTCACCAAAATGGAAACACAATGTTCATCTTTTCTCATGAAAACACAGACATAAAAATTGGACTCAGAAACTATCCCCTTTGTCCACCCATCCATTTTAGGAGGCTGCATGCCTGCCCTGCCTCAAATTTTGTTGCTTTCTTTACATTCTCTCTGACTCTCCCTCCTCTCACTTTACGCAATGACAAGTCTTTTTTTCTTTTTTCTTTTGGTTCTGAACTATGTCCTTCCTTTTGTTCTTTCATCTTAAGAAAACAAAATAAGACTGTATAGAGTTGGTTTTATCAACTAATAGGAAAATCTCTGTCAAAACTCCAATGATATTGACTAAGTCAGGAAGCCCTATGGGACAGAAAGCAGAGGTGACAGTCACAGGAAACAAGGACTCAATGATGTCACGTGAACTTTTGAGGAGTGCATGTCCTGCAGATGCAGGGATACAAGAAAAGTGACTCATTTCCTATTATCCATAGGGCAGAAACCCAAAGTACAAATTTCATGACCGAATATACTCCACAGACAAAAAAAAAATCAAGGCATTTATGGATATAAAGCATTACGATAGGAATACAACAACTGTAGTCCAATTTGAAGAAAGTGAATTAGCTTTAAAGTTTAAAACACCATTGGATTCAATTTCTGACTGAATTATTTGTTAGTCAAGTAGCCTTGGGAAAATAATTTAACCTCTATGAGTGTCTGTTTCTATATTTTTTAAATCAAGATAATATTGTCTGCGTGGTAGGGTAGGAAATGTAATGCATTCATGCACATAAAGTTCGTGACATAGTGATAGATATCATCCTTACAAAGCCTGTGTATGGGCTTGAGGTGGAAGAGGGAGGCAATCAAATGTAATTAAGAGAAGAATCCAGAAGAATATCTCATTCCCTAATCTGCCCAGAGTCGTCGGGGTTGTTTTTGTTCCTGTAATCTCTTCTCTTGGAAGTGTGCAGTGCCAGAATACAGGTAGTTTAAAAAGTGTTTTAATATAACAAGTAAAATCAAGAGTAAAATTTGAGATATGGAATGAAAGTAAGAAGAATCACTCGGTAACAGTGGGAAGAACCATTGGTTTTCCTGAGAAGCTTAGATAACTAAGGGAAGTAGTTCTAGAAACCTAATCTGTGTAGGAGGAAAAACATAAAACATTTTCAAAGGAGAAAACACTGGAAACTAGAGGAGCTGCTTGGGAGATGTGTAAGCATCCCAAAATATTTGGTGGATACTAGTACAGATGAGTATTAGGTGGGTACTAGGACAGATATAGAGATCCTAAGTGTGAGAAAAGATGAGGCAAGTCTATTTTAATTTACATTTGTTAATTGAAATTCTTCAGTAAAGGAGAGCTATCTTTTCTCCCCATGTATGTATTTATTTAAGATACAGATATAGATGATACAGATGATATAGATACAGATGCTCTGTGCAAACTCATGGATAATTCTCTATTCTGAGTTATAATCCAATACTGTCATTACTTATTCTGCTGCCCAGAGTATCCCAGCTTTGGCCATTGGGAACTCTTTCAGGTTTGCTTTTGTATCCATTCAAGTTGACCATGTAATTTTTTAAGCACTTCCTTACTTTCTGGAACCACTTTCAACATGTTCCTAGTTCATCTTATATTTTCTCATACACAGCCATGGAAGCACTCATTTCTCCAAAAATTCCTGATTCCTTTTATAAAGAAATATCTAGAAACCAAGTATTCTAGGTTTTAGACACCAAGATTGCAATGCTAGGTGAGTTCATTGTTCTCTGGGCATCATTTCATCAAGCCTTCTCAGCAGCTGGAGCTACAAACTGTATGTATGTTTGTGAACATACACATAGATGCACATCTTTATGTATCAGAAATTTATAAGAAGATTTTCTTTTGAGGATATGAACTGCTGAACTGATCTACATCTATAAAAAATCAGGGCCGGCCGGGTTCAGTGGCTCACACCTGTAATCCCAGCACTTTGGGAGGCTGAGGCAGCTGGATCACCTGAGGTCAGGAGTTCGAGACCAGCCTGGCCAACATGGCGAAACCTCATCTCTACTAAAAGTACAAAAATTAGCCAGGTGTGGTGGTGGGCACCTGTAATCCCAGCTACTCAGGAGGTTAAGGCAAGAGAATTGCTCCAACCCATGAGGCGGAGGTTGCAGTGAGCCAAGATTGTGCCACTGGACTCCAGCCTGGGCGACAAGAGCAAGAGTCCATCTCAAAGAAAAAAAAATCAGGGTCACACTTGGTGGCAATAAAAACCATTGACTAAAAATATAAAGGCAATATTGTAGTAGTCTACAGGCAGATACATCCATACATCAGCTCCTTAGGAACTTAAATTTATAACTATTATTTATCCAGCTTGATGTGAAGCAAATACGAATAACAACATTAGCAAATTGAGTAAGCCATTAGGGGCCTGCTTTCAAAAAACTCTTTTGGCCTGTAGTTAAGGGTCTCTTGTGACACATGATAACTTTTTGGGAAGGGGTCATCTTTGACAGAAAGGTACTGTGAGAATTTCTGGTAGCATGGAATGATTTGAGTCTTCATCATTATAGAGTCATTATCTGAATTTTCCTTCTGCTACCACTCCTCCTCTGAACCCTGGCCACCATCTGTCCTATCTCAAGTTTTAGGCTTGATTATTGTGATACCTCTTTGAAAATCCATGAATTCTGAAGAGGAAATGAAATGATTTGGGCCTATAATCCAGAATGCTCACTAAAAATAAAGCAACTCCATCTCGGGTGCTAATCCACTATGTTGCCTTTTGATTAACCCCTGTTCTGGAAATGCCTCTAGGATTTCTACTTTATACACTGTTACCATAAGTCCTTCCCTTAGGTCAAAACAAGCTTGACCATAAATCCTGACTTTAGGCGAATGCACATAGCACTCTTGCCTCTCCCTGAGGGGTTGAATTCAATTGTCCGATATATTGATTCCCTATGTTGTGTAAGCCTTGGGTCTTAGGGGTAATGTTGCCAGGATCCACCATCTTGTCTCACAGCCACCGAAGATAATGGCTTTTGTTCCATAGTCCCTATTTCTTTGGTCTCTCAGTTCTCTTGGCCTTTGAAGGTAGATTCGTAGAGGCCTGCTCATCATAGAACATACCACGTCAGGAAATCTTTATGTATAATTTGAATAAACAGCAATTCAGGATGACTTTGGAAATTTTTCCTCTGTCTTTAAAGTTCTCATGCATAGAAGAATGGAATAAGAGTGTGGGTTATTGATATGAGGAATGGTTCAGGGAACATTTGGATTTATCAATTACTGCAATGTTCTTAACTATGCCTTCCTCAAAGGGCTTCATAATTGTGTTATCCATTTAACTAGCATTTAACAGTAAAAAAATGATGAGCACTTTGTTTTCTAATAATATTCCTGCAGGTTATTATGCAATGCTAAATTTATATTAGAAGATTTCTCAAATAATTGGTGGTTAAAGTTGGATAATACAGATATCAAAATTGTAGCACAAAATATCAAGTTTGAAAACTGAAATTATTATCATTATTAGAGCTGTTTATTAAATATAGAGAATTTTCTGGCTTAATGGTTGTATTTTCATTAATGAAGCTGAGAAGCGAGGAGGAGCAAATATTTTTGAAGCTTTCAAAATTGATCAGGACTAAATGAGAGTGCATTGTTCTCTAATATAAGGTCTTGTGCTCTGAAACAGTGCCAGATGATATTGTATATGGGCCAGCTACAGTCATGCTGGTAAATTTCACTAATTGCAGAACAGAAAACTACTCACAATTGGTAAAGGAAAACAATAATGTTTCCACTAAACTAATCTGATAGGGAATTTGAGAAATAAGAAAGGAAACCCAGATTAAATCTCCCCTAGAGTGCTTTAACTTTGCATTCAATTATACTAAGAAAAAAATATTTTTAGTTTTTCAGCAAAAGAAAGTTCAAGTTTCTAGGTAAGTAATATACCCAGCGTATTTATTTCCATCTCCATGGACTTTTCCCTAGAACACCCTCCTAACTTGTCCCCTTCCCCCAGCCTTAAATTCATAATGTTTAGAATAACCCAGAGTATTTTTTTTCCAAAGACCAAATAAAATTACTCCCCTGTCCTGATTAAAATCCCTCAAAGCCACCCTCTGTCCTCCTCTTCCCATTCCCTCAAGATAATGTCTAAACATCTTAGTATGGCATACGGCACTGTTCATGGTATGGTACCTCTCCAGGAAAAATGCATGTTACTGTCTACAAAACTATTTGCTCTGAACATCTTAAACTTACCAGAATGAGATACTTTTTCTGCTTCCCCTAAAACTTCAATCATGCTCACCCCTTAGCATAGATCATATGTCTTCAACATTTCCATCATTGGCTAACTTCTGTTAATCCTTCCTAAGTTTCAGTGCTCCAGGAAGCTTTCTGTTACCAACTAGCCTGTCTCCCAGTGGTGCCTGCAGCTGGTCTAGTGGCTATGTCCTGTGTAGTAAAATAATATAAATCACTAATTTCTGAGATCTTTAATTATCACAGTGTGAGATTCTTTCAAGCAGGAAAAAAAATTTATTATTACATCTGGAGCATTCAATACAGAGTCTGAAAAAATGACTGGCCATAGTTAAAATATGTTATTTTTTAATACTCCAGTATCCACATAGTATCCTGGCTTTTACTGAAACCTCTAGTACATGAGTCTTGGTAATAGTCAAAGATGACAGAAGTCATTTGAGACTAGAAATGCTCATTTTCTGACATCTGGAAGTTAGAGGATAAGCATGAGATCTAGGATTGGCCAACTGAACATTCCTACTTAAGACTATAAATCCACATGGGAGAAAACAAAGCATAGAAGACAAAGCTTATTCACAGTGGCATCTGTGCTCTTAGGAGTTTATGGATACTATGATTGGCAATCATAGTTATAAGAAGACCATGAACAAGCTTGGGTAAACCTACCTGACTGTGCTCTGTGATGTCTTCCTGCCTTGTTTTCTGTGTTCAGGACTTTGATTCGATGAACTGCACAGTTTTCTGCAAACAAATTCATTTTCTGCTTAGGTCAGTCAGATGGATGGACTGATACACAAATGATTAAATCAATGAATGAGTAAAAGCAACAAAGCATCAAAGAAAGAACAGGCTTAATTTCCACTACTTTCGGCATTCTTTCTCTTCCTCTTTCCATTACTTGACTTCCCAATCTTTTCTGTAATAGCACGTAATTTTTAAAACAAATAAACATTCTAGTTTTCTAAAAACCCTTAGGGTTCTTATATCATGTACAAAAATAATTTATAACATATTGACTTAATAATTTTCTACTAGCCTGTGAACTAGTTGAAGTAGAAGCTCTGTATCCTCTCCTTTGGGCTGATTTATTTTTTGAAATTAAGGAAGAAATTAGAAGAATTTTTAAAAACTAGCATCTTTCATTCATAAAAACTAGCTGACCCTAGTACAATATTAAACTCACATTTCAATAAATAAATCTACTCAGGTCTTTCATGCCCACATGTCCATTGCTCAGTCAGTCTTCACTGCTCCTTCTTCTTCACTGTAGGAGGCCCAGGGAGTTCTGCCACAGCCTTTATCACTCTGTGACCTGCAGGTACTGGGACATGCATGGGGAGGATGCCAGGACACCCAGGAAGTTGGAATATGAACTTAGTTGCCTTTGAAGATGTGACTGTGACCTTCATCCAACAGAAGTGGGCTTGGCTGGATCCTTCTTAGAATTTCTACAGAGATGTGATGCAGGAAATCATCATAAGCCTGGCTTCTATTGGAAACAAATGGGAATGTCAACATTGAAGATCAGTAAAGAATTCTTGGAAAAATTTAAAGCACGTTATATCTCACACGACGGGCAAATCATATGACTATTAGTAATGTGTAAAGACACCATATAATGACAATCAATGTTGGAATGCCTTCACTTATCTTACAAGTGTTCAAAGAGACATGGTAGTCTTTGATTTTCACAGTTCACTTCAGATACTTCAGGGAAGTCACATGAGAAAGAAATCCGATAAATGTAAACAATGTGGTAAAGCCTTTAGTTTTTCCAGTTCCTTTCTCATACATGAAAGAACTCACAGTGGAAAGAAACCCTATGAATGTAAGAAATGTGTGGAAAAGCATTCAGATTTTCCTGTACTCTAAAAAGGCACTGAAGCATTCACTCTGGAGAAAATCCCAGTAAATGTAAGAAATGTGGTAAAGCCTTCAGAGATTCCAGTTCCCCTTAAGACAATGAAAGAACTCATACTGGAGTGAGATTGTATAAATGTGAGGAATGTGGTAAACCCTTTAGTCACTCCAGTAGAAAACTTACACTTGAGAGAAACCTCATGAATATAAGAAATTTAGTAAAACCCTCAGCTGTTCCAGTAACCTTCATTACCATGAAAGAACTCATACTGGAGAGACGCCATGTGAATGTAAGAAATGTGGGGAAGCATTCACTTTTTTCAGTTTCTTTTGAGCATATAAAAAAGCTGTTCATAGGGAAAAGCCCTATGATTGTAAAATTGTGGAAAAGACTTCCGTTGTTCCACTTTCTGTCAAATACATGAAAGATCACATATCGAAGAGAAATCCTATGAAGGTAAGGATTAAATGTGGAAAGCATTTAATTTTCACAGTTTCCTTCAAGACATGAAAGGAATAAAACTGGAAAAAAAGCCTGTGAATGTAAAAAATGTGGAAAAGCCATCTGGTTTTTCAGTTCTTTCAGAAACGTTGAAAGGACTCACACTGAAGGGAACCCTAATGAATGCACAAAATGTGATAGGGTCTTTAGTTATTCCAGTTACATTTGATGACATAAAATAACTTATTCTGCAGAGAAAACCATTAATGCATGGGATGTGGAAATGCCTTTATTTCTCTCATATTCATTCAAAGGCTCATGAAAATGCACAGTGGAGATGGACCCTATAAATACAGGAAAGCACACGAGATTAAAATCCCAGTAGTTTGGGAAATACAGAAAAGTTCTGAATTTTAAAAATTACTTTAAAAGTCATTTGAAAACCCTTGCTGGAAAGAAATCCTATAAACATAAGTAATGTGGAAAGCCTGATTCAAATTAATTATTCAACAATGCATTGAAAAATTCATGTGAAATTTTTTTTATACTTTACGTTCTGGGATACATGTGCAGAATGTGCAGGTTTGTTACATAGGTATATATGTGCCATGGTGGTTTGCTGCACCCATCAACCTGTCATCCACATTAGGTATTTCTCCTAATGCTATCCCTCCCCTTGCCCCCACACTCCCCGACAGGCCCCAGTGTGTGATGTTCCCCTTCCTGTGCCCATATGTTCTCATTGTTCAACTCCCACTTATGAGTGAGAACATGCGGTGTTTGGTTTTCTGTTCCTGTGTTAGTTTGCTGAGAATGATGGTTTCCAGCTTCAACCATGTCCCTGCAAAGGACATGAACTCATCCTTTTTTATAGCTGCATAGTATTCCATGGTGTATAAGTGCCATATTATCCAGTCTATCATTGATGGGCATTTGGGTTGATTCCAAGTCTTTGCTATTGTGAATAGTGCTGCAATAAACATATGTGGGCATGTGTCTTTATAGCAGCATGATTTATAATCCTTTGTGTATATACCCAGTAATGGGATTGCTGGGTCAAATGGTATTTCTAATTCTAGATCCTTGAGGAATCACCACACTGTATTCCACAATGGTTGAACTAATTTACACTCCCACCAACAGTGTAAAAGCATTCCTATTTCCCCATATCCTCTCCAGCATCTGTTGTTTCCTGACTTTTTAATGATTGCCATTCTAACTGGCATGAGATGGTATCTCATTGCGGTTTTGATTTGCATTCCTCTAATGACCAGCGATTATAAGCTTTTTTTCATATGTTTGTTGGCCACATAAATGTCTTCTTTTGAAAAGTGTCTGTTCATATCCTTCATCCACTTTTTGATGGGGTTGTTGGGTTTTTTCTTATAAATTCATTTAAGTTCCTTGTAGATTCTGGATATTAGCCTTTTGTCAGATGGATAAATTCCAAAAATTTTCTTCCATTCTGTAGGTTTCCTGTTCACTCTGATGATAGTTTCTTTGGCTGTGCAGAAGCTCTTTAGTATAATTAGATCCCATTTGTCAATTTTGGCTTTTATTGCAATTGCTTTTGGTTTTAGTTTTGAAGTCATGAAATCCTTGCCTAGGTTTTCCTCTAGGGTTTTTTATGGTTTTAGGTCTTATGTTTAAATCTTTAATCCATCTTGAGTTAATTTCTGTACAGGGTGTAAGGAAGGGGTCCAGTTTTGGTTTTCTGCGTATGGCTAGCCAGTTTTCCCAGTACCATTTATTAAATAGGGAATCCTTTCCTCATCACTTGTTTTTATCAGGTGTGTCAAAGATCAGATGGTTGTAGATGTGTAGTGTTATTTCTGAGGCCTCTGTTCTGTTCCATTGGTCTATATATCTGTTTTGGTACCAGTAGCCTTGCTGTTTTGGTTACTGTACCATGCTATTTTGGTTATTGTACCATGGTGTTTTGTTACTGTAACCTTGTACCATAACTTGAGGTCAGGTAGCATGACTGGCAAATGGGATAAAGAGTCAAGACCCGTTAGTGTGCTGTATTCAGGAGACCCACCTCACGTGCAAAGATACACATAGGCTCAAAATAAAGGGACAGAGGAAGATCTACCAAGAAAATAGAAAGCAAAAGAAAAGCAGAGGTTGCAATCCTAGTTTCTGATTAAACAGACTTTAAACCAACAAAGATAAAAAAAAAAGCAAAGAAGGGTATTACATAATGGTAAAGGGATCAATGCAAACAAGAAGAGCTAATGATCCTAAATATATATGCCCCCAATACAGGAGCACTCAGATTCATAAAGCAAGTTCTCAGAGATCTAGGAAGAGACTTAGACTCCCACACAATAATGGTGGGAGACTTTAACACCCCACTATTAATATTAGACAGATCAATGAGACAGACAATTAACAAGGATATTCAGGACTTGAACTAAGCTCTGGACCAAGTGGACTTAATAGACATCTCCAGAGCTCTCCACCCCAAAGCAGCAGAATATACATTTTTCTCAGCAATACATAGCACTTATTCTAAAATTGACCACATAATTGGAAGTAAAATACTCCTTGGCAAATGCAAAAGAACAGAAATCATAACAAATAGTCTCTCAGACCACAATGCAATCAAATTAGAACTCAGGATTAAGAAACTCACTCAAAACAGCACAACTACATGAAAACTGAACAACCTGCTCCTGAATGACTACTGAGTAAATAAAGAAATTAAGGCAGAAATAAATAAGTTCTTTGAAACCAATGAGAACAAAGACACAATGTACCAGAATCTCTGGGACACAGCTAAAGCAGTGCTTAAAGGGAACTTAATAGCACTAAATGCCCATCGGAGAAAGCAGGACAGATCTAAAATTGACACCCTAACATCACAATTAAAAGAACTAGAGAAGCAAGACCAAACAGATTCAAAAGCTACCAGAAGACAAGAAATAATTAAGATCAGAGCAGAACTGAAGGAGACAGAGACATGAAAAACCCTTCAAAAAAATCGACGAATCCAGGAGCTGGTTTTTTGAAAAGATTAACAAAACAGACCACTAGCCAGACTAATAAAGAAGCAAGAGAGAAGAATCAAATGGACACAGTAAAAAATGATAAAGGGGATATCACCACTGATCCCACAGAAATACAAACTGCCATCAGAGAATACTATAAACACCTCTATGCAAATAAACTAGAAAATCTAGAAGAAATGGGTAAATTCCTGGACACATAATAAATGGATAAATAAATGGACAAATTCCTGGACACAAGACTAAACCAGGAAGAAGTCGAATCCCTGAAGAATCTAATAACAAGTTCTGAAATCAAGGTAGGAATAGCCTACCAACCAATAAAAGCCCAGGACCAGATGGATTCACAGCCGAATTCTACCAGAGATACAAAGAGAAGCTGGTACCACTCCTTCTAAAACTATTCCAAACAATAGAAAAGAGGGAATCCTCCCTAACTCATTTTATGAGGCCAGCATCATCCTGATACCAAAACCTGGCAGAGACACAACAAAAAAAGAAAATTTCAGGCCAATATCCCTGATGAACATCAATGTGAAAATCCTCAATAAAAATTCAGCAGCACATTACAAAGCTTATCCACCCCAATCAAGTTGGCTTCATCCCTGGGATGCAAGGCTGGTTCAACATAGGCAAATCAATAAACGTAATCCGTCACATAAACAGAACCAAAGACAAAAAACACATGATTATCTCAATAGATGCAGAAAAGGTCTTCGATAAAATTCAACACCCCTTCATGCTAAAAACACTCAATAAACTAGGTATTGATGAAATGTATCTCAAAATAATAAGAGCTATTTATGACAAACCCACAGTCAATATCATACTGAATGGGCAAAAGCTGGATGCATTCCCTTTGAAAACTGGTACAAGAAAGGGATTCCCTCTCTCACCACTCCTGTTCAACATATTATTGGAAGTTCTGGCCAGGGCAATCAGGCAAGGGAGAGAAATAAGGGGTATTCAAATAGAAAGAGAGGAAGTCAGATTATCTCTGTTTGCAGATGACATGATTTTATAATTAGAAAACCCCTTCACCTCAGCCCCAAAACTCCTTATCTGATAAGCAACTTCAGCAAAGTCTCAGGATACAAAATCAATGTGCAAAAATTACAAGCATTCCTATACACTAATAAGAGACAGAGAACCAAATCATGAGCAAACTCTTATTCACAATTGCTACACAGAGAATAAAATACCTAGGAATACAACTTACAAGGGATGTGAAGGACCTCTTCAAGGAGAACTACAAACCACTGCTCAAGGAAATCAGAGAGGACACAAACAAATGGAAAAACATTCCATGCTCGTGGATAGGAAGAATCAATATCATGAAAATGGCCATACTGCCCAAAGTAATTTATAGATTCAATACTATTCCCATCAAGCTACCACTGCCTTTCTTCATAGAATTAGAAAGAACTACTTTAAATTTCATATGGAACCAAAAAAGAGCCTGTATAGCCAAGACAATGCTAAGCAAAAAGAACAAAGCTGGAGGCATCACGTGAATATGTTAAAATAATACACATATTGTTTTCATCAGTGGCTCATTCTTAAAGAGCTTTTGGATTACGTATTTCCACTTCTTTTGCAAGGAAACATTGAGGTGAGAAGTCTGTAGGTACTCTTTTGCCAATAGTACATGAGTTTAACAGTATTTTTAAGCCAGCTAATAAAAATTTTCTTTATCTATTTTAAAGTGTGTTAGATGTGTAAATAAATTCACATATTCTTCCAATATGTAGTTAAGTTTAATTTTTATATAGTTCTTTAATTGTTCTATGATTAATGGGCTACTGAAAAATTAATCTTTTTTAATGGCCTTATAGGGAAGGATTTAGATATACTCACCCATTATGTATATATTCCACCTTTTATTCATATGACAGAAATGGCTAGTTTTTGGCATAAAAAACATTATACTTTTTCTTTGCCAATAAGTAGTGTCAATTTATTAAAAAAAATAAAATCTATGCATGACTCTAAATAGCAATTAGGTATCTTCCTATGAATATCCCTCAAGTACCTTAAGCTGAACATCTCTTTTACAAATAATTTATTTCTTTATTTCTAAACATGGGTTATAAATTTTGCCTGTACTTTGGATTCCAGATGAAAACATGAGACTATACATAGACTTCCAGCACTTTTTACCTTAAACTTCCTCAAAATTAATGAGAAACGCAGAAAGTTAAATCCGTATTATGACTAGAATTTTACCAAATAACTTCCATACAAATGCTTAAAATTTTGAGGCAATTCTGTAAGCTATAATAGAAGGAAGAAAGAGAGATTGGAATTTCCATTATGCAAAGGAAATGCTAAAATTGGGAGCAACTGAAGGAGTTCCCAGAGGATATATCCTCAGATCTCATATTCAGAGAAGCAAGTAAGCTCAAACAAACAAACAAGACAAAACAGCATTGATCCTAATGGAACAGGGTTTAAATGTAGCAAGCAAATTCTTTAACACTCCTCCCATTGAGATTTGGGACTCTATGAGATCTCTTTAATCAGAGTAGGCTTCTGATAGCTTTGACCAATACAGCACTTTAAAAGTGACTCAATGTGTCTTCTAAGGTTTTAAAAATGACTAAAAGACCATACATTTTATCTTCTTCAATAGGACATTCACTACTAGAACCCTGAGACTTCATGTAAGGAGCCTTCTACCCTAAGAATACCATGCTGAGGAAGCTATGTCTGGTCAACACTTCAGTTGAGTTCTGCCTTCAACCATCCCTGTAAAGACACAAGACATGTGATTGAAGCCAATGATCCCATCCAGCTCTTTTGCCAGGACAATGTCATGGAATCACCTCCCTCAAAGCCACCTTGAGCAGAAAAAACACACAGCCAAACTGTCTGAGTGCTTGACCCAGGAAATTGAGAGATATGTTAAAATGACTGATATTTTAAGCCACTAAGTTTTGGGATAGTTCGTTATGTAACAACAGATGACTGGAACAGAATTTGAAAACAGAAGTGGTAAAACCAAAGGTATAACATGTGGCATGGATGAAGGGAACAGGCAATGGATGAAAGCATAACAGTCTTCAATCTGACTATTGGATATCAGAGGGCTTAATGTAACATGAGGAACATATGAAACTGTAAAAAAATATATCCTTGTTACATACTGGAAGAAAGTTTGGCAACACTGTCACCTAAAACAACAGGGAAAATAGGAAATATACCTAATGAATTAAATAATCTAGCTAAGGAAATGTTCAGGGAAGTGTTAGAGATGCCATCTGATCTCTACTAGGTACCTATAATAAAATTAAAAGGGAGCACAATGAGCCAAACAAAAGGAAACTGTTCAATATTTGAATAAAATTTGGAGGAAATGTAAAAGGCCCAGGACTATCTTTCCAAGAAAGACAATATTTTCAAAGAGATAACCTGGAAAAGATCAAATTCAGAACACTGCAAATAAAACACAGGCTGAAGGAATCCAAGTTCTGCCTATAAAATCTTTTCATAAGATGGCACACAGATTTAAGTCAGAGCCTCAAACACACTTTAACTTATATAGAAAGCTAAGAACATTAAGAGTATACCTTACATCCTCTTAGCTAGACAGTAGTGCTTCTAAGACAACTAAAGATGCTTCCCACAGCAGCCTCATAGGGTGGGGAGCCAAGATACAGATTTATCTTAACACGTGTGTGTGCATTTGCATAATAGAGTTTATTTATAAACTGATACAGGAGAGATCTCAAAACTTTTCAAAGAAAGTGTATCAACCTTGACTAAAATGGATAGGGACAATAAAAAGTGTACAGACTTCGGAAGCCCCAAATTTCTATGGGCACAGAGCAGGCTGATAATGTTACTTAGCTGCAAAATTGGCTATGTTTTAGGAAAAGGATTGCTCAAAGGGCAGAACCAAGAATTGGAGAGAATTATTGACAGAGAGCAGGACCAAGTTTCATTCATGAAAGACAATACGCCCAGAGCTGAATTTAAGAATTGCTTTACTAGTGACTGACACATGCCTCCCATTTACCCTCTTTATCCATGGGAGTGTCTAGTGTGTACCATCACCATGCATGTGTGTGCCTTGGGGGAGCAAGGCATTGTTTCTGAAGTTCACAATTCTTCAAAATACATAGAATTGTGCCCAAGGAAATGAACTCAAAGAGGTTTATTTGCCCTTGGACATGATTTCAGATGAGATTCTAAACCTCCAGCCTGAGCCCGATGCTGTAACAGGATGAAGCTTCTGGAAGCTGAGTCTTAGGAGAGGGTGAATATAATTTGCATTTTAGAGAAATGTAAATATAAGTGTCCCAAAAGCAGACCATGGTAGTTTTAAACATAAATGCAAACTCTTTACTACTTCTCTCATTAAGAGGTGGAGCCTACGTACTCTCCCCTGGAACTGAGTTAGGCTACTGAATACTTCAACCAATAGAATATACCAGACATGATGCTAAGTGACTTTTGAGTGTAGCTCATGAAAGTCCATGCAGTTTCTGCTTCGTTCAATGCTTTAGGGGCCACCTGTAAGCACTCTAGTTGACAGTTCCAGCTGAGCCTGGCCTTCTAGCTATTCCCACCAAGATATGTCAGTGAAGCCATTTTGGATGTCCATGAATAGAGAATAATATTTGAGTATATGGAAAAACTTAAATATTAAAAACAAGGGGAATAACTTCTGTGGCTCTATTGAATGACCTTGTTTTGGATAAATTTTTCTCCTGAGAACAACTAGAAATTTGCATAAATTTATTATCCAGAGTTCAACATTCAGTGCCAATTAATCAATTACTTCCATTGGCAAATGCCAATCAATTTAACTGAGAGGCTAAGAAACTAAGAAGCTGAACAGAAATTTGTAGACAACACCTACATCCATCCATATAGAAAAATTTGATGATGCATAAAACAAAAATGTAAAATTTAAAAACATAAAGTTTCTGGAAAAAAATAGGAAAATACTGCTGTGATATTGGGGTTGGACTGAAATGACACAAAAGCACAAGTAATACAAAAAAGATGAATCTGACTGAAACAAAGTTAAAAATTTCTGTCCATAGAAAGACACCAAGTAAGAAAATGAATAAACAATCCAGACAGTGGGAAAAAATATTTGCAGCAGCACATATATCTGACAAAGAACTTGTATTTGGAATAAAGAACTACTACAAAATACCAAGAAAATAGCTCCCAAATTCAGTGTAAAAATTGGATACAGGCTGGGTGCAGCAGCTCTCGCCTGTAACCCGAGCACTTTGGGAGGCCAAGGCAGGTGGATCACCTGAAATTAGGAGTTTGAGACCAGCCTGACCAACAGGGTGAAACCCTGTCTCTACTAAAAATACAAAAATTAACCAGGCGTGGCACATGCCTGTAATCCCAGCTACTTGGGAGGCTGACACAGGAGAATTGCTTGAACCTGGGAGGCGGAGGTTGCAGTGAGCCGATATCATGCTATTGTACTCCAGCCTGGGTAACAAGAGCAAAACTCCATCTCAATAAATAAATAAATAAATTGGATACAAGACTCAGACACTTGACAACAAAAAAGTATTTAATTCGCTAAGGGAAACAAAAAATTATACTCAACATTATTAGTCACCAAGACTAAGCAAAAGAAAAGCACAAGATACTACTTCAAACACTATAATAGCTAAAAATCCGAATGTTGGTGAGGATGTGGAACAACAGGCACTCTTCTTCTTTTGCTGGTGATAATGTAAATGACACAAACATTTTGGTGGACTGTTGACAGTTTTTGATACATTAAACATAAATCTACCTTATAACCCAGCACTTCTGCTCTGAGGTAATTACTCAAGAGAAATGAAAACATATGGCTACACAAAGATTTACACAAGAATGTTTACGGTAGCCTGATTCACAATTGCCAAACACTAGAACAACCCAAATGTCCACGAACAAGATAATGGAGAAGCTAATTGTGGTTTAGCCACAATGGAATGCTATTGAGCAATAAAAAATAATTCTGTATGGATATTCTTTGTTTCATAAACTTAACTTCTAGCAATTACACAGGAAATGAATTAACTATAAGATAGTAATTGCAGCATGATTATAATAGTAAAAAATGGAATCAATTAAAGTTTCTCAAATTAGGACAAAGGTTAAATTAACTGTGGCTTATACATAAAATGGAAAAATATTGGGACTATAGAATTTATTTTTATGAAAACTGGTCACAATATATTAATTGAACAAATCAGCTTGTGGTATAATATGTACAATACGTTATAGACAATGAGTACATGCCTACATGCACTCATACTTACAATAGTGTTTATGTATTTGTATAAATGTGTACCATGGAGTAGGTAGCTTAAACACAAATTTATTTATCCCAGTTCTGGAGGCTGAGAAATTCAAGATCAAGATGCTGGCAGATTCAGGGTCTAGCAAGTGCACTCCTCCTGACTTGCTGAAAGCAATCTCCTCATTGTATCCTCACATGGAGAGAAGGTTGGAGAAAAAGCAAGATTGCTACTGTCTCTTCTTATAAGGGCACTAATCCCATCAAGAGGGCTCCACCCTCATGACCTAATGCCCCAAATACGATCACATTGAGAATTAAGGTTCCAACTTATGAATTTTGAGAGCATACAAACATTCAGTCTATAGCAGCATGTGTGTCCCCAGCATGTGCATTAAGTGTGTGTGCACTTATGGAGAGACTATGTGGCGGGGATGTTGAAGAGTTGTGTTGAAATAATGTTTGGAAGCTTCTTCTTCAGTGACAATGCTGAATCTTATTCTGTTTTGTTGTTGTTGTTTGTTTGTTTTTGAGACAGAGTCTCGCTCTGTCACTCAGGCTGGAGTGTAGTGGCACAATCTTGGCTCACTACAACGTCTGCCTCCCAGGCTCAAGAGATTCTCTTGCCTCAGCCTCCTGAGGAGCTGGGATATGTGCCATCACACCCAGCTAATTTTTTAAAGTATTTTTAGTGGAGACGGGGTTTCGCCATGTTGGTCAGACTGGTCGTGAACTCCTGACCTCAAGTGATCCTCCCGCCTCGGCATCCCAAAGTGCTGAAATTACAGATGTGAGCCACCTTACCCGGCCTTATTTTGTTTTTAACAGATGTTAATTGCCAATATCATTAAAACAGACCATAAGCCAATAAAAATTCAGTATTCAAGTCAAATAAAATATATGCTTAATTATATGCATCTCATATTAACTTACTAAATCACAAATTTTTGTTAGATTTTTTAATAATCAATGCACAATTATCATTTCTTCTAAATCTGAGGTGAAGCCAACCCATATTACTTTCTGTTCAGAAATACCCAGAGTGAAGAAAAAGCTACAAATTTTGTTCTCATTGGCTTGTGATACTATGTAGCTAAATGATGACTCTACAACACCATGCCCCAGACTCTCCCACCTCTAGCAGATGGAAGGTATTTCCACT
The DNA here is from genome assembly GCF_028858775.2 of Pan troglodytes. Taxonomy (NCBI): domain Eukaryota; kingdom Metazoa; phylum Chordata; class Mammalia; order Primates; family Hominidae; genus Pan; species Pan troglodytes. The sequence goes on along the minus strand of NC_072402.2, from coordinate 161,531,631 downwards.
GATCAAAGTCTCCTTAGAATAATTTTTAACACATTTTCTCTCTATATTACACTTGGCAAACTTTTTCCGTAAATATCCAGATAGTAAGTATTTTGGCTTTATGGCTTGTCGGTCTCTATCACGGCTAAAAAATATACTGTTGTGAAAGTAACCACAAACACTGTATAAATAAAAACTGTGGCTGTGTTCTAATGAAACTTTATTTTATTTACAAAAATAGGCAAGGGGCCAGATTTGGCATGCAGGCCATAGTTTGCTGACCCATGCCCAACATAATATAAATAATTATAACAATGATATAAAACATAATGAAATCAGGAATAAATAGACTAGAAAGGGCATGGACAAGGATTAATACATTAAATAGATTCTATACTTTGAATATTCATCATATAAACATGAGATATTTTAACTAAATACTAGTAACAGTTTTTGTCTTTTTAAAAAACTTTTATTTAAATTCAGGATACATGTGCTGATTTGTTATACAGCTAAACTTATGTCATGGGTGTTTGCTGTACAGATTATTTCAGAACCCAGGTACTCAAGCCTAGTACCCATTAGCTGTTTTCCTGATCTTCTCCCTCTTTCCACCCTCCGCCTTCCAACAGGCCTCAGTGTCTGTTGTTCCCCTCTATGTGTTCATGTGTTCTCATCATTTACCTCCCACTTATAAGTGAGAACATCCAGCATTTGGTTTTCTGTTCCTATGTTAGTTTGCTAAGATTATATTAACATAAACCTTCTAGTGGACAGTATTGAAATAGTTAAGTAAAAGAGGAATCTTGTAGTGAAGAATTACATTTGAATTACTTTCTTAAATATAGATACATGTCTTTGGAAAGAGAATTTGCTGAGATAATTTGCCAGTGGCAATTACTGGAGAATTAAACTGATGGATTGGGTGACCATGTAATTTATCATTCAAATTGAGAAAGTTGGGGAAGCAAAAGCAAAGCTACGTTATTAAAATATATACTTTTTGAAAGATGTATTTGTTGACTAACAAGTTTGTTTCATATTTTTAGACCTATAAAATAGTTATATTCAAAAACTACTTTCGAAAAGTGAATAAAATATCTTCTAAAAATAAAATCATATACACACGTTCATTTAAGCACATTTGTTTCTGTTAATTACCTGAATATTTAAAAATAGCATAAAAAGAATAATTGTTTGTACTTCATATGTCTCTCATATCATGCCCTGCATCTTTTTCCAAAGTGTGCATTTTTCAATATAATCTTATGAAATAATAAGATTATAATAGTACAATTTTATTACATTGAAACAATATTATTTATATAATAATTATATAATGTTATCAGCACATTTTCTTGTAATTTTTTCAAATTTGCATTTTACAGTGAATAAATATGAAATTGTGAAAAATTTTAATTGACCCTTCTCTGTAGACTTTAATGCTTTTAAATAAAAAATGACACTCCAAGTTCCAAGGTAAGTAGAATAAACTCTGTGACATGGAGAGTATCCTCATTTCTAATGTTTTCATGTCAAACTTTGTAAATACTTAAGCCCAATATACTTATAAGTACTGAGGAGCTTTTTGTCTCCATTCCAAGCACCTTTCTTCACAAGCATTTGTACAAAATAAAAACCTTCAAATGTCTTCTCTAATTTTTACAAAACTTCCACCAAATATAAATGTTGAAAACTCATAGAACTATTCAAACTCAATCCTTTCCAGTACAGGATATAAATTTATTCAATTGGAAATAGGAGCTCCATCAAAAAAAATTTCCCACAATTTGAGATTTTTTTTTTTTTTTTTGAAACAGCGTCTTACTCTGTCACCCAGGCTGAGTGCAGTAGCACCATCACTGCTCACTGCAACTTTGACCTGGGCTCAAGTGATCCTCCTGCCTCAGCCTCCTGAGTAGCTGGGACCACAGGCATACACCAACACACGAGCTAATTTTTTCTGTTTGTATTTTTTGTAGAGATGGGGGTCCCACTATATTGCCGAGGCCGGTCTCAAACTCCTGGACTCAAATGATCCTCCTGCCTCAGCCTTCCAAAGTGCTGGGATTACAGGTGTGAGACATCATGACAGGCCTAATTTTTTTTTAATTATACTTTAAGTTTTAGGGTACATGTGCACAATGTGCAGGTTAGTTACATATGTATACATGTGGCATGCTGGTGCACTGCACCCACTAACTCGTCATCTAGCATTAGGTATATCTCCCAATGCTATCCCTCCCCCATCCCCTGACCCCACAACAGTCCCCAGAGTGTGATGTTCCCCTTCCTGTGTCCATGTGTTCTCATTGTTCAATTCCCACCTAAGAGTGAGAACATGCGGTGTTTGGTTTTTTGTTCTTGGGATAGTTTACTGAGAATGATGATTTCCAATTTCATCCATGTCCCTACAAAGGACATGAACTCATCATTTTTCATGGCTGCATAGTATTCCATGGTGTATATGTGCCACATTTTCTTAATCCAATCTATCATTGTTGGACATTTGGGTTGGTTCCAAGTCTTTGCTATTGTGAATAGTGCCGCAATAAACATACGTGTGCATGTGTCTTTATAGCCGCATGATTTATAGTCCTTTGGGTATATACCCAGTAATGGGATGGCTGGGTCAAATGGTATTTCTAGTTCTAGATCCCTGAGGAATCGCCACACTGACTTCCACAATGGTTGAACTAGTTTACAGTCCCACCAACAGTGTAAAAGTGTTCCTATTTCTCCACATACTCTCCAGCACCTGTTGTTTCCTGACTTTTTAATGATTGTCATCCTAACTGGTGTGAGATGATATCTCATTGTGGTTTTGATTTGCATTTCGCTGATGGCCAGTGATGGTGAGCATTTTTTCATGTGTTTTTTGGCTGCATAAATGTCTTCTTTTGAGAAGTGTCTGTTCATGTCCTTCGCCCACTTTTTGACGGGGTTGTTTTTTCTTGTAAATTTGTTTGAGTTCATTGTAGATTCTGGATATTAGCCCTTTGTCAGATGAGTAGGTTGCAAAAATTTTCTCCCATTTTGTGGGTTGCCTGTTCACTCTGATCGTAGTTTCTTTTGCTGTGCAGAAGCTCTTTAGTTTAATTAGATCCCATTTGTCAATTTTGGCTTTTGTTGCCATTGCTTTTGGTGTTTTAGACATGAAGTCCTTGCCCGTGCCTATGTTCTGAATGGTAATGCCTAGGTTTTCTTCTACCTAATTTGAGATATTTTAAAGTGCAGCTATAAAATTTCAAACTTAAATACTGTAAACCATTTAAGAAATAATATTTAATTTGTTCCAATCATCCCCTGCTTTTATGGGGATGTACTGCAACGGTTTCCTTTTCATAAGTTTTGTTTTGAACACTTGCAATTTGCTAAAAGCATTAAAAGCTAATGTGTTTTGGTACTCCATTCATTCATAAATGCATTGATTAAATATGTCCTACTGATTTTGAATAAAATGTAACAAAAATTTTAGATGACTCATTTTCAAAAATAACTCAATATCATGGTAGGGCATTTAGATTTGTTTCCAAAGTCTTCAGAGTCTACAACATTTCTAATATCTGATTGATGGTGAGCAGCAAAGATGAAAAGCACATCTGCCAGCTAAAACTATTTTTTGCTGGTATTGAAAGAAGCTTCCCATATAAACATTTTATATTCAGTTACTGAAAACTGTTATATATTTAAAAGTGTAGAAATTTTGACAAGTATTGTTTCCATTACCATTAATAGAATAGAAGCAATAATACATTATGTGCTCACCAGAAAGAATACCAAGCACATCTCTCCAAGGTCACTCAATTTAGTAACTATGTTGTTTCCCTGTGATTCTGTGTTCCTCCATTCATGGTAATGCAGCAAAACCAAATAAAACCCAAATTTGTAGTAATGCAGCAAAACCAAATTATTTTATTTTTAATCTTGAAGGTTTTAACTGAATTTTATAAGCATCCACCATAATATCAGATATTTCACATGTGACAGACCAAACATCGAAAGCATGTACTTTGCATTCATAAACTGGATAGAAAAAAAGATGGATCCAGTTTTGGAATTAACTAGTTTTCTCTTTGAAGGATCCAAACATATCAATATAAGCCTGGCATCACTTAATAATTGGAAATATTCTTCTGTGAATGCAGCGAATATATTCACAGCTACTGCTTCAGTTTTCATACATGCATAGGAAAATCTGGAACTAAAAAGTGAATTGAAGGCTTCATAAACGGTCATTGCATCTAAATGATAAATGATATTTCACGAAGTGATATGTGAAAATACCAGTTGCAGCTGCAAATTAAATCACAGTCATCAGGCACATTCTTAATATTACTATTATAAGAAGATGCTGATGCTTCCTCAGCATGTTTGTCTTTTGTTTCTGTGTGGTCACTGATATCACTGTGGTCTCCATGGCACACGGTAATTGCAAACAAATATTTTGTGTAAATTACATGTTCTCCATCAACGTTTTAGAAAAGCAGAAGTACTAAATTATTATAAGCATGCACTGTTAGTTTTTTAGTTCATTGTATTCAAATTCAACTATATTGCTATTCTCATGGAAAAAATAAACAGCCAAACAATAAAATATATATCTGTATATTTTTCCATATAATAAATATCAACATCGCTATAGCAATAATGTTCAGAACACTCAATATTCTCATCCTCCCTTTCCTACATGTATTTCGCATACATTTAATCAATAATTGTCCATGTTAACCACTGACTCTTCCAACTGGTGATCTGCCCACTTCATGTGTCTTACAGGCCGTGGCCTGGCCACAACTGTCCAGCACATCAAGTAAGGGGAATACTGAATACTTCTCCTGGCAACACGAAGAAATGATTTAGCAGCCCCCCAGCTATTCTTGAGAGGTGTTCGTTACCAGATAAATAAAAAAAAACTTAAAAACATAAAAACAGGTCATAACTGAGTATTTTGTCTTATTTTGCTTTGTTTCTAAGATTTAATCATGTGACAAAATGAAACTCTGATCACTCTGCATAACAGAAACTGTAAGGTCAAAGTGAGTGCCCATAAAAGCTTAGTAGGTACACTTTCCCAACAGTTGAAAATTGGAATTAAAGAAATAATAGCATTTACAATAGCATCGAAACATAAAATACTTAGGAATAAATGGGTCAGAATATATGCAAGAACTATACACTGAAATCTACAAAGTATTGCTGATAAATATTAAAGAAGACCTAAGTAAATGCATTAAAAAGCCATGTTGATGGATTAGAAAATTCGTTATTGGTAAAACGTCAATACTTCCAAAGTGGGTCTATAGAGTCACTGCAATCTCAATCAGAATGTCAGCAGATTCTTTGCAGAAATTGAGGAGTTGATTCTAAAATTAATATGGAAAGACAAAGGACTTTTAGAAATCCAAACAATTTTGAAAGTAAAGAACAAAGCTGAAGAACTTACAAGAATAGAGTTCAAGACATTCTAGTAAGCAACAGTAATCAAAACAGTGTCTTACTGGACACCAAATCAAGGAACAGAATAGAGAAAAACACATACACATATGCAAATGGTTTCCAACAAAATTGTTAAGAAAATTCCATAGAAAATGCATAGTCTTTATTTTTTCAGCTTTATTGAGGTATAACTGAGAAATATTGTATATATTCAAAATATGCTATGTACTATTTTGGCATACATATATACATTTTGAAATGATGACCACAATCAAGCTAGCTAACATATCCATCACCTCACATAGTTACCTTGTGTGTGGGGGTGGTAAGAATGCTGAAGATTAACTCAGTTATCAAGGAAACATAGTCTTTAAACAGAAGCTCCAGTCTTATTTCACACTGTATATAAAAATTAATTCAAATCGAAGAATCATAGACTTAAACGCAAGAGTTAGGACTATAAAACTTCCAGAAGAAAATTTAGGAGAAAATTTTTGTGATGGTGGGTTAGGCAAATATTATTTAGCTATGACACAAAAAGCATAGACTATAAAATTAAAAATAGGTAAATTAGTCATTATCAAAATTGAAAACTTCTGTTGCGTAAAAAAAAAAAAAAGATGAAAAGACAGAGAAACGGAATGAAGAAATTATCTGGTAAAAAGGCTTTATCCAGAATATAAAAAGAACTCTTACAATGCAATAATAAAAGAAACAACCAGATTTTACAAATGGGCAAAGAATTTGAACACACACTTAGCCAAAGAATATATATAGATGGAACACAGCTCAACATCATTAGTCATTAGGTAAATACAAATTAAAACTACAATGAGATACCACTACATGCCCAGAAGAATGCCTAAAATCTGGAACAAGATAGAGAAGAAATATTCACCATACCAACTGCTAGCGAGGATGCAAAGGAAAAAACATTCTCATCCACTACTGCTGAGAAAGCAAAATGGTACAACAACTTAAGAAAACAGTTTGACCCAGCATATAACCTAGCAATTCCAATTCCAGGTATTTACCCAAGAAAAGTGAAAACATATAACCACAACAAGAGGTGAACACAATTGGTTAGAGCTACTCTTTTTTATAATTGCTGGAAACTGGAAACAATCCACATGTCCTTCAGCTGGTGGCTGGATAAACAGATTGTGGTAGAAACATAAAGTGGAGTACTATTAAGCAATGAATAGGAATGAATTATTGGTATATGCAACACAAAGGTTTGATCTCAAAAGCATGAAGCTAAGTGAAAGGAGCCAGAAACAAAAAAGTATGTCATGTATGAATTTATTCATCTGACATTCTGAAAAAGACAAGGCTATTGGGTCAGAAAACAGACCAGTGATTGCCAGTGATTGGGGGTAAGAAGAAAAGATTGACTGCAAAAGGGCAAAACAATAACATTCTGTGGAGATATAAATACTATATCTTGACTGTTGTAGTAATTATACAACTGTATAATGGCAAAAGTCCTGGAACTGAACACTTTTATAGGGTAAATTTTATTGTATGTAAATTTTACCTCAATAAGCCTGACTTTTAAAGAATAAGAAGAAGGAAACCTTGACTGAACTATCTTCTCTTTCTGGAATGTTCCGTGCCTCCATTCTTTTCAGCCTGGTGTATCATTCCTTTCTCCTTTTTTTCACCAAACTTGACGGGCCTCCATCCTTGCGCTTGGCACACTTGGTTAAACTCACTGATGTTCCTGTCTGTTCTCCCATGAGACTGGGCTCCTTTGAGGAGTATTTTCCCTCCCCAAAGCTATTTCCTCATGCTTAAAGTCACATCTAACATAAAATATAATCTATAACTGTTGGGAGAGGGGAAAAATAAGGAATGAAACGAGGGGGAAAGATACTCTTTTTGTTACTATTTTCTCTACCAACCATTCCTTGAGAGGAAAAAAAGTTTCTTCTATCATCCTTAAGATACTAAAGCTAATCTTAATTATAAAAATATACTGGATATATGCCTTAAAATGAACCCAGGATTTTGGTTTTATTCAGTTATAGTGAAGCCAAGAGATCAGGAGATGATTCCCACGAAAAAGATGGTTTATTACTAACTGTCCCCAAGAGGATGAGGCATGCACCGTTGCACAGGGCCACAGGAAGAGGCACCAGCCTCAGTCAGGAGGCAAAATAGGGAGGAAACTGAGGGCAAAAGCCTGTATTGTGGGTTTGAGGGAAAGAAGTGGGCAAGGCAGGGTAAGCAGCTGAGCAGGTCACCAGATAGTGTGAATAATTGTGTCAAGCTCTGGGATACAGGAGTGGTCTCTAGTAGTCTGGTACTTGGCTCTGGGGTGATTTTTCACAGAGGAATAGTGTCCCCAACTGCAGGAGTCTGAAAAATGGAGCCAGGGAAAGGTATGAACACAGGATTGGCTGGTTTGCCCATCAAAGGTGTGCTCACCACCAAGTGTCGGCCATCTCTAGGAAATAGCTACCCCTGGGAGAAGCAGTTTCTCCCCCAGCCACTGAGGCCCCATATGCCAGAGCATTAAGACAGAGAATAAGAAAACACAGTCAATAAAATTTATATAATAACTTTCTTTTTTACATTAGAGTGTATTCAATCACCTTAGAATAAAATCAGGTGTGCCCTGCTCATTATATGGGTGTTAGCATTATTTTTAGTCTCTAAAATCGGTCTAACATCTTGCTAAATATCAAGTAAAAAATAGCTTAGATGATGTGCCAAGGCATATTCCTCTATATTCTGCAATAAGCACTATATAAACATTGAGAGAAACATTTAATTTGTGTATGGAAAGATGGATTACACAGTCAACTTCTTTAACTTTTATTTCCTACTGTGAATCAACAGAAACTATGCTTTAGTGCTTCCCAGGATAAGTAATAGAAAATGCCACAGACAGAAACTCCTGAGTTATCTTCACCCTTGTTCTTTTATTTAAGATTATGTCCATGTTATTTCATTTAATAAAAGACACAGGGGCTGGGAAAACACAACAGTGTGTCTGTGCCTGTAAAGATATAGGAGAAATCAATTACAATGTCATAGAAAGCATTATATTTTCTTACATACATTTTATTGAAAGTATTAGGAAAAGGCTACACTGTATTAGACTCCAAAATATATTTACCTTAAAGTAAACTTCACTATAGTAGAAGAAAACCTTTATCACTATTCTAAAATCATCAGTAGGTTTTCATTTCTGATTTCTCTACTTTGTGTGTGCTTTTAGCCTTATTCAGGGTTAAGGTGGGAATAACAATAATTAAGTTTAAGACCACCAAATGCTTTTATGACAGGGTTCTTAACTGCTGCATAAATACACAAAATAAAATATTTATTTAGGAAATTATGTTTTGTATCTCAAATGGCCTTTTTGAATTGCCCTCTCATTTCCAAGAATCTAAATAGAAACATTGGCTCACCTTAAAAAGAGTTTTTAAACATAACCTATGGTGACAATAATTTTAAACACCTAATATCTGATGTCTTACTATATGCTTACCCAATGTTTGACATACAATGTCTCATTCATTTTTCCAAACACTGCATGAGGGATGTATGCATGTCATTCCCATTTGCAGATGTAGAAACTCAAGGACAGAAAGATTAAGAGACTCAGCTTGTAAGCAGTAACCCTGGGACTTAAATGAAGGGCTCTCTAACTCCCAAACCTATATTTTCACTCTAGTATGTTGTATCTCATGTATAAGCTGCTTGGTTGGAGTATTTTCCCCTAGAAACCACGTTATAGACAATATTTATGGTTCTACAAGTAACCACAAAGCACATTGCATTTGTATAAAAGTACCAATACTATTACACAAAATCTGACTATAATGTGTATGGTTGTTAATTTGAGACAATACATGCCAAAGCTTTTCCACTTGGCATAGCAGGAATTGATTTTCTATTTATGTAGCTGGATAATGGAATATATTTCCTTTTCCCTTGTGCCCTATTAAACCTGAATACAGCTGATTATGTGGGGCTTTGTGATATAATAAGAGAGCAAAATAAGAATCATTTCACCATAGAGGACACAGAAGTAGGTGGTTCCAGAAAGGCTGAAATAACTATAATGAGTATGGTGGAAGACAAAAACCTGTTCCATGTCTGTTTTTGAGAGAATACATTTCCATCATACATTATGCATCTATAGTTTCAAAGCTCTTCCTAGGCTTTTTAAAGATATTACCTCTAATCATCACAGCATCTTTGTAAGGTAGATATGAATGTTCTTATTTTATAGCTTAAGGTTAGTTAAAACTAAAAGTGGTTCACACAGCCAGGGAAGGGGAAGAACCAGGCCCTAAAATTCTGATGTATCTAGCTCCAAAGGCTCCAAGATTGTGTGATTATTGGTGAGTGAAAGGTCTCTGAGAAGGCCAGTAAACTGAAAGTCAAGATTGTTCCATGGTCATATTTTATTTGGTGCACCAAGTGTTTTAGGGAATTTTAAATTTACGTTCCTCTGCCCACCGATATTTTACAATTCTCCTACATACTATATTTTATACTCAGCTTCCAACAGAGGTACATCAATTGCATGGCTCTTGAAAGACATTAAGAAGTCTGGTGCAAGATGATTATGATGATAGCAGGACATTATACAGAAGCACTTCACTATATGCTGTACACATGTCCCATTTAATACTAATAACCATCCAATCTATTAGACATGTTTATTCCCATTTCACAGATAAGGAAATTGATTAATTTGCCTAAGCCAACACAATTCCCTGATGGTAGAGCTGAGATTTAATTCCAAATCGAAATTATCCAAATAGTATGCTCCTAACTTCTAGGCTAAATTGCTTCTACTAGAGAACTAGGTTGTAAACGTTTCCATTATAAACAACTCCCAAGCAATAGCTAAAAAACATCAGAACATCCTCTAAGAATTAGCAAGGAAAGCTGATTAATTTGTTCTTCATCAGCAGACTCTTACACTTCCTTTAAAAAAGAATCAGTCAAAATTTCAATTCAGCCCAATTTCAAACACCTTATATTGAGAAAACCTTCACCATAGGCGGTTAGCTTAATTGTCCAGAGGATTTGAGACTAAATAGTCTGTCCTTTGATTTCACTCTTGAATCAATGGCCCTCATGTTCTTCTGTCACTGTGAAGACGATGGCTTCTCATCTCTAGACAGCAGAAGAGTGGGTTTGCAAGAAAGAGAAGCTCGCTGATGTATTAAAGAGAACTATAACCTCTGCAGAGGATTGATGGTGGCTTCAAGAGAATGTGCTCTCCCATCCACTCACAAGTGTAATTTAAAGAGGATTTTTCAAGGTGTGGATAGACACCATTACTCACATCAATTCCCACTGCTTTCTCTCTATATAACTCTTTACCAATTCTGGCCCACAGCTACTCTGCCCTGTTCAATCAACAGCGGGAATTTGAGAAGTATTCTCCAGCCTTCCCAAATGAATTTCTTATCATGCAAATTGAATGAAGTGGTGAAAATGATAAATATGTCTACAGTGTAACAGATTTGTTTCAAGCTGTATGATCTGCCTAAGGGTAAAAGGAACTTCCCAAACAAACTATGTCAACTCCAGATTTGAAATGATCTATTTTGACCAGGAACTTACCCTCAGTTTTTTTCTTCTATGAATTTTTTCCTAAGAGAGTTTTTGTCTGCAAAATTTTACAATATTGAGGTCAATTCTCTACTTTGACAACAAAGATATAAATAAGTTCAAGGATGTAAATGTATTCCTGACAAAGATTTCATAAACCAGAATGCGTTTGTGATTCATGATGTCTTCCTAACCCTTTCCCCATAAGACAATTGTGGTAGACAGAGTACTATACCCCCAAACGTGTCCACCTCCTAATCCCTAGAACCTGGAAATGCGTTATGTTATATGTCAAGGCTTCAAGTGGAATTAAGGTTGCCAATCAGGCGACCTTGAGAAAGACAGATTATCCTGGAATATCTGGGTGGGCCCAGTGTAATCACAAGAGTCCTTGTAAGTGAAAGACAGAGGCAGGATATTGAGTGTAAGAGAAATCTGATGCTAGAAAGGAAGGGGCCATAGGCCCAGCATGGTGGACAGTCTCTAGAAGCTGGAAAGGGCAAGAAGATAGGTTCCCACCTAGAGCCTCTAAAAGGCAGTGCAGTCCTGTCAACACCTTAATTTCACCAAGTGAGACCCTTTTAAGATATTTGGCCTTCAGAAGCATACCATAATACATATACATTTTTTTTTTTTGAGACAGAGTCTCGCTCTGTCACTCAGGCTGGAGTGCAGTGGCATGACCTTGGCTCACTGCAACCTCCCCTTCCCGGGTTCAAGCAATTCTCCTGCCTCAGCCTCCTGAGTAGCTGGTACTACAGGCACCTGCCACCATGCCCGGCTAATTTTTTTTGGATTTTTAGTAGAGATGGGGTTTCACCATATTGCCCAGGCTGGTCTTGAACTCCTGACCTTGTGATATGCCCGCCTCGGTCTCCCAAAGTGTACATATGCATTTTTAAGCCACTAAGTTTGTATGAATTTGTTAGAGCAGCAAAGGGAAACTTAATACACATAATGGTGCCTGGAAGCGATGTGATGCTACATAAAATACCTAAAAATGTGGAAGTGTTTTCAGAAGTGGGAATTGGGAACAGGATGAGAGAAATTTGAGGAACATAATAGAAAAAGCTGATATTGCCTTGAATAAAGTGTTAGTAGAAACATGGATGGTAATGACTCTGCCAGTGAAGACACAAGGAAGTGATGAGAATGGTAGAGAAAATATATATCATTTCAGAGAATACCTAGTCACAGACTGTCAGTAATGAAGCAGTTAGTATTATACATTGTTTAATGCTGCCAGATTTGGGAGATAAATCTGATATATGATTGGCCCTATCTTCATGTTTAGCATCTGCAGATTTAATCAACCACAGACAAAAATATTCTTAAAAAACAAAAAATACAATAATAATGTTACAAATAATAAAACAACATAGTTAGTATAATAACTATTTACATAGCATTACATTGTATTAGGTATTATAAGTAATCTGGAGATGATTTAAAGCAGGGGTGTCCAATCTTTTGGCTTCCCTGGGCCACACTGTAAGAAGAATTGTCCTGGGCCACATATAAAATTCACTAACACTAATGATAACTAATGAGCTAAAAAATAAAATAATGAGCTAAAAAAAAAAATAGAAAAAAAAATCACACAAAAAAACTCAAAATGGTTTAAGAAAGTTTACGAATTTGTGTTGGGCCTCATTCAAACCCCTCCTGGGCCACATGTGAACCATAGACCACGAGTTGGAAAAGCTTGATTTGAAGTATACTGGATACGTACATGGTTTATAAGTAAATGCTATGTCATTTTATAGAAGAGACTTGAGCATCTGAGGATTTTGATATGGGGGTTTCCAGAATGAATTTCTCAAGAATACCCAGGGACCACTGTATACTTTATGTATATAACTTCATTATTTGTTTTGAGAATTTTTGAGAGACCAAAATTAGTTTGGGTGAAAACACAGGAAATAGAAGGTAAAAAAAAAAAAAAGAAGAAGAAGAAAAGAAACCCGTTCCCAGGGTAAGTAACCACAGGCATAATTTTTTTTTTTTTAAAGAAAATATGTTGCCTTATAGAACTCAAACTACTGTTGAACAGAAAACCTTGCCCAGGCTCCAAACCCAGATGGGTTTAACTGTGAAGGCTGAGATAGATACTTGGGAGAGTAGAACTACTCTGTATATTTATGGGTAAAATTACGCTGGGAGTCTGGGGACCTCAGAGAAATGGATTAGCAAGGTGGGGTACTGCATAAGCAGAGAGAGGTGGTAAGCACTTTAAATTCTGAGCTTATCCATTCCTAAGTGAAATAAGTCATTCTGCAAAGGGTACAGACCATATGATTCCAACAACATGTTTTAGAAAAAGGTAAAACTTTCAGAATCAATTAAGGTTCAGTGGTTACTTGGGGTTATGGGAAGGGAGAAATGAATAGGTGGAGTAGAGGGGGGGTTTAGGGCATTGAAACTACTCTACAGAGGCCAGATTATACAGAGAAACTAGAGTAAAAGAGAATAAAGCCCTGGGAATTAATCAAAAATCCTGGGAAAACAAGAAACTCTCAGAACTTGGAACTGGTGACTACAAAGGAAGGAATGCCAATGGGTACAGTTGGACCAAGTTCATATCCGGAGACATTGAAAGAAAGTTGTACAAAGGTAAAGAGCATGGGTCCACTTTCCCCTCCTGAGGGTTCTTCAGGACCGTCCCCTGGCTTAGTGATGCTGCATCTCTGGGCAAAAGCTTACAGGCTCAGTGTCCAGAGCCCAGTGCTGCCTGAGGATAGAGTACGCCATGGAAGACAGGGATGGATCCCTACCTCCTGAACAGCTGTAGCTTGAGCTCACCTTCCATGGGCCATTTTATTTGTTTTCTTCTTATTGTGTGCTGTGTAGCTCTTCCTTCTTTTTCTGTACTTCCTCCAAATGAAACCATTTGGGAAAGAGACAGAAATCAGGTAAGGGACCCAGATCCAACCCCTCCAGAACACAGAGAGACTCTCATGTTCTCTGTTCCTCCTCCCACTTTCCTGAATCACTTCTGTTGAACAGACTTCGAGCTGAGTTCTCTCAGGAAAAAATAGGACATTTTCCTTTAAGAAAAGAGAGTCAGCAGCAGAAGCCTTCAGTCCAAGTTCACAGACTAGTCTGGGGATGGTAGAGGACTCCAGGGTAAAATTTCAAAAACTGTGACTCTGTGTCCTTGGAACGGATTGTTAAGAGAGTGTATGATTTGTCTGGGAGCACAGAGTCACACAATAATTGTTCATCATCCCCTGTCACATGTCAGGTATCTCTGGGCCCAGCCCCTGTTTCAGGGCTGATCTGAAGAGCAAAACCAAGTCTCTGGAAGCCTCTGATCAGATGCTAAAATCTGAGCTCTGTCTTCAGGGAACAGAGTCCTACCTGATGGGGCACATACACTCCTGTGGGCTAGACATTCCACACCTGTCCTCGGCAGAGGAACACTGAACAGAATCTCAATAGAAGATCATGCACAAAAAGCACTTCTTCGAGTTTTCCAAAAAGGGACAATGAAAAATGATTTTTACTCTCCTAAAAAGAGTAACAGGAAAGAAACACAGAGTTGTGTGAATTTCAGGGAGAAAGTTGCATTATTCAAGAATAATGGTGGACTGAGGTTTGTCTAAGGAGAAGAGCATGAGAACTGGGTCCCAGTCTTTGAGTCCTTCAGGGTCCAGGGGAGACAAGGGAAAGATGTCTTCACCTGACCCCATGCCCTTGCCCAGAATCACTCATCAACCTCAGATCCATGGAATCACCCCTTATCAGCAGCCCCTCCACTGCCCCGCTGAACCAACCACCTTCCTGCTGACTCAGCCTGGCCCCTTCCTTTTCTATGGAACTGTCCCAGGGATCTCATCTCCAGAGTTCCTGTGGGGGGCCTCTTCTGCCCCCACATTTGCAGGTCAGGAAGACTCATGTCTGCCCATCACAGCCTTCTCCTGGAGGCAGGGATCAGGCAGGGGTTTGTCCCTCCTCCTTCTCACACTGTGTTCTCCACGTAGAGTGTGTTTCTTTTCATCACTTGCTGGCCTCTCTCTAGGGTTAAGCTGCAACCTGTCATGTGGTGGTTAGACATTTTTTTATCCTTCAACTTGTTGGTCATGAGCAGCTGGAGATAGGCAATAAAGAGGGTGCACATTCAGATGTGGTTGGAGAAGAGAAAGGATTATGTCCAGAACAACCAAGCAGGGCTATGAGGTGCATTCTGTGAACAACTTACCATTACTCGGCATTGGGCAGGACACCCCAGCCCCCATGCCTTCCAGGGGAGTGAGGACAACTCAGTGCAGTTTAACAGTTCATGGAGTCCACTGCTCCCAAAACAAGTCAAGACACCTCCAGAGAGCCAGTGACCACAGAAGCTCCCAAAATGTAAATGGAGAATTGAGCAATCTAGGGCTGCAGGCGCTGAAGAATGATCTGTACCTTCGAGCCTGCTGAGACCTAAAGATCTGGCAAACCATACCTGAAGGACCATCTTGTAAGAGGGTCAAAGCTCCAACTGGAAGAAGATCTGCCAACCCAGCCTCATTGTTTTGACATTGAAATGCCCTTGACCCCAATAAATTTTCTTCTTAGAACATTGAGTCCCAGGCCCAAAATATGTACAGAGGAGATCCATATTTTGTATCTTTGTATTTTGGCCACTTCCCAAGGTCACAACATCCACTAACAGGACAGGATTGACCTGGGTCATCGGGAGCACAGGACCCCTAAGTCTCAGGTCCTAGGGACCAGGGCCAGAACACTGCCTTGACCCAAATGTAGAAAAAGAGAACCCTGAGAGATTTAATCAGAAGAGCAACCTGAAATGGATGCAGGGTTAAGACCCTCCCTCATTGTAGAGCTGAAACGGTGGAAACACAATATTAAATATTCATATTATGCATTTGTTAAAACCCACAGAACTATACAACACAAAGAGTGAATCTTAATGTAAAGAATAGGCTACAGTTAACAATAATGTATCAATATTGATTCATTAATTGTAACAAGTGTATCACACTAATACAAAATGTTAATGGTGGGGGAAACTGCATGTAAGTGATGGGGCTGGGAGGAAACTGGCAGGTGTGAGGGCTTGAGAGGGAATACAGGAGCTTTCTGTATCCTTGGTTTAAATTTTTTTAAACCTAAAGTTGCTCAGAAATCAAAATCTATTATTTTTAAAATAATATAGAGTATGTTCTCTGAGCACAATAAGATTAACTTAAAAATCAATAACAATTTAACTCAGAAAGATCCATCTTTTTAAAATTAAAGCACATACTTCTAAGTAATCTGGGTTAAAGAAGAACTCACAAAGAAAATTAGAAAATATTATGCACTAAATGATTATAAAAATACAACATATCAAAATCTCTAGATTCAGCCAAAGTTGTGCTTAGAGGAAATGGTTAACTTTCAGCTTTAAATGCTGACCTAAGGTTGTACCTGAAGAACACTGAAAAGGAAAATAAAATGTGAAGCAAAAAGAAGGAAGGAAATAAGAAGAACAAAGGTAAATGAAATTTTAAAATGAAAAAACAATTCAGAAAATTAATAAGCCAAAGTTCATTTTATGTAAAGATCAATGAAACCAATAAACACATTGCTGAACTAAAGAAAAAAAGAAGCAATACAAATCTGCAATATCATGAACACAAGAGAGTAACCAGTACAGTTCTTACTAACAATTAAAAAAAATTATCAACATTGTATGCCAACAAATTCAAACACTTAGAAAAAATGGAAAAATTTCTTGAAATATACAACTCACCAAATTCACACCATACAAGAAAAAGAAGACAGACACCTACCTCACACCATATACTAAGATTAATTCTAAATGAATTATATATTTAAATGTAAATGACAATGTAACTTACTTGTAGAAAATAATATAGCCAAATATCATCATGACTTCAAACAAAAAAATAAAATCTAAGACCTTCTGCTCATTGAAAGATATGGGTAAGTAAAAGTCAGGACGCATAATAAGAAAAGATATGTCTAACACGTATACCAAAAGACTACATCCAGAATAAATGAAATTTGCCAAAACACAGTAAGAGAAAGCTCATAAAAACTCGATAGAAAAATGGGCAGATGATTTCAGTGGGTACTGCACAAAAGGAATTCTCCAAAATGTCAATATAAATATAAAGTTTCTAGGCCTCATTAGTCACCAGGAAAATGCTAATTAAAATCAGAGCTAAATACCATTGCACAGGGTAAAAAGATTGACAATAAAGGTGAGCAAGAAAGTGAAATAATGGGACTCCTCCTGAGCTACTTTGAAGAAGTAAATTGTGCAACTTTGGTCTGGCAATTTCACTTCAGCGAATACCTGAAAGTAGCATTATATGTCATCGTTCCAATCTGGAGACAACCAGAATGTTCATCAACAATGGAATGGACACAACATTTGGTTATGTTCATCCAATTCAATACTATACAGCAATAAAAATGAGTAAACTATAGCTACAGGCAACTTGGATATTGAACATAGACTCACAAACATTATTAAGGTAAAAGACCCTGACACAAAAGAATACATACTGTGTACCTGCCCACATAAAGCTAAGAGCCAACAAAGCTATACTATAGTGTTTAAGAATGGAGACTTAGGTATACAATTATAAGGAAAAGCAGAAAAGTAATTCCCATGAAAGTCAGTAACCTTTATTAAGAGGCCCTGAGAGGAGACAGAAAGGAGAGCTGAGACATGCAGGTAACATTCTATTTCCTGATCTAGGGAGTGGTCACACAGGTATTCATCTTTGTTTTATGTGCTTCTCTGAATGTGGGTTATATTTCACAACAAAAATAATGAAAAGAGAAGAAATTTGAAGCTGCAACGAGGAAAACCACAGTGCTAAAAGTCCTCAGAATTATTGCAAGCAATTCTTTTTACATCTTAGCTACCTTTCTCTAGGACAACATACAAGCTCAAGCCATGAAATTTACCCCTGAAAGTAAACCATTACCATTAGGCATTATAATGCATTTGGAATTACTTTTCATAAATGTGCATGCATGTCTCTTTGACTCTCTTTAAAATCTTTAATTCAGGGAGCATTCCAGACATGGAAACAGCAGAGCAGATTGCCAGCATTCCAAAATACATCACCATATCCCATTATCTCTGCGACACTGGCCTTGGCCATCTCAGTTATGGACCCATAACTGAATTAGGGAGGGAGGAAAAGAATGTTTTTAAAGTAGTAATTCTTCCACATATAGTGTGCATGAATAAGTCAATAATTGTAAACTAATGGAATCATGCTTATTTCTTCTAGAAGTTACTGCAACTAATTCTTACACATTTCAGCAAATGAATATTACATGATCATTATTATCTCTGGTAGCAGTTTCAGGTGCCCAAAGAATAAAGCCAAAAATTTAGCCCTCTGATGAGACCTTTAGATCTATTTCCATGGTACAAGGGAATACAGTATCAGTATTCCATGTGTAAATAAGTTCAATTAACAACAAACTATAATTGCACGGGGAGATGAAAATTAGTTTAAACAAGTCAATTAAATCATAAACATTTCAGAAATAAGAGGATGTGTTTGTAATCCAATTACTGCGTTAATATACTAATAAATTTACTGATTTGAATGGTATCTTAATTGTATATTAGGGCACCCGATGAAAAAACAGTATATCTTAATTGTCATAAAGGGAGCTTTGGCTACAGTATGACTACATAAGTTTGGAGAAAATTATCCATGTTAATGAGATCAAAATGCTTCTATCTAGAATAATAAATAAGGTTACTTGATGGTTCGGCTAATAAAAATGCATCCAAGGGACAGGGGAAATGGCTGAACACAGTGTTGTCTGCCAGACGATAATTACACTAAGTTCCTGATGGGAGAGAATGGGATATTTTATACTATGACCAAAAAAAATCACTCCCATAGTTTAAACACCCAGATAATCATGGGAATAAAATATTCCAGGGGTAATTCTTTATTACTACCTCAATTACCACAAATTAAGCTGATATTAATATACTTTACTGCTGCTCAGCCTTAAGTGAAATCAGTTGCACTTCACTGGTGACTCAAGAGAATGAGCCTCTCTCCTATTTCTGTGTAATTACCTGTAATTTATAGGGCACAGGGAGACCTGTGCAGCCTAGTCAAGGTCATGTTTAGAAGGTTGAATTGCATTGTTTTCAATCACCATCTGTATTGTGGACTGAGGTTGCCACCTCCCCAGTTGCCACAAGACAAAGGGACACTTCCTTGGCACAGGGGTTGTAGTGCCAAATTTTCAGGCCAAGGGGCAGATTGATCATGAGCTTTATACGAAATGTGCATTTTAATGAGTACATGGCACTCCGATTAAAATGCTGAAATAGATAAATAATGGTTTTTAGTGCTAATTGCAACAATTTAAATCAATTAAAATGCCTGCAAAGAATGATGACTGGATGAATTCCAACTTACTTATGCAAACTTGGCCTGCTCCTCAAGCCTTCAGTTCCAGTGCTGGAGACATCTGTAGCAGCCTGTCCAGATCTCCCCAACTTAGCCAAACCTCCAGCAATTTGAAACATCATCAGAAGCCATTATCATTTCATGAATATTTCTTAATTTTTACCGCACTCTAATAAAATTTATTGTTAGGATTCTCTATATGCCTCTATGCTTATTTTCTTGCTTTTTTGTTTATTTGTTTAATCAAATGGGAAAACATTGGGAAATGGCAAGAAAGGTAAATCACTAAACCCAATGATGAACTAGGAGTAGCATTTTGTAAGCCAAAATCCGGAAACCAAGATAAAAAATGATATCCTATTAACTAATTTACCAATACACACTTGCTTTGTGCTGGCCACAAAGCCCATAATGGCCTAGAATTTACAACTTCAGGTTTATTAACTGGAAGATAGATGGTAAACAAACAAAAATATAAATATAAAATATGGTAACAAATAAGAATTAAGAAAAATAAAGCAAGATAACAAAGAAAGGAAAAACAATAGGCGTAAGGGTGAAGTTTATTTCTGGTTGTCAAAGATGGCCTTTCTAATAAAAACTATTTGAGCACAAATAAGAGAAAGCAAGCCATGTGATTATTGGAGAATGAATGTTTCAGGCAGGAGAAAGAGTACGTGAGGTTGGGCCATGAGGTAGAAGTGTGCTTGGCATGTTTGAAGAAGGGCTAGGATGCTGAAGTTTAGAAAGCATAGGGAAAAGTTGTAGGACAGGATGCAATGCAAACATATGCAACATATGCAAAAGTTGCAATATGAGAGATTGGAAAGAGCAAGATATTAAAAGGTATTATAAGCCAATGTAATGGAACAACATTTTCTTTTGCTCCGATATTGCCACGTCGTTGGAAGCTATTGGAAGGTGACGTGATTTGAGATGTTTTAAAAGAATCATTTTGACTACTGAATTGGAAATGGAAGTTACCGTGTCAACCTAGCAGGGAGAACAATTAGGAGGTGATTGCAATAATTCAGGTGAGAAACTACAGTTGTTGAATCAGGAAAATAGTAGTAGAGGTAATTAGAAATGATTAGAATTCTGTATATACGTATGTGTATGTGTATCTGTATATACGTATGTATCTTACAGAAAAAAAAGAATGAAAATTGAAAACAGAGGATTTTAACCAAGAACCTACTTTATATGATGTATCTCATTCACTCCTTTATTCATTCCTTCTTTCACTCATTTAACTAATATAATCACTGATTTAATAAAACCTATGCTGTAGACACTGAACAAATCAGGGGACAATTCAGATGATTTATCACCCTCTTTTGGGAAAGAAATCACCAAGTTAGAAGGACATTGGGAATGGGATAAAGTTTTACTTACTCTCTAGTAATTCATTTCAAAAAGGAATTTTCCAGTCTGGAAGTAAACAAATGAGAATAGCTTATTCCTAGGTCCATCTGCACATCAAATGTCCTAGCAAGAGAAAGGTCAGTGTCAGCCTAAGATTCTACTTGAGGAAAGAGATTCTTCTTTGTCCAATTGTGAGGTTTGAGCCACAAGAAAAGCTAAATTTTATAACATACTTGGACCCTTCGTGACATGAATAGTACTGAATTCTAGGCTTAAAGGTGGAAAACAGTGGGAGTTTCCACTGAATGATTTCAATTTTCTCTCCATCATCACTCCTACCAAAGTAAAAATGACTTTTCTGCTATTTAATCCAATGGACACTTTCCTGTTCTTCCCTTTTTCATCTTCTTAGCATCACGTAACACTGTACACATCTCTGTTTCTTTAAACACTCCTCTCTTGGATTTCACTTCCATATTCCACATATTTTACTATACTTTTTCAGTTCTTCAAAAATAGTAGTTTTAAACCACAATGAATTACCTATACACACATTTTAAGTGGTTAAAATTAAGAAGATGAAGACAATGCAGTATTGGTGAGGATGTGGAGTAGGTGGAATTCTCAGACAAGACTGGGGGAATGTAAAATAGTACAGCCACTTTGGAAAAGTTTAGCAGCTTCTTAGAACATAAAACATATGTTCCATATGACCTAGCAATTCTACTCTTAGGTATTTCCTCCAAAAGAAATGATAAATATCAGCCATGAAATAGCTTG
Source organism: Pan troglodytes (assembly GCF_028858775.2). Lineage (NCBI taxonomy): Eukaryota > Metazoa > Chordata > Mammalia > Primates > Hominidae > Pan > Pan troglodytes. Next base: position 161,510,071 of record NC_072402.2, on the reverse strand, counting down.
TGTACAAAAACTTATAGCAGCTTTATTTATAATAGCCAATAACTAAAGAAAAAAAAGTCCTTCAACAGGTGAATGAAAAAGCAATCATGGTATCTACATATAGTAGAATACTATGTAGCAATCAGAAAATAAAACCAACTATAGATATTCTGATAGTTGTAACAACATAGCTGAATCTTTAAAACATGATATTGAGTAAAAAAAAGCAATATATAAAAAAGTATGTTTACATTTATATAAAATAATATATTGAAATATATATAATAATACATATAAAATTGTAGAACAGGCAAAAATAATCTACAATGACAATAGATCAACAGTTATATGGGGCCAGGGATGAAGGCAAGAAGCAAAAGGGTGTGAGGGAACTGTGTGGGGAGATGTATGTGATCAGTACTGTTTGAATAAATGCGTAACAGCCAGTTCTCTGGGAAACTATGTGCATATACACATACAAAAGTTTATTATAAGTTTTACTGATATAAGAAATATCTAGGAATTTTAGATAGGAGATGGAGAAAGATGGCAGACTAGAAAGCTCCACCGATCACTCCCCCAACAAGGACACCAAGTTAACGATTATCTGTACAGAAAGAAACACCTTCATAAGAACCAAGAAACAGGTGAGCACTCATAGTACCTGGTTTAACACATCACTGAAAGAGGCACTGAAGAGTTAGAAATACCAGTCTTGAATCACTGATACCACCCCTTCCCAACCCCTGGCAGCAGCAGCAACATGGTTCAGAGTGCGTCTCCAGACACTGGAGGAGGGAGAACACAACAATTGTGAGGCATTGAACTCAGGGCTGTTCTGTTAGAGCAGAAAGAAAAAGCAAACCAAACTAGCTGACACCCACCCACAGGGGGAGCATTTAAACCAGTCCTAGATAACGGTCTGAATTTGAGTGCCTGTAAACCTCGCCATTGAGGGACAAAGTGCTCTGGGTCTCTAAGTAAATTCGAAAGGCAGTCTAGGCCATAAGGACTGCAACCCTTAGGTGAGTCCTAGGGCTGAACTAGGCCTAGAGACAGTGGACTGGGGAAGGAGGGCATGTGATATATTAAGACACCAGGTAGGGCAGCCAAGGGAGTGCTGGCATCACCCCCCCTCCACCAACCCCAGGGTGCACAGCTTGCAGCTCCAAAAGAGACTCCTTCCTTCAGCTTGAGGAGAGGAGAGGGAAGAGTGGCAGGACTTTGTCATGCATCTTGGATACCAGCTCAGCCACAGCAGGGTAAGGCACCAGTCAGTGTTATGAGGCCACCATTCCAGGCCCTAGCTTCCAGACCACATTTATAGAAACACCCTGGGCCAGAAGGGAACCCTCTACCTTGAAGGAAAGGACCCAGTCCTGCCAGCATTGATCACCTGCTAACTGAAGAGCCTTTGTGCCCTGAATAACCAACAGTGATACCTAGGTACTACATCAAGGGCTTTACTGAGCCTCTGAGACTTACTGGCTTCAGGTACCAACACTGCCATAGGTGCATAGAGCACCAAGTGGACTCTTGGGGTCCCCAATTCCAGGACTTGATTATTGGATGGCATTTATGGACCTGCCCTGGGCCAGAGGGAAGCCCACTGCCCTGAAGGGTTAGTCCCAGGCCAGGCAGCATTCACCACAAGCTGACTTAAGAGACCTTGTGCCTTAAGGAAACATCAGTGGTGGTCTGGCAGTACTCCTTGTGGGCAGGGGTGGTGGTAGCTATGGGAGTGAGGCTCCTCAGCCTTTGGAAAGGGGAGGGAAGAGTTGGAAGGACTGCATCTTATGGTTAGAGTACCAGCTCAGCCATAATACAATAGAATACCAGGTACATTTCTAAGGTTTTTGACTCTTGTCCGACTCCTGGATAACACTTCTGGACTCAACCAGTCCTGAGGGGACCTCACTAACCTAAAAGGGAGGGCATAGGACTGACTGGCTTTGCCTCTTGCTGATAGTAGAGGCCTAGGGCCTTGAGCAAACATAAGCAGTAGCCAGAGAGTGGTTACAGCAGGCCATAGGCAAGACCCAGCACTGTGCTGGCTTCAGGTCTGATCCAGCCCAGTCATAGTGGTGGTGGCTATAGGGGTACTTTTGTTACTCCACCTCCAGCTTTAGGTGGCCCCAAAAGAGAGAAAGAGAGACTGTATGTTTGGGAGAAAGTAAAGTAAGAGAACAAGAGTCTGCTGGTAATCCAGAGAATTCTCCCAGATCTTTGCCAAGACAATCTATACAGTACCTCTATGAGTCTGCAAGAACCACAGCATTATTGGGCTTGGGGTGCCCCCCTAAAGTAGGAATAGCATAGATCACAACATCCAAGTCCTTTCAAATATCCGGAAAGCCTTCCCAAGAAGGAAAGCTACAAATAAGCACAGACAGTGAAGACCACAATAAATACCTAACTCTTCAATGCCCAGACACCAAACAATATCTACTAGCATCAAAACCATCCAGGAAAATACTACCTCATCAAATGAACTAAATAACGCACCAGGGACCAATCCTGGAGAAACAGAGAAATATGACCTTTTAGAAATGGCTGTGTTGAGGAAACTCAAAGAAATTCAAGATAACACAGAGAATGAATTCAGAATTCTATCAGATAAATTTAACAAAGACGTGAAAGTAATTTTAAATAATCAAGCAGAAATTCTGGAGCTGAAAACTGCTATTGTCCTACTAAAGAATGCATCAGAGTGTTTTAATAGCAGAATGGATCAAGCAGAAGAAAGAATCAGTGAGCCTGAAGACAGGCTATTTGAAAATACAGTGAGAGGAGACAAAAAAGAATAAAAAATAATAAAGCATGCCTACAAGATCTAGAAAACAGTCTCAAAAGGGCAAATCTAAGAGTTATTGGCCATAAAGAGGTGATAGAGCAGAGATAGGGGTAGAAAATTTATACAAAGGGATAATAACAGAGAACCTCCCAAACCCAGAGAAAGATATAAATATCCAAGTACAAGAAGGTTATATAATACCAAGCAGATTTAACCCAAAGAAGATTACCTCGTGGCATTTAATAGTCAAACTCCCAAAGGTCAAAGATAAAGAAAGAATCCTAAAAACAGCAAGAGAGAAGAATCAAATAACGTACAATGGAGCTCCAACACATCTGGCAACAGACTTTTCAGTGGAAACCTTGCAAGCCAGAAGAGAGTGGCATGACATATTTAAAGTGCTGAAGGAAAAATACTTTTACCCTAGAATAGTATATCTGGTAAAAATATCCTTCAACCATGAAGGATAAATAAAGAATTTCCCAGATAAACAAAAGCGGAGGGATTTCATCAATACCAGATCCCTTCTATAAGAAATGCTAAAGAGGGTAGTTCAATCAAAAAGAAAAGGACATTAATGAACAACAAATAAACCTGAAGGTACAAAACTTATTGGTAATAGTAAGTACATAGAAAAACACAGAATATTATAACACTGTAACTGTGGTGCATAAACTACTTTTATCTTAAGTGGAAGGACTAAATGATAAATCAATTAAAAAAAACTACAACTTGTCAAGACTTAGTACAATAAAACACAAAGCGAAACAACAAAAAGTCAAAAAGCTAGGGGACAAGTTAAGGCAAGTTTTTATTAGGTTTTCTTTTTGCTTGCATGTTTATGTAAATAGTGTTAAGTTGTTATCAGATTTTAAAAAAATGGGTTATAAGATAGTATTTGCAAGCTTCATGGTAAACTCAAGCCAAAAAAACGTACAATGAATACACAAAAATAAAAGCAAGAAACTAAATCATATCACCAGAGATAATCACCCTAACTAGTGGAAGACAGGAATGAAGAAGGAAGAAAAGATCACAAAACAACCAGAAAACAAATAACAAAGTGTTATCAACAATAACATTGAATGTAAATGGAATAAATTATTCAATCAAAAGACATAAACCAGCTGAATGAATGAACAAAAACAAGAACCATTAATCTGTTGCCTACAAGAAACATTCTTCACCTATAAAGACACATATTGACTGAAAACAAAGGGATAGAAAAAGATATTTCATGACAATGGAAACCAAAAAAGAGCAGGAGTCTCTCTATTTATATTAGAAAAAATAGATTTCAAGACAAAAACTATAAGACAAAAAAGGTTATTATATAATGATAAAGTGGTTAATTCAGCAAGAAGATACAACAGTTTCAAATATATATGTGCAAACACTGGAGCACCCAGATATATAAAGGAAATATTACTAGAGCTAAAGAGAAAATAGGCCCCAATACAATAATAGCTGGAGACTTCAACACCCCACTTTCAGCAATGGACAGATCTTCCAGACAGAAAATCAACAAAGAAAGAGAATTAATCTGCACTATAAACCAAATGTGTCTAATAGATACTTACAGAACATTTCTTCCAAAAGCTACAGAATACACATTCTTTTCTTCAGCACATGAATCTTTCTCAAGGATAGACCATACGTTGGGTCACAAAACGAGTCTTAAAACAATCAAAAAATTGAAATAATATCAAGCATCTTCTCTGAGCACAATGGAATAAAACTAGAAATTAATGAAAAGATAAATTTTGGAAACTATACAAATACATAGAAATTTAACAATATGGTCCTGAATGAACAGTGGGTTAATGAAGAAATTAAGAAGGAAATTGCAGTGGTTCATGCCTGTAATCCCAGCACTTTGGGAGGCTGAGGTGGGTGGATCATGAGGTCAGGAGTTCAAGACCATCCTGGCAAAGATGGTGAAACCCCATCTCTACTAAAAATACAAAAATTAGCCAGGCCTGGTGGTGGGTGCCTATAATCCCAGCTACTCGGGAGGCTGAGGCAGAGAATTGGTTGAACCCAGGAGGCGGAGGTTGCAGTGAGCCGAAATCACGCCACTGCACTCCAGCCTGGGCGACAAAGACACTCTGTCTAAAAAACAAAAACAAAAAAAAGAAGGAAATTGATAAATGTATTAAAATAAATGATGATGGAAACACAACGTACCAAAACCTATGGTTAGCAAAAGCATTACTAAGAGGGAAGTTTATAGCTATAAGTGCCTACATCAAAAAAGATGAAAAACTTCAAATGAACAATCTAACAATGTATCTTAAAGAGCTAGAAAAGCAAGGGCAAACCAAACCCAAAATTAGTAGAAGAAAAGAAATAATAAAGATCAGAGCAGAGATAAATGAAATTGAAATTTAAAAATAAAAAATACAAAAAAAATCAGTGAAATGAAAAGTTGGTGTTTTGAAAAGTTAAACAAAATAGACAAACTTTTAGCAAGACTAAGAAAAAAAGAGAGAAGATCCAAATAAAATCAGAAATGAAAAAGAAGACAATACAACTGATACCGCAGAAATTCAAAGCAGCTGCTATGAGCAAATATATGCCAAGAAACTGGAAAATCTACAAGAAATGAACAAATTCCTAGATACATACAACCTACCAAAATTGAACCAGGAAGAAATCCAAAACCTGGACAGACCAATAAGTAACAAGATCGAAGCCATAATAAAAAAAATCTCCCTGTAAGGAAAAGCCTGGAACCTGATGGCTTCACTGCCAAATTCTACCAAACATTTAAAGAGGAACTAGTACCAATTCTACTCAAACTAACCCAAAAAATGGAGGAAGAGGGAATACTTTCAAACTCATTCTACTAGGCCAGAGTTACCCTGATACCAAAACCAAAGACACATAAAGAAAAGAAAACTACAGGCCAACATCTCCGATGAATACATTGATGTAAAAATCCTCAACAAAATACAAGCAAACCAAATTCAACAATACATTAGAAAGACCATTCATCATGACCAAGTAGAGTTTATCCCTGGGATACAAGGACAATTCAAAGTATGCAAATCAATCAATGCGATATATCATATCAACAGAATGAAAAATGAAAACCATATGATCATTTCAATTGCTTCTGAAAAAGCATTTGATAAAATTTAACATCCCTTCATGATAAAAAAAAAACCCTCAAAAAACTGGGGATAGAAGGAACATACCTCAACATAATAAAAGCCATTTATGACAGACCCAGAGCTAGTACCAAACTAAATGGGGAAAAACTGAAAGCATTTCCTCTAAGATCTGGAACACAAGAATGCACATTGTCACCGCTGTTATTCAACATAGCGCTGGAAGTCCTAGCTAGAGCAATCAGACAATAGAAAGAAATTTTTAAAAATCCACATTGGAAAGGAAGAAGTCAAACTATCCTTGTTTCCAGATAATATAATCTCATATTTGGAAAAACCTAGACTCCACAAGAAAATTCTTAGAACTGATAAACCAATTCAGAAAAATTGCAGGATACAAAATCAGCATACAAAGATCAGTAGCATTTCTATACACCAATAGTGAACAATGTGAAAAAGAAATTTTAAAAAATAGTAATCCCATTTGTGATAGCCACACGTAAAATTAAATACCTGAGAATAAATCAAAGAATTCTATAATGAAAACTACAAAACACTAATGAAAGAAATTAAAGAGGGCACCAAAAAATGGAAAAATATTCCATGTTCCTGGATTGAAAGAATCAATATTGCAAAATTGTCCATACTACCCAAAGCAATCTATTAATTCAATGCAATTCATATCAAACACCAATGACATTCCTCACAGAAACAGAAAAAACAATCCTAAAATTTATATGGAACCACAGAAGACTCAGAATAACCAAAGCTACCCTACACAAAAAGAAGAAAACTAGAGGAATCACAATACTTAACTTCAAATTATACTACAGAGCAATAGTAACCCAAACAGCATGGTGCACAAGCCAATGAAACTTAAATCTGCCCCCTCTCCCTAACTCCACAACTTTTTCCATAAATGTTTTTTTAATGTTCATCTGTCTCTAAGCCCTTATTCTCCCTGCTCTAGTCAAGCCACAACTAACTCTCAGGAATACTTCAAAAGCCTCCTAAAGGCTTCTCAGTCTTTAGCCTCTCAATCATTTTCCAAACTATATAAAGAGAAAATAGATAATCAGTAGATGATAGAACAATACAATGATAGATAGATAGATAGATAGATAGATAGATAGATAGATAGATAGATAGATAGATAGACAGACAGACAGACAGAATTCTGCTCTTGTTATATGGCTCATAAGTACCTCTATGATTAGGTCCTACTTAGGCCTCACATTCCTGGAGAAGTCTTCTCTAATCCCTTACGTTTGGGTTAGATAGCCCACATATATAATCCCACAACTCCTAGCACACAGTGATGTTGCCTAGTTAATTTTGTCTCCTCTGCCAGACTGAATGCTCCTTTAAGCCAAGGACCACTTTTATCATGCTTGCCATTAAAACATTAGATTCGGCCAGGCGCAATGGCTCACGCCTGTAATCCCAGTACTTTGGGAGGCCAAGGCGAGCAGATCACAAGGTCAGGAGATCAAAACCATCCTGGCTACACTGTGAAACCCCCTCTCTACTAAAAATACAAAAAAAATTAGCCAGGCATGATGGCACATGCCTGTAGTCCCAGCTACTTGGGAGGCTGAGGCAGGAGAATCACTTGAACCCGAGAGGCAGAGGTTGCAGTGAGCTAAGATCGTGCCACTGCACTCCAGCCTGGCCAACAGCAAGATTCTGTCTCAAAAAAAAAAAAAAAATTAGATCCTAGCCATGTGCCTAGAAAACAGCAGTTCATCACTGAATATTTATTGAATGAGTCTTGTTAATATTACAGACTGAAAAGTTTTAGTCAGCTACTACTAATCTTCTGTTCATCTTATACCCATCAGAATTCAAGCCTTGTCTTCTCAAACGATACTGTAAGTCTTCTGATAGGTTAAGGGTTGTGTTTGGAATTTACCTAAAAACTCACATAGAATTCAAACTGCACACTTTGCATAATACATCAAATACATGGCTTCTTATTATTTCAAAAATCTAAATTCCTACCAAATTCTTCAAGTTGACACTGAAGACCTTATCAACAAAATATGCCTAATGTTTTCAACACTCTTACCAAAACATCAATTTTGTATGTTTTTAGCCTATTTTCAAATATTTTCCCTCCTTATCTACCCTTCTGTACTGCCTTCCTCTCCTATCTCCTCCTCTGACCTATGCTTGCTCTGCTCCCATAATCTTGGATGTCTTCATCTCTTCCAATTAATTTTTTATCCTATCTTCAAAGGACTACTTCAGTTCTTGGCTTTCTGCCCCCTTTTTAAACAAACATTTTTCAGTTATTCCTGTCTGTTTCAGGAATGAGACTAGTTACTGAGAAAACAAAATTCAGTAATATACTCTCCCATGTAAGAGTCTGCATGCTGAGGTTGGGGATGGCTGGTATTTGAATTTCATATATACATACATGTTTTTGTTTTGTTTTTTTGAGATGCAGTCTTGCTGTCACCCAGGCTGGAGTGCAGTGGAGCAATCTCGGCTCACTACAACCTCTGCTTCCCAGGTTCAAGCGATTCTCCTGCCTCAGCCTCCTGAGTAGCTGGGATTACGGGCACCGACACCAACCCCGGCTAATTTTTGGTAGAGATAAGGTTTCATCATGTTGACCAGGCTGGTCTGGAACTCCTGACCTCAAGTGATCTGCCTGCCTTGGCCTCCCAAAGTGCTGGGATTACAGGCATGAGCCTATGTGCCTGGCCTTGAATTTCATATAATTAATGTGTGATAAGGTACATACATGGTAGTGTGGGAGCAGGGAGAAGGGAGCACCCTCTGACTGAGCATACGAGGAAGATGAATGGGAGAAGTCATCAAGAAAATTATTATACCTCATTTGTCTACATTCCTGTTATAAAATAGCACGTCTCATTCATTCTAGCACTTTCTGTGGCTAACATTTGTTGAGCACACCCATTAACTAATTTCACTTTTATTACAACTGTATGAGATAGAATGGCATAGATATTATGATGATCAGCAATTTACAGCTGGGAAACAGAGACACTGAGTCAATATGCATGTATTGCCTCAGTCATTGGTGGGTGACACAAAATACACTGGGGACAAAGAAAGTGGGGTATGTGAGTCACATGAATCCTAGGACAGTACTAGGCACACAGAAAATCGCAAGTCTTTTTTCTGCTTTTATATCATTAGGCCCAAATACAATCTGTATATTACTCGCAGAAACAGAAAGGAAATTCATAGCTGCTAATCCTCCACTCCAATATGTTCACACGTAAAACCTAGATTTTTTTATTTGTATTTTCATACATTGTTTTGCTTGATTAGAATTTGGTCATGTGCTTGTGTAATGGGGAACGATCTCCCAAATAAGAAAGAAAGAATACCGTAACACTTGCTTCTGTACTCAATAAGCCCAGAAATGAGAATTTGCCATCATTTCCCCCATTTTTATTAGGAAAAGAGTCTCTTTCTTGCTTTTCTTAGTGTAGACGTCGAAGCAGTCGGGCCAGCCAATGGATTCCCTCATCCTCTGTGCACATATAACCAAGGTAAGGCTGCATCCAACTGTCCTTGCAGGGTTTCCCTCGCTGTTTGCATGAAAGAAAAGCTTGAAATAAAATTTACTCTTTGCTCTCAGCAAGAACTAATACTTATCAAATGCCCTGGTCAAACACAATAAAATCATACTGTGTAAGGAAATTGCTTTTGTAATTGATTTACTAGTTTTCATAGAGGAAAAAGCATTTCAGTAGCATTTTCATTAAACTGCTTGTCTACAACGACTAAAAAAAAATCTAGTTTTCAGTTTTTAAAGACCCAGTATCTCTGTTGTTTGAATTTTTTTTAACAGAAAGTAATCGAATGAAGAAAAATACTAAACCTGATGGTACACTGTATGGTAAATACAAGATCTAGATGTGTACTTCCTTGTAGAGAAGTATAGAATTAGACACTATTTACAGGAATGAGAGTGCTTTTGTTATTGCTGTCTTAGGTTGGAAGACAGGAAAATAAAGGGAGAGAGGAGTAGCCTGCCTTTGTTTACACACGCACACACACACACACACACACACACACACACACACACACACACGCAAAGCTTTAACCCATTGCCCTGAGCCTCAAAGCAGGACCTACCCAGCAAGAATAAACTCAACTGCACAGTTCTTGCTACCTAGGACTTTGCATGTCACTCTAGGCCCTGCAATAAACACAGAACTGCCAAAAGAAAGCTTTTATCATTTAAAATGCAGCTGGTTCAAAAGAGATCAAGGTAACAAACTGCATCTAAGTTTCCCTTCAGTGAAATTACTTGATACAAAACCAAACCACTGCACTGTTGACTAAAAATATGTATTTTGTTATTTCAACATTAAACTGTAAGCTCCATAAAGACAAGGTCTCTGTGTATTTCACCAGGTCCAAGCCCACAATCAAGGTATGACTCTTAAATAAACAAATGGATTTTAATTTCTTATTGAATCAAACAAGAAGTGTCTCTGAATGGATGTCACAATGATACCTTTCATCATTAACTTTTTATGGTAGAAAACTCCTTCCCAGGCTTGCACTTTTTCTCCCATTTTGGAGGCACATCAAAGGAAGAGAAAGAGCTTTGGGAGAGAAGACAAGAAAAAAAAAATGAGAGTAGCAGGAAGGAATGTTATAGGAAATGGAAAAATGCCACCTGGGATAATCAGATCAAAATCTTGAGCTCCAAACCCCAAATGGCAATTTTTGCTTGCCTGTAAATACACATAGTTATACCGTTGATTGAGCAATGGTTACATTTGGTCGGAATTGTAAGAAGCTAGGCAAAGTGAAAAATATTTTTTGACAAACTGGAGTATTCTAGGAAACCCACTTATCACGCTGACACAACTTGAAAGCATTCATTTATCCAACAAATATTTACTAAAACTTGCTGTTTGCTAAGCACTGTGCTTGGTGCTATGGATTCAAACAGGAACATGCAATGTATATCTGAGATTTTCTTTGAGGTCATGGATAAATTTGACAGTCTGTTATGTAGACCCTCTCCCCAGGGGAATGGACATTTAAACATGTACAATCTGTTATGTAGACTCTCTCCCCAGGGGAATGGACATTTAAACATGTACATGTTTTACATACAATTTCAGAGAGGTCGTAGATCCTCCCAAAATCCTACAGCTGGATATTGTTAAATTAATTGGAATACTGACTGTTAAATAATGGAAGGTGTAGGATTTCTATATGTGTGTGTATATGTGTGTATACATACACACACACACACACATATATACACACAGAAATATATATTTGCATGTCACTCCACATCCCAGAATAAGCCCATAACTGCCAAAAGAAAGCATTTATCATTTAAAATGCACTTGGTTCAAAAGAGATCAAGATAACAAGTTTCCTTTCAGTGAAATTACTTGACACAAAACCAAATCTCATATATATATATATATATATATATATATATATATATATATGTATGTATCTCCTACATCTTCCATTGCTTTCTGCCCAAGCAGTGATCTACCCGCTGCTATGTTTCCTCTCTTTTCATTTCAATTAAATTCAGGTTATTTTCTGGACAGAAACCTCTTGATTAGAACATGCTGCAAAAGGAAGTTTGCAAAGGCAGGGAAGACAGCAGGTGATCTCACTCAGACCCTTCCCAATCTTAGAGAACTTCCTGAAGTAGCTCACAGAAATTAGTAAATCATTTTAACATAGTATTTAGAAACCTTCCCTAACCTGATTAATCAACTTACGGCACTTTTCTATTTAAAAGGTTTTACTCACTTAAAAACGCTTTTGCATTTTCAATGTGTAAATAACCAGCCAGATATGATGCAGAATTTTCAGGAAAAAAATCAAGTCAAGGTGTCCAGTTTCACACCAAAAAAGAATGCTGGGTTGACATTTAAAGTACTTGTTTGCACAAAAGACACTTGGTTTTTTTTTTTTAAATCAATTATCCTGCTCTCACTTGCTTTATCTATTATAATTTACAGATTACTGGAATTCATAACTGAATAATATGTAGATGTCACCTGGGGGTGCGAAACCAATTCTCCTACTTGGAATTGCCTGTCTAAGTAAGAATGACACCCAGTTTAGTATTTTCTCTCTGATTAGAGACACTATAGATTTGCAGTCGCCTCCATGTAATATAAATCAATAAAGAATAATTTTCCAGGCAGTAAATCAATTGTCAGTTCACAGACCCTAATACCCTTGTGCAGGATTTATTGAAAACATGAATGGCAGTCTTGTTAGGAGATGTACAGCACGCTTTATAGGGACATAATAGTGTAAACCCCAAACTATTACCTTCACTATGGTGAAGAATCCAACAGGAATAACCCTTTCATTTCCATGGAAAGCAAACTCAAATAGATTTTTCAATTACAAAATGAAAAATTTTAAAGATAACAACATGATAAAAATCTCTGGACTGGGAAGATATATCAGTCTTGAAGTCACCATAACCCTTTTGCTGGGACTTTCTGTACCTTGGGTGTGGTGGACCTATCAAATTAATATTCTAAACCTTTGCCATCCAGTAGGATATCTGCTAGCCACATGGGACTATTAAAATTTGCAATATGATTAGTCCAAATTGAGATGTGCTGTAAGTGTGAAATAAACACTGGATTTCACCTAGTACATCACAAAGAATGTAAAATATCTCATTAACGATTTTTATATTGTTTGCTGAAATGGTAATAGTTAGGATATGTAGGATTCAGCAAAATACATTGTTAAAATTAATTTCAACAATTTCTTTTTATTTTTGTTATAGGGCTACTATTTATTTTGAAAGTACATACGTGGCTCACATAATCTTTCTATTGTCCATCACTCTTCTGCGCCAGGCATTTTGAAAGAGAAGTCTTTTAACCCTAAAAATAAGTCTCGAGGGATGGGAGGTGGCTAAACCTAGGAGCACACCAAATATATCTTCATGGGTAAGTCCTTACAATTTTGGAAAGAATGATAACAACCCAGAGTATTGAGAATTAATTTGCTAAAGTGGTCCAAGTGACTCACTCAACAATTGTATTATTGTCAGCCATGACGACCCAGCAAATACTCAGCAGACCAGATCGTTAGACAAAAATAAAACTTTGCTTTTTAGAAGAGAACAATATGTGGATCCTCTGAAGAGGTGGGAAAAAGATCATAGCTGGTTATTCATTGGGGGTGGAGGGAGAAGCTTCCACAGGCCATATGATAAACACGATTAAAGTTCTAGGCAAACGAAACTAGAGAGCCAGAAAGAAGAAAAATGCCACATCTGCTAATGGCTACATAATCAGATTTCAGCTGATGAGAGCTATATGGAAGATGAAGCCAAGAGAAGTCTGATTAACACTCTACAAAAATATTTTTAATTTCTTCATGTCAAAACATATCTTTGATTCAATAGTTACAGTCTTACTCATTATTGTATGCCCATAATCTTGCACAGGATCTTACTCTAGAAAAACACTCAGTAAGTACTTGCTGGATGAATAAAATGATTAAATGGAAAGAAAAATAAACAATGCATGATGCAAATTTTTCTACTGCACAGAACTAGAAATATTCGTGGAGCAGATTAGAGAGATTGTAACTCCAGACAATGAAGAAGGAAATATTGAGAAGAGTAGATTTTTAGATGGAAGAATAAGGAAAAAGTAAAATGCAAAATAACATTAATGAGTCCTAAATCAGGGGAAGGTAAACAAGAATTATAAAATGAAAAGAATATTGGAGTCTAGGCTAATTTTTATAATTCTCTGGCTGAGAATTGTAAGTCATAGGCTTTCTGAATCTCAAAATTTAAAGTTGTGTAAAAGGCTTTGAAATTAATTATAAAACTTCAGCAGTCTGTAACGTCAGTGATATGGGGGAAATCAAAGAATCTAACAATCCCAAAATCCTCAGTAAGTCCTTTAACAGATTTAACATCAAGAAGAAAATGCATGTACATTTCAGTGCTTCTCAACCAGGGGTGACTTTGCACCCCAAGGGATGTTTGGCAATGTCTGGAGACGTGTGTCTGTGTGTGTGCGTGCGCGCGTGTGCGGGCATGTGTGTGTGTGTGTGTGTGTGTGTTATTACAACTAGAAGGTGCTACTGACATCTACTGGGTAAAACCAGATATGCTGCAAAGCACAGAACAGCCCACCTCCCCCCAAAGAATTACCCAGCACAAATGTTAATAGTACAAGTTTGAGAAATGCTGATCTACAGTGATACAGAAGCAGTATTTACAGAAGCCAAGGATGGCGAGACAAGAACATGCCAGAAATTTCAGAGCATTCTGCTGATAGGACAAAAGAATAGTTTGTAAAGACAAGCTTAAAAGAATGAAATAATACCTAAATTCATTGTTGGCCCCTGGTTTTTCTCTCAACAGCATTTCAGAAGTTTTGCTAGAATTCTTCTTAAGAAATCATCATCTCTAAGAAAATGAGAAAAAATAATTCAAATTTATATGGGAGATGTATGTGTATTTTATGCAGAGGAAGTAAAAATTATGCTTTATTCTATTATGAATAAAAAGACTTGTCATAAATTGAATCTGGGTTCATTTCTTTATGCTTAATAAAGCCTGCACACAGCATCTGAAGAGAAAGTAGATAGAAAATGTACCCATTAAAATATTTACCCTTCCAAGTAACCTAAAGTGTTAAGAAATATAGGCTTAATTATCTTCTAAGATTTTCAGCTATCACCTGAATTTGTAGTCCTACTATACTTGAAAAATAGAGAACAAGTTTAATACTAAATTTAAATCTACTGCTTTAAAAATACTTTCCTTGAGCTGCAAACTATAATCATGTATTCTATATCACCATGAGTTTTAGTACATTAATACGATATAAATTATGCTTTAAAGATATATTCATGATTTATAATAATTGCAACTCTCAGAAACTAATAGCCAGAAGCACTTGACTTTTACCTTCAAATATGCTCACTCAAATCCAGTTAAAATACTGTTTGAATCAGCATAAGAGCTTCTATAGTGGGATTTTAGAAACAATCATCATTTTTTAAAGAACTCTGCTATTATGTTAATACTTAACAGCTTGATGTGTTACTCTTCCCAGGTAACATATTTTTATTTTTATAAAAGTTTATTAAGAATATGCTTTAATAGAATTCTACTGCTGACATTTTCAAGGGCACAAAGCTAGAAAGTATATATGCATATGGATGGGTGGGAGGGAAGACATGGTTGAAGGGTGGGTAAATTTTTAGAATTTCTCACCGTATTAGTTTGCTGAAGACACTATAACAAAGTATCAAAAATGGTCTGGCTTAAAACAACAGAAATTTATTCTTTCACAGTTATGAAGGCTAGAGGCCTGAAATCAAGGTGTCAATAGGGTTGGTTCCTTCTGGAGACTTTAAGGAAAAATCTGTCCCATGCCTCTATCCTAGTTTCTAGTGGTTGCTGGCAATCCTCAACATTACTTGGCTGTGGCAACATTTAACTCCAATATCTGCCTCTGTCTCCATATGGCTTTTTTCTCTGTGTTGCTAGCTCTTCTTTGCTAGTTGGTCTCTCTGTTTCTTCTATTAAAAAGACACAAGACATGAATTTAGGGCCCACCTAAATTCTGGGATGATTTCATCTCTAGATCCTTAATTAAATCCCTCCACAGATCCCTATTTCCACATCCAAACACATTCTGAGGTTCTGGCTGGACATAAATTTGGAAGAGAGACATGATTTCAGCTCACTACGCTCAACATATCTTATTTGTGGTCAACTATTTTGTTTAAATAAAGCTCTGACTCTGTCTGTGTATTCCTCTCTCATTTTCCTTATGGCACCATGCCTGAAATTGAATGTGGATCACCCTTCCCAAGGACCCATGATGTCATCTATAAAATAGCATCACCAACAACAGATGTCAATGAAAGAACCCAAACTGACTTAGAATAAAGTAGCCAATACACCAGTTTGGGGCTTTTTTAAAAAAACAGATTGGGTATATTAGATAAGTGATTTAACTTTTCAATGTCTGTGTTATCAGGAAGGTTAAATGATATAATGTACTTGGAGTTTGATCCTAGCTCTTCCACTGAATAGCTATTTGACCTTAGACAAATTACCCAGTTTCCTTTATCTCATATTCTTTATGGATAAAATCAGAATAATATAGATTTTAATGGCAAGACAAAAATCTTGCATATGAATATGCCTACCACTGTGGATCTGACGGTTAGCCAGATAATAAATTTTATTTAGCCAGCACAATGGAGTTTATTTATTATTTGAATTTAAATTACTTTAGGCAGAGCAGGCATTCTCTTCAATTTGCCATAGGCTCCACTCTCCATTTGAATGAAACTGAGTTTATCTGTACCGAGAGGCCTTTGAGTTTATGTCTACAATGTTAATACGTAGCAAAAATTCAGTAAAGGAGTAACATCAGAGGCTACCTGTCCCAATACTAACTGTCCTGTTCAGAAAAAAGGAACTCACCACCTACAGTGAAAGCTCACTCCGTATTTTAAGATAACCCCATTTTCTAGTAAATTATTCCTTCTGTTCCTGTAACTTTTATTCATTGACCTTAGTTTTTATCCCTAAGACAATATTAACGAAATCAAATCCTGCCTTTATTTACATAAACACATCTGCTGTGACTCCTCAATACATGAGATTTGTATAACAGCATTCAAAGCCATGATTATAAATTACAATTAGTATACATCATGAAGTCATTCATCTCAATGTTGTCAAATATTGCCCAAGGAATTTTCCATTCCATTAGATAATTATATTCTAAGCTAATAAGTAATCAGCCCTCCTTTACTTTTTGACTTTGTAGAATATGATGGGAAAACTCCAATTAGTCACTCCCAATGTTTATAGGAAAAAAGGACAGAAATATACCCTTGTATAAATTTAACAAGAGCTTTCCTTTATTCAATTTTCTAGGGGACAAGCGTCATAGAATCAGAAAAATGGACAATTTTCTTTCATACAGCAATAATTTTTAAACCACTCTTAACTTTCAAATTTAGCAATAAGATGTAGTAAGCCTTTTCCCCAAACCCCAGGCTACCTGTCCACTTTCAGGATTTTTAAAGTTTGGGATACAGTGAAAATGCTAACATGAAGCTACTGATCAATGGTCAGATGTCAGCAGTCTGGAGAATTTGACAGACACTCTGGATCAGCCCTGGTAATCCTGATATTCCTGATATTTAGAATGCGTAAGAAATACCATTCACCTTGGACAGTGACTTCTCATGCTAAGGCTGTAATTACCAAGCGGTCAGATGTCAATATAGTCAGCCTTCTGAAATGGCTATAGGAATTCTATGGGGTCTAGAATGCTGAGATACCAATCTTGCTGATGGCAAAATAAACTACTGTCACCAAGCCCTTGATATTTAGCCCTACAGAAACTAATTCCCTTGGGCAATCCAAAGCGCCCCATACAGTAACTATTGGGGATGGCAAAGACAAGAATGCCATAGCTAGTAATTTTCAAAGTATTCCATGTTTACATTTCTATCCATTTCCCTCACATACTAACTTCACCAAAATAATCCTCTGATTAAGAAAATAGTTGCATTTAAAATTTTCTAATGCAAAAGTCTATGAAGTCAGTTGAGTGATCCTAATATATCAATTACAATTTTAGAAAAAAGACTATGGTATGCCAAAGAGGTTTTTAAATTAACGTTTTCAAAGACCTACACAAAAACTAAATATACATTGTAGACAAGTACAGCAAAGCAATAAAAGAAAAAGATAAAAATCACTAGTAATCAATCCTAGCCATCAGAGGTAACAGGTGGTAAAATCTGGATTTTCCATAGACTTATTCAGACACCTGAAGACTTGTAATAATGGAAAGTAAGATGATTATCAACTCTATATGCTATGGCTACAGTTTCTACTTAGGTGATGACCTTTTCTACTACCATTTTATCCAGCTTTACATCCTATGATGTCAGCCTACAGAATTTCTCCTATATTCTGTATATACACTGATCGACTCTCAAAACTTTATCCTATATGTACACTGATCTACTCTCAAAATTTTATCCTATATATACATCTACTCTCAAAACTTTACCCTACATATACACTACTTTATCCTATATATACACTGGTCTACTCTCAAAACTTTATCCCATATATACATCTACTGTCAAAACTTTATCCTACATATACACTACTTTATCCTATATATACAATGATCTACTCTCAAAACTTTCTGCCGCTGTTACCATGTAATTCCTGCTATCTGAATATTTAGAATAACTAGTAAAATTAGCCTGAATGATAATCATCACATTGTATTGTATGCAATAACTAAAGCCATATCACTCAGGCTTTAAATTAAGAAGTCTAGTTCAGTAAAAATGAATTTGGTACAATCTAATGTTTGATACTTGATACATTTATTTAGTATTTCGAAGAAGAGATCTTTATTTGGCAAATATAGGCAAATTAGGCAAATAGAATAAACATATTTCAGGGATTTTAAAACGTTAATAAATGCATAATCATAGTAATATTTCTTAAGGAAACCAAAAGATGCATTTAATCAAAATTATTTCTCATCTCCAATATGCTGATGAACTGTGAAAGTATCAAAAAGTCAAAGTAAAAAATTAAAACAAATTGACTTTTTAAGCCATGGTAATTGTACTTCGTTATTACAGGCATTTTTTTAAAAGTATGTATCTTATAGTTCAAAAATTTCAGTCCATAATTCAGAAGGAAGATGAATTAATCCCAACAATGCCATTAAATAGTATTTAATAAATATCGACATTGGAAATGAGACAATAGGATGATCAAGAGAGTGGGTCTCATCATTGACCCACTGTAGTAGCAGGCTAGGTGGGACAACACAGATCAAGGGTGCAAGTTGAGGCATCTCCTGTAATGAGCACAGCCTGTGAACATGAACAACAGTTACATTTTACTGATTTTCTACATTCCAGTTTCCTTCAGGCAGCCTTTTAAGTGAGTCTTATGGGAATAAAGACAGAGGCTACTAAACCTTTATGTAGCAAATAATACCAGAGAGATTGGGCCAGGCATGGTGGCTCACACCTGTACTCTCAGCACTTTGGGAGGCCAAGGCAGGATGATCACCTGAGATCAGGAGTTCCAGACCAGCCAGGCCAACATGGTGAAACCCCTTCTCTACTAAAAATATAAAATTTGCTGGGCGTGGTGGTGCACACCTGTAATCCCAGCTACTCAGGAGGCTGAGGTGAGAGAATCCCTTGAGTACAGGGGCCGGAGGTTGCAGTGAGCCCAGATCACAACACTGCACTCCAGCCTGGGCAACAGAGCAAGACTCTGTCTCGAAAAAAAAAAAAAAGAGAGAGAGAAACAGAGAGAGAATGGCAGCTAAATAGAGGATACTTCTCATTACCAGGATAAATGATGGAGAAGCCCAGAATAGCAACACAACACTGAGCTAGAAGTTAAAAGTGACCACCAGGAAAATGGAAAAAAAAAAAAAGGTAGAATTCCAGTAAAGCAGGAGGATTATACTAGTAGTAGACTAGAGAGGTACCAAGCACAAGTCTGGGCTAATACATGCAGCTTATACAAAGTAGCCAGACCTTTTGGTAGCAGGGAAAACGTAAAGACTATGTATTTCTGTATTAGCGTTATACTGCTGTGTACAAATCATCATCAACTTAGTAGCAGTTTCAAACAAGATCCATTTGTCATACTACAGTTCTGTAGGTCAGCTGAGAACCCAGCAGAAGGTCTCATTAGACCAAAATGAAGGTGTCAGCTGGACTGAGCTCTTGTGCGGAGGCTTTGGGGAAGACTCACTTCCAAGCATATTCAGGGTATTGGAAGAATCCACTTCATTGTGGCTTTAGGTCTAAGGACCCTATTTCCTTGCTGTATGTCAACTGGGAGCTTCTTTCTGTTATTATAGGCCACCAGCATTCCTTCTCAGGTAGCCCTCTGCTTTTTTTAAAGATGAGTTTAAATGATACAACAAATCCTTCCTACACCTGGAATCTCTCAGACCTGGAACATCCTCTTCTGCTGCCGGTTAGCAAAAACTATTGCTTTTAAAGGGTTCATGGGATTAGTTAAGTCCATTTAAATAAACTAGGATAATCTCCCCATCTTCAAATCAGTTGACTGGTGACTTTAATTACATTAGCAAAAATGCTTTTGAAACGTAATGTAACATATTCACAGGCTTAATATCCTACCATATTTACAGTCTTGGGAATTAGGGTGACCAATGTTGCAAGGTCATTTTTAAACTTCTGCCTTACACAGTCTCCATAGTAACAGGGACTAGATTTGCCCTGCTGCCTAAATTAGTCAAATTAACGGACAAAATATGAAACAATGATTTTCAAGGCACTGGACATCTGAAAACAAGAACAGTAATCTCTGAGAGAGAAAACAAAGTGAGTCCTACAACTTTCCCAACGTATAGCCTTGAAAGAATTTCCAGGCCACTGCTCAGAGAGGCCCCACTCTTTAAGATAAGAAGATGAAGCTGAGCTTCCAGGGAAACCAGAAAAGTAGAACTTGAATGACACAGTATCAAGGAAGAGAAAGCTGCACAAAATGCAAACTCCAAAGATACGCAGATGGTTCTTCTCAAATATTCAACAGAGTGCTGATCATCACATGCATGTGAGGAAACTAAGGCCAAGGAAAAAGAACAATATAAAAGGCAGAAGTTGTTCAGTAATCACGTAAGACCAGGAATGATGCATACTCTCACCAGCCTGACTTAAAAACATCATAATTATGGGATACCGGATAGAGTGATCAGAAATACCTTGCCTGAGTAGTGGAGAGTAATTAGGCCTAGATTAACATTGCCTGGCTCTCAATAATGTCTTTGAAGAAAGACACAAAAGGATCAACATGTTTCCAATAATTTAATTACATCCCAGAAAGAAAACTTAGTAACATTTGTAGGAATACAAAAATATCCAGCACCTAGTAAGATAAAATTCATAATGTCTGCCATTTTATTAAAAATTACCAGATATACAAGAAAGCAGAAAAGTATCACCCACAATCAGAAACTAAATCAAAATTGACATGGATGTTAGAATACGACCAAGGACATTTAAATAATTGTTATAACTTAACAGCAGATAAGATGTTACAGAAGAAAATATTACTGAAATTGAACACATACCATTAGAATCTATTCAAAATGAGGCCAGGCGCAGTGGCTCATGCCTGTAATCCCAGCACTTTGGGAGGCCAAGGCAGGCGGATCATGAGGTCAGGAGATCAAGATCATCCTGGCAAATACGGTGAAACCCCATCTCTGCTAAAAAATACAAAAAATTAGCCGGGTGTGGTGGCAGGTGCCTGTAGTCCCAGCTACTTGGGAGGCTGAGGCAGGAGAACGGTGTGAACCCGGGAGGTAGAGCTTGCAGTGAGCCGAGATCTCGCCACCACACTCCAGCCCGGGCGACAGAGCGAGACTCCATCTAAAAAAAAAAAAAAAAAAAACTATCCAAAATGAAAGATAAAGAAAGAAAAGAGTAATAATATAAGAACAGAGTATCAGTGAATCATGGAATAACTTTAAGCATAAATGTAACTGGAGTCCCTAAAATGGGGAGAAAAAAACATATTTGAAGCAATAATAAACAAAAATATGCTAAAAATATGCCTGTTATCCTAGCACTTTGGGAGGCTGAGGTAGGTGGATTGCTTGAGTCCAGGAATCCAACACCAGCCTGGGCAACATGGAGAAACCCTGTCTCTACAAAAATACAAAAAATTAGGCAGGTGTGGTGGGGCATGCCTGTAGTCCCAGCTACTCGGGAGGCTGAGGTGGGAGGATCACCCGAGCCTGGGGAGATCAAGACCACAGTGAGCCATGATCATGCCACTGTACTCCAGCCTGGCTGACAGTGAGACCCCATCTCAAAAAAAAAAAATATATATATATATATATATATATAATCCCACAGATCCAAGAAGTATTTTAAAAATTACATTAGGGAACATCATAATAAATATTTTTTAAATCAATGACAGAGAGAAAATTGTAATAGCAATTAGAGAAAAAAGACATTTAATGTATAAGAATAACAGCAGATTGCTCATCAGAAACCATCAAAATAAGCAAGAAAACAGTGAAATAATACCTTTAAATACCGAAGTAAGGAAAAAACTAAAAATTTTTACCTAGAATTCTATACCCAGCAAAAATACCTTTCGAAATTAGTATTAAAATTAAGGCTTTCCCAGACATACAGTAGTTGAAAGAATGCATCATCAGTAAATTTTAACTAGAAGAAATGTTGAAAAAAAATTATTCCGGTAGAAATATTGGTAAGTGCTACCAGATAAAAATATAGATCTGTAGAAATAAATCTAAAATACCATAAATTTTCTTATTATTACTTAAATCTACATAAAAGATAATTGTTTAAACAAAAATAATAATTATCAAGGTAATGTGGGATCCATAGCATACTTAAAAGTATGATAACAATATCACAAAGGCCAGGAGTAAGGAAATGAAAATACACCATTGTAAATTTCCTAGGTTTCTATACAATATGTGAAATAACACACTATCATCTGAAGGTAGACTGTGATAAATTAAAAACATATGCCATAAATCCTAAAGCAATCTTTAAAATAACAGAGAAAATGAAACCATGAAAATGTGAAAAGACAATCCACACAATGGGAGAAAATATTTGACTATTATGGATCTAATAAGGGACTTACATTAGAATATATAAAGAATTCTTATATTGCATCAATAAAAAGACTAAAACTCAATGTAAAAATGGGCAAACAATTTGAATAGTCATTTATTTAAAAACGATATACAAATGGCCAATATGTACATACAAAGATGCTCGACACCATTAGCCACTAGGAAAATGCAAATCAAAACTGCAATGAGATAACATTTCACACCTACTTACAACAGACAATAAATAACAAGTGTTGGTGAATTGGAACCAATATACATCACTTGTGGGAATGTAAAATGGTGTGGCCACTAGAGAAAACTTTGTTTCCCAAAAAGTGAGGCAGAGTTAAAATATAACCCAGCAACTCCACTCTTAGGTAAACACTCAAAATAAATAAAAACATATGTCCACACAAAAACTTGCACATAAATTGTCCATAAGCAGCATTACTCATAATAGTAAAAAATGAAAATAACCCAAATATTCAGCAAATGATGAATAAACATAGCAGATCCATATAATGAAATATTTTTCAACCATAAAAATGAATAAAGCACTTACATATGCTACAACATGTAAACAGTATTCTAAGTGAAATGAGCCAGTCACAAAATATCACATATTTTATTATTCCATCTATATGAAATAACCAGAACAGGCAAGTCTACAAAGACAGAAAGTAGATTAATGATTGTTTAAGGCATCAAAATCATGAAGGTGATTCTGTGGAGAAAGGTTCATCTTATTTACAAATAGTGCTAAAATATCTATGACAAAAAATGAATTTTAAATCATATTTTACACCATATATGAAATCCATACCAAATGGAAATAAGCCCAAATGCAATACCTGAAACCACAAAACTTCTAAAATAAAAACAAGAAAATCTTTGTAACTTTGAGGGAGGCAAAGTTTTTTTTTGGTAGAATATATAAAATACAAAGCACAAAATTTTTAAAATAAATTAGACATCATTATATTTAATTGTCTTTCTTTTCAAAGATTAAAAAAATAAGGCAAACGACAAGCTCAGAGAAAAGAGTAACAAAACATACCAGGTAAGGAACTTGTAGCCAGAGTACATCTCTTATAACTCAATACGAAGAAAAACAAACAAAAAAACAAGCAATACATTTGAACAGAGAGTCACAAAAATATTTAATTGGCTGAAAAACACATAAAAAGTTTCTCAACACTGTTAGCCATTGGGAAAACACAAATTAAAATCATAATGCAATGTAACTACATATGCATTATTAGAACAGCCCAAATTTTAAGGGTGATAATACCAAGTGTAGGCAAGGATGTGTAACAACTGGGATTTTCATACACTGTGACTGGAAATGTAAAAGGGCACAACAACTTTGAAAAACAGCTTTTTAACATCTTATTACACAACCTAGTCCTTCCAGTCCTAGATATTTATCTACAATAGACTAAAGCATATGTACATGCATTTGTAATAGCCCCAAACTGGAAACAATACAAATGTCTAGCAACTAGTAAATAGAAAAACTGTTGTATACACACACGATAGAATACTGCTCAGCAATGAAAAGTAGTGAACTGATGTTAAATGCTATAATGTGGATGAATCTCAAAACGATTATATTAAGTGAAAGAAGCCAGACAAGAAAGTGTATAATCCCATTTACATAAAATTACAAAAAATACAAATCTATACTGACAGAAGAGATGAGTGATTGCCTTTGACATGGGAGATAAGGAGGGGTGTTGGGAAGAATTACAAAAAAAATGAGGAAATGTTTTAGAGCAATGGAAATTTTCATCATCTTGATTGTGGTGATAGCTTCACTGGCCCATACAAATGTCAAAATATATCAAATTTTACACTGTAAATATGTGTAGTTTATTTTATAAACAACTATATCTTAATAAACTGTTTTTTAAAAATTAAAACAAAAGCAAAGAGAAATAAGTTTATATGGAAAGAGAATTAGAATAATTCTCATTTTTTTGCTCAAATGCCAAGTGCACATTTATACTTACTTTTAAAAATTACTCTGTTTAAAAAATCTGCTTCTTCCAATTGGGGCTTCATATATTCAACTATATTAATAAAAGATGCACTTTCAAAAAATATCAACATCCATTTACAAAACCTTACAATTATTTTATTATTGGCTTCTTATTATTAGCATATATTTCATAAATTTCATAGCAGTTTGTAGTTACAATTCCAATTTATGTTCTGCATTTTTAAGATGTATTGAGGATTTTGAACAAGGGCGATCTGAAGCACAAGCATCTAATATTTTGTAATACTTATTATACTTTAAATAATATAAGTAATTGAATTCACATCTAAAATTGGCATTCAATATGAAACTGGATCCTCATCCCTCACGTTATACAAAAATCAACTCAAGATGGATCAAAGACTTATGTCTAAGACCTGAAACCATAAAAATGTTGGAAGATAACATTGGAAAAACCCTTGTAGACACTGGTTTAGGCAAATCCTTCATGACCAAGAACCCAAAAGCAAAAAAAAACAAAAACAAAGAAAACAGATGGGACTTAATTAAACTAAAAAGCTTCTGCCCAGCAAAAGAAATAATCAGCAGAGTAAACAGACAACACACAGAGTGGGAGAAAATCTTAGCAATCTATACATCCAGCAAAGGACTAATATCCAGAATGTACAAAGAACTCAAATCAGCAAGAAAAAAATCCCATCAAAAAGTAGGATTTTTAGTGGGGCTAAGGACATGAATAGACAATTTTCAAAAGAAGATATACAAATAGCAAACAAACATATGAAAAACTGCTCAACATAACTATTTATCAGGGAAATGCAAATGAAAACCACAATGCAATATCACCTCACTCCTGCAAAATGGCCATAATTTAAAAATCAAGAAATAATAGATGTTGACATGGATGCGGTAAAAAGGGAATACTTTTACACTGTTGGTGGGAATGTAAACTAGTACAATCACTATGAAAAACAGTATGGAGATTCCTTAAAGAACTGAAAATAGATTAACATTTGATCCAGCAATCTCACTTCTGGGTATCTACCTAGAGGAAAATAAGTCATATGAAAAAGATACTTGCACAAGCATGTTTACAGCAGCACAATTGGCAATTGCAAAAATATGGAACTAGCCCAAATATCTATCAATCAATGAGTGGATAAAGAAAATGTGTGAATATATATATGTGTATATTCACACATACATATATGGTGTATATATGTGGTATATATATGTATATGGTATATATATGTGATATATATATACACACACCATGGAATACTACACAGCCATAAAAAGGAATAAAATAATGGCATTTGGAGCAATCTGGATGGAATTGGAGACCATTATTCTAAGTGAAGTAACTCAGGAATGGAAAACTAAACATTATATGTTCTCACGCATAAGTGGGAGCTAAGCTACAAAGACAAAAAGACGTAAGAATGACACAATGGACTTTGGGGACTCGGAAAGAGTGGGATGAGGGGTGAGGGCTAAGACTACACATTGGGCACAGTGAACACTGCTCGAGTGATGGCTGCACCAAAATCTTAGAAATCACCACTAAAGAACTTATTCATGTAACAAAACATCACCTGTTCCCCAAAAACCTATGGAAATAAAAAAATAAAATAAAAAACCCAGTGGATGGGCTCAACAGCAGAATTGGAAAACAGTGGCATTCAATATAAACTGAATATGAACAAACCTCACTCTCTCTCACTATATTCTTCTATTTTACATGGGCAGAGAAATGATTATACAGTGTATAGGCAAGATTCCAAAGGTTAAAAAAATAGTTCTCTTATAAATTGCTGGATATTGGCCAGGCGCGGTGGCTCAAGCCTGTAATCCCAGCACTTTGGGAGGCCGAGGCGGGCAGATCACGAGGTCAGCAGATCGAGACCATCCTGGCTAACATGGTGAAACCCTGTCTCTACTAAAAATACAAAAAATTAGCTGGGCGTGGTGGTGGGCGCCTGTAGTCCCAGCTACTCGGGAGGCTGAGGCAGGAGAATGGCGTGAACCCGGGGGGCAGAGCCTGCAGTGAGCTGAGATTACACCACTGCACTCCAGCCTGTGTGACAGAGCGAGAGTCAAAAATAATAAATAAATAAAATAAAATAAATTGCTGGATATTGAATATGTACTTTTATATAAAATATTGTGGGCTAGGGGCTATGAGGTATATTCAGCTATACAAAATTTACTTTTTGCCCTTAAGGAGTTTATAATCTAATCAAGTAAATAAGGTTAACAAATTAAAATGTATCAGTGACAGGGAAACAGATAAAATTAGTAATATAATTAAGTGTAATTAAGAGTAATATCTTAGTTCTGAGGAGCCAACATGGCTTGGGATGGTTTCCAGAAGATGATGAGATGAAAGTTTATTACACTCTATCATAACTACCTATTTACTTGTCAGATTCTCCCACTAAAATGTCAGTTCCTTGAAAGCAGAGATCCTGTTCCCATTTTGTCTTTAGTGCCCAGCTCAATGCCTGCATAGAGCATACACTCACTAAGTAGTTGATGAATAATATGTAAATAACAGAATAAAACTTCAAGACTTGGGCATGTAGGATTTGAATATACAATTAAGGCAACTCAATTCTGTCAGTGCTAGCTGTTTTAAGCAAAAGCACATGGTTGGAAAAGCAAGACTGAGTCAACAAGAATGGGCACTCCAATGTACCTGAAGGATAAGATGCGTGAAGAAAAGTTGGATGAGAGAGAATTGAAGTGGATAGTACAACCCCAATTGAGACTGAAGGTAATAACACCAATTTGGGGACTGAAAATAATGCATGTCAACTAAAGAAGATCTAAGCCTGGGTATGGACAGATGAAAAGGAAACAAATTATGACCTAATATCTAGTAAAAAGAAAGAACTGTTCTCACTTTGACAGTGCATATATTAAAATTAGAATGATACAGAGATTAGCATAGCCCTTGCACCAGGAGGACATACAAATTCATGGAGTGTCCATTTAAAAAAAAAATGAAGAAGAAGAACAGCTAGGATGTATTGACTGAGTTGAGAGGGAGTGCAAAGAAGTGTGAAAATTCAAGGATGGCCAAGGCTTCAAGTATAGATAACAGAAAATAACAGTTCAGATAACAGAAAATACAGCAGTGCCTTTTCAACATTGCATGGGGAGTTAATTTTGGGAGAGAACTTATGAGTTAGATTTTAATTTTAAACTTAGATTTTTGAGCATCGAATAGGAAATTTCAAGGAGAAAGTGTGAGATGCTAAGATAGACCACTGGAAGATTAGAATTAGACATATCTTCTCATGGAACACACGAGTCAGAGCTTTGTGCTGAATCCAAAAGAGTAAGTCTGAGTTGTAGTGAATATCCATAATATTGAGGGAAACTGGAAAGAAGAGGAAAAGACCAAGGAGAGAATGAAGAAGAAAGTCAGGATGCTGCGGGATTAAGGTGGCTAATGTGCCATTTTAAAGCGGGGGCGGATAACACTGCAAATACTACTAGACAATGAAGAAGAAGGAAGACATGAGTACCAGCAAATATGAGCACCACGGAATACATTGATTACATTTGAGAATGTAATTCAGGCATGAAAATAATGAAAATAAACTAATAATCAGAATCTAAGACTAAAATAACCTAATTTGTAGATTGCATAAACTAGATGTTGACCTTTTTTAAAAAACATTTTTCAACATCTCTTTAAACCTGCTGTACCCAAAATGGTAGCCACCAGCCACATGTGTCTAAGTTTAAATTAAGATTAATTAAATTAAGCTAAATTAAATTAAATAAAAATTCACTTCCTCATTCATGCCAGCTACATTCCATGAGCTCCATAGCCACACATGGCCAGTGGCTATCATATTGGATAATGCAGAGTTAGCAAATTTCTCTGATCTCAGAAAGTTCTGATAGACAGCATTGCTCTGGACCATAGCCTTTTGAAAGTATGCAAATTAACTACTAATTTTCCTGAAATATGTTTGTACTATAATGAAAAAATTGATTTATCCTTTTTACTTGAGTAAGCAAAGTGCATGCGTACACACACACAAACACAGACACACACACACACCATTTTACCATGAAACACATAAATGAAAAACAGAAACCAACCTGCACAGAACCATAAGAATTGATTACAAATCCCTAGAAATGCTACATAACTGGTAAACGTCTCCTTTTTGAGTTGTCTTTCTTGACACACCAACATATCAAGCATTTTCAATAAACACATTTCACAGATGGGTTTCACAGATGGGCAGACTGAGGCCTAATGTGAAGAGCAGCTATGGAAAACAGTTATGAGGAACGTCAGGTGCTCCAATGTATTTCTCCCCCTGAGTATGCTCTTCTCAATGGCCAGAATTCAGTCGGCTTCCTTACTGTCAACTTCCAGAAACAGCATTTCCTCTGATATTTCTGACAGGTGTCTAAAACTTCTCCCAAAGACTATGTCAAATGCTGGCTGAGAAATTACCCATGGACTAGATACCTCCTATTAAATGTGTACTATGCGTGTAGGTAGGTATTTCATCTGTCACAATTATCCGCCACAGTATTATAGCATACAAGTGCCCTCGAATATACAGTTTTTATTGTTTTTCTGCCAAGGAACCAAATGAACATTATTTTAAAAGGAATCTTCTTCAGTTCCCCTCTCTGTTCACAACACGTTTCACTACTGACTTTTATTTGCATGTGCTTAAGAATGTCACATCCATACATGCAACCAAAGTGAATTCCTGCAACTCATAAAAATACACCTGAATAGGAGGCCATGTATTTTGAAGAGATAAGAAAGATGATAAATATGGCAAAAGAACTGAGATTAATTCCACTTCCCCAACTTCCCACAGTGGGAGACTGGATGTTTCTGGCAGGCAACTCCCAAAAAGTTCTGTATGGCATTTTAACAACTTATGAGGATAAAGGTGATCAATTATACTGGGTAAATTTCTAACTATACCTCTTGGTTACTTTTTGAAAATTTCTCCTTTTTGTCCACTGTGTTGATAGCACTGCACCCACCCAGATCTTTCTGACAGGTGTCAAAACCTCTCCCATGGGATATGTCAAATGTTGGCTGAGAAATTACTCATGGACCAGATCCATTCTATTAGATGTGTATTTTGTATGTAGATGGATATGTGTACAGTGAGTAGCCAAAGGGAATGGCTTCACAACTCACTGGAATTTTTACCTAATTGGTCAAAACTCTTCCCACCAACCCCTGTCTGATGGCTCACATGATGGTTCTCCTGAAATTTCTAAGTTAGTACTTCCCAAGCTCTCCCTTCTTTCATTCAAATAACTCATGAAATTCAACAACTTCTAAGAAGTGTTTGCATTAGTCAGTGGGTTTAGCAAATCAATTTTCTTCATTGCTAACACCCAATTCCTGCCATTTCCATCCAGGTCAAACCTTAAGTATCATTTCCACAATGAGGTCTTGCTTGGTCATCTCCTACGCCATTAACTGTCACTAACTCACTATCACATCATCTTGTTTAATTTTAATTATAGCACTTACCATAGAAGAATTTGTCTTTCTACAGGTTTATAATATGTTTATTTAAAGTGTATTTTTCCCAAATATAGTTTGAACTTCATGAGAGTAAGGCTTTGTCCATTTTGCTTACCACACTGTATCTGGCACATTATAGGTAGTCAAACATTTACTGAATGAAATCCAATTAAGCCTCTACACCTACACTCTAGTGCACAGTAAATTCAAAGCATAGAGGTACACATTAAATGACACCAAAAGGAAATAATCAGGCCAATGAAGAGTGTGAGTGATCCTACATGATAACTGACCTGAAATACTTAAAACGTCAACATCATGGAGAAAACAAAGTAGAATAACTATTCTATATTAAAAGAAACCAAAGAAACAGAAAAGCAAAATGATTGGTATGAATCCTTGACTGGATATGCATATGGAGGGAACAACACATTCTTAAGAAAAATGCAGATATTTGAGAAGGATTTGGATATTTTATGGTTTCTAGAATTACTGTTACTTTCTTAGAAATCATAATGGCATTGTGGTAATTTAGGCAAATGTCCTTATTCTTAAGAGATCTATGCGGAATTATTAACATCTGCAGCTTAAGGTTTCAAATGGACTAAAAATAATGTTCGTGTGTGCATGTGTGTGTGTGTGTTTAAAGAGAGAGAGAAAAGGAAAAATTATATGGTGTTTACTGTACTTGCCTTCTGACTTATTCGCATTTTTTTTTATTTTTTGTTTGTTTTTTGAGATGGAGTCTCGCACTATTGCCCAGGCTGGAGTACAGTGGCGCAATCTCAGCTCACTGCAACCTCCAACTCCCAGGTTCAAGCAATTCTCCTGCCTCAGCCTCCCAAGTAGCTGGGATTACAGGCGCCTGCCACCATGTCCAGCTAATTTTTTGTATTTTTTTAGTAGAGATGGGATTTCACTATTTTGGCCAGGCTGGTCTCAAACTCCTAACCTTGTTATCCATCTGCCTCAGCCTCCCAAAGTGCTGGGATTACAAGCATGAGCCACCACGCCCAGCCTATTCACATGTTTTATTATGAACATTTTCAAAGTTGGAAAAAATAGCATTTGAATAAATGACTAGCTAGAAGAAAGACGGTTATTTCCTATTGATTCCAGCCTACCTAATACCCAATGCTCAGGACCCACTCTTCCTCCAATGCTTTATAAAAATGTTTATTTACACTTATTTAATAATCTGAGCCATCTGTTGTTGACTGTTAGTTGTATGTCCTTGATATCATGTGGTTCAATGATATTCCTTCACAGAATAAGAGCCCAGATACCAAGGATCACGTCAATCAGTGCATTTCCAATGCCTACAGTGTCAAGCACAGAAAGTTGACAAGTTATTTTGGAGAACAAGTATATGTAGATCGACTACCCATTTGCATATGAGTATTAAGTAGAAATGTTGAAAATACTCCCAGGAGAGATGGCCATGACAGGAAATGTAATTTACATTTTCAAATGAAATAAATCTGGTTCAGTTACAAAAGGCTTACCTTGAAACTTTTGACAACCGCCTACCTCTAACATCATAGTAACTGAAAAGAGCATCTTGCAGGGCCAAAAATAGTATATTCCAGCCAATGAATTTCTTATTTCCTTTGACTTTTCCACATTGTCCATGAGAATATAAGTTGTAAGAGAGCAAGAGTTTGGGTGTTTGTTCATATTGCTGTATTATCAGTGCCTAAAACTTATTAGATACTCAGTAAATATTTGTTGAATGAAGTAATGAATTGAATTTCTGTAGAACAATGGTTTTCCCACTTTAGCGTACATCAGAATCATCTGGAGTACTTGTAAAACCATTGATTGCTGGACGCCACTCTCAGAGATTCTGATTCAGTACTTCTGGGGTGGAGCCCAAGGATATGCATTTCTAACAAGCTACTAAGTGACACTAAAGTTACTGCCCTGTGGACCACATTTTGAGGAAAACTTTTATAGAAAATAGCTCTTCAAACTTTCTCCTTGCCTCAGATAGACGCTGCTTCAGAGAAGAACACAGTACTGCCCAGTCCTTTTGTATAAGATACTTAATGTACTAGGTTGTTTACCTGACAAATAATCTGATGGCATTATAGAAACATTTAAAGTTGATTTAGACTGCTCAAAATTCAGGCACTTCCCATCAATCAACCCCATTATTTACCAGAGATATTTTTTCCTATAGATATTTTTCTTCCTAGGGGAAGCTGGCATTCCGTATCAGCAGCTCAGCATACTACTCCTTCAGCTCATACTTGTGCGTTTGGAATAAGGCTGGGAAAATATTCACTATCTCTCTGCAGCACAATTGTTCCATGAAGCATGTCTGCCCCCAGAGAAATCAGGTGTCTCATGCACTGCACAAATTTATGTTAAAGAAAGTCTGTTAACAAGAGACGAATATGTAAACCCAATTTATCTCCCTGTGACAACTTCTGAATCTGAAAATTTCCAACTTCTCCCCTTGTGAGTTGCTT